>NC_140066.1:15811426-17011426 GCF_963513975.1 Fringilla coelebs
GCCTCTGACAGAGCAAACAGAGCTCTGTTACAGATGTCCTCACAGCCTCTGTGCTGCCTGTCTCGTTTTGCCCATGCATGGGCAGGGGGGAAAGGGAAAGAGGATGGGGGTGGCCCATCTGCTGTGACTCTTCACAGGGCACAGCCTGATCCAAGCCAGCCACGGCTGGCCCTCCTGGTTGCCAGGGCACTGCTGAATTCATGTCCACCTTTCCACTGGCCAGGACCTTCAGGTCTCTTTCCGCAGGGCTCCTCTCCAACCTCTCCTTCCCCCTGTCTGTACACACAGCCAGAGTTGCCCCATCCCAGATGCAGAATCCAGCACTTGCCCTCGTTAAACTTCATACAGTTGGTGATTGCCCATTTCTCTAATTTGTCAAGGTCTCTCTGCAATCTGTCGAGGTCTCTGCATAAATATGTTCAACACAACAAACACGTTGTTCTTATTATTGTTAACCTGGACAAAATATACAGCAGAAGGTATGAACAAGCATACTCAAATCCCATAGCTGACTTCGCAAACACTATTTTATCTAGGCACAAGCTCTTTGAGACTTTACTGTTCCCTCAGAAAGGCAAGATAAACACGTACAAACAGCCTGAGTTTTCAAAAACTTTACTCCTGTGCATTAGGAAAAAAATAATAATTTTATACTGGTAACTCCTAAATGTAGTAATTATTTTAAAGATCATCTAGAAACTTTATACATTCCACAGCAGGTTGTAAGGGTAGACCTAGTTAGTTCTGAAATAAGTGTGCAAGCAACACTCTACGCCATTCTGTGGTATCATCATATGCTAAACTCAGGGATACATTTTGCTTCTTTCATTATTATTTTAATGTGAGGAGGTGGGAAAAAGATGGTCCACACCAAAGGAAGAGGGGGAAAACAATAACAAATTGGTATCTCTTTCGAGAATTGCCCCACAGGCCAAACATTTTTATGTTCTTAATCATTATTAAATGACTTAACATGACACACAGAGCCTGGCGAATGATTGCATCCTGACACAAGAACGAATTACAAATGAAATGAAAGATCAAGCTGTATTAGAGGACTGCCTCTGGGAAATGAAAATCTTTAATTCTCTTTTATTATTGACATTTATTTGGCTGCCATGAATAACAACATAGCAAAGAGATTCAGCTATGCTTGTGCACTGAATAGCTTATCCCACGGCTCAAAACTGCCTTAACATTTATCATGTTTGCTTTTGTAGCTGACACCATTGCATACAGTCTCTATCCATCTCACATTTATCATGCATATAAAGTGCATTCTCTAATTTAAGTTCATTTCATAGCGAACAAACAGCTAAGATTAGCAAGTGTCAGTCCTCAAATAAGCTCCTGGTTGTAAAAATATCAAAGAAGGGATTAATGGATTTGTTAACAACTCCAGTTCGAAGAATAAAAAAAGTACTCAGAGAAAATTAAATAAGAGCACAGGAGGGTTACACATAAGATTTAGGTTTACTACATTATTACTAGCTCATGTATAAAAACATTTTTACGCTGCTATTTTTCAGTCAAGTGTACAATACTCCAGTGGAGTGGCTCCACATGGGCCATTCACAACAGGCAGTAACTTTCTGGAAGGAACACTTCCATCATCATCAGTGCAATACACATACCCAACTCTCTCAGTGACTGGTATCTATTCCCTTTAAAACAGTTTGTAGCCAACAAAATAGGGGAAGGAGCAAACTGTTGAAGAAATAATTCTAACTGCTGCTAGGAATGATCTTTATAGCAGTGACATACCTGCTTAGTGCCTAGCCCTGAAGCAACAGTCTGAAGCCAATTCTGATTTTGAGGCAAATATTGTATGAGTAAGCACCAGTCCCCCAGGTGCAAAGCTTCCTCTACTTCATTTGATTTCCAAAGGAGGAATTCAGCCCAGCCTAATAACTCACCTTGTGAAGGAATGAGCTACTAAAATGGCTCGCCACAGCACGTGTTTTTAATAGCTTTATTTAGTCTAGAGGCATAGGTGGACAGAATTAAAGAGACTGTCAAAAGGTAGGCAGTCATGTTTATAATGCTTAAATCTGTGTGTCGTACATCATCAATTTAGACAGCAGAAACTGCTTGTATCCTGCTAGAACACCTTTTTCCCACGTACTCTTTTGAGAATTGAAGAGCAGACGGCTGAGAAAAGCTAAAGTGAGACTTTCTGCTCAAAGCAAAAAAAGCCTGGAAATTCACTTAGTACTGGATTTCACTTCCTCCTCTTTGCAAATGTTTAAATATACTACACTGTTGCACAGCTGTTCTCAGCAGGCACAGTGTATTCTTGTTTGCAGCAAAGATGGCTACACAGATAAAATCTCAAGTCATAAAAATCTGAGTAAAACCAACTGCATCAATATTTTAAATCTATGTTATAAAAATGTTCAGAATTAAATTCTCAGGCATTCTCATGAAATAATAGCTTCTTAAATTCAGACTCTTGAAACAATTAAAAGCGTAAAAGATGAAAAACACGGAGTAACATCAAAAGGCAAATGCTCTATCATTTGAAAATTGTAAAACCTCAACTCATAATTGATTAGCTGGAATATTTACTGTGAGTGACAATAGAGATTTGAAAACCATACCTGTAGCCAATACAGTGTCATCTTTGCCTTGGGTGAAGACTACAATTCGCTGCCTTTTAGTGTTCACCTTTGGCAGGGCTTGTGTCTTCCGGGCTATCTCTTTAATGTCTTCAGTCTATTAAGAGAGAGAAAGACAATTCTTGTTACAGCATACTGGAGTGGTGGGAACTTTATTAGCAGATCAAAGATTTATTTTCTTATAGCTAGGTATAAAATAGACTTTACTGTCAGTAGAGGAAGACTTTTAAAAGGAAAAAGGGCATTTTCCTAAGGGGTTATATAGTACTATGAGACTATTGTTTTTAATCTTGATAATGATAGTTCAGCTATTCCAACCACTGCAAAGCTAACAAAGGAATTACAGAGCATTTCTTAATGAGCAATTAGTGGGTTTCTCTGCTGCTGACTGAATTCTAACCATACCTATCATAAAATTAAAAATAAAATTGGTAAGAGAGTACTTTGGATAGACTCCGAGCCTGGTTTTCATCCAATTTAGCCAGGTTTTATACTATTGTCACACTTCTGACTTCAGCATGCTTACAAATACTTTCTCTAACTTCTCTACAGCAACTGATCCCATCAAGCAAACTGTACACTGTACCCCTGAGAGGGTGTGCAGCCCAGCTCCCACTAGCTGGTTGCATAATTGAGATGCAAGGAAGCAAAGGGCAAAAGGTATATTCAGTGGGGCACAGAACATAACAAATTTTCTGAAGGAAGGCTCACCTGCAAAAGTTTCAGAAATTCTTGCTTTAAAAGAATATTGTACTTCATTCTGCATATAGGTAGGAGCAGAGAACCTGGCAGACTGAACCAAACCTCTCATTCATCCAGTGTCTTACACATCAACAAGTTTGGAATGTTTAAATTTATGCAGTAAATTCTAACAACACCACTTGTCATTAGAACATTATAATTTCTAGTCTCACAGTTGCCCTACCATCTGAAACAAAAGGGTTTCAATTTCTAATTGACTTGGCCTTCAAGCTAATCTACAATTGGTATTTCTATTATTTGTATTAGCATCAAACCCTTTTATAATGCTATATGGGAAACTTTTGTTCTCAGATTTCTAACTCAAGTCAGTAAGTTCTACAAATTAACTTGGGTGTAATCTATTTCTTGCCATAATTGATATATATAGTTTTTTCTTTTATTTTTCTAACATTAGGAAAGGAGTATGTATGACTGTAACTTTACACTGTGCTATTTACTGTGTCCCACTTTGTTAACATCTGTGTTAAATAAAGCTGTATTTCTTTCCCAGTTTCTTCTTTGTACAAGGAGCTGCAGTGAAACATAGCAATGGCCTAGCCTTGAATATATGAAAACATAATACTTTCTGCATTGCATTGCATACTGTTTATTATGAATCCAAACTCACTTCTTGACACAATTACTATTACAGACAGAGAATATGCCTGGGTTAATATATTTACCAGCAATCCGTTATGTGAAAATACCTTTTCTGCAGCACTTTCAGCCTCCCTCTAATTTCTTCTGTAACTTTGGGTAGTCAGTGAGCCCATTGCTTTATACACATTTGGCAAACATGAAAATAGTTTCCCTTTATTTATTGATCTCCTCACCTCTTTCTAAAATTCTCTCCTACTTTTCATTTCCATACATGATACTCTCACTTGCGTTATTTTCTCCTTCCTCCTGCTTAGACAATTCATAAAGCTTTTAGAAGGCAATGTCTGCTGCCAGAGAAGAGAAGAACTGAGGACAGTAACAAGGGCCACCTTCCCACTAACTCTCAGAAGGCAAGGAGTCTCTTCAAGTGCCAGAGAAAAAAATTTAAATTGTTGCTCTTCTGCTTTGAAATGTTTTTTTTAAGAGGTTTATGAACAGCAGGTATCAGCTGGTGGCACAAGCTGTTGAATATGGGATGGATGGAGCCTTGCCACAGGAAGGTTAACCTCAATTCTGAGCTACTTCAGGCCTTGGTGATTAAGACATCCACAAACTTGAAATTGCAATAAAGCATCATGAAGATCGAAGGAAACAGGGGAGAGGTGTTTAGTTTTGCTAAGTAGGAAGTGGCTACTAGTGACTTTATTAGGCACATTTTCAGTGGAGTAAAGCAGGCACAGAAATCAAAGTGCTTGAAAATATTTGTAAAATGTATTTACTGGCATGATGAATTTTAAAAGGAAAATTATGAAGTTATAATAGGAGAAAATGGCATGATCAAGAGATGATTTCTTCAGCTTAAGGAAGAATAAAGATTAACTTAGATGCAGAAAAGAGGACCCTGAGGAAAGAGATTGTGAAGAGTGATGGTAAGGATGAAATAATGCAGACAGGGAAAAAAAGAAAAAAGCATATATATTTTCAGGAAAAATTAAATATATAATAAGCATGTAACAGGAGACAGAAAGTATTTAGGTCAAAAAGGTAATTTTTTTTTCAAAAAGCAGAAATTTCAAGACAGAGGGGTTTGGACACTTCTGATTTTGCAGACTTTAGAAATAGCTGAATAGTGTCTTCTGTGAAGAGTAACTTCGCCATTTTTCACCAAAACTACTTCCCGTACTAATTTTTTTCAGAGGTAGAGAATAAAATAGAGCTTCCATGTGAGCGCTGTGGAGGCTTTAACTTTTGCACAGGTTTTTTTTGAAGGTACAATTGTGACATTTTACAATATGTGCCTATTTACAGCTGAAGACTGCAGAGGTACTAATGCCTCTCATTTTGTTGTCAGGCAAACGTCATCAAATGTTGCCATCTCTGATTTCTGTTCAGAATAAATAGCCAAAGTGTATAATATTTGGTTTGCAGTGATTTTTACCTGCACATTTACTGAGTCTTTCTTACATGTCCTGCGCCTCTGGACATGGCTGAATGACAAGACTGCAGTGCCTTGTGGTCCTAAAGCCTGCACAGACTCCCCGAGTTCACAGGATACTCCCACATACCCACTTGGATCTGATGTAACAAAGCTGACGTACAAATCTCACTAAAGCATGATTTGCCTGTTGATGCTGCTCCTGAAGAACCTCGCAGGCAGCACTCATGGCAGCAGGTAAGTGGGACAGAGGCAGGTGAAGGAAGCATGCCAGGTATCCCAGGATCAGACAAGGGCAGGTGCCAAACTGCATCCTGCTGCCAAACCGCGTCTTCTGAGTCCTGCCTCGGAACTGATCCCCGATAGCTGGGACTGCCATAGCCCTGACCTAAACAGGCAGAAATCCTTCCAGAACAGTGCACCTGCGCAGTGTACCTCATTAACTTAAAGACCTAAAGCTGGTCCAGGGTAACAAAACTCTTTCTAATATGGTTCCCCAATGAATATGGACTTAGAGGAGACCTCTAACAAGAAAAGTTATTTTGCATGGCAGCTGCTACTAATCCCTTAGATATTTACTGTCCCATTCATTTAGTTTACTTCTTGGGTGGGTGGACAGACAGAACTCAACCCTAAATTTTATGTTTAAAGTAGTATTTTGTTTTCCTAACTTCTATGTAGAAGAAACAGGAAGTTACTTTTTTGTAAAAGCAAAACCTCATAAGCCTTTGTTATTTGGAAAGTATTAGAAATGTCATCAAAATATACAGTATGTATATATATACACTATATATATATATATATATATATATATATATATATATATGTATATAGTTTAAAAATGCCATAGAACATGAAATTCACAAAAAACCCCCAAACCCACAGCGATGCTCAAGAAGAGACAACATCAGAAGTAATGTCCTATTTTTGATTATTACAGATAAGAGTTGGTCAGGGGATAAAGTGAAGGAAATAATGGTCTTCAAATATTGTGACTGATTTTACAAAAATACTTTGTATTTCAGCGAAGTACAATGGAAAACTAACTGTGGAAATGGTGCAGCATAAAAATTAAAATTCCTTTGAACAGAATTTCCCTCACAAAGAAATAAACAGATTTGTGTCACAGAGGTGTTTTCTCTCACCTATAACAAGATTTCATTTCTTCAGAAAAGGTTTCTATTTTGCTGAAGTTCTCTTAATTTTAACTTCTTTTTTTTCCCCAAAAAACAGTTTCAGATACATTGAACTCATTTAATGCGTAAAAGATGAAGTTAGTATACAAAATTGTTGGAATTACTGTGAGGTAGAACCAAAAAAGCCGTAAACAAACAAACAACTGAACAAAAGAAGCTGGTCACCAACTGATTTTCTATGCTAAAAGATTTCTGATGAAAAAACAAAAGTCTTTCCAGGTGGCAATTCAAATGCAGCCACCAGCAACTTTTAATCACTTCTATGAAAAGCATCCTCTTGATTTTTGCCCTGGTCAATCAAGTTTTTTCCTTTAATTTGCCATGCTTTACCAGTTTTCTATTCTCAATATAAAAACCAAGCTTTTGAGAGTTGCTGGGAATTTTTCTTAGTTTTAATTGAAAGGCTAATTGAAGCTCTTCAAGTTTTTCATAAGAAGCTTTATTATCAGTGTGATTTTTTTTTTTTTTTTTGCCTCCACAGCACAATAGGAAAACAAAACTGTGGACACTATCAAGTTTTACTCATCTCTGTCAGCAAACTTGACATGTGAATCGTTGCCAAGCAAGGGAGTAATAAGAGATAAGATCATAATCATTGTGCACTTTACTGATATGCTGTAATCAAATGTGGCAGATTTAGGATGTTCAGGAGGAATTGTGCTAAAATCTCTAAGCATGCACTAATGGAAAGGTTAATATGATGGTAGTTAGCAGACACCAGCAAAAGCAGTTTGTCACTAGAGCTGAATTTAAACCAGGCACATTCAAAGTCTTTAGCTCAAGGGGGCAATAAAAATATAGAATGGGTAGACTTAATACACTACTTCCTTTCTTTTTATTGTCTAGCTACCAGAGGGTACCAATAATATCTTATGCTTCATATTTTGGAGGCATCTGTGAAATTCATTCATTAGCATAAACTCAAAGTGTATTTTTATGCCTAACAATACAGATTATACAAATGAAAATTGACAGTGATAAAAAGTCTTGATTTCTACAAAGCAGCCCCATGAATTTGGGAAACATAAAATGAAATGGGACAGCCCACAGTTTTAATAGCTAAAACAGTGATGGCATTGATGTACCTGCTGGTGTATGGTTCTAAAGAAATCTAAATTGTAGAACAAAAGCTGTCAGTCTTTCCCTCTTTTTTTCTATGCAACCAATCACACACAGAAGTGGCACACTCTGTAAGCGATGTGGTTTGAATTGCGCGGCTTCTATTATTAATGCAAAATGGGTGTTGAGCAGTCAAACTCCTTTCTATTCTTTCACACTGCAAACAAATCAATTAAGGTGGGTCTTATTCCAGTGAAAAAGCAACATGTAAAAGGATTTATGTGTGTTCGGTTCTGCTATTTAGATTTCAGTAAGATCACTTACTATCTGCAAAATTAGCACAAGCCTTGTCACATTAATTATAGTATTTAAAAACTGCCTGTTTGAATTGGTTAGAGACCAATAGCTGATGGTTCTCCAGATTAAGCTATGTGAATGTAGCCAATGGGAGGTACTAGTCAAATAAATATCTTGAAAAGATGAAATCAAAGGCTCTGAAAATCACTGTAAAATCAACAGTATTTACTTCAAGAAAGTAGAGGATCAGACATTTTTAGAGCTCAGATAGAAAACACCGACTCGAATATGTTTCGAAACAATTTCCACACTACCTTTTCTAAAAAGCAGCTGTTTGTAGAAGCATGGTTTACATTAATCAGTACCTAACAATTTGATATACAACCTTTCTAAAATTCATTTGCATAATGATAATCCGCATATGGCAGGGTTTAAGTTATTTAAGCGGTGTTATATTTCACTATTTAGTGTTGCTTCACCACTGCTTTAGCAGTGAATCCTTCTGGAGTGTAATGCAGCTAATGAGGTAGCTTTTTAACTGAACAAACTGACAGGTCCCATATCTGCAGAGGCAGCTTGAAACCGTGCCCAACCTCTCGGCTTCCCAAGAGGCTTTTCAAAATTCAATAAATAACATCTGTAGGCGATGTTGGGTGCAGACCTAGCAGAGTGCGTCATAACACTGAGCTGGCAGAACAAAGAAACCATGACGACTGCCAAGTTTCCATGGCAACCGCTGCGAGGCTTGGAGAGTATAATAGCACATCAATCATTGTCCAAAAGAACTTCATTATCAGCAAGAAAAAAACCTTTAGGATCTGTTTAGTGTGCAATTGTGGGTTAACTCACCTCAAAGCCTTGCTCTCTAGCAAAAGTGGCAGCTTCCTGAAATAATAAAAAAAGAACAGTTAATTATAAAGTGCTAGATAATGAAGAAATAACACATTTTGAAACTCATTCAGGCAGTTTTCCTTTTACACGATTATCTCAATATAGCCATATACAGTTGTTCAATTCTGATAGTCGCACCAAAAGCTTCTCCCTCTTCCCTCAAGCCCAACAACAGTGCAATGTCAACACATTTCACAAGTTCAAATAAAGAAGGTACAATATGTTTTTTTCCAAGCCAGGAAAGTTACTTCTGCAGATAGGACTTGAACTAGGAAACATCCCTCAGACATATTTTTAATTGAAATTGTATCATATCTCCATTTATGAATGGCACTTCATGGGATACATGCTATCAAGCCATTTAAAAAAAACATATGTAATCTACAGTGCATTAAAAAATCAGGATCACTAAATGTGTTCAGACCCTTGTGGTAGAATCAGATGAACATTTAAAAATATTCTGATGTCTTAATCACTGCTTTAAGCAATTTAACTATGTTCTTTTCCTGAAAGAACAGAGGAAACATCATGGTATCAGTATATCCTCATGCCTTATTTATATTAATTGGTGCAACTAAAAATCTGTTTTGAAATAAAAGCAAGGGAATGGTCAAGACAATAGCAATGTTTTTCCCTTACTTACTTTCCATCTTAACATTGGAAATACTGCAGAAAACCCTTGAAGTCTTTGTGTTTTAACTTGAATTCTTCCACATAATTGCCAAGTAATATTAATAGGGGGAAAATCTTGAGCCAAAATGGTGAGCTGATCTAACTAAACAGAAATAACTACTGTACCAAATCAATCCAGTGTACCTATGAGAGGTTTTAGTGCTTCAGAAAACACATAGTTGTGGACCTACATGATCTGTCAATTTGGGGGCAATAGAAGAATTTGAAGTGGGTACAATTGATTATAACAACAGTAAGTTGAGGTTAATAAAATGTGATAAGCTGAAAAGCACAACTCCTCAGGCTGCTTCACTGCAGAAACATAAGGCTGACCGGGTTACCCTTAGCTGATGTTGACAGAAAAACTGAATCATGGTCCTGACAATTGGGTGCGGGCAAGGTTAGCCACTTTGACAATTTACTTACAATTGAATCCCTTCTTGTACATCACACAGTCAATGACATTTGCTAGCCTGGCTGTCAAGAAGGAGTGTAGGGTTCAAAGATATCATGCAGTGTTTTCCTAAACCAGCATGTGATTAACAAAGCCTATGCTCGTATGAAAAAAGGAGCCTTGCAAGCTTCCAGTCTGTAGTGATGCACTTACAATGAACTGCAACACAATCAAGAAAGCCGCAAACGGGACCGTGACACAGAAGAAAAAATAAAATAAGAGAAATAAGGGAGCGATAAGGGGGAAGAGAATAAGAAAATTGACTAAAAATTATGTCTTGTAGCCAAATAATTTCTTTAACCTCAGGTTTTTGGTCATGCAATTGAAATCGGAAGTTACACTGATCTGTCCTAAGGGATTTCTTTAAAATCCCAATACAGCAGGACATTAACATCTGTGTTAAACTATTGTCTGGCCAGGAAATTGGACACCAGTACATGAAATAAAAACTGTTCCAGTGAAGTGGTGCTTTCTTGTGTGGGAGACTTTGAGAGAATTAATCCTAATTTTCTGTACTGGGGCACCCATGCAGAGCACATGTGTTTTGGAAGACCTGGCCCTTCCACAAGAAAGGATAAATGATTGCACATTTGTTAAAAAGTAATCTCATCTTCAGATTCTCCTGTAAGAGCGTCATCTTTTAGCCTGGTCTGCTGCCCAGCTACATGAAAAATGGCAGCCAGCATAAAATCATAGATTTTCCTGCAGTTGACCTCTAATCTAAGGGTGCCTGAGCATGCCAAAGAACAACAGCAATCTTAATTTTCTTCTCTCCTATCAACCGAACATCAGAATGACTCCTGAGCAGCTTATTTCAGTAAAGACTGTGCCTACAGTCCTTTAAAAACCAGCCTCTCTCAGAACGAGATCCCTTTAAGAATTAAGGCTTTTCCAGTAAAAAAAATTTATAAAGCTCAAAACACACATTTGGACTGTAGAGTTTAGTGCTTGTGAAACGCTGAGAAATGTGAGGCAGGCTCTGATTGCCAGGGACAGTTCAAAGTAAATTAACCAGATAAAAGCGATGAGAACCTTTTAGTATCTATTCACAATAACAGTGAGAACAGGAAACAAGCAGAACCCATCTGTGCAGCCCTAGGGCACCTCATACTGAGCTCCACGTCTCTAATAAAGTAGTCAGGTTAAAGTCTAAGTGGATGTAACATGTGGAGACTGCTTGGGTTACAGCGGCCAGCCGGGGCGTTCCCTGGTGCAGGTGATAATCAGTATGATAATCACTATATTTACAGGCTTTCCATTTTATATCTGACACTGAAAATCACGAAGAAGGAGGGATTAAGGAAATAAACAACCCACACAGAAGCTTTACCGCTCCCCAGAGAATGCAGCATTTTCATTCATGCGTGACATGCGACAACAGCAGAGCAAAACAGCGACAGAACAGAATTTTCTTGGGAGGCTTCATTTCACATCAGGACTTCTTTCAGTTTTGATAAACTTTACACATTATTCATTCATTACTCCAACTCAGCATTTTCAGAGCTGTTTTCTGTTACTGCCTATAGAACATTTCATAAAACCCTCTCCCCACCTTATCACTGTTTCATACTAAATGTATTAAAAACTCACACTCCTTTTTCTGTATAACCTTTTTACTAACTGTGACAGCAAATTTATTGTTGCACCACCTAAAGTAGAAATGAGATTTGTTTTTAGTTGTGAAATGTCATTTGGCTCATGCTGTTTGGGGGAAAAAATCCTAAGTACACTCAAGCTGACGAAACCTGTGTGCAATGCCACTTAATGGGAGTAACACAATGTCACCAAAGTTAACACACACCCTCTCTTTACACAATAGTGAGCAGTTTACACAGGAAAGCGAGATTAATTAAGGAGATAACAATAAAAAAGACAACTTCCGTTAGTGCTGGCCTTGCTGTTAAGTTAGAATTTGCTTGCTAGCTGAAAACTATTTCCATTCTTGCATGTATTTTACTGCTGTTGGAGTTCCAGCTGAAAACTATTTCCATTCTTGCATGTATTTTATTGCTGTCTGAGCCCCAGCACTCAGTAAAAGGAACTGTTTACAATCTACACACAGGCTAATTTTAACAGGACTTGTTAAAATCCCGAGCCCTTTCATCAGAGGCAGTACAAACTATTTGTTTATAAGTAAACAGAAACATACCCTCGAAACACAGAATCCATCAGCCTCTGCAATCTTAGGAGTAACATATAATCCTATGCTAGCCCCCTGTGTTAGAATACTTCTATGATTATAGAGTTAAAATGGCTCAACTTCAATAATTGCATGTTCAGTTTGCCACGAGATACAGAAGGCCCATCATATATTGAATATTCTTGACACATCCAAATTTTTTTTGTTGGTACCAAGGTTTTATGATTACTTGATCAAATTACAGCAAAAAATGGCAACAATATGCATGGTGGGTTAAAATTAAATCATGTAGGCCAACATAAAACTCACACAATTGCACTGAACAGCATTTGAAACCATGTATTGCCAAAATTAGCTGACAAAGGCTGTTTCAAAAACACCAGCAACATTATTATCTACAATATGCATTTTAACCTTTGTATGGAAAAAAAAGGAGCACTGAAAACTAAATTTGCATTTCATTGCCGAAATCAACATTATCTCATAAAGAAATGATAAAACAGCAGGACAGCAATGATACCCTTGCACACTGAATGCATTTCCCATAATTGCACAAAAAAAGCAAATGCAGGGGACACTGAAGATAATCCCTCCCCTGCCATCCTTCTTGGTAGGGAAAATATCTCACAGAGTAACCTCAACTCACATATTACAGTACTACCCCCTGGATTTACTGTTTTTAATTGGGAGATTACTGACAGGTTTTGAGGGAGTTCCTACTTCATTAACTGTAAACTCCATGACTTGCCCAAAATATACCCTATTCACATTTCCAGGAATACCATCCTCTTTTCTCTGCACAGCACATCTGTGACGCAGAGGGCTCAGCCCAGCCTGTGAATCAATGCAACCTCAAGCCTGCACACAGTGGAACTGCAGAGGAAGGTCCTTGCAACCCAGTGCAGAGCAGAGTGCATAACAACAAAAAAAAATAAAAAAGCAAACTCAGTCAATGAGAAATAATAAATGACCATGAGAACCATATACTTTGTGTCAGCATTTGATGGGAATTCCTACTGGTAACAACTATGCTTAATTTTAATTTGACTAGCACTTCCAACACTGTACCTTACAAGCCTTTCTAAACTACTAAAATCTTCTAAAAATTACTCTTAAACATTTTCTTCCTTTCTTATATTTCAAAAGTATGGATTGTTAGTTTTCTTCTATTTACATTGTTTCCTTGAATACAGTGAATGCTGTGATTTTCTTGCTCAGGTAATTCCCTTTTTCTTCAGTATAATCATTTGCTACCATTCATCCCACTCCTGAGTTCATCTCCAATCCTGGTGTAAGTTGTGTTCTTTGTATCCTCCCTTGCCTTCCTACAGATTGTACTGCTTGTGGCAACAAAGTTACTTTCAACAATGTAACATTAAAACCCTGTTATCTAAAAGGAATGAGTGACAATTGAAATAAACAAATTAAGATATAGGGGTTATTTTTGTAGAACTGATGCCCCCCGATATCTACAACTTCATTCTGTAGAAGACAGACTCAAATAATCAAGGTTGGCTTAAACTGATAATCTCCTTTCTTAGAGGTAGGTGCTGAAGATTCATATTTCTGAAACAGATCTTTTTATACATGATTTCCTAAAGGACAGCAGACTTGCAAAACAAAAAACCAAAACCCAACAAGGAAAAGAAAAAGGATTATTTGTCTCTCTGCACTATAGACATGAGACTTTATTGTAACTACTAAGACTTGTAGTTCACCTTCCCTTAAGTTGGCACATTTGTCCTTCTGTCTGTCCCTTCTACCATCTTTTTCTGTTCCTAACAAAGAGGTTTCCTGTACAATTCTGTGTTTTTAGGGTATACCCTTGTTTTATATATCATAGGTTCTGAGAACCTCTGATTTCAGTGGCATCTGTTGTGCCCTGTAAATCTGAGTATGAGCCAAAAAAAAACCCCTCTCTTTTGTTAAAATCTCCCTTCTTATTTTCTTGGAACGTAATGACGAATGAATTACCATGTGCCCTCTTTTTGGTATTTCCTTCCTAAAAAACTTGTCACAGCGCAGAAGATCAACTAGTTTTTAAGAAAGAGACCTAGTGAGCTGTGCCATGAAATGTTTTCTACTCTTCCAGCTTCAGGCCAGTTTATACTAAATATGATCCTGGAAATGGGACTTAAGGCACAGAGAGGACAATGGATTTTCAATTGCTGCCTTTGAATTATAACAAAGATGTCATAAATACATCCGCTATCTTCATGGCAGAGTTGGTGGGGTGCTCTATCAAATCATCAGGTATTTAATGCAGCCTATGAATGTGCAGCACTATGATCTGTCTTTATACCACTTTTTCTTGTATATGATTCACAAAGCCAGACTAAGGTAAATCTGATTTTATTCTCTGTCCCATTTCTAGGAAAGTAATGGATTCATATACATACACACACAGAGAGCTATCACAGCAAATCCACAGTTCTTAACATGGTGAATTAACAGCATACAAGAACTACAAGTACTTTCATGCAAATAGGGGTGATGTCAAAGCTGTGGTAATGATAATCATGACCTCCCTAAGGAATTAGAGGTAGATTCCACTAAAGACTCTGCTGATCAGTTGAAAACATGATTTCAACAAGCGGCTGCTATTATTCTGCTACTTAAAATGAATGGATGAAAAGTGTACAGGACAGAGTTCCAGCGGGACCACTAACCTTTAGTGTCAACAGTACATTTATTGTAGTTAGTGGTAAGATACACGTGTTCATCTTCAATCTGCGCTAAAGAGCTATCAGTGGTTACTCAAAACACTGCAGATAGTCCTATCCAGCTTGTTATGTCATTGCAGTTGGATTTAGACAGGCATTACTTTAAGGTCAACTATTACTACATTTCACTGTGTAAAGGCAATACAACCTCATATGCCTTTATTAAAAAATGGCCATTTATAAAGGCATTAAGGGCTCAAAGGTAAATGTAATTTCATGCTTTTCATTTTTTCCTTTTTTTTCTTTTCCTTAGAGATAGTTGCTTTAATATGAGTCAATAATAAGAGTTTGAGAACAGAAGACAAAAGAACCACCCAGTACATTTTCTGAAACACGTGGGGAAATTCTGTTACAGCTGAGAAAGTTTGCGATAGGCGTGGGGATGTGCTACACGGATGTAATGCTTCAATATTAGTTTTGTTTGACAACACAGAGAACTAAGCCTTGATTCAATCAGTAGTGTAAATCTGTTCATGTTTCTTCAGAGAAGGCCAGTGAAAGTGGTTAGAGAATGGACAGTCCCTGCACACAGTTTTAGAATCAACACTGAGAACCAGCAAGTATCCACCCCTCCCTGGTTATTACTGGAAAAAACACAGCTGGCATCAATTGGTAGGGCAGATTATCATAAAGGAACACTAAGGGTTTTTTTACCCCACTTTCCTTTTCTTATGAGCCGTACTAGACCCCAATTTTATTTTTTTCCATGAAGGATAGATAGTGAGAATTCATATCATATCCTAAAAAAAATTTCAGCTTCCTCCAGAAATACTAAAGGCACTGGCAAATATATGCACACTGCCTTCACCCGGTAGCCGAAAATATAAAATAATAAGAATCAGTTCAAGTGAATAATCAGAATAAGTATAAATACCATATGGGGTTAAAGTTTTAGTGTTCAGAGGGGGTTCTGGCAGAGTACCAGAAGGTTTTGTCTGAAAAAGCCTAGTGTGAAAAGAATTGAGAAAGAAACATATTTCCTGTCCTGCTTGGGTTCACCCTGGAGTGTTTGTATCACGTAGAATTCATTAATATTCAAGCTATTTATTCTCCTATTCAGGTTACCACCAGAACTATAGCTCCTGCCAGAATCTTCTGTGGAAAGAATCACCCTGAGTCAGAGCTTAATGCCATTACAGGGTCTGCAACGGCTGCAGCAGGGATGTGCCTCTGAGCCATTTTGAAATTTTACGATGGATAAAGTGCTATTACTTACATCTCTATCTTACATCCTTACCTAAAGAACTGAACTTCTTATGGCTCTGTATGTGTCTCTCTCCTCACATATTACAAGCATCAAATTAGTGAACAATACTTGTTTACACCATTTCTCTATACAAATATGTCTGTTTCTACCTTTAAAATAAATGCATCATCATCAGAAGAGAGAAAGAAGAAAAAAAGACACCCCTTCCCTAAATATCATTAAATCACAAGAACATAACAAAAATGAAAGCAAAAATATTAATAGCTAGAAGATAACAGTTTTATTTGTATATAAAAATAGAAGATGTGTGGGGTCATTTGAAGTCTTTACTACTGCTCATTGAACGCTCCTGGCACTACCTTTCTGTCTGGAGAGTGACAAACAGAAATAAAACCTTGCATCATTTTCAAGGAGGCCTTCTGTGATTACAGCCACTAAAACTAGCCTGAAATCAGACTAGACATTCTCATCTAGCAATTCCAGATGAAGAAAATAATCAGACACTCTGCTAAAACTGCTAGGATCTAGCAGGATTCTCTCTAGTCCTGGTAAAAGGTTAATATATTTTTAGCAGTGAAATTGAGTTGTTTTATATACTTTGTTTAGTGTGATGTCATGCACGGCCACTTAGAATTATAACTGAGGCTGTGGCATTGGGAACTCTGTAAAAAGCAATCATTGTGTCACACTCTTCATGTGCTGGGCTTGCTTTGCTTGTTAACACTAGCAAAAAAATAAAGTTGCTCACTGCAAATCTTCAGCAATAACAATATCTTTTAAATTGATCTTTAAATTACATATTTTACCCTTTCAATGAATTTCAAACCCAGTTGACTTTAGGATTCTTACTGGAGTTTGTCGTGCTGTTTAATGCAAATTCAATGACGCATTTATCTGTATTCAGGATACGAATACTCAAGATGAATTTTGTTTTCTGAAATTTTCGGTTTTAGCTACTTCATGGAAGGAAAAACCCAGTTCTCAGTCTGTACCAGCAGTGCTCTCTCACAACATGGTCATTGCACAGAAAAACAAAATTTCAATCTGACCACAGTTAGATCACTCTGGTCCTGAGTGAAGAACACAAGTTCTAACTCGAGATGTGACTAGGGCACTATTCATCATCTTGGACAAGTTGCTAATTTCTTGGATCAATTTTTAAAAAATCCATAGAAGTTAGAATTTAACTGCTTTTGACCATTAAGTATTTATGGATGAGGGAGTTTGGTAAAGTTCATTTTTCTATTAGAAGCCATCCTGAACTTGAGATAGGCTCAAACAGATCAGAGATGAAAAGAATAGTCAAATAATCAAATTAAAGGGATATGATTCCAACATATTTTAAAATGGTATTAAAAAGACATACAGTGGTTGAGTTTGGGAGGGGCCTCTGCACATCATCTACAGAGTCCAACCCCACTCCTCAAGCAGGGTTGCCCAGGACCCCTCAGTTTTGAATATTTCCAAGGATGGAGTCTCCACAGCCTTTCTGTAAAATCTGTTTCAACACTTGACCATCATCACAGTGGAGTTTTTTTCTTATGCTTAAATCAAATCTGCCATAGCTGAATGTGTGCCTGTTGTCCCTTGCTGTGTCACCTCCCACCACTGTAAAGAGCCTGCCTCCATTTTATTTAGCACCTCTTGTTAGTGTGCCTTGATAACATCTCCCTGACCCTCCTCTTCTTCAGGCTCTCACTCTCCCCTCCTCATACAACAGATGCTCCACCCTCACTCATCTTTGTGGCCCTTTGGTGGCACCACTCAAGTAAATCCCTGTCCTTCCCATGCTGGGAGCCCAGAACTGGACCCAACACTGCAGACACATCTCATCAGGGCTGAGCAGAGGGGAGGCAATCTCTGCGGGCAGTGCCCTTCCTAATGCAGCCTGCGATGCTGAGCTCTTCCTTCCTTGTTGTGCAAGCACATCACTGCCTCAAATCTTTTTTTTCCACTGAAATTCTGAGGTCCTCTTTTGTAAGGCTGCTTTCTACCCAGGTGGTTCCCAGCCTGTCCTGGGACTAACATTCCTCCCTAGGTAAGAGGGCCTTCCATTTCCATTTGCTGAACTTCATGAGATTCCCATCAGGCCATTTCTTCTCTCTGTCAGGGTCTTTGAAATTTGATATTGTGATTTTCCTTGACAAAGAGGGGTTCAGAATTCCCATGAGAAATGAAACTACAAGCATACTGAACATTCCATTTTACTTTTAAGACACCACACTTAAGAAACAAAAAAAAAAAAAGAAGAAAATGACAAGAAGTAAGAGGCAAAAATAATAAAATAATAAAATAAAATGGTGTATGAATATGCATCAATTCCTATAGGAAAAAAAATTGAAATTAGATATTGTAATTATGGAAAATTACATTCCTGAATTGAAGATCAGTAATCTTTCACCTAATACATAACAACATAATTATGACAACAACTTGTCAAAAGGGCATAGTTTAGCATGGATAACTGTATGCGGATCTCTTTCTTTCAGTGTGATCATTTGCCCCAAGCTGCACTGGATATGCAGCAGTAATACTGATATGCTGAATTCACAGTGGTTTTGCCTGCTGGGTATTTGCCTTCCCTGTTAAACCAACTTTATGCACGCACATACATATACATACACATACATGACCTTTACAAATGCATATATAGATAACTACAAAACAAATGTGATCCCCCTCCCTAAAGCTCCCTGTGTTTCAATTTTCCATATGTACCCATTTTCCAAGCCCTTCCTTGTTAAATCAGTGGATTTCATAAGCAATTATATTCACTAGACCCCCAGCAAGGGAAAAACAAGGTGTCTGCAATGGAATCCCACCCACTAAAATATAACAATTTATTGGCACCATCACCTTTTCTGAGCACTTGAAGGTTATGAAGATCGACAGCTATAACTTGAGATACACTGGTTATAGCACCATTCATGTTAAATGGTACTGATAGATATTTTTGTTACTATGAAGTTATTTTACCTTGTTAATATAGTTGCAATGACTTATTATCTGTTCCTCCTTCAAGATATTATTTGATATATTCACTAGTTATAAAATATTAAATCATAAATACATTTTTCCTTCAGCATAATAATGACTGAAGCTGTTGTACAATTTGCTACGTTCATAAACTCACAGCGATAACTTTTAAAGCCAAGCTGAAAAATAAAATTTGGACTCAGTCCACACAGAAGAGAAATGAAAGATTTGGTCAACATCTGAATAAAAGAAAATTCAGAGTTTCAACAGTGCTATTTTTACAAGAACAGTTCTCTAAATCTCTGCTAAGCAAGGACACAATCCTAGTGGCACCAGTTGTATATTCTAAAGGATCATAAAAATCTATCAAAGTTTTCAATCAATAAAGTTTTATAAACTTGGTACAGAATGATACAAAAAATTACCATTTCTGATTCCACCATATGTGCATTCTCCACATACTTCCAGACTCAAGGAAAATTTTTTTTAAGCCTCAGCTACACTTCAGAACAGCTACCATTTAACCTCTAATTCTATGACTTCAAAATGCTACATTTATTTCAGGATTTGTCTCCAACTATTTTTTAATTACTGAGATAACAGATCGACGTTAAATTTTAGTGTACATTTATATATTTGTTAACCAGTTCTATATGCTTAGTATATGTAAGCAAATGAATCTGCAATTGTACCTGATGCCTTTCTTATTTCACACGTGACAAGTGGAAGACTACAAATTATTCTGAAGCTGAAATTAGTAGTCATAGTAATAGTAGCAGTAATTCAGTTTTGGACAGGTTATTTTTAGTTATGTACTTCTTCAAGCCCTTCACTGCAGATTTCTCACACCTCTGAGTGTTTCGAAGTATAAATAATCTATTTTTTCCTCTGCCTCTAGCATTACATTTGTGTTTAAATATAACAGAAGTTATTTCAAGCTATTTAGTTTGACTCACACTTTCCAACACAAAGGATTCCTGTGATTTTTTTCCAAGATGTTGTGTCTCTTCAATTTTGTGCGAAATTTGAAAAGAGCTGTAGGGTCAGCTCAGTGCTGTTCTTTTGTTCAGACTGCATTCTGATTTGGGGTCCAGAAATGTACTTCTTTCTCTTACATTGGTAATAAATTTTTTGGCCAAATACCAGATAACAAGTGAATGAGAACATTCTAAAGCAGTAGTGCTATACTCTCAGAGCAGAAGTAGTGGCAATAACAGCACACCAGATGCTGCATTGGAATTTTTTTTTTCTTTTAAAGACAGTTATTTATGGATTTAGGGAAATGAAGAAAAAATAGGCTGGGGCCTCTGAAAAGTGGCACAAATTTGTAGAATCTCCTTGGTTTGAGATTTATTTTCTGTTCTAAAGAGCTACAAGGAATGTAGTGCTCACATAATGTACTAAAATCTAATTATGTTATAAACAAGTCAGAACAGATATTCAGCACTAGCAAACATGCATACTACAACTTCCTAATTCCTTACCTCTTGTCAGATTTTTATATCATGCATGCTCCTCTTTCAGTCACGTTAATCAACTCTTTGAACTGTGCTTAAAGGAGCCACACATGATATCTACCATGCCATGTTTTGAAAATCACCATGCTCTAAAAAGGCATTTTGATCTCAGGTTTAGACCATGAAAATGAACAGTTTATTTGGAGCCTGGATGGCTTACATGGCAAGCAGTGAACAGTTTGCAGAGGATACTGTGCTAAAAGTGTCACTTAAAAAAAATAATATTGAAGCAGTTCTTTACAAACATGGCACTCGTCCAAAGCACATATGGAACGTAAATATAACCGTAAAATTTTATGCACCAGATTTGACCAAGGTCTTGAGTGCTAATTTATATTTTCTCCTTTTTGCTGGAAGACTAGCTGCATTTGATAAAGCTACTTCATAAGGACTCTGTTCTCCTAACATTTACACATCACACATCTGGACTTGGAAAAGGATTCTGAGTAAAAGAGCCAACTAATGCAGATCTTGTTTATGTTATGTGCAATTACTCTTGTGTCATGAATCTCTCTGGGATATCAGTATGTGCTGAAGACACTCAAACAATATATACTTCAAATAAAAGTGCAAAAGCCTGAGTGTTTCTGTCCCTACCAATGATCTTGGTACACACGATCATGGAAGAAAATTAATGGTATTTGTATTTTCTAACAATATTGCACTTCATTTTTATTAATTATTTGTATGTAATTAGAGCTGCCCTCGGCATCTGAAGATCTCTGTTTGGATTGTTTTTCTCTCACAACTCGCTCACTGCAGCCAAGGGAACTAAGTGATGGCAGTTGCAACACTCAATTCAGTTACATAAACACATCTTCCTTGCCAGATTCCCCTGCGGTGTTCCCATTTCATGAAGTCAGTCTGTAGCATTTAGTAATGTACTGTACCAGCAAGTTTCTTTTCATGTCACAAAAGATTATGTCCTCTGCTCCTGGCAGCAGAGCAGCATGTGTGTGAGCATCACACACATGGAATCCACCCCACACCAGGTGGCTGCACCAGCAAGAGAACAGAGAAGAAATACAATACTTGACTAGCTACAGAACAAGAACTGGATGTCAGATTTTAGCAGGAGAAAGACAGCCTTCACCCAGCAAATAAAGCAGATTTATTCCTAAGCCAGTTGCAGCGTCAACAAGGATGAGTGTACATTACACCTTCAACCATACACAAGATGCATGTGCTTCAGTCTGTACTGAGCGTATTTGGCAGTAATGATAAATAATGCTCTGGCCAGACCCTCCCTGTAGATGTAAACAGTTACACTTTTTAACATCACAGCTGGAACAAACACACCTCTGACTATGAAAGCAGTACATGGTAAAAGAGGGGACATAGAGTGATCTAATCCATCACACAGCCCATCAACTGCAGGGATGAGGGACTCTCTGGCCAAAGTTTCCCCCACACCTGCCCATCAGCGTAAAGCTGGGTAGTCACAGTCCATTGATTTGCCGGATCTTACCTTCCCCATGGACACGTCACTGCCAAAGGCTAGCTGGGAAATGAGTGGCTGTATGTCTCTGCAAGGATCAGGCACAATATGAGTCTCTGGGCATGTTTGTAGCAGGCAGTGGAGCATCACAGAGGTCTCAGAACTACCTGAGCTACCAGGCTGAGCTGGTAATTCATGCACAGTCACACAGCTGAAGGTACTTTTGAAGCACCAGCAAATTGAATCATCTAGTTTTGCAGGTTGCCTGTCCTGGGTCAGTTCAAATGTCATTGGTTGAAGAGTACACCTATGCACTTCAAGGATTAATTGTAAATTCCACTTGCTGCCTAGATAGATATAAAAACACTGAAGGTTTTTTTTCTGAGAAAGAAACATAGGAGAACAGAAAGAATCCAAACAAAAACTGAAGTAGCTGGAATTACTTATTAATGGTTAAGAATTACAACACCATGAAAGAGGCTTTTTTTGATCCTTCTACACAATTCTCAGTCAACACTGAAGCTGTGTAAAAAAGCTTCCTTCCTTCTTTCTAACTTAAGACTTCATTTTCCTTTGGGGTCCTCTGATCAGGTTAAAGAGTCTAAACAGCACTGCTATATAAAGCTGGAATCTGAACCACCTGGTCCACATGTTCACTTCAAGGACTTAGGGAAGTTGGATCAAACTTCCTAGCTAAAGTGATTTCCTTATTCTTCTCTAAAACTCCTACAGATAAATGTAATACCTAACAGCACCATGTCCACGTCCCTCCCCAGCTAAGTGAGATTCTTTCTTTGTGAGAATTTTGACACTACACAATGCAAGGAAGACAAGATCATGCATTACATGAACGTAGATCAATTTTACTTCTACATTTTCACATGGGATTGCTAAAGGCTGGCTCCATGTTGACATGTTTGCTCAGTAATTCATGTGCCATGCTTCTCCTTAGATAAACAAGAAAAAAAACCCCACTTCTGTTCCAGCATGTCCAGCTTGTCCACAAGTTTACACAATACAATCTGAAAAAAAAAAAGCTGATGTGCTTAAAATGATGTGCTCTCTCAGTTCAGATTAATGCTTCCTTGTAGACCAGCCTTTATTAAAGGAGAATGACTGATAGGGTGGATTAAGTCAGCAGTCCTGCAAACTGCTTTTCTTCAAGTATCCATACTTGTAATTGTTATATGTATTCAGGCTAACTCACACTGCCTACGCATGGGAAAATCTAGCTATGAAAAGGAGTGGTCTACATGTGTGGTAAGAGTTTTCACCTTTTCTTTGCCCACAAGTCATACTGAGGTAATGCACTACTGCCCAGTGGTTAATGCTGACTTGGGAAATCTAGAACCTGGCTTCTCAATTCTACTGGTTAGTGAGCTGCACGCCAAGGTTTAGAAGTTGCCACCTAATTCTTTATAAATTTGCCATTTCTAAAGTAAAAGAATCAGCAGGTAAACATCACACCACTTTCTGTGATGCTATTTTATATAATACTAACAACCTGTAAATAGCCAAAGGATAGTTTTATTTAGTGAACACCGAAAATCAGATGAAGTGTCTTCCTGAATAGTGCACATTATTTTCTTGAAACATTGCAGGTGAGTACCAATATTCCACAGAAGACTATGGGTTAAGTATATACTAGTGGAGTCTCTTGTGATATGAGCCAGTGTAGCTTTTCTTGCAGCTTAGTGGCAAAGAATTTACAGTACTAGGGATGCTAACAACCCAACATCCATTTGCAAGATAAAATGTTCTGTAAATCAGTGTGTTGCTGTTTAGAAAAGTGTGTGACACTTTCAACTTCTACTTTCAATACTTGTGCAGAGAATATTCACAGTTCAGGTGGCATTTGGGTATTTTGTATTTCAGAACTAGCAAAGAAGTCTGGTGACATGGTCATTGCTATGGTAACTATACTTTTGTAGTAAACACTGAAGTAAGTAGGTACATAAAACATGTATAAGTTGTCACTATACAAGTTACTGTTGCCCTGGGGCTGCAATAATTTCCTTCCTTTAAAATCGTTAAATCTAGCCATAAATACTTGGTATCTCTCAATGTCCTATAATTTCAATAAGATGACAAGGCTCCTCGTACATAATATAGTGCAAACACACAAGCACATCAATTTATCAAAATAGGAGCTTTCTGAAGAAGTAATTTATTGGCCTCTAAGTAGCAAAGTATGAACAGGCTTCTGGCCTGAATAAAGAAAACCACTTCCAGGTTTGCACTCAGGCCAGACTGAGCTGTTGTGGGTATAAAATGCTAAGGCAATTTCTCCATCACTGGGAAATACAGAGCCATTTCCAGGCAGAGAGCCCCACTGGATCTTCTCAAGTCTTTCCCTTATTCTTTATTTCCTCCTCTCCTCAAATTATCCACCAATGGCTGAGATGTGGAATGCACAATGAAAGACAGGCTGGGCCCTGCCTCCTTCAGCAAACAGCAGTAATGGGCAGAAAAAAGTTTTGGTCCCCCTTTTGTCCCAGCAGAGCAATATAACACCATTGTTATGTCTTTCATATACAAACTTGTTTTGGAACAGCGAAGCACAAGCTTAACACGGGGCTAAACACAAGCTTCTCACACATAGTGACAATGAACTGATACTCAGAGAAAGGAAGCACAGTTGTCTTCCAATTTAGAGCAGGACTGTAACTCTGCTGCTCTACCCATGGCACAGAATGAAGGCAGGCACTGATAGGTCAAGTGGATCCCCTGGGATCATTTCCTTGGCTTACATTACATGTATGGCTTGGAAGTCTTATGCCTCAGAAACAAAGCAAACAGTGTTCTGTGACAGCTGCATTCTATCATCCTATCCAATGGATTAGGATGGCCATGGAGACTGGAAGGCCCAGCCAGCTATCAGTGATGGGGGCAGTACAGCTGAGTAAGTCTTTTACAGAACATACACCAACGTATGCCCAGCAACTGGAAGAGACCCGTTTAAACTAGAGAATCCTGCTGCTGCAAGAAAAAAAGAGAAAAGGTGCTAATTTCATGTATGATGGGAAAGCATCCATTTTAATGCATTATTGATGTTCTGGTCATCTCTCTAATGCCAATATTAAGTCTGATTTTTCACTTAATGCAGATATTTGACCTCTGTTTGCTGTGATATATACTGTATCATAACCTTACATGCTTTCAATATATTTTCTGAGTGTACAAGAACTTTATGAATTCTTTGACAACTAGGTTCTTTACCATAGATACTCACTGGCTGTATCCCAAAGGGTTTACCATATATCATAAGTAATTATCATTTGAAATTTGACATTCAGGCTAGATTCAAAGATGGAAATTTGTACACACACTATTCACAATGACTTTACCTAATTACATCTAGAAGGACTAAAACAGTGCAGGTAGCTCTAACACAGGATCCCTGAAATAGTAGTTATCAGTCCTTGCCTCATGATTTTATAGACTAACAATTTCTCTTTGGGAAAGAAGCTCAAGGACTGTTTTTTGGTTTCTTACTTTTAGATGGACTGTCTCTAAATAACTACATTCTTAACAAAAAACAAAGCATGTCTCTGCTGCCTTAGCTACACTGTACAGAGGGAATCAGAGACAGAAACTACAAGTCTAGAAAGGGACAACAGGGAGCAAGACCTCCAGCAGTAAATTCTTAGATCAACTCAGGCTGCAATGTGCAACTTCACACTAATGTAACTGCAAATCACCCCCTCACAGGCTTCATCCACCAGCGGTGCTCTCACTTCATTGTGCTGTTTTGCTGGTGCAGAAGTTACACAAGTACAGGTTAACAGGCTGGTGCACTGTGGCTGCTTGTCTCATGCTCTGTTACATTTGGAAATCTGCTCTTATGAGTCAACACTGAGACAAAACAATTTAAGGTTGGTACCACTTGAGAAGAATAGAATTTTTGCATTGCTGTGTAATCCTTGGTCTTTTCTTTGGAGTTCAGGTATGATGCTTTTAAAAAGCCATAATGATAATGATGATAATGATGATAACAACAACACCACTATTAATAATTAATAATAATAAGGACAGTACTAATAATAACCCTGGGTGAAAATTTACATCAAGTCGGTATCAGTAAAAATCAGGGTATGAACTCATAACTTCAGTATTAAGAAATGCAAGTATGCTGTATGAATTTTGCAATCCACAGCTTGAATATAGATTCAGAAAACCCAGGGTTAGGCTGATATTAAAAAAAAAAAATCAACTAAACTAAGGTAAAAGACAGACAAGCAAGTTACTCGTAAATTAACTCCCGCTGGTCTTGATACTACAAATGAAAACATAAATGAAAAAAGTCCAATGTTCTGAAAACGTAATTCCCAGCTAATTTACTTCTCCAAACACTAAAATATTTAGTAGCAATGACAATTATTCTGCAGTTTTACTACTGCAGGATACTGTACCATTAGCACTCTCAACAGTAGGACTGAGACACGTCCCCAGTACACAGCTCCTTCATGGCGCTCTTGCGCTGACAGAGGACCCACCTAACAAAGAGCCAGCTACTTCACACAGATCTTGCATCACACAAACCCTGCTGTCACATTAAAAACTAATGTGGAAATGCAGAGAAGCCCAATCTCCTTTCCCTTTGCTCCCCTGCATAAGTTTAGGCATAATTCAGTTAATGTATTCTTAGCCCACAAGCTTTCACTCTGTTCTGCTAGAATTCAACAGTTGTTTTAAAACATGGAGACTACTACTGAAAGTTGCTGGAAGTATTCATGCAGGAAGCTGAAAAGATTGACAGTGAATTTTTTTACTTATATAGCAAAGACTAATTTGTATTTTACGCTGTTTCAGCAGTCTTTAACTGTTTTCTTCAAAATCACTGGCTCAGTGGCACCATATGGAGCATGTTGAACTTAAGGTACCAAGAATGTGTCCAAGATATATCTCACTCCAGTGTGTTAAAACATTCCACCCTGCAGCTGTCATTATAGGAATATAATTCATACCCTAAAGTTTAAAGAAAAACAGTGTAGCTTACTATGCTTACAAAAATACAAGATTCTTTTGGTTCCAAGTAACAGTCAGTAAATGGAAAACAGTTAATCTAAAAAACTGCTGTCTTAAATATTTGAAATTTTAACTGATAATGAACTGCTTTAATTCTGCATGATATTTAAGACTGAAAGCAAACAAAAACAAAAAAACCCAACATGGAAGAGAATAAGAGAATTCCTAAAAAAAAAACATATAAAAGGACTTGTATATCCAACGTTAGCACAGACCATCATTACTTTTTTCTTTTCCATTCACTGCATTTATTTTAAAAATTGATATATGAGATTATGGAGCAAAAACCTTAGCAACATTTTGTAATGGCACTGAACAAGTGCATCATCAGTGTTATGAGTTTCACCTCTCTCTAGTCATTACTTCTCTTTATTCATTTTTTTTACCTCTGTTTAAAATGTAAGTTTCTCAGGACAAGGCATGCCTCTTACTCTGTTTTGCACAGTATAGATATATATTTTGCACACTTACTACATTTTGCACACATGAAATATAACATCCACCATTCATCCTGGGACAGAGAGTTCTTGTTTGAAATATTAAAGAAACTCATCTGCAAGTAAAGCTAATATAGACTCCTGAAACATAGGGTTTTTCATGGGGTCTAAATAATGGGTCCAACCTCCCACCATTCTACACTTTAGAATGCTCCTAAGTGTGTCCACCCACCTCTCAGGTAATGCTTGTTCAGAGATGGGTTACAACTGGCAGCATAAGGCTATGTACTTCTTCAGCTCTTTTCATGACTTTAGATTCTAGAAGAAAGGAATTTGGTTCCAGATGATGAGTGTTCTTTTTTGAGCAGTGAGATTCAGTAGTTTGACTCATTATTGTAATTCACATATACCAAGATGCAGTTCCATCCAAATCTGGCATTTACTTTGATGTTCAAATCAAATGCATAGTGTTTGGCAACTATATATGCAGAATTTAAATTGACTGATCCATTTATCTGAAACTGGTATGTGTCCAAGACCACTCACAGATGTATTTCTCCTGCTCTAGCAGAAATTCCAACAAGAGGAAAAAGACATGTTAATCATAGCTGCTCCAAAATAACACATACAGCAAATATTGTGCATTAAGACCATCTGACTGCCCATCCATGTTTCAAAAGAAGTTAAGAAAAACCAGGTACTCTGATGGTAAAGGATACCTGTGATTCCATGAATATTCAGATATTTTTCCAATTGCAGGGAGGTCCTCCTTGCAGAGCAATCAGGACTACCACAAAAACACATTTTATAGCTACCACTTAATTTCTCATGAAAATTCCAGCTCTTTTTTTATTTGAAGGACTGTTGCACACCCTGGAAAGGTCAACAGTCTGACAGACAAATTAAACATGCCCTGGTTTCTCAGAAGAATTCTGGAGCAGAAATCTGCTTTATTAAAAGAGATCCTAAAGAGAACCTAATTCTGTCAGGTCTCTTACCTGCCAGGGATCAAAACTACTGTCCATAGCTTGGCCTCTCAGATTCTCAAAAACAGAATCCTACAGAAGGGCAGCCACAGACAAAAAGAAATGAACTTGCTGTTGATTGGTGCCTGCAGACTGGCTGAGACTCACAGGACAATAATAGTAGCAAAATGAAGAAGCAGAATTTCTGAAGTTCTCAATAAAGATAGCGAGTTTCCCTTGAATTGAGATCCATGAGTTTCCAGCATCAGAAAAATTTAAAATGGAATTCCTAACTCCAGAAATACTTGGGACATCTTCAAACAGCTTTTTCAACTAGCAAGGCTATACCTTAACAACAGCAAAACAGCTTGAGAAGTATCACAAAGGACGGGCTGGTTGGGGATCCTAAGGGTCTTCTATTGGAATGTGCAGCACCTTGCCATTGCCTTCAGGTGACTTTCTCCAATGCTAAAGGTTTTTGCCTAGTGAAAGCACAGCCCAGCTGGGGCTGAGCTGCAGCCCACCTCACCTGGTGGGACCAGAAGCAGATGCTGATGGCCAGTTCCTTTGCAAGGGGGGACAAGAAGTCCTTCTCCTGAGCTGTGGAGGAAGAAAGAACCTTTCTACTTGTGAAATTATAGCCTTCAAATAACATCAATTGAAGATGACGGACACAACTGTTCCTAGAATTTCAAGTTCAGAGTAGGGGGTTCCCCTCTGCACCACTAGAAACATAACCAACAAACAGACAGGTTTATCTATTTAAAAAGTTCTACTGTCCCAGTAATGAAACTGCTACAATTCTGTCCTTTAGAGGGAAGCTCCTGCACCTGGAAACCACTTCAGCAGGGAAAGCAAACTGACTCGTGGATGCTTGTTTCCCTGATGCGATTGCATATGCTGCTGGTGTTGACACAGAATATGAGGAGTCAAAGGAGGGTTTGAGGACTTAAAGGGCAACATTTTGGCAATGTTACTTATCACACGTGGATTAGCAGTAGTTTTACTAAAGTACAGGTTTAATGGATCATTTCTCTGGAGAACAAAAAAAACCCAAACACAATGACTAGGAGGGATAAGTTCTGTTAGCTTAGAACAAAAAACTTATACAGCAAAGCAACTTCCCCACATCTCTTCCCTGACAGGTCTGTACTTAAACAAATGTTTTTTTTGGTCAGAATATGACCATTAAACCTAAAAATACAGCTTAAGGACACACTTTGATGTGGCTGCAAAATTATCACCCAAAGGCTATTATAAACAGGGTGGCTTAAGTTTATAAATAAGGCAAGGTTTTAGAGATCAATTAATGCCTTGGGGAAAACCATGGATGCTTTTATCTATCTTTCAAATATTTTAGGTATGCTGCAATATATTTTTTCTATTTCTTTTACAAACTTATTTCCTGCTTTTAGAAAAACTCTGAAAAAAATTAAAATTAGCAAAATATTTTTGCAACCCTTACATATATTTATGCCCCATTGCATATGCTTCATAATATATGCACAATTAACTTTCAATTTAATGCCATTGCCTAAACTCTAAATTATAATTAAAAAATAAAATACAGATTTTAATCAGTAATAGTTTAGCATAAGTCCATTCTAAATACCCTCAATGTTTATGTCAGCACATGAAGGAAAAATCTCTCTTCATTAATTTACTTATACATAGCAGCTTTCCAATAGTCTTAAGGAAACAACAGTGGAATAAATTTATTCTTATAAAATCTACAGAAGGCATCCTGGTAACAGAAGATTATATAGCTAATTGGAAAGAAGAGAGGGTTCAAATGCCTAATTTTGCTCTTTGTTGAAGCAAGCCAGAAAAATGAAACCAGCTAATAGATTTATAATGAGATGTTAAACTCTCTTGAGAGAATAAAAATATTATATGAGCTATATAAACAGAGGGAAGGAAGGTGTTGACAGAGAAAGATAACATGAGAGAGAGAACAAGGCTGAAACTGCAGTTTTGAAAAAATAGTGCTGCGCAATAGTACAGAAAAATAGGTTAACATAATAATGATATTGCCAATTCTATTCCAAAACCCCCAAACCACGTTTTCAAGATCCTGAACATTAGCATGGACCTACTACTGTCTCCTCAACTAGCCTTCCTTTTTCTCCCCTTTCAAGAACCTTTGTTCAGACTCAAATTTATAAGCACAGGAAGCATCAATACATACTCTTTAGGTAAAAACTGTCCCTTTTATACAAAAACCTCTCTCCAAGAATATTTACAGCTAACATACATTAGCTGTATAATATACAGCTAATGTACATTAGATTATCCATTCATAATAACATTTAAGTCAGACAATAATTGTTTCTTTGCTGTATTGCCTGGGAGACCCTAACAGCATTGGCTGCTTATATCTGATGAAACAGAGAGGTTATCATGCTTTCTCTTTCAAAGTCCTTTGTACCACCATGCATTACCCTCTCATCTAATCAGATCTAGTGATTGTGTTGTTTAAGAAAGCTGGAGCAGCTCAGTGATTAACAGCAGTCTGGCCCACAGAACTCACTCTTGCTCTGGATGTAAAACTCTTAATCTGAATAAAGGGGGCAGATGACATCATGTGATAAGGGCAGGTGAGAGAGGTCTGCATCAGCTCACACTTAGATGCTATCCACGGGGATAACATGGCACTGCAGCCTTACAACCCACTGCAAGGACTGTCTATAACAGGGGGAGAATCTCCAGCATATGTTGCTGTAAGAGGCTTTAGCATAACCTAATCTTCTGAATCAGAAACTGGCTGTATCTGCCCCAAACAGGGCTTGAAACGTGGAGGCACGGAATTAACCTTAGCAGGACTGGAAAACAAAGCTTTATTGTAATGTATTTTTCACCTGCATTGTTATCTGCAAATATCTCTATGAAATTGAAAAGTTCTGAATTTACACTGATTTAATGAAGCTTTTGTGAACATTTCAGCTTCTATTCTTCTTGTTCATATCAACTGCGTAACTCAATTTTATTCATACTCTTATTTTTGCAGTTCATAAATTATATGTTATATATTATATATTATAAGTTTTTGCCCTAGTGATCTGAGTATTAAAAAGCATATGTAGTTTACCTTTGAAAGGCTTTCTGAGATATGTGTTAATATTATAGTGAAAACTGAAAGCCAGATTCTGCAGGTTCTTTCCTCCAGAAACGTGAGTTTTGTCCAAGATGTATTCAGCGGCTGAACACATTTCAGGACACTTAACTGAAGAAAAAAGTTAGAATTCAATTTTGCTTGTTCCTGGCTCTGCTCTTGCTGTATGACCTTGGGCAAATAACCTTTCAATTGTCCACCTGTAAAACAGTCAAGACTGCACACCCACCTTATTGGTTTATTCTGAGCTTTAATGTTTATGAAGTGTTATGAGATGCTCTGGGAAGTGCTACAAAGTGAAAAGGGTTATCAATCATTGTCAGTAAAACACAAGCTGCTGAAAACCTTGGAATCTGCTTTCCTCTCTCAAAGGACATTCTGTCTTGTGCTGCATGTTCTCCAGTATTCACAGTCTTAAAAGTATCTCAAGACTGCATAGCATAAGGAAGGATAAATATCCCTAAGCATTCTGAGAGACTACCAGAAAATATTTTTAGTTTTAAGAAATGAAGTCTGTTGGAAAGTAGAAGCTTTGCTTCTAAATACCTGCTTGTTTGCCATAACAGGAAACAAGAAAGACATTTTTTGAGATAGGCTTCCTAAATTGCTTAAATAGCTAGACATTAGCTGAAAGCAGCACTAAATATAAATTTAAATACTTGGCTCTCAATTTTCCTTTCATTCATGATGTACTAGGTAAACTATACTAAAATAATTACTTGCTTATTACTCATGAATTTCAGTGCAGCAGCTGAGACAATATAGATAAATAAGATGATTAATTGAGACAGAATGAATCACAACAAAAAATGTTGTTGTAAAAGGTATGGTTAACTCCACAGTGATTCATATCATTTCAGATAACAGGGCTTTTATCAAAAACGGCTGCAAGGTTGGGAAATGATTTAAAAGCATTTTATCTTAGAGAGCCACTGCAGTTCACATGGGAGGGAAAAAAAAAAAGAGGAGAGAAGAAGCAGCAGATTCAGTGTCTGCAGCTGAAATAGCCTTGGGCTGTTTCAGCATCCTTCCCACAGCACATCTTTACAACACACCACTGACATTATCAACCTCCCTTGTGCTAGAGACCCTCTCATTTTTCAGATGGCCACAATTTATTAGATATTCCACTACTGAGAAAGTTAATTCTACGAATTAAGGAGCAATATTACAACACCATAGCTGTTCTATAATTGAAAACACAACATCTATCACAGGAAAAGGGCATCAAAATTCTACAAAGGCATCAAATAAAAATAGTATTTATTTTTCCTCCATTCAGAATTACAATTTTTAATTCCCAGGCTCCCTCCAAAGGCTTTGCAGAAATCTTAAATGAAAGATTTATAAAAAGAAATACTATCTGTTTACTGCAGTTTGGAAAAGCAAACACCATCAGCAGCTGACCTTAAAAACCTCTACCTGTTAAAATAGAAGGGCAGATGAGACGTCTCCTTACAAAATTTTTCCCCATGTGTATTTAATAAACTGGGTCAGAATATCTGACTATGATTTTTAACTGAACCACAGATTCCCTGTAGGGAACTGTGCAAACCTCAGTCTCTCACCCAGCCTAGGAACTGAAGATAATTACCCTCACCTGTGGGGCAAGTTTCTGAGAACTGGAAGCACAACAAAAAAGAAAATATCAGTATATAAACTGAAATGCAGAACACTGACACCCAACTTGATGTAATTTAAGATGATTACTGTTTCTGAAAATTTAATTCCAAGTGAACAGAGACGTAGAAGGTAAAGGCTGAACTCTTAAGGATGACAGCTTGCCAACAACCAGCAACTGAAAATAACCTCTCAATATAGACCAGGTCCAGTAAGACAAGAAGAAAATGTTTCTTAAGGGCTCTTTACATAACATACATGCCAGTCAGCAGTACTAAAATGAGCCTCTTCAAGATACTCTGTTTCAAACAACATCTATTATTTGCCTTTCTATAATAATTATAAATGCTTACTTGAAAACATTTCAAACAGAAACATCAACTTAGTGATATTTATGCCATGACCAGCAATTCTTTGCTATGTTCCTCACTTCTTAGTCCCATCTGATGCTGAAGAACAGACTGAAATGTTGGTCTCTCTTTCATTATTTATTGAAAGTCAAGTTGTATTTCCCTTCTTCCCCACACCAAATTACATCTGCCATCTGATTTCTCCTGACTCCTACTTCTTAATTGTTTCCTCAAAGTCAGACAACTCACCAGTGTAAAAGGACTCTTGTGGTTGTGGAAAGCTATGTGCTAGGTCTAGAAACAGCAGGAATTGCATTGTGTAAATTCATATCAGTTCAGTTATGCCACTATGAATGCACACGAGTTTGAAGAGAATCACCATGAAGCTCATTTATCTTAAAAAAGCGATTATGTCTCATTCAAGATTTTTCTGGGCTCTGGGCAGATTCCTAAGCCTGCAGGTATCCATCTGATCCCAGGTGATAATGTAGCAGAGGAAATTTGCAGGTGGAACTGAAGGTTGTTCTCAGTGTCACATCTTGCATGTAACATGTAATATATCAAATTATGTGGAGTGAGAGTTTACAGCAAGGAAAGAGACAAATTTGTTTGGAAACTGCCATTTAGGTGTAAATCCTAGTGTGTTGAACACAGCTTATGCCAGAAAACTTATCAGTATTTCCATTCCCTCCCTCAGCTAAAACAAGCACAAAACTACAGACTGCCTGCAAGTTCAAAATAAGGAGTTCTTTAATCTCACCATAATCCCACCAGCTCCTCTGTTTTATCTTAACTGTTTTTCATCACCATTGAAGAGAATTTTCCATGTTATTGAAGAGACTTGCCTTTATAAGGACTTAAAAAGGGTACTAAAGGTTGCTGTCCAAACCACCTACATTTGTAGGGATCTTTCTCTTAGTATTTGATACCTCCATTGAAAATATTTTAAACAAAGGAAGCACAATGTACCATTCTAGTATAATTGTGAAGAAGAAATGATTACAAGACCCATTTGCTATCTTATTCCAAAGGCATTAATCTCTTTAAAGCTCAGGATTTCTAACTCTAGAACCACCTCTCAAGATATTGTCATTTCTTCTTAAAATGTACAAGTCTTGTACACAACCTGCTTTCTTTTCAGCACATTTGCTGTCACACGAGCAGCAGTTTCCCAATGGGCTCACAGATGCTCTGTCTTTGCAAAACTTCAGCTTATAATCCTGTAATTAATTTGTTCAGAGACTGGTTGTTTAGAAGTAACAGCTCTTTACACTAGAGACAAATTTTTGAAGAATAATTCTTATCTTAGTTTTCTTTATTATTTTGTATTTCAAAAAATGTCACTATTTCTCTTCTACATAACTTCCTCAACACCTACGGATCGTTGTACACTGAAAACCATAAGTTATATCATTGGTTTATTGTTTCTGTTGTAAAGCACCAGATGAAAAGCTCAATGTGTCTATAACTCCAAAGTTTCTAAATTCTAAAATTTTTCAGTGATGCCCTGCCTACATATAGCAAGAAAATCCAGAAGATCTTTACCACATCAATATCAACAAATATTCCTTTGAGTCGTGAACTGGTGCCAGATGCGAAGACCGATCATGTGAAAACCTTGCAGTCTCCCTTAAATCCTGAAGAAACTGCTAAGTGCACATGCAAAGACATACAGACTGTTTCCCCAGGGTAGTTCCTTCCCTGAGGAGATGCTATTGTAATTCACATTTTTTGGGGTGACTGGAAATTTAACTCAGATTCCTGTGTCCATTAAGGACTTTGATGGGTCTGTAATGGTGATATACATCACCATTTTTTGATGGTGATATACATCACCATTTAGCCCTAACCAGGAAAATGGAAAGTGATACATACAAATTTAGTCTCCTTTACTTGCCTAGAAAAATCGCTGTGTAGAAAACTTTCTACACCTCTGTGTTAAGGTGCTGCTTTCAAAACCTTCACTCTTTTGACCATCCTGTTACTGGAAGTTACTCTGAGTTGTAAAATATGTATTCTAAGGTGAGCTTTTACAGCCGAATTAAGCAGCAACTTGTGACAAAGCAGTTATCATCAGGAGATAATTGACCTTATTTGAGAGTTAAGCATCCTGAGGCAAAGTAGAGTGTGCTTAATCCTGGCAGGTTAATTATCCAGTGATTATGGTAGCTTGGAAGGTATTACTGCTAAGAACCATTTGCAAAATGACACTATTAAAAAAACCTTAATTTAATAAAAATTAAAAGCAATGACAATAATCAAGTTCTTCAGTCATGTATTGCTAGATAATGACTGCAGAATGGTCCTACTTGGTTAACTACAATGACCATATAATGATTCCTTTTCTGAATGTTCTGTACTTAATTTGTTATATGAAGTACTGTTAATAAATACAAAAAATCCAAGACAAGATGTTTAGGTAGGTTATAAATGAGATTTAAATAAATTATCAAAACACCAGTGGTCACTGAATTAATACACTGAAATTGATACATATACTGTTATATGAGCTATTACCACAGCATTCAGTGTCTAAACTGCAGTTAAGGGTATGCTGGCATTTACATTCAAAACTAGAATATTTATTCTGAGAGGTTTATAACTTGCCCATTTTAATTACCATCTGGCTGAAACTTGAAATAACCAATCTCCATTCAGATGTAAATTTTTAAGTAGAAGATGTAATTTAAAATCACTTTGCCAATTGTTTTTAGTTTAGGAATGGCAGCAATTTGGAATTTTGCTGCACTTGGATGTTTTTGTATTATTCAAAAAATAAACAGTTCAGTGCTTAACAATAGAATTTTATTGGACTATAATGTGAAGATAAATATAGGGAAGAATAAAATTGTGTCTAAGAGTATTGTTTGTACTAATGAAGTAACAACCACACAACTTAGTATGCCTTGCTTATTTGTTAACTTATGCACTTACACTGATGGAAGATGTAGCATAAAGCTAAAGGAAATCACACCAAATGGACAAAAACTTGGTGTTGGCTAGCTAAATTGCTTCATGGCCCATCAAGATATACACAGACACAAAAAAAATCCTGAATGTGCTTGTAGCTGAAATTCATATGGGAGGAAAGAAAAAGCACCAAAATCAAGGGTGGAAGCTACAAAGGCAGAACATGTCAGACTGAGCTTTGAGTTTTGCAAGTACTCTTTATCAAAAACCATACGCAGAGAGCAGAAATACTGACAATGAGAAGACACAGAAGCTACTCAAAACTAGAAGTACACCATGCCAAGTGCATGGCTTCAAGTCACACAGAAAGGCAAGACAATAAAGCACTGCAAGCAGCATTTCAACAACTCCAAAGCAGCAATAACCAGCAGGAAGCTGAGAGTGAAAAGTGACCAGGGTTTCATGACTAGTGTAAGTAAAGAGGCTGGTACTCTGAAGTATTTCTATATATTGTACTGCCAAGTTTAGGGATGATCACTTTAAATGATAATTTTTTATCCTGAAACACACCAAAATGCTTCAGAAATTATATACAGAAAATGCAGGGAGTCTTTCAACTTTAACAAACACAAAAGTACTACACAATATTTTTGACAGCAGGTGAATAATACCATAACAAACTGAAATGACAGAGGAAAATAACTTAGTCTGAATAAAATTTCAGAAATGGGAGTGTCACCTGTATCATGGGCTACTGCTTATAAAATACAGAAATGCACAAAAAATAACAACCTATGAAAAATAGCACCTAAAGAAGCCCTATGATCTGAATTATCCTAATAGGTCAGTGTAGCAATATTTATATAAACGATGCTCAAGTTTTAATCCCAGAAATTTCTGTGAAGCTCTTCTACTCTAAAATTATCTAGACTTGGTATTACATAATCTCTGAAGTCTGGCAGGATTTTGTGTCGAGATTACACTGCTATTTAATAAAAATACTCAAAACATCTTTGTGAGGACTGTATCAAGAAAGATGTACAAAAGTAGCAGTTGGAAATAGCAAGAACATGTCTGGAAAACACTTTTTTCTGTACAGTTAACTTTAGTTAAAAGGGTTTCCCTTAGCCCACTGCATTTAAAAACATTGCAATTTTCTTTGTTTTAAAAATAAGTATTTTGATTTTTTAAGTCCTATCATTATTTTAAAGATATTTAAGTATCTATAACAATGCTAGCCCCTATGTGGACATGTGGACAATAGTTTAAAGACTGACTTGTGTTGCTGCAAGTCCCTTTGTCACAATCAGGAATAACCACTCACAGGAGTCAGTTGCTTTTCCATCATTTTCCTGTACTCCTGTAGTTATCTTGAGTGACAAACCCACATTTCATTTAAGTGTGTCACACATTTCAAAGCTTTTTTCAACCTTTTCCTGCTGAGAAAACTAATAAATATTTAAGAACACTTTCTAAAGTGAAGAAAAATCAAAAATGATGAGGGAAATCTGAATTAATTTGGCCTATTAACATGTACTTCCAAGCAGAATTTCATGCAATCTGTTTGCCAACCTACACAGGAAAGATAAGCCTTCCTCTGATGGGCTGCCAGTCCATCCACCATAAAATCAATGAGAGCCTTTTAAACCATCTCTCTATTTCTTAGTTTTCTCCTCCCACTTCTCCCCAAAGAGTCATCTTCATCAGAGAAAATGCTATTAATAGCAGCACTCTGGGTAAGGAATCAAGTTACAGGAGCTCAGTGACAGCCCTTCATATGTTTTCTTGCAGCAGAGTTAAATTCAGAGTGAGGACATTATGCACATGGACAGTTATTACAAAGCACCAATGTGTTGGGTATTTCCTCTAGAATGAGCAAGTTGTAAACCTCTAACAGGTCAAGTGACATCTTTGGCATCTACTGAAATATCCCAGTCCAGTGACCACAGATTTAACTTTCTAGTGACACCTCACATGGTCAGATTCCCTCTATAAAAAAGAAGGACCACGAATTACAGAATCCTTAAGGTTGGAAAAGACCTTCAACATCATCAAGTCTAACCTCTGACTGACCATCACCCCATCACTGGATCTGCAGCACTAAGTGCCACGTCCAGGCTTTTCTTGAACACCTCCAGGGATGCTGACTCCACCACCCCCCTGGGCAGTTTGTTCTTGACAACCCTTTCAGTGAAGAAATTCTTCCTGATACCCAGCCTTGAGGCCATGTCCTGGTGCAGCAGGCTCTGAGACACAAACACCCAAGTGCAGGAGATGCAGACTCACCGTTTCATTTCCAAAGAGAACATCCACGTAAGGCATGACTTTCATCATCGGCTCTTTGTAGAACTGGCTTATAAATGGTGCAGAAAGATTCAAGCTGAAGATCTTGTTGTTGGCAGAAGCCTGAGCAGCCACTTTTAATACTGCTTCTGGTGACACTGTCAAGAAGAATCCCTGCAAGCATCAAAACAAATCAATGTATGTTACTAATTTTATATTAGGTACCACATGAAGCATGCTATTTCTGTAAAGTCTCTCCCAACCCACGTTTGTCATACACGTGCATAGATAAAAACTTCTGGGAAATACTGCCTTTCCATTAAGGTATGAAGCATGACATATGCCTAGCCTCAGCCTTTCAAAATGAAATGCAACTCCTTACCTCTGCATTCCACGGACTACACTTTCCCATGGCAGCTAAGACTAATGATCATATCCTAAAATATGATGTATTATAATTCCCCTTTATAGTACTAGAGTCAATCAGACTGTGCTGCTTAATTCCAAAATCCAGTCTGATGGCTCTATACACAGCTAGGGGACTAATGAAATCCCTAACTTAAACATTAGTACCTTGTTCACAACAAAGGCCTTGGAAATGCTGACTTTGTAGCACTCATTACTGTTTTGCAGAAAAAAACCTAGGGGTTTTCATGCTTCTACATAGGTATTTTATTTGCCTCCTTCTTGCAAAAGTACTTTCCTTTACTCAGAACATCCACATTTAAGTAAGTATCAACTTCCACAAATCACTACTTGTCTACTAAATTATGATTGCTGATTTCAACCCTATGAAGAACAAGGCTGCCATTTGGAATTTAGCATTGCAGATGGTTATCCCAACCACACATGTTCCAGGAGCCATGTAAAGATCCCCTGCAATTTTATTAATCTACAAAGGCTTAGACTTGCACTAGTTAAACAAAGGCTTAGACTTGCACTAGTTAAACAAATTCTGTATGTTTTGTTTTTATAATTCTAAAACTTATTTTACTAACTGTTCTCCTACCTCAGTAAAAATTGCAATTTTTAAGCATGAGCAGCAAGTGTTAAATTTAAGGCCACAGATAATGTCTAAGGCACAGTGAGAAACAACTTTAAGGAGGGTCTGACAAATCAAACATCATCTCAGTCCTGTCTATAACATTACCACCATGACACTCCAAAAGATGTAACAGTGACACAGTCTTATTTTCCAGTTTTCATCCACATGATTATGCGTTTGAATCACAGAATAGCAATATTTTCATCCTGCATACTTCAGTTATCAGATCATTTTAGGAATTCTAATCACTAGCAAATATAAGTCTAGAGATTAAAGACTATTTTGAGAGTATATCTATTTCTCCTTACTCCACACTCTCCACAGTCTAAAAAATACATGACGGATTTCAAAATCCGGGCACGATTTGCTAGTTGACAATCAAAGTCCAAAGGGCACAAGAATCCTATGCATGCTGTGGAGCTAGTTAGTACCCTGAAGGACTGGAAGCCTGTAAACATCCAAGCTTCTTTGCTAATTTTACATTCAGAAGAATTAAAATGAACAGTTTCTATAATTTCTAATCTCCATAGCAATCTCTACCATCTTTTAGTATTTTATGTAATGAACAGAGAGACGGATTTTTTTAAAAACTGTTAGAAACACAAAATAAAAATCTTTCAAGGGTGATATGTTGCCAGCTCTGGATAAATTACAGAGTGCTCCACAGTGGTCTACATAAATAGTAACCTGGTCAAATAATTAGGCTTTTTACCAATTTTAGGCTGAAAACTTCATCTGAAGTAAAATACATCTGATTGTAATTTAAGGTACAGAACACTATCCCCAAGAGATCTAACTCAGGCCTGCATCCAACTCCCTTTTCCTTGTAAAGGCAACATAAAAGTGCTGAGATACAGATAGGAGAGTTTGCTTTTAAGATCCTGCAAAGTAAAGGCCAGGAAATCTCAAAGGCTATTGCTCTGTCTTCTGGGTTTCTTAAAAATCACTTCTGCCATTTAATTGCATTCTTCCATGGTTTCATTTCTATTTTTTAAATAACTGTTTGACATTAAAACATCTAGAAATTAAGAGTTCTGTATATGACAGCTCTTTTCCAAGTATAACGTTTTTTTGCAAAACAAAATTGTAGCAGTACAATCCACACAATGGAATTAAGAAAGTAGGGAGAAAATAAAATTTGATCTGAACAGATATTGATTTAAAGAAACCTAATTCAGCCCCCCTGTTCAGGTATTTAAATTGATTTTGTCTCTACTTTTAGTAGAATTCCATGCAGCTATGGCCAATGTAGTTACAGTAACCCAGTTTCCTAAGCTTAAATTACAACCAGAGAAGCCACAGGCCACCTTACTGTGGCATGCTACAATTGTGCACAGGAATGATTCCCCTAAAACCCCCAGGTTTTCTTATATCTCACTGGGATTCAGAGCAAAGTTGCTCTGTGACTTCCACAGAAACTCAGCCTGCAGACCCTTGCAGGTGCCACTGCCTTTGGTGCAGGCAGATGGATACCAAGGAATGCCTAAGCCAACTACTCTTACTACTCTAACAATAAACTGTCAGCCACCATTAGCTTTGAGTGGGAGAATCAAGTGTATTCTGTATCACTGGTATAAAAGGCTTTGGACTTCACCAGTAGGAAGTTCTATTCCCACCAACAAGAAGGTTAAGAGGCTCCTCAGAAGATATTCTAGACCCACCTACATACCTTAGACTACCACAGAGAGTTTTGGAGTCCTATTTACCTGCAAAACCCAAAAGTACTTAAAACAACCATGAGGGAAAATACCTCTAATCAAAGGATAAGACAGCTAACAAACAGAAATTCCAACAGCCTGGAAAATGTACATTACATAGAAAAATGAAATGACTGTGTATGTATCTACCTTTGCAAAGGAGGGGGATGCTGGTGGACAATCAGCTCAATATGAGCCAGCAATATGCCCAAGTGGCCAAGGAGGCCAAGGGCATCCTGGCCTGCAGCAAGAATAGTGTAGCCAGTGAGAAGAGTGTGGCAGTGATTGTCCCACTGTACTGGGCACTGGTGGGGCCACACCTCGAGTACTGCTTTCAGTTCTGGTCCCCTCACTTCAGAAAGGCATTGAGCTGCTGGAGCCTGTGCAGCCTAACCAGGCTCAAGGAAGATCTAGAAAACTTGTCTTACAGGAATGGGTGAGGGACCTGGGATTGTTTAATCTCAAGAGCAGGCCCAGGGGGAACCTCATTGCTTTCTACAGCTGCTTGAAATGAGACTGCAGTGAAGTGGGGACTGGTCTCTTCTGCTCTGCCTACAGAGGACAAGAGGAAATGCCTACAGCTGAGACAGAGGAGACTCAGATTAAATATTAGAAGGGTTTTTTTCATTGTTAGGATGGTCAGGCATTGGAATAGGTTGCCCAGGGATGTGTGGAAGTCACTATTCCTGGAGGTGTCTAAGAGGCATCAGGATCTGGTGCTGGGTGATGTGATTTAGTGGATATGGGGTTAGAGTGGTAGTGCTGGGTTGGATTTGTTGATCTCAAAGGTCTCTTCCAACCCCGATGATTTGATGATACAAGGACACATGACAATTTTGCAGTTCCGTCACAGGAAGTGAAAGGCAGGAATACTGTACACTAAGAAAACCTATAGAACATTAAAGGCTATCAGATATATTAGCAGAACACAGCATTCCTTTGGCATTTGCTGATAGAGTATACCAGATGCTACTGCTTCATGATGTGCTACTATTTTCTGCTGCTCAAAATGTAATGAGTGTCTTTTCAATGCCAGGAGGAAGGTACCATTGTACCACAAGCCAGAGAGCAAGGCCAAACCAAAATACAGACCAGGAAAATAGGATGGTAGATTGAATTATTTATATGCATGTTTATATGTACACACGCACAAAGCAATACCATTCTTAGGCACTGTAAGCAGTCCTTTCATTTGATGGGGAAAACCCCCCATTTTCCTTGTGGGATAAAAAGAAACAAAAAGGAAGAAATAAGAAAAATGCATTCATGTATTGCAGACACATGGCTATGGGAGATACAGTCACTTGTTTGTAACTTAAGAGCTTTTAAAATTCAATAAGATGCATACAACAGCAGAGGACAAAGTCAACAGAGGATGTTACATTAATCTTACTCCTACAATATTCAGGAATTCTTTGATGCACCTCACAAGATATGCCAGGGTACTGTGACTATTGGATAGTCTTTCACATTCACGACTTTCTTCTTTGTAGACACCAGCATTACCAGAAGGATTTGGTGAGTTTACACACCAGTAATTTGTCTTGTAAGCCACCTCTCTCATTTTTATCACACACACAGACCCAAAAGGTTTCTTCAGACCTACACGAAGCTCTTACAGCACCAGCTACAGCAGATGTGAAGGCAGCAAATTAAGGGTGTCAAAAGTGTCAGCAGCACAGAAACAGAGAGTGTTGAAGAGGTGACCTCATGAAACCAGCACAACTCTGGCTGTGGTGAATGCATTTCTGTATAAGGTGTTCTGTCCAAGCTGAGTAGCCTTGCCTTATACTGCATAGGCACACACAAATTCATCTGGATTATGCACATCAGGATCAAGATTTTTTTTTTTTCTGAGGGAGTATTTCCAAACAAAAACAGGTCAAGATGATAACAAACTGCCTTGCAATTTGGGATTTATTACTTTTTAATAGTAAAGAAGCAATATTGCCTCAAAAACATACAGCGATAATAAAATCTGGGATTTCTTTCAAACTCACTACCTTTTAAAATGCATTTCTTTCTTTCTAGCTCTTCCACTTTCCTTGCCGCTCCCATTTGCAGAGTGGATTACATGAAAATAACTTTATCATATGAATGACGGGGTTTTGAACCATGGTATTCTGAGCTGATTTGGGAATGCCATTTGGTAACAATGCAAAATCAATAAATCCTAAATGTGAATCAAAATATTTAACTTTCAGGAAAACAGATACAACAGTCTGCTGCCATTTAAGACAAATTACATTCTGCCAATAGGAAAGGAACACATCATTTAATGCAAAATTATTTTATAGCAAGCATTAACATAAAAATACAATTATGATGACATCACAGTCCCATCCATCTGAAGCGTGGAATTTTTCAGACACACAGAAAGCTTGACAGTTATGTAGTGACAGTCCTGATAAATACCACAATTCAGTAAAGCCCTACAGAAATCATCTAACTTCAAGTGTGCTGGCAGTTCCAGTGAGAGAGTGAGAGTGCTGAGGTGCTAAAAAAACTTGCTCCATTACTTGACAGATACAACCGAGTCAGAGCTTTTGGACTTGCTTAAGTTTCCTATATTCTGCACACAAGGAGAGCTTGAAGCCACTTTTGGGCACAAGAGACATCCCTCAGCTCTGCTCTGCCATCAGTCTCATCTGCTGCAGTCTAGCAAAAGTACCAGGGCTTGGAAAGAGTGAGGCTGAACACACAGTAGTCCCTGAGCTGGAGAAGGAACCACCAGGTAACTGCTCCAGACCAAAGAACTTGCACAAGGCTTCCAGGAGCTCTTGCAACCAGAAGAGTCTGAAAGACTTTTGTATTCCAGCCCCTGAACTGCCTGAGCACAGATGGGGTGCAGCCCATGTACCACCCACTGTGAGACATGGCAATGAAATCATCTTCCCTCAGAACAGGAATCAGAAGGAATCTTCTTGGAATGACAGAGCAAAAACTCTTCATCTTAGTACTTATGTGAGCTTAAAAGAGCAGGGAGCAATTTAAAAAGTACCTTTAACATTGAAACATATGAACACATTACTTGGAATGTGCAAGACTGTCAAGTTAGCAGATTTATTGACCCCTTACCTCTGCAATCTCTCAGTTTTGAGCATTTATACTTGTATCCTGTTCCTGCATGAAATAATTGTTAAATTATTTTCCTTACTGAGCTACGCCATAATAGTCAGGATGATGCAGATAATAAAATACTCAGTATGGGTAAAAAACTCTTCAGAAATAATTAACAAACCCCTACAAATTAAATAATCAACATGACCTTTACTAATAAAAGTTCTTGTGGCTTTAAAGTAGCGTTTTACTTTCTCTAGAAAGGACAAAAGCTCTTTGTAACTATCCACTTGGGAAATGTTCGATCTGTAAATTAGTGAAATACATTAATGTTATTTTAATCTATGTACCTGTTCTTCCTGTAAAAGATAATTTAGGAATTTAGAAAGTACCTAGACTTAGTATCAATTGCATTTTTGAATTATATTTTATCTCAGTGATCTCAGTGACCAGCAAGCAGTTACTTAAGGAAACAAAACCCGCTGCTTTTGTCCAGTTCTACTGGAGACAGTTGTTTTAAATCAGGAAGCAAGGACAGCAAGAATGCAACAATTTCTCTGAGTAATTGTTTTGGCTTGTTCCTGTATGCCTTGTTTATTTTTATGAAAGTATTGCTTTATAACTGGAAAATGACTAAGCCATAAACTATTGTTTTATCATTCTGAGTGGCCAGTGTTTCTGTTTTTGATAAAAGCCAAGTTTCAAACAGTTTTTAGGAACATAGGAAAAAACCTAACTGTCAGTAAATGTGCTTATATTGACCATGACATTTTCCTCTATGATGGTGCCAACATGTCAGAAGGAGAGGATTGCTTTCAGACTTGAACAGCTTCTTTGTTGCTGAAGTGAACTCTCATTATTGCCATATTTGTATCTATCAGTAGCAGAAAACCTTCAATATCTGGCATTGCATGCTAAAGAAAACAATTATTTTATGCACATATTACCAATCTATTTTTAATTTTAATCAGTTTGGAAATGTTTTTCAATTCTGTTTACTACTGTTTAAATTTGGCACCCCCCAGGAGTTGTTCTAAGCCACGCTAAGGACAAAATAATTGTGTGACTTGACTTAGGAGATGTGTACTCACAGTGTAGATGTGAACTCTAACAATGAAGTGTAATACATGTGCCAGAGAGCAGTAACATACCTACTTTTGGCATAGAGAAAGGTCATCCCAAATAAATGCATTCTCCTATTTCCCTGAAAAGTACAAAGTTAGTTAAGATCTAAATTCATCTTGCCAAAATGAGCTTAAGAATTTGGTTTGACAGTGCTACCTTAAGTCAGCCCCTCTGTGAAAAAGTAAAAACACCTCTCAAATATGCTCTCTCAAATTCAGTATATAGTTTTACATGAGTTTATTAAGCTCAGAGAGTGAGATGTATGCATTTAATTATACTGAATTTTTAACAAAATTTTGGAGGAAGTACTAAACATCATCTGGGAGATGGGAGCCCAGAGATTTTATTACTTCGATTAATAATTCAACTTCTTTTGCCTCTGTTTACCCACTTGCAAAATAGTTATAATGATAAATGCACCTCCATTGGCAGAACCAGTGGGAGGTTTAATTACTTAACATTACTGAAATGACTGAAATTTTGTGTTGAAAGGTATTATAGAGTATAGGGTATTACCATCAATAAAATATAAGCTGCAGATCAAGCAAGCTATGATAAAGAGCAAACCACTTCATTTCTCCTAGTACCCCAGAACCACTTTACCACACCTTTTTTTTTCATTGAAAACCAATTTAATCCTTACTGAGAGAGCCATGCATCTTAAAAAATTGTTAAATTGCTGATTAAAGAGAGAAACCATTTCTTTCATCTTTCATCCTTTTAAAATAACTCTTTATTAGGTTTGTCAAACTCGATTATTAATATGAGGATAATGTTGTGTTTGGACCAAAAAATAGACTTCGACATACTTTTTATTGTTGGAAAAAATATCCAGAAGTCTAAAAGTTGGCATCAGTATTATTCATGATGTTTAGAACAATAAGATAACTGGTTTTCAATCTTAATTGCCAAAATTTTGAGCACAATCCCAGGATCCTCATGCCAGCAAATAAACCCTTCAGGAAGCCCAGAATAAGGTTTGGTTCATTTAGGCCCTCGATGATAGTGCAACATTTGCTTTTTTGTATATGGTTAGTTCCATTAATATAATGTGGCATCTCATAAATTATGTAAACATCAACCATATGTTGAATTCATTCAAGTTTGGTGTGTACATAATATTTACAGTATATTAGTAAATTGAGAGAATCTATGTAACTACAAATGCATAGAGAATTTCTAATTCTCTAGACAGTTAATCCTCAGTTTGAAAGCTCTCTAAGTAAATACTTTAAATAAGCCCATTTCTTGCTTATTAAAATAGCCTTGAACAAGAAGAGAACAAATAGGAGTATTTGCTTAATTAAATGTGCTTATATCAGCACAATGGTCTGTTTCATGAATACAGGTTAAACAGAGTGAAACAATGACTGATATTGGTAGATAATCATTACTGACTGACTGGGTGTCAAAAGGAAAAAAAAAAAGTCCCACCAAGCTCTTGCTTTATACTGGCATATACTGCTATACCTGCAGCCTCTCTCTTGATCCCCAGGTGATGCTGAGGAATGCAACAGTTCCATAACATAAACAAACACAAGAATGAGTCCAGTGGCCTGGACAATAAGTCCATCTTACAGACTTCCCTGTTAAGAATGTGGTCTCAGTACAAAATGTTTCACTTAAATTCAGGTTTGAAAGCAGATACAAAGTAATAAAATATAGGTATCTTTCTCCCTAAGCACTCTAATACAGAAACACTTCAGCAGAAACCTTTCTTCCCTCCCCCAGCTACCTTTGAGATCTTGTAATTTATAAGAACATAGCAGCATGGGGATTAAATATTAATCAAAGTCATTACCATCATCGTTAGAACATATTTCAAGAGCCCCAAAGAAAGAGCATATTATTTCTCTAATAAAGATCGTATCATCAGAAACATGTAGCATGGTAGGTATGAAGAGCAAAAAAGAAATGATCAAGTGGTAAGTCAAAAGATTTCTGAAGCTTATAGCACTATTCAAATGCTAACTCATCCTTTAACTGAATCTGTTCAAACAAGGCAGACTCACCATGGGCAAAACTGAGCTCTACATAGAACCATAGCAGCCCACAGTATATTTAAAATAAGTAACAGTATATTTAAAATAAGTAACTTTGCTGAAGGAAAAAACCCACCTATGCTAACAAAAAATTTTTTTTAAAAGAGGGACCCAAACCCCATCAATACATTAGTGAAATTCTGGAGCAGCTCCAAAGCTTCATTGGAGATCTGAATTAACTTGGTGTGCTTTCCAAAGCACAACTAGGGCACCTGTAACCAACACTGCCCACAGGATGACTTATTCTTTGCATTAAAGAAATGACCAGCCTGATGAAATAGTATAACTTCCATTATTTGCAAATTAAGGTAAATGATTAATAAAAAAAATACCTCTCCCAGTCCCCAAGGTACTTCCTAGCTGATTTTAAAGGGCCTACGTATCACTTTCATGTTTAAGCACTACTATTGCAAAGAATTAAGTGCATAGTGCAACAAAAAGCTCAGAAGAAGTAAAAATATAACTGGCATAATAATAATAAAGGATATATTTTTTTCAATTTCTGGCTTACCAAGAAAGTGAGTTAAATATTTCTTTCAACAACTCTATCCTCCAAACCACACTTCCAACAAAATGTCTTTCACAGCAAATATAACATTTACTATGAACATGTAATTAGGTCCTAATCACTTGAATTAATTACCACATCAGGGTTTACAATAAAACATTTATTGCTCACACTTCCACACATTAAAATTAATTATTTAAAAGAACATTAATGTTATTGCTTGGCCTTTTAATTTTCATTATAGAAAGACTCTTACATGGCTTTGTTTCTGAACACAAGTAAAATGAGGGTCAGGATCTATGCTAATTCTAATAATTATTAATATAGTTGAAATGTGGACAGATGCTAAGCTCTAAACAGAGATATCTTCACTTAAATTAACTTGGGTAATAATAACTGGCTGTAGAATATTTTGAATACAATGAGCTATGTAAGTGTTTTGCATTATTATAGCCTAAATAAGTACTTCCTTCAAATTCCAAGGGTGAGGGGGAAATACCCATAATTATTAGCTTTTTAGAGCCAAGTACTACTTACATTAAGTTTCTGTTTCTAATGAACTTATGAGTTCATACCTCAGAAACCTACTTTTAATAGCAGGACCGTTACTATAACCAGGGAAAACAGAGTAAGTCTTTTACTTCCAGATCTTATAACCTCAGGGGAAACTTCGCTGCTAAGAACATTATTTTCTGCAAACACATTATTTTTTGTAATGTCATATTATTGGGGGAGTAAGAGACTTTAGTAGGGGCTTCACTTTGCACTGCTATTCAAGACACTTGAATACCCTAAATAGGTTTTCATTTTCTACTGAATATTTTCCATGCCTCTCTACCTGAAACTGACTCCACTCCCATCACATTATGCACCCACCTTCAGAGAAAATCACACTCCAGATACATGAAATATGACAGAGCAAACTCCTTTTTTTTCAATTTAACTAAAAATGCAACTTAAAAAAAAAGTTTTAGATCAATAAAACATCAGGTTAGATGGTCAACTATGACAGACAACTAACCTTGATGCAGAGTATCAGTGAGATTACAAGTCAAATGATTCTGAGAACAGGGAGCCCCTGAAACTTAGAGAGCAAATACCTGTGTATCCTAAAAATGTGTGACAACACTCCTTGGAAGTATAAGGCAGCCAGGGAGCTTCTCAGCCTTCAGGAATAGGTGCCCCAGTGCACTGGGACCCAGGTGCCTGCTGTGCTGTGTTTAGCAGCAAACACTGACCTGACTGCACCTGGACAGCAGTGCCCATCTCAGACACTCCATTACAGCACTCCTGTGCTCGGCAGGGCGGGCTCAGGGAACACCGACTGAGGCTGCTCTGACATGCAACATTGGGATTTTTCATAGGAGGATTTTGTGCTACTGATTTTAAAAATACTGTGCGATGTTACACACTTCTTCTGAAACAGCGGAAACCTAGGGGCACTATTTTTTAATGTATGGTAAAAAATGGATTTTATAAACTGCCATGTAAACGAGAATTTATAGATCCAAATCAATTTACAACAGTGCAGAATACAACTAGCAATGAAGACAATCACGGCTAACTAGTAATTAAATTACTTCTTTGGATTCATTTAAGTCTCCAAAAATTTTTATGGAAACAAGGTTACATTTAAGGAGATACTTCCAACATGGCAATTCTAGTTTCATAAATAAGACCTAACCTCCTGAACCAATGTCTCTTCTTGCCCAAATTAGTTTGTGTGTTTAAATTCAATTGGCTTCTTTTTGAAATGTTGAAGAAAATGTTGGGGAAAAGAAGAGATTTATATGAGTTCATGTTCTTAAAAATGGTATTTAAAATTATATAAATCAAACTGCTTTTGAAACTCACGTGAGTTTTACAATATTCAAAGAAATTTCACATGGAAAAAGAATTTTCATGACAGGGATCAAACATTAGAACATCCTTGGAAGTATTCAAAATGACTGAACACAAAGCAACTGAAAACTTCAGATTTGCTCTAGCAAATCTCTAGGGGTTCCTTGCAACATGAATTACTGTAAAAAATCTATGATATACTAGATCTGTGCATATTTGAAAAGTATGGACAAAAAAATATGTGGAAAAACAGTCTCCAATGTTCTATCAGCTTCTAAAAAAGTATCTCAAAGCAGAGCATCCCAGGTGGTCCCCTAACAACCAGAAATTAGGTATTTTCCCCTGAAACAAACACAAAATGTATGCACTTTGCAAACAAACCACGTAGATGCATTAGAACACCTTGGAGTTTGAGATCCTTCTGCAGCCCTTCCTCTTCATATGGAGCATCTCTGAATTCCAAATTATGAAGTGAATGTGATCTTAATAATGCCTACAACCCTATATGTAGATAGTCCTTTGAACAGGAATGAGCTCTGTTACAGAATATTAATCAGAATATTAATTATGAAAAAATGTTCCCTGTTCTTTTTTACCCTTTGCTTGAATCTTTGCCCATTCAGTTTGTGTCCCTGAAAACAGAGAGAATAAGAAAAATAGACACTAAAGCTATCAAAATGTATTTAACAGTGTTAACTTGTGTGCTAATTTATACACTATAACCACGATTTCGGGATTAGACTATCACTGAATAACTTTGACATATTTGAGGCACATAGCTAAGACAAATGAAAAAGCACTTCTTTTAAAATCAGCATTTGAACTCATGTTCCATGTTTTCTTTTATAAGAAAATTAAGATGGGATCTCTCAAAATCACCTACTTAGTACAGAGAGTTTAAATCCCTTCCTTATGCTAGATAAACAGAATTTCTACTTTTTAAACAGCCAAAGAAGAACATTTTGAAACTCTGTAACAGAATAACCTCATTTTAGGGAATAAAATTATTAGGCCATGTCAAAGTAAAATGCAGCATGCATTCTTCAAACATGGAAAGTGTCTGTCTCAAGTTTTTGACGGACTTTTATACATCTGTATCAATGACATGCCTTAATTTACAGAAAAGTCAGATGATTTGGTACTTACTGGAGCCTGCTCTCTCTTCAGAACAGCTAACTATGGAAATGAAGGATTTCCTTTTTACTCCTGTCCCTACAATACCTCCTCATCAAAATCTGTGGTCCAACCCAGTCATGAATCTAGCAAGAAACCAAAGCTAGCAGAGTGGTATCAAACACTTCTGTAAATAATAAGAAACAGAAGTGATGATGGTACCTTGAAACCAGCACTCCGCAGTCATAGATAAATTATTTTCTTTAATTTTCTGATGTTTAGAGCTCTAGTTTTCTTCAGTAAAAACAGTTGAGACACAAATCAGCCATTTTTACAAAACTTTGCCCTGGAGAGCAGTATCTATAGGATACTATTTAAGACATCTTCTGCAGAACAAAATTGAGCTTAAGAAGTTTCCTTCTGAAACAGATGTTCAGAACTGGTACAAATCACAGAAAAACTTATCACAACAGTCACGTTTACCCATAGCAATAATCACTGATAATCAAAGGGTTAAGTAGTTGGCAATGACATGAACAACAGAAAAAATTATTTGACAAGATTCCACCCTCATTCCAACCTCTACCAAAGCATCAATTGTAATTATAAATTTTCACCAAAGATGTCAGATTCTTATGTTAATCTCTGCACAATCTGACATTGCCATTCTTCCACTTGTATAGATGTGAACAGTTATCATTTTGTTTGTATGTCACCACGGACAACATAATCAATAGTTTTCATATCTTTCTGTTCATACTTTTTGTTAAAATGAATTTCATGAGTGCTGCTTACTTTTGTTCCACTATGAAACTTGTTACTGCTTGAATAGAGAGTACTTAATCTCAACAATAAACATTATAATGTATGATGGAGCAGTCAAGGGAAAAAAAAAGTTTCAACATTTTTTTTCAGTCCCCATTTTAACACAGTGTGTCCTTATCAAATTAATATCTAACAACAGTGACACAAATGCAACACAATGGATGGCTTTGTTCACTTTATTTGTACTAATCTGAAGCACAAACTGCCTTTCATTCCTTTTCCTTTTATGCTCCATAATTCTGTAGTATGGAAATCTTATTTCATGAAACTCAAAGCAAAAAAATTTAACTGGAAGTAAGTGGTTTATAAAATATTACATGTCTGGATCAATGATTTAAAGAAGATCCACAAACAGATGGATTGCTTGTTTATTGCTTCCATATGCAAAGAGCCACCAGGAAGGCTGGAGAGCTATTCTTTCTGACCTGTCACTCAGGTGAAAGAATCATGCAGGCACATTCAGCTCTTCCTGCAGTTCTACAGCAGAACCCCCTCACCTCTCAGCTGTCAGCACAGTTGCTCTGTAACAGAAACAGACACTGATAGATTTTCATAACAGTTGCAAACGACACTTATTGAAAAATTGTTCATCATAGGACAGCGGCTCCTATGCAGGTAAACTTGATCCTTACTGTGCTGATCCATTTACCTATTCTTCATGGATGCTACTTTAAACAAAGGTAATTTTTAAAATCAGTCCCAGAGACACAAACTGAAATGCAAAGAGGAGAATAAATTTCATGCTGCTATAGGCTTTACTTCAGCTTTTACAAACGAGCACCACTGCACCAATGAGCACCACTGCACCAATGGTGACACTGGTCTGGATTTTGTTTGCTAAACTTGAGTTTGGAAGCCGACTTTCTTCATACACTTCCCTTCCAGGCACCAAAAGAGATCAAACTGCTCCAATAGAAAGGACTTCTTATGGATAGAATGACTTAGCTAAGGTTTGAGGCTCTAGCTTCACCAAGTGAGTACTTTAGACAATACCCAATGAGCAATGTCCTAATCTTCTACTGCTAGCACCCAACTGATTTTATCCACTGTGAACCAGAATGAGTTAAGAATTCATCCACACCTTACCAGCTTACAACTGATACACATAAATCATAGAATATGCTTATATCACATAACTGCTAGGTTTAGCCAGAGGTAATTACTGTTAGAAACTGCAGGCCTGGCCTTGTCTAGAAGCAGAGAAATTACATGAGTTCCCCTTGAACGAGAGCCTCAGGCCTGTGAAGCTTATGGACTTAACTTTGTAAATCCAACAGGACTCAAGTCTAAGCCTAATGTACATCCATAACCTTGGAGTAATAATACTTCAGGCTGCTGAAACAGCAGACTTCAGAGAATGGTTTGCAGCGCAGCAGTACTCCTGTATATTTGTAATAAACAATCTCTGAAGTGTCTTCTGACCCTATTTACTCCTGACAAACTGCATTCATACACACAGGAGTTGCAGAAATCTTCCTGTGAACTTGCTTTTCTAGCAATTTGCTCTCCACAACAATTTTTTATGTCTCACGTACCCTGCCATATCCCTGACCACTATAATCATGGAGCAAAGGAACTTTAGAATATTCACTGCTAATAATAGTCCTTGGAAAATATTCAACAATTTCCAGACTCTTACACATTTTAGAATTCAGATATTTAACACCACTGATGATTACCAATTTTCCACAATTACCACCATAACCATTCTATGAGGATTCTATGCTGAGAAGAGGACACAGATGACCAGGAGCTGCTAGGAACTTTCATAAAACATCTTCTGAATGCCTGATATTTTGACAGAATAATTCTTTGTCTGCTCTTCTGACTGTCTGCTACAAATTTATATTTGTCTTTGGATATTTTTCTTACAGCTAAAGAGTCTGTTGTGAGGAGAAATGTACCTTGGTTTTACTACAGTGAATTATGCATCTATTCAGAGATCATGCTCTCCCAAATGAACATCCAAGACTGCTAAAAAAGTCTGCCAACATACTGTGAAGATCTGGGAAATGGCACACCCTCACAAATGCCAGATGTAATTCTGCCCACAAGAAAAGTCAGATGGATTCCTCCAATAAATTCCTACTTCTTTTGTCTGCCTCTTGGTTGATATATGATACCACTGCAGATGTATCCAATTTTATTAAAATTTGTCCCACCAGCTCCACTCCAAAAGGAGAATTTTCAGATTTACCCTGAGTTTGTGCACATTTGTTACAAGTTGTTTTTAAGCTGAAATCCAAGTGTTGAGTTTTATTCCATTTAGTTCAGCAAGGTCCATATCTGGTATTTTTCTAAGACTGCTTGGATATTTGAGCTCCCATATCAGTAAATTTTTCAATTAGCCCTAAAACTGGAATTATTCTGTTGAATTTGGCTAAATTTGAAAATCTTCATAAATAGTAGAGGTCAAGCTACAATACATCCCACGGGACTACATGCAAGCCACAAAGATCTCCCCACAGCTAGCTCTTCAAATCCTAGCAGAAGCTCCACTAAAGAACTAAAGTGGAGAATAACAGTTTTTAGTGTTTAAAAATTAATATTGAAAGCTTTTCTTTAATGAGTGGCTAATAAAGTACTTCACTGAGATACTGGTAAATCTATCTGTAATTACAGATATCACTCAATGCTCCAGTTCCAAAGACATCCCTAATGTCAATGAGTACACAGGAAATTCACACAGTTGAAAGCCAAACCAGTTGTCTATGGTCTTTGCTCAATTTGACACTAATAAAATTGTGAACTACTCTAAAAACCTCATGTCCGAAAAATCACTACGTATTAGAAAAGTATCCATGAGAAAGTTAAATAAAGTGGCAATTCAAAGCAATTTTGAAAAGGCTTTTGGAGTGAATATTGACTATCATTTAAGCACGATAATTTACAAGCAATCATATACACTGGAGAACAACTGCATTTGCTACAAATTCAAGATTTTCCTAAGAGGGAACACTGAGGAGGCCGGGTCAAAATTTTTTGAATTGGGAAGTATTAAGACTTGATATTGAGCTAATATTGTAGCATCTTGCACTGAATTACCCATACGTTTAAAGACTGATGAAATAACTCCACATAAATAAATCCCCTTCCTTCCTCTATCCCCCAAAATACAGCTACACAAATACACTGCTTGTTCTGCACTGCTTCATATACAGAAACTAAGCTTTTCATTCAACTTGTCTTTCTCTAGTATTTCTCTAGTATATATCTACTACCCCTTAGAAAAGTTTGTGTTTTCTTTCTAAAAATGACATTTTTGGCATTATGCCCACATTACTTAGGATTCTGAAGATATTGTCCACAGTCATCCTCCCACTTCCAGTCATCCATTTTGCAACTAGTGTTTGCAGAGACTGATGATCTAGAAAGTCCCTTGTGGTAAGATTTTGTATTCCACTTTCTTTTTTCTCCACTGAGGGTAGTAAGTTCTATTCTATTCACATTTAAAGCAGCACGGAGTGTAGAAGCTAGTGATGCCCACAGGAAGATACTTTTCTGTTTGGGACAAAGAAGAGATTAATATTGTGTGAGAAACAGGGAGATAAATTTTAACAAGTGTGAAAATGAATTTGGGTTACCATTTTTGTCATTGTGGGGTCACATATGGCCTTATGATAGATGAGTTTTAGTCTGTGTATGAAATTAATATACAGAAAAAACTTTATTAATGGAAGTACTGATTACTCCAAGATGATAGCACACCTTGGGTATAAATCAGATACTGCTCAAGAGCACACTGGGGATAACTAAGTATTGTTACATGAGTGCCTTTCTCACATGAGGAAAAATACAGTAAAGATTTTCTATACATTTCAGTTCTTGCAGAAAACTATCTAAAAGCATATTGGGGCTTCCTGTAGAAACAGAAAATCTCAGAAAGGGGCCTTTAAAGTTGGCAAAATCAGTAAATTTAATCTATCCACTTTCTTCTGACCTTTAAACCTGACCTGAAAAAAGTGTTCAGCAACATAAATTTGATCTCTAAAGGCTGCTGCAGATCTCATTTTCTGCTGTTTTTCCATTAGGCATTTATGGGACTTGCTGGTGTTACAGGGGACTAGTAAAATGTCGAAGTAATCCTGCAGTTCCTGTGTATGAATTCAGCTTTTCCCTGTGAGATGACAACATTTTTTTTGTCTGCCAGGGTTTTTTCAGATACTGGAGAATAAGATTAATACCATAGGTGTGATGCTATTTTTTTTTTTTTCATTTGGTAACATTAACCAGATCTAGCAGTTCAAGTGTTGAAACAAAAGAATTCTTTCCTGAGCCAATAAGGTGGCTTGGTGCACATCTGCACTAATTGAAATCACAGCATGGCTTTTCAGGATAGGATTTGTATCCAAAGCATACAGAGGATTTGAAGATCTTGGTTGTGGAAAGCAGCTGCTTCTATTTATGAACTGTGCTGATACATGTGCCTCAACATACCAGTGACATAATGTGCAACTTTGCAAGCTAAAGATTGGCCAACTGTTTTAACAAGGAAAAGGAAAGGACAGGTATAGAAAGCAAGACAATAGAAAAGAATTTATAATAAAGACATCTAATTTTCAAGTAGCACATTCTATAATTTGTGCTATAATTTTCAAGGATTAGAGCTGGAGGATGAAAATAACAGGTTAATATATCATCCTGCCCTTTCATCCACCGATAATGGTCCCTAACTTCCAAGTTCCCTTCTCCCATCTTTTTGGCTGTTGTACTTTTTCCATAATACAGCCACCAACTTCCAACCCAAATTAACTTTCCACTCCTTTTATGTTACAGTATATTTTAATGTAAATTCTTCTTTCTGAAGTGTTCTTTTTCTCTTGACTTTGCTAACCTTTCCCTTTTAGATGCTCTTACCTAACAACTCCTTCCGTACCTCTTTTGCAAGATCCCCTTCTATAATACTGAACATGGTTCTACAGGTGGGTTTAACATGTCCTCTGCCCCTCTCCTGTTTTGAGGTAATCATCACCAAACACATTTCAGCTGACGGTGGAAGGGCCTTCATTTCTTCTCCTTTCTCTGTTTTAGTCTACTTTACTCTGTCCAAGCTGAGATCCCTATTTTCAAGCCACATTCTTCAAGCCATATTTTTATGTTGCCTCTTGAATTCTTCTAATAGTTCCTGCAGAAAATTTCCCTTACTTATTAGTCACACAGCTTAAATTGAGCAGACATCATCTTATTCCAACTATGTTTGAAAAAGAAATACAAATAATTTTCCATTCATCATCTTCCTGAATTGAGTATTTGGGATTTGGCTTCTCTTCCAGGCTTTGATACCCATCTTAAACCAGATTATCTGTGAGCATACACTGCTTGCTACTTCACTTTTGAAACAATCAGCTATCTTCTTTTGTCCCATTCTGTCCCACAAGCAGGTGGACAGCTTCCTACAAGCTCTCCCTTTCCAGGTACACCATAAAGCTTTTAGCACTGGAGATTCTGGGAATTCTGGAATACTCAGACCAACATCATTGCTATGTTCATATTTTTATGTGCTGTCCCTACTGCACACTCAGCAACAGGAAATATTTCTTTGAGTAGCATCCCAGCAGGGCTTGGATCTGTCATTGGGCTCCAAGGCACTACAACAATAGGATGAAAAAAGAATAAATCTGTGTGAAAGTTTATAGAGAAAGTTCCTGAGACAGAGAGGAAAGAGCACAGTTTTGAGTGTGTTTTACTCACATGCAACTCACACAATACTGACCACTGTCAGTCCATACGCTGCAATCGTAGTAAAACAAGAGAAGTAATGGGGGGGTGGGATAGCTGCAATTCTTTGTTCAACAGCAGAAGTAAAATCACTCATTATTGATTTAGTCCTGGAAAACCCTAAAAGCATTTCCATACAATAATTAAATACTGCACAGCAGAGGGAATTATACCAAAGACAGTTAGGATCCTTAGGACAGTTAGGACATTATTACAAGAGGAGTAAACCTTAGTTCAATCAATGAATTTCAGTGTCAACAGAAGAAAATTATGATTGTGATCACATACAGTCATGAGCGTTCCTTTGGAAAAAAATCGTATAATTAAAGGTGCTAGTTTCCACATCAAATTCCACTTTGGATGTGGTTAAATTCCAGCTTGGTTAAGTATTTCCTGTCTATTTAATTTCATCCTGTAGATCCAGCTGCACATAGTTATTCCACACTTCCTGTTCTAAACTATCACACAGTGCCATTGTGAGTTATTGAGCAGCTTCATTCTTTTTGATTCTTTATATGATGCATCAATTACATCATCTAGGAAGTGCTTTGAGACTCTCTGAGAAGTCACCAGAGATGTCAGGTTGTATCCTTAGCAAGCAACATGCAGGGCAAACTTTCAAAAACCCCAACTTCCAAAAGGTAGTCTAAGTACAAGTAAAGCAGGAATTCTTAGATTATGGAAAGTTATCTAAAATGTGACCAAAAAATAAAAGCCAAATAAAAATTAATTCCAGGCTGAGTTTTCAGAAAAGTTACCTCAATTTCATCACAAAGATGCTGCAGTTTCTACAATAGTATTAGAGGAAAAAAAAAAGCAAGGAGATTTAGAAGTAATTATACAAAACTAAAAAACTGATAACTGTATTTTTCTATATTTTCTCTCTTTCACTTTTTTGCATTATATAAAAAGTAGATGACAAAACACAAGAAGGCCCTGTCAATCACTCAGTAACACCCTTGCATTCCTACCAGCTCACAAAGGAGCAGAGAAGTTGAATCCTCAGATAACACCTGGTCTAAAAGCCTTGAAAGCATTTAAAAATACTGATCAATATATAAACTGCACCATATATAATCCCCAAAGGGAATCAGTTCACTTTTATGCTGTAGTAAGAAGTAGAAACAGCAGTCCTTGACTGTCCAGCTTCCACAAACTTGGTAAACTTGGGTTTACCAAATAGCTTGCTGCTATTTACAGTTTTTAATTTGGGATTCAGTCAAATAATGCAGTGTCATTTGTTCATACTATTCTTCTATTTCCTCCATAAGTCAGGACAACTAAGGCCACTCTGAACTGAACTCAGAAAGCAGGATCATTTGACAAGCAAAGTGGCACAATCCATCCTTTAAAACCTTACATGGTTCTATGTGTGTGTAGGAAAAAGAAACAGTGCTCTAGCCATGAACAGTAACAGGGGGCACTCAAGCCCATGGCCAGAATTACTGGTGATCCCCAGCGTTCTCCACAGGTACCTCAAACATGCACAGCACTTGCTCAGTCACAGGCACCAAGTCTGTTCATGGAACAAGAAAAACATTTTTGGAGGACATGAACATAATGTCAGTATGGATAAGCAAAGCAACAATTCATCTGAATGAATCAAAACATTCATCCATCCATCTGGGAGCTGCCCCATAACTCTTTCATCAGTTACAGCATGCATAACAAAGAGGACAATTTACCCGAAGATGGCCCTAATTCCCATCCCTTCAAAACCTAATTTCTGATTTTGCATTTGGAACAAGCTTCAGGAATTTGGGCCAGGCATGCTGGGAAGTAATGTCCATTTCTGCACTGAAGCTTCACTACCCAAGCCTCAGATGGACTCACAAGAACTCAATTCCCAGTGATGCAACTTCAGCAAACGAAATCCTCTCTTGGCTGTACCACACTGACAAATGAATTCTGCAACACCCACATCAATCCATTGCTTCAGCATTTCCCTTCCTAAAGACTGACAGAGATTCTACAATAAAGTCCTCAGTGTAGAGGACATGACCTTAGACATCTCCTCTAACCATACAACCTGCTGATGGGCACATGATTCACGTGGGGAAGTAAAAAGGGCATGGATATATCTTTAGCAGAATGCAGCTTCCTGCTGTTAATTGTTTATTAAAAGGAATGAACTAGTTAAGACAGGCACCTGGACATCACTGCAAGAATTCTACACCAACATTTTATATAAATAAAGACTAGTTGGTAGCGACCTTTTCCCCTTGTAACCAGCACACAGGAGCATAGAACTTATCCTGCCTGCAATACTTATATAAGGTCTATCTACACATCACCATCCTTTTCTCAAGAAACCTAATTATAACACCACTTTTCTATGACATTCTAACAAACAGATTTCATCATTCAAATGGTTTGAACCAAATTAATGTTCTTAAAATAAGTCAGTGCTCACAGTGCGTCTAAATCTAGACAAACACAAAGAACAACATATGCTGCCTCTGATACCACAAGGCATCAAAGGGCTTGGATGTGGTAGCAATACTGGTGGAAAATCCACTTCCTACCAATACCAGGGACAAGGAAGATGTTAGTAAGACTAATTAGTACGACACATTAGAAAGACAAAGACTTGCTATGATTCCTTCAGCACATTTCAGACTAATGACCCACAATAGTGAAAGACCTATTGGTTTTACAATGCAGATCAATGCTTATATGCAGTGAACAGCTTTTCTTGACTTCCACTATACAAATTACAAGTTGCTCTGGAGAAATGGTAACAGCACACTAAGTAAATGTAATTTCTCCTTTGTTTACACTTCTGTAAATCACAGCACTAGAATACCAATAAAGTTTCTCCACTCAAGTGAGGAGAAATGGAAGAACTTAATACCATGTAAAGTTGCAAACATGGAAATACATGTCAATGAATCCATGAATGTAAAAAAAATCCTGGACACATAGAGACACAACCTGGGAGACATCAGCTAAGCTATTTTCACATTCAACTTCAAATCAATTTTACTGCAACACACACATAATGTTTCACATCGGGATAACTTATAATAAAATTTACTTTATTCTTTCTAAACGTATTTGCTGATGTAGGGAAACATGACCAAACAATGAGTCTCCATTTAGCAGTAGAAACACAGAAATTATATTTGCTTTTTTATTAAAATAACATGTGAAAGATGTATTACAGATTGAACTTCCTTTTGGAAACTTGAGCTGCCCTGGGAGACAACACAGCCTATAATATTTCTTTACTAAGAATATCCATAATAGTTTTGGGAAGGTCTTAAAATAAAATTTAAAATATGCATGAAATATATGTTTTTCATGAGTTCTTTTTTTCCCTGTCTTTTCCTTATGAGCTCTAAACTGCCAATTTTAATGTTTTAATATTTAATTCAATTCACTTAGTCTTTTCACCCTTTGCCTTGTAGGACTTTGGAGAGAAAGGTTGAAAAGTTACAGAAAAGGGGAATTTATCTAATTAAATGGAAATCTTTTAATGATGTTATGAAACCACTCAGAGCAATGTTTTAGATTTGCTCCTGCTGTTGTTTGAAGCTGTGGTGTTAAAAATGCCCTGGTTAGAGTTACAGACTGCTCTAAAAAACTGTGAGGAATTTATGTAGGATTTAAAAGAGACACATGCTTTTAAAGTCGAGAACCTTCAAATACTACAGCTAATCCACACAATAATTCAACAACCAACCATGCTCAAATTCCTAACAGATACCATATGCAACCTGTAATAAAAACTGCATCAAGGTATTTCAAGCAATAGGATAATTTCATTTTCCACTTAAGAGCCCTATTTACTTTTAATTAACAAAGTCTTATAAGGTGCATGAAATTTATTCCACCATTTTGCATACAACTCTTATACTGAAATGGTTCCTGAAGATATTTTACTTTCTGAAGAGATTGGGTTATTAAGTAGATTCATTTTGAGAAAATTACTGATCGTTTATCTAAATAAACTTGACAAACATATACCACAACAATGCTTTTTATTTTCTGTAACTACAACAAAAAGATAGGACAAAGTAGCAAAGGTAAGTTAAAAAGCAATAAGAAAAGCAACCTCCAGAGTTCAATGTCATGTATCCTGTAATGGAAAATGGTGCTTTGACAATATAGGTACACACTCTAGGATACACTGAATTTAATGGTTTAGCCTTTACATTTCTCTATCTACTTTTTCATTCTAATATTCCCTCTCGCAAGATCCTCCTCCTCCCCAAGGATTACACGTCTTCTGGAATTGGACTTTCTCACAGGAATAACTGTGGTAATAAAGCTGAACCCAAATTCCTGTAGTAGTTAAAAAATGTACTTCATACAAAAAACAGGATGTAATTCCTCTTTTGACTGTCTCTTTAGTTAAGCAATATATTTAGTTGGCTAAATAATTAGGCCATTGCTAAATGTGAAGATTTTTCAAATGTGAATCTAATTAGCCTAAGTAAAGAAGGTATTTCATGGGAAATTATTTTTTGCCTTCAAGGAGATGATTCTACACTCAGTGAAATTGTGTCATCTTATTAACACTCAGCTTGTCTGGTATAGGTCCTGAATGATTTACTCCTGTACTCTGTTCCAAATTACAGATTCAGTAGTTCTTGAATACCAGCAATCTCTACTGAAGTTCTCAGGATTTCTATTAAAATGCTATACTTTGCAGAAGCAAAAATTTGACAGTGTGAATATATATTTAAAAATCAGTAAAGAATTCTATTATGTCAAATGAAACATTTCTTTAAATAACTGAATTAATTGCTTATTACTATGATGGGAACTTGGCGCTCTTAACTGAGGAGGTTCAACTTAAGATCAGTGAAGAGCTTGTGCTGATAGCCACATGCTCTCAGAATACCTGAGGATAGACACAGTTCCCCCCCATTTCCTTAAACATTTAAGGAATAGCTGACCACTATCAGATACCAGGTATTTGGCTAGATGGATTTTTGCCCTGATCTACTCTGATGGAATTTGTTTTGCAGATATGAGCAATTGGAAAGATTTTAATGTATCCTTGGGCATAGCAGCCTTTTACTCTATGAACAGATTATAATTCAACACAGCACAGCTATTTAATAAACACAGCATGCACTAAACAAAGTATTTAAACTCTTCCATAAAACACCAAGAACTCAGTGGTAATTCCAAAAGATGGCATAAATAACAATACAGCTATACAACTCCAGAGAGCAAAAATCTTACACTGTCCACTTGAGATAATCATAGCATTTTGCAGCAACATAGATTTCCCCTAATAAGAGCACAGGGAAAAAAGAAACAAAATGAATAAATACACCACGTGACAAGAAATTATTTGTCCTGATAAAATCACTTTCATTTTAATTCACTTTATAACTAATTAAATGGCCTAAATTTTGGGTGCTCCCTACTTCTGCTTTTGACTGGCCACATTGAACAATTCACAAAGCTTTCTTTGGACTATACAGTATCATTTCCTCTGTACTAACCCTTTGCACAAACTTCAGCACCTTACTAGTGTTCACTGAGTGGAAGCATGATCAGTCCATCTTCCAAAGTCTGGTGTTCATGTCTCTTAAAGAAATTATTTGGGAGATTAATGCTGTACTTCAGCTGTGACTTCCCTTAAAGAACTATTTTTCAGAGTCCAAACTAGAATTAAACAATTCTTACTCTTACAAATTAAACATTTCAATTAAAGTATTTATAAATTATTGCTTAATTCTATGTTTGAAAGCTGTGTTTTTATGTATTTATAAGCTACTCAATAAAACGGTGCTTTGTCTCTTTTTTTCCCCCTGAAGTTGTTTCATGAACAGATGAAGGAAAAATGATCATAAAACAAAGTAATTTCTAAAAGCAAAATTATTGACTTCAACTGAAATGCTTTCCAAAGATTTTTAATTGCCCTAAATTTGTGAAAAACTACCCAGGAGATCAACAAATTCATATCAATGAACTGCATTATACTATTGAGAGAACCCTTGGCCTCAAGCCAGGGAGAACAAATAGAAAGGACCATTTTCACTTGGCTGCAAATTATCAAAAAGCTAAGAGAAAGCTATGCAGTTAAAGTGACATGTTTGTATGGTGGGAAAAAGATCAAATATTGATCGTCCAAGCTGAGGTAATTAGAGCAGTTGTCAAGGAGATGTGATGCATGTCGTTAGCCCTACAGAAATGCATCTTTGTTTTATATTGAGTGAATTAGCTGTTCAGCAGTTGGCAGCGATTTTTTCTTTTCTTTTTTTAAAAGGCCATACACCGTTTAGTAGCAACATATTCCTGCAATCCAAATTTTAAAAAAATAAACATACACAAATACACATTAAAATCTTCTTCTAAATACTGAAAGTTTTTCTACTTAGACTTTTATGGCTATTTTGTCAAATTCATGTGTAAAACATGCATCTTCCCATGCTTATACCAGTGTAAAACCTCCAACTGTAAATGGAGAGAAAGACACATGGCGTGGGACGGAAGCGCTGCTGCTTTATTAGAACCCTTCCACCCCAGCCTAGGCAGCAAGTCCTTGCAGATAATGCCAGTCCACTGAGGACTGGAAGCACACACCACTATGGACACCACAGAGACCCATCTGCTGGAGCTGGTGCCACTCATTCAGCAGTGCAATGGTGCTCCTTCCCCAGCAGCGAGCCCACGGCGCTGAGGTCTCTGTGCCTCTCCTCTCTTCCAGCAGCAGAGCTCAGGCTGGCAGCAGCACCTTCTGCCATGGCCCTGGGACACTCATGCCAAGGAAGGTCAGAAGAGAATGTGGCACCTTCTAGGAACACATCACTCTGCAGGGTTACCAGACTTCCCACAAAGACATGGCCAAGCCAACAGCTGCAGCTCTGCAAACTGGATTGATACATTTCAGTCATACAATCTGTACCTAACAGCAAGGAAGATCATTACAGATAGGACACAAAGCCTTTATGGCAACTTACATGCCTCGTGTAATCTCTTCTGACAAAGAAGTGTTGTTTCTTGTAGACATTTACTAAATATCTTCACCTACTAGACCAGTGGCAAAACCCCCCAACATAATTCCCCCCAAAATATCCCCAAACAACAAAAGGTGAGGTGTACAAGATCTCAATTCACAACCGTAAAATACCCCCAGGAAAAACAGCCTATCTGACACCTAACTGGGAACTTAATTTGCTAAATCAGGGATTTCCCTTCAGTGCCCTACAACTATTTAAGTGATTTCGTACTTCCAGTTATAAGACTGTTCTCAGTTGTGTATGGCTGTGTAAAACTTCCCACTTGGGTCAAAATTTGTAGTGCTGGATGTCTCCTTTAAGCTAAAATAATATTCTTTCCAGGAAATGTTAAGCAGAGGACTTGAAAGGAAGACATGAAGTAACTCTGACTTGCATTCAATTCTCCATAGGATGACAAACATGTGAGGACTATGTTTTATCTTAATGTGCTGCGAAAATATTTTTTAAAATAGCAAAGACTGAAAGATATGAATTTGATCAAATCCAGCAATTTATTTTTCCAAACACAAAGTCACCTCTACAGTTCTATCTTGCAAACATTTCTCTCAAAAAAAAAATCTGGTCTGGAAACCATCGGAATAGAGAGTACAGCACACAATCACTTTCCAGTAGAATACAGAACAAAGCCTCAAAGCTTTGTTTCCTTTCTATGATGAGCCCAGATTTTTATTTTTTAAATACTTATCACCATTTTAAAGCTTCAACAAGCACTAATGATAGATTTTCATACTGTTTTCAGGAATTCCAAAAATTGTTATAAAGAGAAAACAAAACACAGCTGCTCAATCCACCAATAAAAAACCTCTCAGCATATTAATATACAAAATGAAATAGCCTGTCTTTACTGCTTTGCCATGTCTTTAGCTTATTCCAAGTAATTCAATAAAAATAACTAGCTTTAACAGAAGCAGACCAGGTATTGGAGTTGATACTTTTCACAAGCCTCTGTTCTTTTCAAGCAGAGCTGTACAGAATGCACAAACCTTTTGCTTCCTTTGGTCATTTACTCTTCCTTACACAGAATCAGATTCCTGGAATGCCTACTTGCTGGAAAAGGATTATCACCACCTAGTTAAAATACTATCCTTCCAAAAGACAAACTAAAACAAAATCTTGAGCCAAGTACAATATTTCATGGGTCTGGATGCTATGGGGTTCCATAACATGGCAATGATTTATAAAGACCTACTAAGCAATCAGACATGAATCTGAGAAACTGGCAGCCATTGGACTGCACATTGTTACGGAAACTTCCCTGTCTGACCATCCAAGGAGGCCCTCTGGCAGTCACATCTGCACCACCCGTGCTGGCACTGAAGGCCCTTCACGGCAGGAGGCTCCAGTGGGACCCCCTGTTCATCCCCACACAGAGGCAGAGGAGGTTTCCTCACCAGCTGGATTCCCAGGCTTCCCACAGCAGAGGCTCAGCTGACCAAATCCTCCAAGCAGTTTAATCTTGGAGTAATAACTAAATAACACAATAACAGTTTGAGCGGGCCCCAAGAAGGGACCATGGACAAAGAACCCCTGGGCTTTTACACGCTCCCAGTCCAAGCACGGGAAGGTGTGGGGCCCTCGGCTGCCGCCGTGTCCCTGAGTGACCGGTCCCCTGGCTCGGACACAGCTCCCTGAGCCCTTCACTCTGCAAAGTGCTGGCACCTCACCACCTCTGGATTGGGCTCCCACCCAGAGCTCAACCTGCAGCTGCACCAGAGCTAGCACTGAATGTGCTTCTTAACAACATCCTCCCTGATAAATACTTAAGTACCTGTTTCACATTTGCATTCCTGTCATAGCCAAACTCAGAAAAGAGTCTTCATTCTTTCTGCCATTAGAATTTGGTTGAAAACATGATGATACCTAAGTAAAAGCTATGATGATACCTAAGTAAAAGCTATCCCTCAGATTGTGAAAAATTACCCAGAAGAAAAGGTTCTTGTTTAAATTGTTACAGAATTTTATTTCCTTATTGCATATAGAAGAAAAAGATATTTCTTATTTGTCATTAGAGTAACAACTTCCCTAGTTCATCCTAATGGAGCCCCAGATTTGATATACCACGAAAACTAAAAGAAAAGCAACTCAAAAGGCCAAACAAACCACTAAGCCAATAACCACTGAACTCTGATAGTCCAGTTTCTTATAATACTTGGTCAATACTTGTCACACATAACAGCACAATGATTCAGAGTAGTCTTGTCCTTCTAAGACAACATTTTCACGCATACTGTACACTGTGAGGTGACACTTATTCTCAAAGAGACACCAACATTGTCCAACAGGAGCAATATAGTGGTAAAAGAATCATGCCACTAAGACTATTTTATAGATACTGCCAGTTAAATGTTGAAATATGCTGAATTTTTAATGCAACCAACTGCATATTTACTATCTTGATCAATAATTAAAGTATACTTGTCAGAATACATAAACAAGAAACGTGATTTCAAATACCTTCATTTATTATGTTTGTTTACTTGCTTCATCCAAAACCTGATCATATTTACTCATCACTGAAGCTAAGAGTTTCAACAGCACAGTAAATACCACACATTGTGTTTAGCATAATGAGACCTTTAGATCTGCACAGTATTTCTGTTTCAGTACCAGTGCTGAAATTAGGATTCTTCTTACAACATAACTCAATTTTTTGGCCAACAAAAATGTTGTTTCAAAAACAATCAGCTCTTTTATTTACTACAGGCACAAGGCAGCTGGCCTCTGAATAGGAACAAGGGAAGGGCAGAATTTTCCTCTTCTTGTCCTGCTCACAACAGTAGACCTTTAATCTTATGTGCTGAAAACTGCATCAAGCTCACAAATCTCTCAAAAAGGAAAGCCCAGCAATGGGCCCTATCTCCATCTGCTTAACAGCAAGGACAGACAGTTCAATGGCTGCAGAAAAGAAATCATAAGGTGGCATGCACTGCCCTTTAGTGGTTGGAGAAATCCTCACCCATAAAGTACATAACTGTTAGATTATCCCTAAGCAACTTATTGTGCTTTTCTGAAAAAAAATCCCAATATGTGCTCCCCAAACCTGCATTTCTCAACAGCATGAAAATCACTAGTCTCATTTCAATGTAACAAATACTTAACGGGAAAGGATTTCAGGGGATATATCTAAATGTGCCATGGTTTCTGACTCATGCAGTTGCAGAGCAGGATAAGAAATGAGCAGGCTTGAGAAGACAGGAAAAGAGAAGAGCTGAAATTAAAGAGAAGGAGAAATTTATTTATTCTTCATTGTAACACTGGACACTCTCAAGGGCTTTAAAAAAATATACTGGCATGTAAGATATTAACTACTTCTGAAACTACTCTGGATGACCATCAGTATTAGAAGGTACCCAAGTAGCTTTGAGTGCTGAACCCTTAAACTTCTCTTTCAATCTACTGATGTTTTTATTTAGGTAACCTCACATTTGCTTCCCACTCATGCCTTTAGATGGCCAGTGATAATTGCTACTTGACTTCAACAGAGTATGTAAAGCTTCAGTATTCTTCCACAGTTATTTTTTGTACCACCCACAGTTCCAAGATTGCAGGAAATAGCAGCATGAACTCTGAAAGACCTGATCTACTCTGACTGTCTACAGGTCAATAGTTGTCACAATTTCCTCTGGTTACTGTGAGACATTGAAAGGTTTAATAGAAGTTACTAGCTGGCCAGTCATGACTGTCATGTAAGTTTTATCTTCTATGTGTAAACAATATTTCAAAAGTGTACTGAAACGTTCTAACAGAAAGGATATATTTACTACCATGCATAGCAAATATCAGTTCTGAAAATGAAGGCTTTTACATTAGCTATCCGAGGAATTAGTCTTGAGGACTCCTGAATTTTTGTTTGAAGTCTTTCCTTAACCTTGCATGTGATAAACGAGTGAATGCCATCCTGTATTTTCCTCAAAGCCACAGTGAAACAATGTTTACTGTGAAAACCCCAGGTGCACATTCAGAATTACAGAAGATAACCTGTTGGCCCTGAAAATACCAAAACTGAAGTACGTTGTAGATACAGAACATGAAACTGCTGCATCTTCCTGATGCTTCTTGTATTTCAATAATGATTACTTAAGTCTCAGTACATTTCTTCTGCCTTTATCAACATAAAACCATTCAGCAATTCACAGAATACCGCAAAGAAGAGTGAAGAAAACACAGAATTGTTTCACATGCAATTTTTGCTTGGGGAAAAAAGAGGGATGGAGAAGGACTGTGTGTGTCAGATTATAAGTCATGACTATACAGTAAATATTTGTTTATTATATTATTAGGATGGCATACCATTAAAAACACCCACTTTTCTAAAAAATAAATTCATTTCTTATTGTTCAAATAGGAGCAGATCAGTACTCAAAGTCTTGGCAAAAACATTTCATACTCGCCCTGTGACCATGCAGACCATGGCACAAGTCTATAGTCCCTGTTAGGCAACTGTCACCTGATTTCTTTTGGTTTTTCAAAAGATTTTCCCATAGCGTTACTACATGGTTATTTTACAGTTTGGAGTATAGAATTACCTTCTATGGTAATTATTATGGATTTGGTAAAAAGGGTATGCACTGAGAATTCAGTAGCAGCTGAAAATTCTGCTAGCTGTTCATTTAGTTACATGTCCTGCCAGGAAAAGACAAGTAACATGAAAGCCTTCAAACCAGTCTTGTATCCCATGTGACTGGAACACTAGAAAATGTTTTAACTTCATTATGTTAAATTAATGTTCTAAATTTACATTGTTCCACTGCCTTTCTTTCTTAGGTACCTAATATATGTTACCAAAATGAAAGGCAGTTTTATAGTATTTTCCCAAAGAAAGAAGATGCATTTCCTATTTACAAAGGGAAAAAAATTACACTTTTACAAAACCTGGATTTTCTCCAGCTCTCTCCTGTACATGAAAAACTTTCAGATTTTGCACAGAATGGATTTTTACCGGCATAGCCTTGTTCAAAGATGGAATTGAAGTTTGGTACTTTTTTCTCTTTGAACATCTTCAAAACTAAAATTAGTAGAAGCAGTAGGGTGAGAAGTAAAGCAGTCTTCTTCATGCATTAACATGCTATTGACCAGCAGATACAGTAAGAAGATAAGACAATTAGTCTTGACAATTAGTCAAGATAAGAAATTAGCCTTTAAAACATGCACCTTAAAAACATTATTAAAGTAAGTATTTGTACTTAAAAAAAATTATCCATTCAGTTACTTTCACTATTTTCTCAGAGGTAGCACAGTGAGGCTGGACTCATCCTCTAAAGTCTGCAAAACCTGGCATTCACTGTGTTTTACTGGATAAATCACTTGTGAAACAGGGGCAGCCAGTTGGGAGTGCTAGACAGAAGGTCTTTGGCAGAATTTAGTTAATGAATCTAGGCCATGACATCCAATGGAGCACTTGGAGAACCTAAAGAACAGCAAGGAGTTAAATTCTATAAGCTTTAAGTTATTATGGGCTGCTTTCCAAAAAGCGTGACTTGCAATACTTGAGCATGCAAGCCAGATTTCATTTCTGGCTCCATCTCACAACGCTGTAATAGTTTAATTCAGTTGAACTAGGGATTCTCTTTTACTATAAAAAACAAGAGCTAGAACAATGTGTTTCATTAACTGCAGCAAAATTAATTAGCAATTGATGAGAGAAAGGAAGATCAATAGTGTCCTGCAGCAATTCTGCATGTGTTGGCTTTTTGCAAATTCTGCTGGCTGCTGAAAAGCCCCCTGTGAAAGATGTTTTTTTTGTTGTTGTTGTTAATAATATATTATATATTACAATGCTTTCTTAATAATATATTATATATTACAATGCTTTTCATTACCTTTATCTAAAGTATGTGTTACGTCTAGTGTATGTGTGACCAGGAAACAAAGTTTTCCTTAACTTTCTCAATGAGTACTTTGCAGGCTCAAAGTACCAAATCCAACATTCACTAGCATAAACACATCATGAGATAAAAACTAAATGTTATTTCTCATGTCTGAAAAATTTGTTTTAAAAATTACAATCAGATTTCTATTATAATAAAGAAAAAAATACATTCAAAACAAATTGCACACTATATCTAAAGTAGATACCATCCTGTTATCATTAGGAAAAACAAAGCTTGAGACTCTGAGGGATTCCAGTTAGAACAGACGGACATCTCTGTGTGCACCTGTGCACATGCATGGAATAGATCTGTACCCTTGCTCATATGGCCAGAAGTTCCTGATGGTGACATCTCTCATACAGTCATCACCTCTTTGAAGCACTGCCCAATGAGCTGGCCTTGGGACAGCAAAGCAGAATTTTGTTGACAGCAAGGCAAATAATACTAATACTTTGCAATTGTAACAGAAGCTGAGAAGGTTTCACAAGTGTTATTGAATTAAACCAAACAGGTTTCCCAGACAAAATTCTGGGAAAAATTCTAATTGTACAACCAGGAAGCAAGGTGTTTTTCATCAGGGCTACAGACTCAGTATTTCATCTAGGACAAACTTTCTCTCATTCCCTCTCTTCCTCCTAATAATTCTGGAGAGAACACTTACATTTTGCAATTAAGAGAAGACTCACATTAATTACTTGCTTCCAACTTTGTTACTTTCCTCATCTTTCTTGCAATCTGCCACATGAACATTCAGTCATATTGAAAGGGTAGACACCACACCAGTGCTGCTTTGTGAGAACTTTGTATATGCACTGAAAAATGCATATACAACTCAAAAATGCATAAAACAACTCATTTTTGGTAAAAATGAATCACAAACTTTATTATTTACTATTACAAAATGATGGACATCTGAAGAGCAAACACCTCTAATTTAATTTTTTGGAACTCTCAAACGTTCTTGTGCAAAAGAGCTTGTGCAAAGCCCGCTGCTTTGTTTTCATTAAAAAAAACCTAAGCATATTCTAATAACCAATAATGTTTTTATAATGGGTAAGAGGTACAGCACAAACAAGTGTGGGTGAAACACCTAAACACCTTCCTCTTGCTTTTTCAATCACATGCCATTTTCTGCTATCTACTACACAATGTAAGCCCAGAGATATTAACTGAAAATGACTGAAGAACATGTATTGCAGAATACCTGTTGAATAAGAATGAAACTGATTGCCATTCTTAAAAAACCGAACAGGCAAAAAATACAGAAATTACCTGATTTCTCTCTCTCTTTTTTTTTTTTCTTTAAAAAGAGCTAGTGGGCACTCAAGTCATCTGACTCCAAAGGATGAGGAATTTAATTTCCAGTTCTAAAAAACTGCAGGTTTTTCAGCTGTATTTAAGTAGTTTAAGCAACAAAACCAGGTCTTTATGTGTAGAACAGTAACTTCCTGATTTTGCTGAAGTTAAATGAGACTTAGTCCAACTTTCAATGAGATAGAACTTTCAATGAGACAGAAACAGACCATTTTGTATAATCACTTCTAACACAAAGATAAAATGCACATAGCTTTTATCTGCTCTCTTAAGGAACTATACATAGATGGACAACATTTAGCCAAATACACAAGAAGATCACTTTTTCTCATTCATTTACTAACATCCTAAATTACAAAAACATTGTACTCACAAACTTAGGAGCAAACAGTATTATCTGCCTTTGCTAAAAATGGGCTGCTGTTTTTGAATTTGCTTTGAATTATGTTTCTTAACCTGAAAGTACACAGGAAGAATTACAGCCCAGAATTTTCTCACACAAATACATAAACAAGGTGAGGAATCTTCCCCCTTCCCCAACCACAAGTTTCATTCAGTCTCAGACTGAGTGAAAGAAGCAGGTTACAATGACATAGTTAACAATTCATATAAGTAAATTTAATAATAATTACTCTGTAATCATCACTTATTTACAAATATGTAAATGTGTACTTTAGTATGCAATTAATCATAAAACAAAAATACAGTATATAATATTGTAATTAAGTATAGATTTATTAATGACACATAACACTTGTAACTAATTAATGCACACAGTTAATCATTAAGTAACCTGCTAAGTGCTTATTAGGGTGTTTCTACCCATGGACATCTGATATTTTTCTTTGTCAGCTGCCTGATATCTTCACATTTCAAAACAGCAAGGAACATAAAGGAAGGTAAGACCTCTGAACAAATTATTTTGTAAGATGAATATTATTTCAGATTTCATTGTGCTACCGCTTTACAATTAGAAATGACCCAACAGCTTCTGTCTTGGAATACTTACAATCTAATAATTTAAAATCTCAAAAGCAGGAAGTTCTGCTAGATCCAGATAACTTCTATTTTTTGTTAGAATATACATGTTTTTTTCTCTTTATAGATATTTCCATACAAAAGTAGGTTTTTTTCAATGACAAATCCTTTTATGGTTTGAGGAAATTTTCTCTACACCAAAAATATGCACTAACTCATGAAACCCAAAGCTTGCAACTCATCTACAATTGACATATAGAGAATTTAGGGTAGTTGTGCATCCTGTGCAGATGGGCTGCTGTTTCTTATTAATAATGTTTTATTACTTATTCATGTTGTGGTAATGTTCAAAGTTTCTGATCTGGATTGCAACTTCATTATAGTACAGGTGATCTATACATAAAGGCTGACTCAATTCCTACCCTAAAATTCTAACTTCAGAAAAACTGCAAGTGAACAAGATACAAGGTACAAGCAAAGTAATTAAGAGCACAGAGAAACAGTAGTTACCTACTGTTTTTATAACCTCTATAAATTCCCTATTGCCTTTCCATTTCCTCCTCTGTCACTGTAAATAACATAACAATTACATCTCTTTTCTCAATTTCATGTTTTAGCTATAAGTAAAAAAGAAAAAAAGAAAGACACATACTGCGCTGAATGAGAACTGCTCAATTTACTTAGTAAAGCATTCCTCCCAGGGATAGTTGTACAAATCTCCCACAGATATTTAGAAGCTCCTGGTACCTCCTCCTGTTCAAGGAGGAGTGATGGCTATTGCCATGTGTGCCATGATTGGCCATCCCAAACTCTGGAGTTAGGCCAGCTGTTGCTCCTGGTGCCTTCTGAACACAGTCCTACTCCAAGGACGTTCCTCTGCCTTGTCCCTGTGGGGCACACCCTGCCTAAAAGTTGTTTAGGGGTTATACTTCTTTCATTTATACTCAGTGTTTTCGGAATGTTTTCCAAGTGTCAGCTTCATCACTGGGAATATTTTTGGTGTGATTTCATATTTTAAGCTGACGACATACCCTCAGTATTCCTTGCTTGCCCATCTTGTCCCATCACCTTGCTTCTCCATCCCTGTCTACAAGTGCCCTCTTTCTGCCTTTGTTAGTCAATAACTTGTCAGCATTTATAAAACAGTACAAGTGTCTGGAAACAGGAAATGAAGCTCAAGGATTGGGAGCAAAAAGGTATCCAAACATATATTAATATTTCCATTGGTTCTGAAACTTCAGACATGACAGGGCTTAGTTTAAATGTGCTTTCCTGTAATAGTAGTGAAAGTAACAAAGGTTCTCATGATCTAATCTCACTTAGTAAAATCTTCACTAATATCTTAGAATATCAGACAGATATTAAAAAATTCATAACCAATGGATCACATACTCTTTATCAAATGCGGAAGACTGGATCCTAAAAGATTAGGAATTTTTAATTTACTAAATGAATAATTCTGAATTCTGTAAGCTTTTAAAATATTTCAATAAAATTGGTGATAGGTTTTTAGCAGAAAGCTGGAAGAGATGCAGCTGCTTAGTATGTTAAGGTAGGTAGCTTTTTTTTTTGATTGTTAATTACATTTCCAATAATAGGATACATATCCTATATTTTAAAAAATATTTTATCATGAAGGGAACTTCTACTACTGCAAATACTGGAATAAATCTTGGTGGCATTAATGTGTAATTTATATGACAGTAGCTACATGATAGATGTCCAGAGAATCTGAGATCAAAACACTGAATCAGCCAAGAGCACATGCATGTCATTATCTTAAGAGAAACAGTATGCTCCGTTTCCACTTCTGAAGAAATGATTCAAATTTCAATCCAACAATCTGAATTTTACTTGAAAACAATTAAGCTGCTTTTTCACTATGAAAGAAAACAGACATCATGAATATCTAGCAAGCATTAATTTCTACGGTGTTTGGTTTCGTAGTGTTCTAAGAGGTTTTTTTGTTTCAAAAACATACAAACTCCCCAAAAAAGCTACCTCATCATGAGCAAAGGCTAACAGATGACTAAAATGATCATGTTCAAATTGCCCAGAGAAGCTTTTCTTGACCTGAGACCTTGCAGAAATAAATACATACACACTTATCTCCCATGCAGAAAAAAGGACATAAATGCATTGTGAGCAGTGCCACACAATCACTCATACAGTAATAAAGGCACTGTAAACAGAACTTATTAAAACTTTCTAACAGAAACCAGTAAATGTGCAAAGCATGATAGATTTTTTTTTTCCAGGAAGAAATGCATGCTGTGGGACTGGCACACTGATCTCTCACAACGGCCGCAGAGCCCCTGGCCAACCTCAGCGTAAGGCAGCATCAGATGAGTAACAGGCACTCATCAAGCCTCTTTGTCATGCCCTTATGATTTGAAATCCCTGAGCTGAGACAGGACAATAAATGAAATAGAGTTAGAATTATATGGTTGATGGTCAAAGACACTGATAAAAACGGCAAGTCCAGTGAGCAGTGATAGCTTCACATATACAGACAATTCTACCAGTGAAACATGCTTTAAAACACGCCTTACAATTTCAGGGATGATGTTTCACTTTGAACTATTACAGATAGCTTTCAAAACCACATGTGTAAAGGCAAGCCACAGGCAGATCTTCACCTGGGAACCTTTCAAAAGGAATTCAAAGTACCCCAAATAATTTTTATTTCAGTAACAATTGAGGTGCAACAGAAGAAGAATTCTAGCAATAATACTGGCGGAGGGGCAGGCACTGAACTCTTTTCCCTGGTGACAGTGACAAGACCTGAGGGAATGGCTCAAACTTGTGCCAGGGGAGGTTTAGTCTGGATACCAGGAAAAGGTTCTTCACCTAGAGGGTGCTCAAGCACTGGACCAGCTTCCCAGGGAAGTGGTCAGTACCAAGGCTGCCAAAGGCCATTGTCTGGACAATGCTTTCAGGCACATGGTGTGATTCTTAGGGTGCCCTGTGCAGGGCCAGGAGCTGGACTGACAATCCTTGTGGGTCCCTTCCAAGTCAGGATACTCTATTATTGTAGTTTTTTGCATATCTCACTCGCAGCAGAACGATCTGTTGCCATTACAGTGCAACATCTGAAATTAATTTTGGATTTTAGCTTTCTTGTGCTAAAGATTTTTCCAATCACTGTTTTTTGGCATGAGCCAAAAAATGGGCAACATATAGTATTTTGTATTAGTGTTATTAATTGTATTCAATCTGCACAAATAGATATTTCACTCCAAAGCAAGCTCTGCTGGATGATATAACAGGGCTTACACAAAGGGTAGTCTGCAGCTCTCCATTTTTTCTTATGTAAACAGTTCTAATTTCCCACGTAGCTGAGCATCAGGTGTTCACATCCATATTATTCTACCCAAACCTATCCATGTTAGCAAACTTGCTGCTTCTACAGAAACCAGAAGTAGCATGGAAACAAGGAGTAGTAGCACAGTTGTTCCTATGAGCTATAGACACAAGAAAAGTCTGTCTACAGAATAACAATTGATTACAAATTTTTTAATCTTTCAGAACATTCCGAAAAACAAGCCACAACTTTCAATACTGAGCACAGCTATACTTATACAAAGATGCACCCAGTCCCATGTCCTACCTCTACTAATGGCCATGAGTGGACACACATAGGGAAAACAGAGAACAAGGCACACTGCGTTTCTCACTTTCCCCATGTAATCATTTAGCCTCCAGTTGTTTCCAGCTCAAAAAATTTCCTGAGCACGCTGTCTTTTCTCATATAAGGCAATATTCTGTGGATCCATCTTTCAAGAACTCATCTTGTAGGCAAATATTTTGCACCTACACACACCTTTGCCAAAGCCGTACCACATGTCTACCACCTGTATTTATTTTGAATCTGGTTTCTACTAGCTTGACTAAGTAACACTTTGGTCTCACCTTGTAAGAGAGTGAACAGTTGATTCCTGTGTGTCCTCTTACACTATGAGTGATTTTTTTCAGCTTCTGTAGTTTCCTTCTTTCAATTGTTACTCTTCAAAAAAGACAATTTTGAACAATTATGTTCCTCCTCATACAGGAACCATTCTTTACCTTTGTTTATTGCCTTTCTCTAAACTCTTTCCAGTTCAGCTTCTGTTACAGCTTCTTAGAATTGACAGAACTCTCAGCATTATCCAAGGCGTGGATTTCTGTGATGACTTAATGATATTTTGTCTTCTGTACCTTTTTCTCTAGTCCTTGCTTTATGGTTCCTAATTTTTGGGTTGAATTTTGTTTAGTTCACTTTTGTTTTGTGGTCCTGTTGGCCAGCTGAGAACCATGCATTACTTCCTAATGTAGACATAGCTGTATTAGTTGGAGATCCCTCACCCACAGGTTTGTGGAGCCCTTCTAACAGCACAAATCAGATTTCCCTTCGCAGAAGCCATACTGACTTCTCCCAAGTGAACTATATTGAGCCAGGCATTCATTAATACTGTTTTATTAGTCTCTACTAAATTTTCCTGGTAAAATCTCCATCTCACATGCATGTAAATACCTAGAAACTTCAGGGATTCCTTGAAAAACAGGATTATCTCTAATAATCTAAACTACAATGTTGAACTACTTGCTTGGGAAAATATTAATACAGAGATTCCTTTGTGTACAATTAGAATCCTTAGACAATGTGCTCTAAAAGACATAGTCCTTTTTCTTCAAGGAAAGGAAATACTAGATATGTTTTTATCTTGACCTCAGATAAGGTGGTAATAGATACAGTTGTCAACCAAACCAACTGAAAATATTTTTATACCCTAGGCATATTTTCAGTTTCAACTTTCCACCCCCCAAAATGACTTCTTTTAAAAAAATATTTTTAAAGTAGGAATATGACTGATAAAAATATTTGCTACAGATGTGAACACAGTCACGCATGCTTCTTTTATATTAGCATATGGGAAGGTAACAATTTTCCTCTACACTTCAGCCACCAACTACCCATGAAGCTTGCATTTTCTGGTAGAAGGATGAAATACAATTGTATCATCTCTGAATGCCTCAAAGCTGCAGCTTAAAGTCATCTGTATTTATTAAATAGAAAGATACTGGGAAAGTCAGAAATAAATATATCTGACCAGGACAACATTTATCAGTTATCAATAACTAAGGAAAAACCACCTAAAGGCTTATTTAGGTGGTCTTCAATTCAGTAGTTACCAAAGGCCTTCTCCAAAAAATACTCCCTTCCCCACAAAAGGTATTTTTTGCTTCTAAAACATTGGTGCTGGCAGTGCCATGCTGCTTCTGATCTCCCATGGTTGGATTAAGCCTGGTGAAGCCTGGTTTGGCTGGGGAGCTGGCTGTGCACAGGAGTGACCCAGCTGGATTAGTTCCTTGTAGCAATGTAAGCGTCTACCTGCTCCAATGTGCGTAACTGGATGGGATCTTCTGTGCATACCAAGGGTTATCACACGACTTTTACTTCCATTAAGCTCTCAATGGAGGCTCTTGCAATCTAATTTCACATGTGTTTTGTGTTAGTCACATTTGCAATTACCCAGGTTACCCCCACCTCCTCATTACTCCTCATTACGTTATTATAATTGAGACTTGACTAATTGAAACCATAGACGCAGTTTTAGAGCAAGACATAATTTTCCTGTAATAATGCACAACTCCCCCTTCCTTCCTCTAGTGGAACCATGGGAAATTCAGAGACAACGCTTTTCAGTAAAAAGCTTTTAAATATTGATCATATGCAGAAAGTCTACTGATGAATTGAGGAATCATCACTTTCTTACCCTTCACCTCTCTGTTCCTCAAAATATCAAAAGACAGAAATTTGATGAATAGACTAAAGACATAATGCCATCTCAGGAAGGCATCATACAGGAGACACAATGGAGAAAGGACATCTACCTTTGCATCTCACATAATTTTTGACTTCCCCAGGGGGTGGACAAGAGCATTTCAACATATGCCAGAGCAGTGCTAATTGCTGCTCTAAAGCATGGTGGTTGCCTTCTTTTAACAGCTGTTCTACAGCACAGAACACAGAGTTGAAAGTGCTCCATCCTTTCAGGCCCAGATGCTCCCACCCCCTCCCCCAGCAGACTTCCAGTCTGCCGTTTGGGAAAGCCGTGGGGAAAAGTGGCTCAAGGGGCTTGTTACATTGCCTTTGAAGCTGGAGATCCACGGCAGAATGAATGCACCACTACAGACCTGCCCTAACAGATAATGCATAAACAAAGGCAATTTCAATTTTATATTGAATTTTAAAAAACCAACATAACAAGCAAAACCAAGTAATATTAATTTTAAATAATTATGCTAAATAGCAAAATTATAATAGGCCCATTTATTTGAAATCTTTGTGTGTATATAACAGTTTTTATGCAGTTACCACAACACCATCTACCCACACCTAAATAAAAATATATTTTTAAGACTAAGTTGTACATTAATGTCTTGGAAGTCCAAAATAATAAATTACAACCATAATGGTATTAGAATTGGGGGTCAATAAATATACATTTCATGTACATTTTTTCATTTTTAAAAATGTAAACATGATGTAGACAGACCACAATAACTCGCACACTTTTACTCTCAGCTGCGCTAGGGGAAGTAACTCCTAAACTCTGTCCTCCCCAACTGCTCTTCAATATCCCTATACCATGGCCAGTTTTATGGGAGAAATGTTTCTGGGTTGCTTGGTGATTGGCTATAATCCCAGCACATTTATTTTCTTTCACTCAGCTCAGTTCCCTGCTTCACTTCAGAGTGCAGCCCAACAGATTGCACTACTGAAAACACAAATTAAGGACAGGGAGAACATGATTGGGATACACTATATTCTCCTTGAGCAAACTATAGAAATATCCTCATTTTTTTAGATATATATATGGGAAAACACAGCTTTTTCTGTTGTTCTTAAAGACTAAGACTATATTGTCTGCCATGGAAATGCTGCAAGCACTTTTAAAAATAATGAATTTGTATATAGCTATACAACCATACTATGCTACGTAGCAATTTGTTTTTCAAATGCCCAAGTGGATCAATACAGACTTCACAGCTTAAGGACTGAAGGTGTAAGACAATTAGTGCAGGTGGGCACAGACATTTTTCTGTGAACAAACCACCTAAATGGCTGGCATTTGGTGGTAGGCACAGAAGAGAAGCAAGAGCAGACTGCACTGCTCTCCCGCCTCAGCTGGGAGGCTTTCAAGGCCTGCTGATCCTCAAGACAATCCTGCTGCTCTCCCTCCACTCTGCTCCTTCCCACTAGCCACATGCTAACGTTTTGCCATCCCTGAAAATTACTCAGACTCAGAATCATGTTTTCTTCATTTTCTTCTGCTTCTTAATGCTGTTTCCTTCAAGTCTGAAATCACTCTTGGGGATTCCTGCAACCTTGAGTATTTACAGCTTAATTGGCCCATGCAGCTCTGGACTTTTTTCTATACTTGCAGAACCCTGTTTTAGCTGCCATCCCTGCCTGGGGCGTGCTCCTCCCTGCTGGCTGCACAAATTTATGTTCCGGCCTTCCCATGCAAACCAAAGGCAATGCTTCCCAAGTGGTCAGTGAGGAAAAAATGCATCACCTCCTAGTCCTCAGGCACTCCCATATTAGAGCCTATTCATTACACATAAAGTAAAAATTACCATTATATTAACATGCACAAGACCAGTGAATACACTTCATTCATAGTTCAGAAGTGACAGCAAAAAAATACAGAGATCTTCCCAAATGCTAATTTGGGAAGATGACACCTAAATACAGACACTGGAACTGGAGTGGGGAAGAAGTGCACACTGAGATTTCTTAGAGCTCCCACAGTCTGAAACAATTTGTAATGTAGTTTGTACAGTTACACACTCAGGATACAGTCATGCATTCAAGCTGTCAGTCGGTGTTCACCGACGAGTTTAAGTATTAACTTCAAACTAGTTCTTTAAAACATAAATACTAAAAAAATCTTTAACACTGGAAAAGGTAGTCTTACAAATAAGGAATATAGTAGAAGTTGCTGCATATTTCTAGTTAAATGCTGAATGCTTTAAGCATTGTTAGAAACATAAAGGCAACATCATCTTAGCCACTAAAAGAGGCGAGGAAGTTGTTCTCATCTACAGTATATGAGTGCTGTTATGCAGTATATTTTGTAACATTCTTAAAATGAAGAAGATTAGAGATTAATTGCATTCACAGGCATCACTGAAACCATAAAGCAAGCAGCAGCTTCAGCCAGAGCTCTGAAACTATTTTATAATTCTGAAATTATCACTATCATGTACTAAGGACACACTTGCTCACTACATTATTATTTTACAACTAGTTCCCCCAGGTACTGGTAGCTTTCCAGATAAATTAACTTATAATGTGTTATGGGAACATTGTTATTTCGGGTCAACATTTTCAATATGAACTCATTGTCTCCATGAAGCAAAGAAATATTATAATCCATTAATATCTCTTTCAACAAAAAGGATGAAATCTTCCCCTGGTTATGCTGATAAACACTTTGGTGTCAAAACTAAGCCTCTTTATCATGATAACCTAGAGTAATGGTCTGCTGCTCCAGGCACTTTACTTTACAGATGAAAAATCAGTTCTACTTTCATGGAATTAGATTAATGCCATAACAGGAAATACTTCTGGGGCTGAACTTGCTTCATGCCTTCAAAGCTGGCTGTAAATTTAAAATACTTCCTGAACTCAAAAGATAAGACAGGAGAGAAGGAAAAAGAAAAACAGTGAAGTGACCCTCTTTCTGAAGAAAAATATTGCTTCCTGAAGAAGCTGTCGAAAGCAACTTGCTAAGGGCATTGTGCCCCAGAAGGCCCAGGGCAAGTCTGGTTTAGTTGAACATGAGGATACTGGGTATATATCAGACACTTGCCATAAATCTGTTCCTTCCATAATCCTCTGTGATAAACTTTTCTTTTTTAGTCGTCTTACTTGGCAAAAGCTGGAGTAATAACTTCCTCAGCTTTTCACAAATACAAAACAGCTTGCTATTTTAGGAACAATATTTTTCCAGGATAACAGTTTGGCAAACTGAAAAATGCTGACCCCAAGCCTTAAAATTGGATTTCAGTGGTGAAAATGGACAACAAGCAGCAAATTCAGTAACATCTTTATATACAAATAGCCTAACAATAAAAGATGTAAGGCACTCTCAAGAGGAATTTAACATTTATAGGAACAGAACCCAAAGTCTGATACAAAATATTACTAAAAAGGCAGAATTTAGGGAATTCTGTGTTAACTTGTCAGGACGGAAGGGTTTCTTTAGTTCCCTTTCCTATTGGACAGTATATTCTACGGAGCGTGGTATAAGTATGATATGGTATGCATTTAAATGTATGTAATATCATATCATTAAAAGCTAAGGATCAAATATCTTAGCAAATTTCACAGTTAAGTACTGAATAACAATAACAATTACATACTCAGAACCTTGAGTCAGAAAATCTGAGGAAAATAATATATATGATTTCCATCCATTCTAGATCAACAGTTGCACCTACTTGGACCAACATTTTTATGGATTATATAATCCTTTCTGCCTTTTATGTTTGTTGTACTCAGTACATCTTTTCCAGCAGCTGGAAAAAAAACTCCACTTACTGTCTTGGCTCCACTTCACCTCTGTAACATTACTGGTCCAAAGATGCATGGGTTTAAATGTTTATCACTGTGCTAAGGCACCCTTCACTTGATCATGAAGCAAAATTATTAGTTTGAAAAAGTAAACAGGAAAGGAAGTTTATTGACCAGCTCAAATCTAAAATCAGCACAAAAGGGAGAGTCAGCTACCTTCTTGTAATGATTCATGCTCAGGCTTCCATGCCACATGTTGAGAATGGCATGCTATTTCTGAATGCCAACTTTACCTCCAGGTTCAAACAGTTAAATAAGGAGCCCACCCACAAATCACCACCAGCCTTCAAAGGTCGTATCAGACCCACAAGATGCATAGCCTGCAGCTCACTACTCTCTACTCATCTCTAAGCATCAATTTAATCAGTAGGAAAAACTACAGAGATTTGCTAAAGATGAGTGGGAGGTGAGAGAATGCTGTGAAAAGGGCACATAAGTAATGCAACCAACTGAATCTTATGACAGAATTGTGTAAAGCATGCATTTACACATTTTTGAGAGATCAGCTTGAAGCTGAAACACACACACAGCTGTTCAAATTTTCAGAAAGACTTTAGCAAACCAGATGTTTTTCTTTGTAGATTATAACTGAACCTTTCACAAATTAGAATTGGATACATTATTCTGCTAGTATTTTTCTGTAATACAAGACTAGATGCTGGGAAAAAAACAGCACTGAAGCAGGACCTAAGATATAGACAAAAATTTCATCTTTGACCTTACAGTATGCTCAAAAGTCCAGGAAAAGAGAAAGAAAAAACCTCAAAAATCTATTTTAAGATCCTCCACTATGAATTGCACCCTTAACACCCATTATTATCCCCATATACAAAATCCATTCATAATAACCAATTCTCAGAGATTTGGGGGGGGAGAGGACTTCAATACTGCTATGAATGTTATGAGTGTTCTTTTTGTTTTTAAGTCCCCAACATCAAGTGCTTCCTCTTGAATACCTTATACTATGGCAGACACATGCTGCAATTCAGGGACAAACAAGCTTAGTGCCAGGGAATTGCAGGATTTCAGACTAGCCTTACTCAAGTAAAATAGTACTTTTATAAACCACATCTAAATAATACTGAAACTTCCTGTAAAAAATTGCAGGTACATTGCACCAGTTAATGCAACAATAGGACTAGCTGCTTCTAGGATAAAGCAAACTTGTTGAACAACACATCACTGGCATTTAACTCCTTTGAAAGTGTACAGATTGATGAAGATTATTAGGGAGACAGAACTAGATCTTAGTCTTGTATGTGTTTTTCCTATCAATGTTTTACCCCTATAAATATGGAAACCACGGGATTCAAAAGGAAAACGTAATATCACACCTGCATATTTATCTTAGGTAGTCTTATGGAGCAGAATGTGATCTTTTCCGCTAATTTCTATAGAAATATTTTATGCTGATGCATTATCAAAGAATAATAAGAGCATCAACTTCACAAGAAAGTTAAATTAACAGTGGTTTCATTTGTGGAGTGGCAAATGTATGAAAAAGTCACTATTAAAAGAAAAGTAGGATATTACAGTGACAACAGAAACAAACACACACAGAGAAAAGCAATAATAAGGAATATAAACTAATTGGTAAACTAATTTTCTTCCAGGTTTTTTTTTTTTCCTTCATGGGTTGGGTTTGACTTTCTTTTAGAGATGGTTTTGTTTTGTCTTATGGAAGACTTGCTGAATCTGAGACCTTGCATTTTCTGTAAATAAATTTGTGAGTTTGATGTCAGGATTGCTGATAAGCAGGGTTTCTACAATAGGCAGGTGTCCTGCTCTGTGGGACGGGACACCTGCACTCCAGAAGTGTCAAGTTTCCATAGAAATCTCTGCAAAGCTAGAGATAGCACTGCACCCCATCTCTACTTCCACAACACTTCCTTGCATTCACAGACATCTGTTACTTTTCTCTTTCCTTCCACAGCACTAACATTCCTCTTACTGTGGCTGCAGACCACACATGAAAATACTGAGGCTATACAGGGCACAGGTCACTTGAAAGAAGAACCATTTGGATCTACTAAATGGAAAAGTATGAATTAAGGACATCCATTTCAGTAACCTATTCATTTGTTTTTCTGGAGTTAAAAGCATCATTACGAAAGGATTAAGCTCCCCTGCGAAATGGATATGTCATGTGGAAACTTCAGTGTAAGACTTCAGCCTTATCTATTATTCACAGGTGAAGGAAATTTTTATAAATTAACATTACTCCTTTCAGAATGTTGTTATATTTGCGTGTGTTTAACAAAATGCTGCCTCCTTACACCTACGCTCACTAGAAATAGAGCAAACATTTCAGTCTTTTCATTAAAAAAAGCCACAGAAATACTGCTGTCCTAAACCTCAAACCCTCAATTTAATAAAAGGGAGGCTTTTCAAGCCTGAGTAGAAACTGTATCTTTTACTCCTTGAAACTTTCACTGTGAAGTTTATTACTTCAATTATTGTAATACATCAAGTCTAGAGTAAGACAAGATCCATAAGCAGAACATGTGATCCTGACAGGCACCAGCTGTAACATTCATTCATCTACTGGTGTCTGTATTTGTTACAAAAGGGGTGGAAGACTTCACTTGAGTGAGCTCAAACAATCCTTTTCTGTCCCACATAGATACCACATCAATATCCACTTTTGTAAAAGACTAGTCTTCCAGAAAATATTTGTTTTAAAAGAAAAGAACTGGAATACTCAATTTGTTTGGTATATTTAAGAAAATACTCTCCAGATTTTCCCCTGAGAACACATACTTGGTATTTATGAGCAGGCTTGTACTACGAACAGTGATTCACAGGAAAAAAATAATTCTTGAGATGGCAACAATGTTACTGCTAACCATTAGCCCTTTTTACGGATGGATTGGTTTTTTTTTTTAATATTTCAAAGTTCAATTCTAAGTGTGAACATTATCTTTTGGAGTGTTGTGCTGTGGGTGGCAAGGGAAGAAGACTGTCAGCTGGATACATTTTGCCGCAGCAGAAATGTCTGTAATACAATAAACAATAATATTCAACCTAGAACAACTCAGTTCCTGCTAATGTAACTACTCTGAGCGTGGATGCTGACAAACTCCATGACAAGACTTCAAATTCTTTGCCACATATAATTATGTGCCCCAAAAGGACTGAGTAGCTTTAACACAACTGCTTAGGAGACATATGGGAGAGTGTTTCAGCTAACCCTGTGATGAGCCCCAGGCAGAGCTGTCCCACACCAGATACCACAATGCCCAGGCACAGCAGCTCAAGTGCCATTTTGCACACGGTGTGTCAACCCTCACTCAAGGTAAGTAACCTACACTGAGGCAACTTGAGCTGAGAGCACCTGACCTAGCAGTGCAAACGTACACAATGTCCTTGTACAGTAACACAGGGACAGCACAGACCGAGTGCTCTTTCCAGGCAGCACTCAGTCTGAGCGCAAACATTGGACACGAACATTTATTTCACACCAGGCTGTGTGTGCAAAGGTTATGCAACAAATGCATATTTGTAATTCAAGAACAGACATAAAAAGATGTGAAAGTGATTTTGGGGAAGAAAATAGATTAGAAGATCTGTACAGAAAAAAAAAAATTAGAACAGGCTCTCATGGCAGACACGGCAAAACACTGGCATGGTTTCATTGAGACCACTAAGCCCATATCCAAACAAAAAGAAACTAAATTTAATGGGCAGAAATATAGCCCATTCACACTACACAGAAGCCATGCTCAGACTGTTTCAGAAATGAGCGGCCCTGCAAAAAAAAGCATGCCTGAATGGCTACCACATCCTCCTTGTCTTCCCACTATTTCCTTCTGAAAGTGTTTGTTGATTACTTTGTTAGGTTTATCTATAAATGTAGCCTTACAAATCATAAGTGTTCTGTGCAAACAGCCTGTATGAGTAAGAATATTTCATGCTATGAAAACATGAAATTATTTTTTAGCATCATTTTGAGCAAAGCTACAGGCAATTGCTAGGGTTAGGTGTAGGAGGGTGGCAGTGTGACAAAATTCTTTTCAGACTACAACTGATTCTTTGCAAATGACTGACTGTTCTGGCATTAAGCCATGTGTAGCAGCCCACTTTTTATAATTACCAAGTTTGCTTTGTTGTTTTGGGGCAATTGTTTGGTGTTTTCTTTGTTGTTGTTGTTGTTTGTTTTACCTTTCTGCTACTGGATATACAACAGTCTTAGGCTTTTAAAGCAGCAGAAGTCTACACTGTTGGGAGATACCCACATATGCAACATTTTGTGAGTTGTCTAAACAACACAAAACAAAACCACAAAACAACTTCCAAAAAACCCTTTTGCATACCAATTCAAAACAATGTAAGCAAGATTGATATTCTTTTTTTACATATATTTTCAACTTCCTGAAAGCTAAACTATCAGAAACCACTTACAAAGAAGCAAACTGATTTCTGATCAGAGAGTCTTTCGGCTTGCCCTCTTCTCCACCAGCAGCACCAAATTGGACATAATGACTCAGGCCTTAAGGCAAGGACATGCTCCTAGCCAGATACACCCTCAAAGTTTACCCTTTTGAGAAAAACTCATTATTCAGCAACTGCAAAAAAAAGCAAAATTCAAGAAATAATTCTGAATAAATTACAGTCATACATCCTCAGCTGAAATAGAGGGTTCAGCTCTTGGGAACCAGAAGCAGGACTCGGTGATTGCAGGGAAACCTGGTGTATGAAAACAGAGTAAGATAACCACAACTAAGAAATTTAGAGCCAGGATGCCACAATCATGTGGCATCATATAATTAAGAGATACTATGTTTTATATGAGACTGGAAAAAGAGAAGGATAATTAACACAAAAAAACAAATCTACATACACTTGTTGTATTAGGGCTTATCCATATTGCAAAATACATATACAGTAACTAAACTGTAATAGAATCTATAGTCATTAAGGTTGAAAAAGACCTCCAAGATCATCAAGCCTAATCTCCAATACAGTTTGTACTCTGTGGTAACTCATAGCAAGACTACACTCGGAGCTTATCCCTGTTTTTGGAATGAAAGTACATCTTGCTGCTCCCTCAATGTGGTGTACATCCAACACCACCAAATGGGATACCTCAGCAGAGTGACTGCCAGGCTGCTATTGCCTGGCTTCTGCAAGCAAGCCTTAGCACTTCCCAGCCTTTGCACACATTAGCCTATTCCACCTCAGAAGTCAGAAGTGCTTCCTCACAACCTGCCCACACTAGCCAGATCCATATGGGGTCACTCTCACATGACTGCTTACTCCATGTCAACCACCTGATATAAAATCATTCTTTCTAGAAGCCACAGCCAGCTCTGAGCTTCAGGAAGGACACAGAGAACAATTGCTCAGTGTCTCTGATGCTGCGGGGACTAAAGGACATCCAATAAAACAACCATGTGGCAAGTTCAAAATTAAAAAATTCTACTTCAACCATACACTACTTAAGCGTATGACTTGTTACACCAGGAGGCCACAAAGGGAGAAGTTCAAAAACCTATTATTTACATTTACTTGTAGAAAGACGATAAACCTCAAGAACTCTTGAGCAACATGCCAATGCCTTTAGCTGAGGAAGACCCTGAGCTACAGATTCCTGAAAGCTGAGAGGGTATTTTGTGCATATTTCCCTACAGCATGGCTATCATCTCCTACTCTTCCCTTAGCACTTCCTGTACTCCAACAGCTCGCTCAAGAGTTGTGAATGTTGCTCTTGCTTTGTTCCATGGTTTTATTGCTCATTCATGCTTCTATTTAATTCTATTTAATTGAAGAAAATATTTTAAAGAAAATAAACAGTATCTAAACCTCAGGTTTTTATATTTTTTATTATCTAATGAGAGTGATATAACAGGAAGAGTTTATGTAATAAACAGCACTGAGTTAAAGCAACTAGAGGAGCTAATTCTTGCTTTTGAACTTAAAAGGAAAATCAGTGACAGCAACTCGGTCCAAACCATGCCTGAACATTTTTATTAAACTATGTCCCTGTAAGTTTGGAGAGCACCTTAAACTATCAAGATCAGAGCACAAAGTAGCCCTGAACAAAGCATTGCTCAAAGTAGCATAACTCCCATTTAGCTAAATTCAACTGTCAACGGTCCTGCTACATCCCAGCTGGAGCAGCATGGCCACCTCTGAAAGCAGCCTTATCCAACTGCTTTCAAGCCAGTCATAAACAGCTACAACTGCATGAAATATCAGCTTTCAAAGTGATAATAAATGTTGTGCATTTCATAGCAAGTTAAGTAGTTTTCATTATTTCTGTCACGTACACCACTTCTTGGGAGAATTCACTGAAATCCACAGGAATTTCCCTAACTAAATCCATTTTGACAAAGCAGCAACTTGAAAGTGTGCTTAATTTTGCATCTGACTTGTTAGTATCTGAAAATTTATTTTCTGAAATGAAATTATTTTTCCTTTCTTTTTTAGGATTAGCTTGTCAGAGTCAGATGACAAGTTATATTTTTATTAAACTCACCAACATTTATATTAAAAATTCAAATAGCCATAATGAACATATGACAGTGTTGAATAAAATTTTAATAAAACTTTAATTAGCAATTATGCAGCATAGTCAATATAATGCATCAAATATTTGGGTGATCTTACCAGCACATAATCTCTTATAAAAGAGATATGAGATGTATATAACAAAAGTATAGGCAAAACTGGGGAAAAATTACACTTAGATTTACAGCTACATTTGAACGACCAGCCACAGGCACTCACATTAGCAAAGGCACATCAACCACTGCTGGTCTGGGGCTCTTAATGCCAACAATCACTGAACTTTAACCACATATGTCTGGAGAAAATGATTTGTTTGCTTTATTGTGCTTAACCAATGTTACCCTCTCAGGAAAACCACACTGTAAACTGAATGAGGTATCCCACATCCTAACAAAGTGTCTTCAACATGTTGAATAAAAACTTGAGAAGCATTACCTATAGGACTCTAAACTCTCTTGTAACTCTCTTATGCTCTTTGCCCCCTCTCACTTGATTTCCTTCTATATTGTGAAAAAAGTCACACCTCCTATGTATGACAACTGCTGCAGACTGTACCATTACAGCTCTGTAGATGATTTATGAGGTCCATGACTCAGTTTTAAAGGCCCACGTGACTGTGGGCTACCAAATCCTGCAGCTCAACAGCAGGAGGGATTCCAAGAATGACAAGATGAATTTTCACATTTTACATCAAACTACAGCGAGCAACAGAAATCTTCCATGTGACACAAGCAAATTAAACTATAAAATAAATGACAAAGTATAGAGAACATTATCTTGAGGGACATTTAAAAAAAGAATCTCTGGAGACTAAACCAACCATCCTTTCAGTGTAAGCCCTCTGCTTCCGTACACTTAAAATCCAGGATTTTGTTGCAAAATGGCAGCAATCTTTTTAATGTGGCAAGTTAGAGGGAATAAAGATGACAAAAGAATGAAATCCAATTTTTCTGGCCCGTTATTACCAAAACAGCAGAGTGTATTAGGGGGTTGAAGGATCTGTGGTATTCCATTATTTGAAACATTATGCCAAACAAGGCTATACAAAATAAGACAAAGGCAGCTCAACCATATGTGCACCCTTTTACAATGAATTTTAGACAAAAACCCAATTTTTATCAGACATTACAAGCTAAGAGCTTTTGAAAAACAAACAAACTATAAAGTTCAATATAAAAACCAGTGTACTGAGAAATTTTGGGAAAGCTGTTTCCTCATCAGAGGTTTTGGTAATGAAAAAATTTTATGGCAATTACAAAGCCAAATGAGTCATTAATAATAATCCTTAACATCTGGGAAGAACTGGGTAGTTTATTATAATATATTCTCAAACATTTGTGGCAATAAACATTACACAGAAGATGAACTCACAATTTTTCATAGGATTTCTAAAAGCTTTTCATTGTTTTTAAACAAGAGATTTTAATTTGGGAACCTCTTTTAAGCCTGTTCTAAAACTTCTTACACATTTATCATATCAGGCAAATATTAACTCCCACTGATTTGCACAAGGCTTATTTTTGAACCATCATCCATTCCAGGGCAGTCATAATTTCTGAGTATTGCTAGCAAACTTATCAGTGAAGGCAAAGAGAACTCCAAGCAAATAATACTCTTGAAGAATTTACAGCTAACATATTTTATGCATTTCATCAAAATTCCATATTTAGCTACAGCTTTTCAGCTTGAAAGGACTGTAAACACAGTCCTAGATTTGGCCCAAAATCTGTACAGGATTGTTGTGTAAGATTTGGCCTAATTCATAATGCAATTTTTCAGTTTATTGAGGTCAGAGTAAGTATTTAATCTTATTTCATCTGAAATAATTAATGCACATAAGCAAAACATAAGAGTACACACAAAGTAAGTGATATTTCTTTTTATTTAGCTGTGGGCAACTGCTGCCCTTCTGGTACAGATGAGTCACTCTGTAACACTAATTTTTTGCCATTGGCCACATCAACAAACCAAAGTTCTTATTATCTTGATCCCAGTTTTCTTGCTGTACTAAAATCAGAAATTTATTTCCGCTAGACATTTTGAATTGGCAAAACCAAAACCACAACCACACAATAATATTAAGTTTTTTTTTGTTTGTTTTTTCTTGTTTTAAGTCTTCCAGCTACCAGTGGAAGCAGCTTCCAGGAATTCCATGTGAAGATATGTATTTTCTATTATTTTTAAACCTAGCCTATTGTTAAATTGAAAACTTACCTGAATTGTACCAAGAGGACAAGACAGTGTTGTAAAACTGATGCAATATTAAATAGTGTCTATTTACAATGAACTGTCAGTGACTACTTTGACCATTATAATATATACAGTACTAATATAACTGAGAAGATAAAATGATGACTGAGCTTAGATTTTTTGGAAAAAAAAATCCTCTTACTATAACAATATTGCCTAATTATTGTTAGGAGGAGAAAAAGAATTACTTTCCAAATTGCAATTGATTCATCAGTTGCAAATGCACAAATATACTTATGAGCAAAAAAAGAGCAAGCAAGAGCAATATCTAAGGTTTGCTCCGTTCAAACCTAATTGGGATGTGGGGAGAATGGGAAGAAATGTAGAAATACTCTTCCTTCCTGGCAAATATCACTGAGCACCAAAACATCCTGCATTCTGCCCAAAGGCCTGAACAACTCCTCTATATGAGTGAACAAGGAGGTAAGGATGACTCTGAAAGCAGCTCAAATTTATATTGGCTGTGATTCAATGATAGCTTTTTAGGTATTAGGACCATTTATAGCCTACAGTTAAGAAAAAGGAATTCATGTCCTGGGTAACATGGTGGGTGTTGTCTTCTACACGTAAAGTCTAAATTCATCCTGGAATTTTTCTACTCACTTAGATGTTATTACATTGAACTATCAGAATTAAAACATTTGCCTTCAGGGCAGATGTTAATTGTTGAGTTGCTTTCTAATTGGTAACACAAGTTTAAAACAATTATAGCTTACCAAAATCTATTTTCAAATCTAAAACCAATAGCTTAAACAGTGTGGAAAATACATTAAATGCTCTACCATGGTTCACCAACATGTAAGCTGTATTCTACTATATTAACATTATCACAATATTTCTGAAAATAAAACATTAAAGCACATATATTCTTTTTATGCAAAAGTGAAAGACACTACATTATAACATGCCCAGGAGAATTTTTTCCCCAACATCTAAGGATTCATACTTTTCTTTTTAACCTCTGACGCTTTTGTCTTACTTTTCATTATTGTTTCCATTTCAGCTCTCGCACTAGGTCAAAAAGCAAGAATGAGAGGTGCAAGCCATGAATCTTTTGAACTTAAAAGCTGCAATAGTAAATTATCAGTTCAAAGTCCTTCCTAGTCCAGTATCGCATCCCAACAGCAGCCACACGTGGATGTCTAGACAAGACTAAAACAAGAGAAGCACACACAATACCCTTGCAGCTGCCAACTATTTTAAGCAGAGAAGATTTCCTACACAGATCTGCAGTTGCAGAAAGACTGGAGTACTCTTCTGATACTCCTCCCTGTCAGGTCAGTGGTGACATGACTGCTAGTGATATGAAAATCAGCAGACACAATCAGATTATCTATTAATTAGTAAACAAGTTTCCACAATGCTATAAATCTCAGGTTGCTCTGTTAAAATCTAGATATAATTCTAAAGTGGTTTTGCTGCTGTACCCGTCTCCTCCAACCTATGATGTGACTTTATTAACAGAGCAGACAATAATCCCATGTTTTTAAAACAAAATTGAAATTAACTTTCTTACAGATGAGATCAATACAACCTAGAGCTGTAAAAAACCCCAACAAGACAACTGTTAAGCCTGTAATTCTACATTCTATAAAACAGGATATTTGGTTGGTGAGCATGACTGAAGTTTAATATAAAACTGGTATGACAGAGTGACTGAATAAAGTAGAGAATATGCCTCCAATTACAGGGGGGTTTAATACCCTTTTTTGATATCTAGCTACAAAATCACAATACTGGATGCTTTTCTGTTGTTACTTTTACCGTTGTACAACACTTGGTAACAACTCTGCAATTGGGCAGATTACTGCAATGACATTTTTACTCAAAAGAAAAGAAAATGACACATGTTTTTAATTTTACTGACATAATTTTATCATTATACTGATAAAACTAAGTACTTATTATATTTATATTTTGAAGGTCTGTAGGCTTTGTAATAGAAAGAAATTGAAGGTTTTCAAGATAATTAGAATCTGATTATTTTATTTAATGTATTTACCATGCTAATGTTTAAACATTTGACTCTGCTGCAATACAAATTTCACAATATTCCATAGTCTAAAAAATTTTAACATTTTCTGCTCGTCTTCCATGAACTACATTTTCTACTTCTGCTGTTACTGTGAAATGCATTAAAGGCAGGTCACATGATTTCTCCCTCATGTCAACAAATGATGGCTCAATTAGGCAGATAAGAATCTACAGTCCTCAGCAGAAACTCTCTTCTGCCCATTCTCAGCAGTATAAAGAAGCACTTAGGGACAGCACTAGTTCTGGGGAATGAATACTTGCTATCCTTTATATACACACTCATTGAAAATTTCTCTCTTTCTTCGGTGAAAATTGGATCCTTCTTATTGTTGAAAATTTTCCATCACTTATAGTTTGCAATTTTTTTCTACATTCAGTTGTTGTTCATGATTGAAATAAATAAAATAATGAGAAATTTAAATTTTAGTACATTGGTCTATTAATTCTAGGCGGGAATTTTTCCTCTTGGAAATAAGCTGTCTTAATAACTAAACAAATAAAAGGTATTTCCCTTTGACTACAGTCCTCAAAGGACAGGGGAAATTCATATTTAAGGAACAAAGTTCATTCCTACCTTACTTTACTGTGATCAATGACAGTATGTGCAGCTATAAATGCCAGTATTGTCCTGGGTGCCCTCAGTAGATGACAAGGTTGTCCCAGCTTCATTCCAACTACTCACACAATCTTCCATATCCACTACCTGCCACTGTTTTGCTGAATTTCTTTATTTTAACCCAACTGTGAAGAGAAATCTATGAAAAATACTGCTCTCTCACATCAGGTTACACAGAGAGCAAGACAGAGTATTCAGTACCACCCTCTTTCGCCCATTTCTTACATTTGCCTCATTCTTTCAGATTTTATGACTCTTTACAATGCTTAGCCTTTACTTTTCACAAAACACCTCAATGTTGTTCAGCACCAATTATACTCCATATGGTCTTAAAAAGACATGTTCAGAGGCATATGCTGAGGCATATTTCATGATAAATACTGTTAACTGCTGTTTCCCACCATTTTCAAATACGCAGGAAAGCATTGTTATATTGCATCTGGCAATACCATAGTTGGAAAAACTATTAGGAGCAGTGGCATTCTGCAAAACAACTTCTGAAACTTCACCCAAAAAAGTGATAACAAGACACATCTCATCTACACATCTTCAAGGATGAGAATTGTTAGCCATGTACTAATCATGGGAAATCTGACTTCAGAAGAGCTTTGCAATATTTATGGACCATGAGGTCTGAGTACTCATGGTGAATACTCACTAGGTGTTTATGGCCAGGAGTTTATTAAATTATTTTGTTCAAGCAGCTAAATTATTTAGAAACATGAAAAAACCACATTATCCTTAACCAACACAGTCCTGCCAATAGAAACACAGTGCAAGTATGCTGGGGAAGGTGAGAGCTCTTCTGCTGGGGCAGCAGCTGTTACAAAGTGCCTCCATATTAGGGTGCTTATGCCAGAAAGCAGTGTAAATCCCCAGGACAGTTTTCCATAGCAGCTGCATCAGCAAAATCCTTCTATTACAGAAAATTTCTGAGGGCCTTTATCTTTCGTTTAAGTCAAACATTTGCAAGGATTAGTACTGATGTTTTTTTCTTGTTCATATTGCTAAAATGATGCTGTCAAGCACTACCTGCTACCATGATGGTCTGTGTATTCCTTAGAAAGAAACAGTGTCTCACATCCACTCTTCCAAATTAAAAAAATTCTTCAAAACCAGCACTTATTCCTTATTCAAAGAATGTAGTATTTCCTTGAGCACTCTACCCTTAATTAAATGAAAAAGAAAAGAAAAAAGGAGGATCTTCTTTCTTTTGACCAAACCAGACAGTCTGAAGCACATTTACCAAGGTGACCTGGTGCACTGCTGATTGAACGGCAGCCTGACGACCAGAAGGATTAAAGCCACACCACAAAAACTCCTCAGCAGCTCCTTTCAAATGAACTTCCAGAGCCTACTTTTGGGATCAGTCAACTCCTGTTTCAAATAAACCTGATAACAAACAAAGCTGGCAGGACTCAGCCCTTCAGCCTCCTAAAGGACCAAAGAATTTATCACAAAGTTGTGAAAAGCCCAATCTGCAAGGCATACTATTTATGTGTTTATTGTATTGTCATTGCAAATCCATGCGGAAGCATTTTAGCAATATTAGGGTTTTTACTAGTTCTTTGACTCCAAGTACACAATTGCTAAGCACAATGTAGCACAAAAATCTTCTTGACACAGACTTTTAGGATATTGGTTAGCTATGCTGTAAAAACATTTTTACTTTCTAAAATGGTTTGTTTCTTGCAGAATCAAAAGGTAGCCTGCAGGTTCCTATCCTGTTATTTCAAAGCACCTGTAGCCGACAGTGAAGATCAATGCCCCTCAGCACAGTTTTAATTTTGGGATAAGAAGGAGCATATTTGAATCCCCTTGCATCATGTGCATGCATATTTTAACATTTTATAATTTTACTGCAAGTTACTGGCTTTGAAATATCATGCCCAAATGTTACCACTTCAATGCTCATTTCAAAGCAAATAATTCAGCATGACCATTTGCAAAAAAAAAAAAAAAAAAGTTTTGCATTTAAACAACGGCATTGTCCTTATTATACAAGGAAATAATAAATGAAACCGTAATTATCGCTTCAGACCTAGTAGTGGGCTATCATAAATAGCTTAGCTCTAAAGTTATGCACAATCTTTGCTGTTAAAGAAATAAACTTTCTTCATGTAAAACAGAGCACAGCTCCTGCAGCTACTTTTCTAATGTAAAAGTCAATGACATAGGTACAATACATATTTCAGGGTTATGCAGACTATGACATTTCCTCATGTTAATGAGATCAAGTCCTTTATAAGAAAGAAGGAACCTCACATTTCAATCAACTGTACTCAGAGTGGTGACTATGAATTTATGATTAATTTTGGTAGGTAGCAAACAAAACAAACAAGTTTAACCCAAACTAGAAAAATTCACAAATTTCAGTTTTTTGGTCCTTAAAACAGTCTTAAATTAATGATTCTTTTAAAATGTTATCAGAGAAGTACGGAAACAAAAATTAATACAAGATAGAATCAATATTGTTTCAGAGCTTCTAATGCCTGGATTTGATGGTGCTTTAGTTTTGAGATTTTGCTCTAAGAAAGTTGACATGGTAACAGACAAAATTCTTATGCTCTCATAAGGAGAACATCAAATAAAGCCCGCCATGCAAGAGAAGCTACAGTAAAAATTTCCCTTCCAACTGAGTCACCTCACCACTTAGAGTATGAAGTCTTCCCTTTTTAATTTACATTTAAATAAGTGTGTTAAGTCTGCCCAGACTTTATATATGACTTGAGACTCAGTGTCCCTAAAGGCAGAGGCACCTGGGAGCAGAGGTCTCTGCAGTGAGCTGTGGGTGGCACAGCAGGTCCCTGTCCCTTGTGAACACCAATTCTCAGCACTCCCCAGCCTGCTGCTAAGCCTGATTCAGTCTTTGCAGACAAGAAGCTTACAACCAAGAGACTGATTTAGTATTTCAACAGATTTACATATTCTATTAATGAAATAAAAGCATGCCCTTTCCCTTCTTCTCCCCACCCCCCCTTTAAAAAGCAATATACTTTTAAAAGGGTAATGCAATCACAACCATTATGTCAATGAAAATTACACGCTGGGTTTATCTCTGTAGGTATCTGTCAAATACAAAGCGTGCACAACATCTTTGGAGTAATAATGATGTTTTATCATTTTAATTACAAACACTTTGAAAAAAAAATCCCTAAAGTGTACCAATTGGGGTGGTCTGAATTAACAGTAGCTTGATAGCCCAAGGGTAGCAAAAATAGATTGAGCTACCAAATTTCATAGTAGTTATAGCAGCTGTCTTCTTGCCTCAGGGAACCTGGGTATTTAACAAAGCAGACAGCTTGGCATTGGCATCTGATTAGTAATGTGGGTTTTGTTGGACAGAATACGCACAGTTCTATTGTCTCACTGTTTGTTCAGAATTCAGAAAGCTACGGAATCATTTAGTTTTTACAGTTAGCTTCTGTGTATTCACTTGCAGGTATTGTAAAAGGTTATCTTCTCACTTATCACTTGCCTCAAGTAGGGAATATTGTCTTGAAACGAGCAATGAAACATGACAGGATTTAAATGTCAGGGTCAGTCGCTTCCCCTTTCTGTGCCAAAATTTTGTTGAACCAACTGTGTAAGTTTTTCTAATTGGGCAGAAAAGTGAATAAGGTGAAAGCCTGTTCTCCCCTTATCACAGAATTATTTGGAATTTAATATAATTGTAAAACATCATTTATTCTAGCCTAACTTTATAAGGGAAAATTTCTCTTCACAAAAGAAGTCTCAGAGGTAAAATCCAACTATTGGAGCTCCTGGGAAAGGCGATTGATTTTTATTTTTCTAATCCCACAGTAGCCTGACATTTTGGGTAACCACTGGGGTAAGAGAATCTCTAGTTCAAACCTAATCTGCTTAATAGTAAAAAACCTCAGTTAACATGCTTTATCTAAAAAGGTTTGATCTTGGGACATAACCTTAGCACATACAACAATATTACTCCAAGGTTTGTGTTTGAACTTCATACAGCCAAAAAGACCCCCCACGTGGGTCCTCTCTCTTTCATTCTTTAAGGATACATCACAAATTATTGGGGCTTGTTGGCAGAGTTCAAATCACTGAACTCATTGCAAATAGTCTACTTCAGCTAGAAGTACATTCTTTTACTCTATCAAATCCATCTGAGGTAATAAGACTTGATGTTTTATTCAACAGAGCTGAGGAAAATTGTTGCACAATAGGTTAATTCAAAATGGCAGCATAGAAAATGCATCTGTCAGTGGGGATCAAATTACAGGGCAAGCTCCTCTCAATGCTTAGAAAAACAAGTCTGCAGTTCTACAGATTATGTGCATGTGTGTGTTTAAAGGGGTGGGAAAGGAGCTAAATATCTGAGCTAACCTCCAATTAAAGTCAATCATAAAAACAGCCAATTTAATGAGTACGGATTTCTTTGGGTAATTATAACACCAACCACTTTTTTTTCTCCCTCTCTTTTAAATCTGTAATTCTGCCTTCTTTTTATTGCTTGCTTTGTCATTAATCGCCTCAGGAACTTGATTTCCTAGCAACAGACTCTGCCACCAAACATTTGGCTCCTTTTCAACATTTTCTTTGTGAAAAATGGCACTGCTATTGCCGCCTGGCTGTTGCAGCTAGACTGGCTGTGTAAGTGTTCTAATAAGGCATTCTTCTAAAAAAACCACACAAAAATCACATGATAAAAGGGGCGATGACTGAACTTCACTAATTACTGTGCTGAAGAAACATATCTGCAATTTAAAGGCTACTGAAGTAGGAGGAGAAGGACTGAAAAAGAAATATGTATGTTCTTCATCTGAAAAAATACAATTAATAACATAGAGGTGAACATTTCGAACTAAATATTTTTGCAGTGTTACACAGATTGTCCTTAATTTTATCCTACAGAAACAGGAGGTACAACCTTCATTAAAAGCTGATGACGTATTTTTCTCCATTAAGTACAAAGCATTCACTTTGACGAATGGCATCTTGAAGACCAAATTTCACAACAAAAAATAAGAAAGAAGTTTCTCATTCATTTTTTCACATAAGTTACTTGAGAAAACACTAACATAATAGTTTATACCTGAAATGGTAGCATAATGCACTCCCTAAATATCTCACAGGATGACACATGTGGCTGGTTTAGACACAGCATTTTTGCATTTTAGTCAAAGAAATAAAGTTGTGGATTTCTGTATTTACGAGAGAGAAAGGCTTCTTTCCCCGTATTTGTTTTGGAAGCCAGTAAATGGCAGATTTACTTCCTGGTTAGATACAGAGTCTACCATCTCTCCACAATAAATGCATCCCACTTCAGCTATGACTTCCAGAAAACACAATGCCTCAATGGGTTTCAGTAAGGGGATGTTATCCCAAGCCACCAAAAGAGGCCACAACTAACTGTTGCTAGCTGCACTTTCTTCTCTGGGGCTAAGATATTCAGTATGGTGTTTTCCTGGCCATAAAACCTATTCATCATTGTGAGAAACAGTTTTGCATGTCAAATGGCATAACACACTGGTGCCAGAGCACAGATAACTGGTGCCAGGCAAAAGTTATCAATGGGAAAAAAAACTATTGTGAAGTTATTCAAATGTCCTTTTTAAGGGATATTTTGCTTCCTGCCAGTATCTTGTTTCCTGTGATGCACACACACAGACCTAGCACATCACAAAGGAAAAAACCTATTACAATCCATTGTAAGTTATCATACTCATCATAGCACTAAATTACAATAAAAATGCATTCACTGAATATGCCTTTAAAAGGAAGAGACAGCACAAAAGAAATTTCATTTATACTTACATTGTTGTAGTAATCAACATTTTTTCTCAAGTAGAATAGCCAAACCCCATGTAAAATACTGTAGAATGTTATTTAAGCTTTGTTACTCATTGCTGACATCAAACTTATGTTTTGACAGACTCATGTTGAAACCAGATAATTCCTCCATCAAGCCCACTACACTACCACAGTATCTCTCTGCTTAGACAAGCACTAAGGCATTAAAAGAAAATAACAGTAAAAATACCACAATGTTCGTTGAAACAGACCAGGGAGGTTGGAGTTTTAAAAATTTCTCCAGCAGATAGTGCATTGGGTTCATTATGATTTGCTGTAATAAATGACATTTCCTCCTGGAAACTTGGCCTAAGCCCAGAATTCCTGGTCTTTATCAAAACTGCCATTATCATCAAAATAAACTACACTTGATATTAACTTTGAAAGCACAGAAGATGCAGAAGGTGGTGAATGTAACTCAACTGCAGGCTACAAAACCTAAGCAGCATTAGAAAATTTTATACTCAATGTGGTACAACTGAAGGACATCATCACTGAGAAAATTCAAGTATTTGCTATGTAGAAGCAGGAGAAGAAAACAGTTTAAATGTTTACAGATTATGAAATAACAACAGCAAAATAGCAAAGAAGATTTGTTTGGGTTTTGGAAGCTCTTTTAATGATCCATTCTAAGCTAGGACTCACATTACCACAGATTGGGAACACAACTGCAGTCAACACTGCCATTTCAGATGCTTAGTAACGGAAAGTTCTTGGGAAAGAAAAGAAAACCAGACAAAAAAACCCAACTGAAGCACAGAAGGAACTTTCAAGAAGAAACACATTACTTCAGCACCAAGAAAATACGAGCATCAAATGCCAGTGTTTCATTCACCTCATAATCAACAACTGCAAACATTGAACAAATGCAGGTGTTGGACCAAAGGACAAAGTGAGCAAACTAAATAACTGGCTGAAATAAGGATGGCTAACTAGAATAGGAGAAAACACATATCTGGGAAGCCACCACACTTGTAAACAATCATGTTCATGTACAGGGAGAAAGTTAAAATTCAGCTCTCTGTATGAGCAAGCCATATGTATTAATTGATACAGTTAAGATTTCACAAGGTTAAGTGCAGCTTTTAATAAAGGAAAGCATTTTCTCCTTTTCCATTTTCTTCCCATTATGGAAGAACAAATGCAAAATTTCTTACTTATATACAGTAACACAGAGTTACCCTATGGAGTCAATGGACTAAAATTTTTTTCTGCTCTTTTAAGTAATTCTTATCAACAGATTTTTTTTTAAACCAAAACCACTGACAATAAAAATATCTTTGCATTTCAGGCCTTTGTAAAATATAAAAATTACCAGCTATATACTGCAAGTAGTATTAATAATGTCAAAATATTTGTGTGCAATGTTAAAGAAGCTGAACACCAGCAATTCCCACAGATGCCTCTTAAAATAAGACAAGGGGCACAAATGTGTTTGATGCAACTCTGACACTCATGATTTCTAAAATGCAAGTCCTGACAGCAAGCACAAACTCACAGAACCAAAAAAAACCCCAAAAACCAAACCAAAACCAAACCAAAAGAAAAAAAAAAGAAAGAAAAAAAAAAAAAGAAAGAAAAAATATTAATTTGCTGGTTCCTCCCCCGAATTTACAATTAGTTTCATGTTGTGTCCCACTCACAGCTCCAGAGACTGAATGACAGTGTTTAGTGCTATCATGACTCTCAGCTTATTTTGAAATAAGAGAAATGTCTGAGGAAGAGACATCTTCTAGCCTCAGTAGGAACCAAATAAAATTCCTCACAGTGAATTCTAATCAGACACCAGCAGCACAGCTAGCTGATGCACAGCGAAATGAATATGACAGACTGGAAGATATTATGTCAATGGTATAAATTACCACAAGTATAGGAATTATGTCTGGAGAAGGGAAAGAAATTGCATAGACTTTGACAGTACATGGAGCCTATCTTAAATGATTCAAAATAGAGTACTTTTAAAGGATTAAAATACACCTTCAAAGTTTACCATCTTTGAGAAAGCTGGAGCAGCCTCTGTATTTTGCTTCTATCTGTGATTTACTGGGTCCTATTGTCTGCTAGCCTTTCTATAATTTGTCTGCTGGATCTGATTACCAGATGGCTAAAATAGATGTATTGTGTTCATTCATGGTAACAGAAGTTGTTTTTAAGGGTTCTGTCACGGCTTCACTATCTTTTCCTTTATACCTGCTCCTCCCTCTGTGAATTGATTAGATTTCAGAGCTAAATTTCACGTGAGGGTCATTCTGCTGAATGCTGCATTGAAAAGCATATTATCTATTCTAGGAAGCACATACAGATGACCACAGGATATCAGAGACCTGTCCTAACGCAACAACTGCCCAGTTCTGCCAAGAAAATAGATTGTTTGATAATCTCAGAACATGGATTTCCAGAATAAGTATCTGTCACTGACATACACTAATGCAATCCCAGAAATCGGTGACAGTTGGATAGAAAGAAAGAAATGAAAAGCAACATATCCACAGTGCAAAATCAAGCAAGGTAACAAGACTAAAGTGAAGACAGACAACAGAAGACAAATTAATGACTCAGAGCTACCCTCTACCTCAGGAGTGGTAATTGCTCACTACATGGTTTTGTTTAACCTGGTAATCACTACAAACCCACAAGAAAAGAAGCTAAATAAAAGAAAAGGGCATGAGCACACGGTAGCATGAAGAACCGTGGATGGTTCTACACTGTCTCCTCTCCTTCAGTAAAGTTACATATGCAATCTGTAATCTGAAGTGATAATACTGTCCTAGAAATTTGAGTGATCCCATCCTTGAGTGTTTTGCTATACATGTGAACAAGGTTCTTCACTCAAAACATCTCCTGCAATCATATGCTTCCCTAATCTGAATTTCATATTGTAAATATATATTAACATTTATCAGCAGTTCAATTTAATTTTTTATCCATTATCACATGCTCATCTTGGGGTTTATTTTCAATTTAGTACAATAATTCTCTGTCTCCCAGACAAAGTTCGGATGTTGTAGAACTAGCATCTGAGAAAAACAACTTTTTTAGTGTAGTGAATCACCCAGTCAAAATTTAAGTGATCAAACCGACTGAACACACAAGAGTGACTTGAGAACTAAAATAAGAGGAAGGTTTTTTTCTTAGAAAGTAGAAATCTGTTTAACACCTCATTTAATGTTTCACAGTCTTCCTGAAGCATCTCCACTAAATTAAAAGTTTCCAAATTGTACATTGGAAGCTTCATTGGGAATGATTAATAGGCATGGGAAAATTAAAAAAAAAAAAACAACCTCAAACTTAGTGCAGTAAAACTTCTGGGAATATTTGTTGTTCTTCTTAATTTAAACTATACTCTTAGACTTCCAAAATTTTCCAAAGCCAACAGCAGTAATTCCCAAGCATGGCATTTGGAAAATAAAGAACTCAGAACATGTGAAAAAAACAGCAATGAAAAATTAGTAGACAATACACCCACATATATTTTAACCACAGCACAAACATATGGTCATAACAGCAGGACGTATTTTCTTTGTACACTGAGAAGGTTGAAAGTATTTTTTGACACTTATAAAGGGGCAGTCTTGGCCATACACAAGAATCAATAACAACCATGTAAAGCCTACAGCAGTGCACACTAACTGGCTGTAGGAGACATTAACACTACCTAAAAGAAGTAACTGTATTTTCAATGAACTTGTTCCTCCTGGATAATCAATTTTTTACACTTCTTGCCAGCTGTTCCCATATAGCTCAGGTAGCAGAATGGAAACAGTTGTCATACAGAATCCATATATTACATGCATGTTATGAGGTTTTAATCTGTCATAGATGTTCTGTGTTTGTTAATTTTGACCAGTCATATCCACTTGAGAACAAGGTGAAAACAAATTCACCACTGCTATTTAGGCAAGACATAATCTACACAAATACATTTATCTGGCTTGATTCATTCTGGACGGTAAAAACAGAATACTAATTGTGAATCTCCTAATGCCCCATCCTCAAACCCCCCTTTATTCCAAAAGTAGGATTTAATCATTAAAATCAGTTTGCCCCACCAGCCACATTTAAGAGATTTGTCAAAATCATTGTTTCTGAAATATTGAGTTATTAGGTGCCACAGTAATTACTATGGAATAAATAGCAATTAAGATTGTTCACACAAATAAGCTCAAACTGTTTGCAGTGAATAATTATGCTAATAGTGTTTTTCTACATAATTTGTGCATCCTTCACAACGATTTACTAGAAAATGTGAAATGTAAATTTGATGCATTACTACAAAAGCCCTGAAAATATGTTTAGTTCTTATGATTTTTCCCATCAATTTAAGTGAACATACAACTAAAACATACTTCTGCATTTGTACATCTGATTTTGAAGAAATCAAACCATGCTGAAATTGAAGCAGTCATTTTCTTTCCCTGTCTTCCTATAAAATCATTCAAAACCAGATACAACAGACATACTCACTGGATAAGTACTCACTTCAGAATACTGTAACACAAACTTTAGCAATTTGAAAGGGGCTGAACTTACTGCTATATAATAAACTTTGGCCTTTTCCACCAACTTCCAGTTCTTCTCCAAATCAAGATGCTTTTCCTTCTTATAGCAATTAGCAGCAGCAAGGTTAGCTACAAGAGACCTGAAAGTGATTAAAGAACAAGTATTAGACCCTCTGTAAACAACAGTACTGCCAATTTCTCACAATGAACACAGTTTCACAAAGATCCTACAGAACATAAAAGCAATTAACAAGGAGCACCACAAGCCACATATACTTTGTTTGACCATTTCATGAAAAGTAAATAATATATTGAATAATTTAAATATTATATTAAATAATATAATTTCAATATTATATTAAATAATGTATCTTAAATCCAACTACATAGTTTAGGTAACCTATCACTATTATATTCTTCTGAAGGTGTCTTCGTTGGCTTTGAATCAACCTAAGTTTCATTCTGTGACCCACTCCCTCCATATGCTGTAGCATCTGCACATTTTCATTAAAACTCCTCTAGCACCTAATGCCTAAAGAAAAGTAGTTACTCTAGTTTACCTTCTGAAAACTATTTTCCCTCACTAGAAGCAAGAGGTTGATGGATAGGTAAGTCCTGCCATTTTAATTTTCCAATGAATAGTTATATTATTTAAAAAGGGGGTTGTTTGGGGGATTTTTCCCCCCATTAAGTTCACATTTTCCTTTAGCAAATAAAAAAGGGTCAGGTTCTTACTTTTAGATGATGAACTGTTAAAAAAAAACTTTGGCTTAGCTGTGGATTACTGGAACACTACCAAAAACTCATTTGTACTTCCTTCTTTCCTAAGTAGTTATAACACAAGCTGTGGGATACAATTTCCATTACCAAGAACAAAAATACTTGTGTCACATTGCCTCTGTAACATGCAAGATTCATTCTATTTTAAATCATCTTCTTCACCCACTCCATTCAGCCTCATGAAACACACCAAACTTACACACGTACTCCTAAAAAGAGGTCATAACAAGACCTCTACCTCTCCACTCCGGCTACCATGACCAAATTCTTCTATGCAGTTGTATTACAAGAATGTTTAATAACGTGCAATATTTAGAGAAAGGGCATTGGGAAACAGATTATTTCCATGCTAGCATACAGAGCTTTAAATATAATTTTCAAAATTCAATAGTCAATGGATGTCCTGTTAACTATTTTTTGATATTTAAGTGCATTAGCCAGATAATTAATGTGTAATTACAGATGCAACATTTGGCTATTGAAAACTTTGGCCTTCTCAAGGTGCATGCAACTGATGCTGTATACATCATCCTCCTCAGTACAAGCGCTACTACAGTCCAGAGACAGCTCCAGGTGGGAGCAAAGTGCTCATCTGCTTGCACCAAGGTATGCCTCTGCCTCCAGGCTCATTACCATGTGCTAGGAGCTAAGTAAGTGAGACATTCTTTACTTAATTAATAAAGAAAACTTTTATGAACAGTGCAAGCAACTCCCCTAGTAAACTTCCTGAAGTACTCATCTCTGACAATCCTTGTCAGTTAAACAGATCACATATACAAAATAACAAAGTTAGACCAACTTTATCTGAATATATCAAAATTACTGTTCTGTGAAATTTCATCCCATGAGCTCATTTGGGGCTTATCTCTTTAATTGTAAAATCTAAATGCAATGAAAACTAATGTACATTTGGAATAGAGAAAAAAGAAAAAAAATGAGAAAAATTCATGAACAAATACACCAAGTCTCTGTGGCATTATAAGTAACAGGGCAACAAGTTTCATTCTTCATGAGTATTACCATTCAACAAGAAATCCAGTGGAGAACCAAGTGAATCCAAGAAAGACATGTGCGTAACTGTGGTAATTTTCTGTGAATCAAACTTTAAAGCAAGTTAATCTTTCAGTTTTGGCAAACCCTAATATTCATCAAGGACACAGTTTGAATAAAAAAGAAAACAAAACTTGTCTGTCTACGTATGCTGCTAAGTGAAAAGCAATTATGTTCCAGAAAACTGAGCAAAGACATTCTATATGTTTCCTTTCACTTACCACATGCCCCTGAAACTGTAAACCTAGCTCTGTGTGGCTACATCCAATTGTAGAGATGCTCTGCACATATGGGTAATAAAAGATTGCTACGCTGATGACAAAGCATCGAACTTTTCCAAATTAAAGCTGTAAGTCTGACAGCACTCAGTTCAACATGTGGGACACAGACTAGGTAGATATTTTTCAATGAAATACAGTAACTGGAGACAGCCAGAGTGCTTCAATGGAAACAGCTTAATGGAGACACTGTGCATGTGGTTATTTCTAAGCAGAACACACAAATCAAAGTCATAGACTATGACAGAAGGTAGGTATTACTTTAGAGTTTAATCATATGCTAGGATTTTCTTGAAAAGCTCTGAGAAAACAAAGCATATTAGTATTGCTAAACTAGAGAATTCAGGATGGCAATCATACATCAGATCAAAACCCTTTCCTGCAAAAAGCTAGACAGTTAGCAGAAGCAAGAAACATTTATATCAGGGCATCTGGATACAGCCACTTCCTAGAAAAACCAGGAGTGCTACTAGTCAGGTGCTCCAAAAGAGACAAGAGAGCTGAAGAAGGAAGTTAGCACATATCTGAGCTAGGACAACAGATTAATCAATAAATAGTGTTATCAACTGGGACAAAGTTGAAGTCATTCTTACCAATATAGAAAATACTAAAAACCAAAAAACAATCAGAGGGCAATTAAAGACTGAGAATAAACTTGCTCTCACAGGATGGACAATTGCACAATTAAGCCTTCAGCAGCAACCATCAGCTAGTTTTTCTTCTTCCAAGGAGCATGAACTCCCTGCCGCTCACAAGCATCGATTGAGATGAAGCCACTGTCTAGTACTTGAGCAAATATTTGATATTAAGAAAAAAGAGTGGTTTATGTTAGCAAACCAAAAATACTGCTTATTAAGTCAAAGAAGTATTTGCAGACATTCTTATGAACAAATTTACCTAAACTTTTAAATTCCATTGAGGTGTGTTTTTTTTAAAATGCATACTGTGTGCCTATTGACAGTCTTGACTTCAGTTCCTCATCATGTTATCTAGAAAATAGTGATTGTTACAGCATGTATACACAGGCACTACATGACTGAAGGCAGAGAGAATCACAGAGCAAAAACATCTTTATTGCTTTTCTTCTTTGAAAAAACTGAATATGGATCTTGGAGATGAAGGGGGAAGTCTATAGACATAATTAGTGTCAAAACTCAGATGAAGATGAATGAACATCCTTCCTCCACAGAGTATGTACATTCATTCCAGAGAGTAGGACATTATGTACAACATTAAATTGGGAGGGACAGGTTGATAAGCTGGAGGACAGGGCTGTCTGTCATTCAGTGGATCTGCAACAGCCTGAAGAATTGGGCTGGCAGAAAACTTGAAGGTAAATGCAAAGTCATGCAATGACACTCGACAATACAGGCTGAATGTTGACAGGGTACTGCACAACTTTTCAGAGAGGGGCCTGGAGATGCTGGTGAACCAGACTTGGAACATGAGTCAGCAGTGCATGACACTGAGAAGGTAAATCCCATTCAGGTGTATATGAGCAAACATGCAGACAGGAGGACAAAGGAAGCTATATATCCAGAAAGGAGGAGAACCTCTGTCTCCACACCTTATCTGAAGTTCTGTGTCCAGCTTTGACTTTTCCATTAGAAGACATTAACATAGAGCAGTGAGTGCAGCAGTGGGCCATCAATATTATTAGGAGGCTGGAATGCAGAAGGCTTTGGGTGAACCTTAAGAACAGGTACCTAAGGGGAGACCTTCCTGCTTTCTTCAAATATCTAATGAAAGTTTACAGAGGAGATGGAGCCATACTATTCTTGAACACAAGAAAGAACAGACACAAGCTGGAAGAAGGAATACTGCATCTGAGTACCATCAAAATAATTTCTCCCATGAAGAGTGATCAAACATTTGAACAGTTTGCCCAGAGAGCATGTGCAACCACTATCCTTTGTGATATTCAAAACCCAGCTGGACATGGCCATGAAAAACCTGATATACCTTTGAAGCTGGTCCTGCCTTCTGCAGGGGTTTGTCTCAGATGCCTGCTCTAATTAAAATTGTTCTAGAGTTCTACATGTTATATAGAAAACACTCCTCCTCTGACTCTCATTTCAATTCATGTTGCTGTCTACCACCTTTTCTAACTCTACCCAGAACATACACCAACTTCTCTGGAATTATGGTGTAGACTTTAAATAGGGAACTGCTATCTCACCTTAATAAATTCTATTAACTCCTGATACTGCTTTGAAAGGAAAAGAGCAGGTCCTCAGGACCAATGGCATTGAAAGCCACAGAGAGACACCAAAAGGGATAATGATAGATATTTTTATCTTATTCTGAGCCAAAAAGAAAACATCCTTCAGGGTAACTGATGCAATCTTCATTATTGATTCAGTATGCAGTATCAGAAAATTTAAATATTGTCAGAAATCAGGGAGAGCTGATGTGTGCCAGTAACGTCTCAAAATTAAGGCTAACCTGATTTGCTGCTTTGAAATCTCTAAAGAAATTGTCAGAAGGTAATCAGCAAAGAAGTAGAATACAAGTTCAAGAGTTCTGAGTAAAGGGTGAAAGAATAAAGCAAAGGGCCATGCTCAAGAAAAATTAATAGCAAAGAAGTAACAAATGAAAACATGAAAGAAATTCAGAAGAAATTCTTAAAACATAGACAAACAGAATTACAGGTACTAGAAGAATTTCTCAACAAGTGCAATAGCAAAACAAAAAGATTTTTTCTTGTATAAAATGAGATTAACCCTTTCACTCTGGCTATTTGCTGACAGCTACCAGCGTGTAGCTAAACTCAGTATCTTGCTGAACTCAGTATCACCTGAGGTCTATTTCTCACTTGCAAATCAATTATAAGCCTTATGTACCTATCAGCTTGCACATAGGGTGCATAAACATGCTTGTTAACCAACTGCTGTCTCCCACACGTTTTCTCTCTCCACAGCAAGTGGAAGCTATCAAGTTCAGGAAGAATTAGTATATTATTATCTCACGCTTTCTGGCCACAATACAACTGCTATTCTCTGAAAGCATATTAATACTGCCCAGCCCCAAACTATGGCCCAGGCAGTGCTGTGTTGTCTCAAACCAGGGCTAACACTTTATCATTCAAATCACAAGTTTTCAAGGCTGGATACTCCAAGCAAATTAGGCTACATTCACTATGCCAACTGCATTTGTACCTTCAAAAAATATCAAAGGCCCCTGACCTGTTATCACTAGTGATGCAGGCAGCACAGGTTCCTGTTGGCTCCTCACTCTGCTCATAGTAATGGGCATCCACATGAGCTTCCTCAGCCTTCTTCTTCAAGATCTCTCCAAATTTATCTTTGCCAATGCACCCGAAGAAAGTTGCAGCTTTGTGAGGTTTCTGAATCATCCACTGCAGATTGGCAGAAGAAAAAAATGAAACACAAAACAAAGTTAACATATCTGGTATATTATTTTTGCCATTTTTTCTCTCCACTCACCATATTTAACTCCATGCCTACATTTTGACTTAAAGAACACTCGTATGCCTGAAGTAAAAAACATCTTGTAAAACAAAAGAGGAAAGGGCAGCAAAGAAAAAAAAATTTACCCTTAATGATCCTACTGAGCCTGTAACACCCAATGTAAAACCTAAATAAATACAGCTCATGATAAATAATGTACATTAGTATGTTTTACAAAGTATACAAAAAGAAGCTCCCTTGCTCAAAGGAGTTGCCTCTACACTTACATTTAATCAAGCAACATACGGAATCTTCAAAGAAAAATTGTAGAAAATACAAAAGAAAAAAGGAAAAAAATAGTCCACAAAACCCCTCCAAACAAAATAAATAAATAAAAAAGAGATAGCACATAAGAAAAACAAGACATTTGAGAAACATAAGCAACATTATGCAACATTCATAATATATATATAAAAGCTAAGTAGTACTGAAAATAATCATTTTGCCTACCATTTAATTGCATGCAAAAAAGGAAACGCTCCCTCTTTACACTGTTAAACCACACATGAAAGTATCTAATCTCCAACTTTACTATGAGCAGCTCTGTCACTTGAATTGTAAAGAAAGAGAGTAGATGCACAATGTTGCTAAGGTGCCAGGTTATTTCATAAAGTTTTCCTTTTATTAATAAAAAATGTATAATTCAGCTGTAAACGTAACTCCATTCTTTGCAAAGTTAAAAACCAGCATTTATCAGCAATGTGAAATCAAGACTGAATAAAAAAAATAAATGTGAAGAAACAGTCATAGGCCTACTCTGCTGGTGGTGAGTCAGCCAACTGAAGTCATTATAATTCATTCTAATTACAGTCAGCAAGCTTATCCACTCAATCTATAGTATGAATTAAAGGCTACAGCAATTTTCTGCTATACTAAAACCCTACTTATAATTGTTTCCTAATCAAGATTTAAATAAATGATAATGTCTCCATTACAAAGCAGCATTAGTGGTAGCTGCGGGTTGTAGAAAGGTCAAGTAACAAAGTTGCAAATATATACTTAGTCACATCTTTATTACTACCAGCTCCAGAGGGAAGAGCAAGAGAGAAAAAAAAATAAACCTTTAGTCATGTAAAGTCTTTATTAATAAGACAATGGAGGATAAAAGTTGCAAGGTCTCCTTCTCACGGCAATTTTGAATAAAGTTTAAGGAGAAAAAAGATTTTATCATCCGATGGTGGCAACACAAAATCTCTCATTCATTAAATGCTTATGTTCTGCTTATCCATTCCACACCACTCTAACATAAATTAAAAAAAACCCTAATAAGAGAGTTAATACGTTTTATACAAGGAAATCAATTGTATCCTTGTATTTGGCACACCTTTGCACATACATAATATGCATTTGCATAGTGTTCATTTAGGATGTCTCAGGAACAATAATCCTTTCTATTTGGAGGTATGATTAAGTGGAATAGATAATTTAAACAGATGAAAATTGCTGTGACCAACTGAAAGAAAATGTGGAACAAATTTCCACATGGGTAAGAACGGAAGTACCTGAAGCCTCGTGCCCCGTGCAAGCATGATTTACTGTCACAAATAACAAGAATTAATAGAGATTACGATGAACAACATTTATCAAAGAATCAAAGCCAAAAAAAATCTTCAAAAAATGTAAGACTTCAAACTGCACCTTAGGCTTACAACATTTTATCATATGATATTACTTTATATATAGTCTGACAACATTTATAGCAGTAGTACCTAATATTTCACACAGATCTCTGAAAAAAGAATTCCCATTCAAGTATCACAAGTTTTGGCTATTGGCACCAGCTCAGTTTGAATTCAGATGTGATACATGCCATATATAAGCTGTCACAATCCTGATTTTAAATTTAAGTCAAGTTATACTTGAGAATTAAAAGTCACAATCCAGACCTTCCTGAGATGAATCTCTGTATGTGGTGCAGACTACTTCTTCCATCAGCAGCTCTACTCATATTCATGACTATTTAAAATACAGGTATTATATAGTGAGAGAATACTCCCACTGTATAGGTAACATTTTCGTTTGAGTATATGAGTTAAGCAACACTGAGGGAGATGGGAAAGCAGTTCAGCAGTGCTTCTGCAGAGACTCTCTCATCACAGATCTCCAGTTACCAACAGTCCCTCAAATGATCTCCTCTTATTCCCACAATAATGGTGGTGAGGTCCTGCCAGCTGCAGAACTCGACCAAGCTGATCCTCCTCTCCTCAGCTAAAAGGCTACATATTAATAACAGTAAAAGCAGACATCACATTACAGACTTGATGAAACTGAATGATAGAAGTATCCCTGTGGTACACCACTGAAGTTTCACCTTGAGGAATGAGCCACAGCAGGCATCTTTTGCATACATGTGAAAAAAACAAGAGAGGCTCTTCAAGGCAGGCACTTGGGGATTTCTTTTTTAATTTGACGCAGAACTTGATTTTAAGTTTGAATAACCTGATATGAAAAACAGGCTTCTCTGGGCTATTTCACACACTGTTGTTTTTAGTGACTCTTTTGCTAAAACCTTCTAAATGGGAATGGGAGTCAGTCATCATGAGGTGTTTATTATTGTGAAGCAGCCATGCAGCCATTATAGCCAGTATCAAATGCAGGCCAATAACAAACTGCACACATTAATGCCAGGTATATGGTTATACAGACTGAAAATTAGTTTTATAGATTTATATGAAATAAAATTAGTTTTATAGATTTATATGAAATAGAAGATTTAATTGAATGAAAAAGACTCTCAACAGAAGCAGAAAATGACCCAGCTCAGTGGGAATCAGCATAATGAGTTAATTATCCAGGGTTTGGCTGGGCAGAGAGGCAGCTACTAACAAACAGTATTGACAGTCTGGTCAGGAGAGGTTGGCACCTGGCCACACCATGAATCCTCACCAGCACCCAAGGGAATTTGAGGCTGCTAATGGACCAAAGACAGAAGTGTCAAAAGTAGGAATTTATCATGAAAGAACACGACAGCCTCAGGAATGGGATACCACAAAGGAAACTCAAGGAGTGGTTTATGAAATCTAATGTGTTTCTCTTTTCTTCTGTCAATACAGCTTGGACATCAGGTACACACAAGGACGGGTCCTGACCTTTTCAGTTAGCATAAACATCAGTGACAGAGAAAGGAGCACAGGAAATAGAACACCTTTCAGACGATCTCTTGAGTTAAACAGATAGCATTTTCCTCACATTTTTGTTATATGCATTCAGATGAATGCAAAGAAAACTTTAATTTCAATTATTTTTTTATATTTATGCCTTGCCTTTAGCAAAAACCTGTCTTAAAAATTCAGCTGATTTCAAAATAAGAATAATCTAATATTAGGTTAATCTAATATCCCTACAGACACATTTTTCTTATGATCAAATACCAAGGCCAGTACTTGCAAAAGAAGCCAGCACCCTGGCTGCTCCAAGACACACTAGAGGGTGACAAAATACTTCTCTCCCTGTTTTCATGAGATTAACTTGGGTTCACAGCAGCAGGACTATCTGTTCATGTGGTTTTTGATGATCAGAGTTGAAGAAGATGAACTCTCTGGCAAGCTTTAACTATCAGAGAAGCATAAGAACCTTTGTGTTCCAGGGAGTGGGTGGTAATTGCAGAGAACAGCACCATCTTCTCTTGCAAGATGCTGAGATGCCAAGAAAACTTGGTAACAAGAAAAGCTTCTGAAGAGTTGTGACTTTGTGAGACTGCCTGGAGTGAACTATGTCCCACTCTTTCACTTCCTTAGACTTGAAGATGTAGTACACTTATTTCCCACTTTTGCTGATTAAAAAATGGCATTTGGAAACAACCTTTCTCCTTTCTTCTGTGTTACAGAAGCACTCCTAGAAGCACTTCTAACAGTAGAAGTGACTTGACTTTGACTGGATACTCAGTGCTGTCTTTTGAGAACCAATACCCCTCCACAACCCCCCACCCCCCCCCAAAAAAAAAGGAAAAAGCTCCTTCATATCACATGAAAGAAAATCAGTGGCCTTATACAATTAGGGAAAGTTCTTAACTTTGAATTTCCCAGGCTTATACTATTTATCTTGAAAATGCCATGCTTCTGCCACAGGACAGAGTCCAGCATTCCCTATCACAATACTTGATCTGCATTTGAAGCTTTTCTTAGCTGTTCCTGCAAAGTACCTTGCAGAGGAGCACCCTACTAATTTACCTCGCTGTTTTCAGTTGCAAAGACAGTTCCGTTTCCTTGCAAAAGGAGAATTTTCTTCTCCTGGGTCTCAGTACACATTACCATAAAACTTAAAAAAGAAACATCCTACAGATGAATCTTAGAGCAGCTTTATAGCCTTCTGTCTATAACAAAGAAATTATTTCATTTTACTCCAACTCTCTGCTTCAAGTGCCACCATTAACTGGACAACACTGATAACTGGAACAAGGAGGCTGATGAAGATACTTACAACCACATTGTTCTCTGCCTGAGTTCCTGAATTAATTTTATAAGTGGCAGGCAGCTAGTAGTGCATTTCCACATCTGTCAGTCATCTTAAACTAACAACGCCAAAGCATCCAAAGCTTTGCTTAGACTGACATACCTTCTCTGCATATAGGAGTTTTCAGCTGTGGACTTGAATCCCAAATGCCTAGGAACTGACAACACACCAGGAAGCATTATGCCCCTTCACAGTGAAGGATCTTCAAAACTCATTAACACTGAATACAGACATCTGAAGTGCATCTGAAGTACGTTATTTGAAGCTGGACTCTTCTCTGCATGACCTGTCAAATCTGATCTTATTTTAAATTGCAGTTCACAGAGGAGAGGACTCCAAGGACCTAAAATTAGCTAAGATTTAACATGCCTGCTAAAACCTAAACTAAACAATGTGAGCAACTACTCATGAAGTGTAAATCAAAACAGGAATAGAGTATCTCTTATTTTGATATTCTAGATTTTAGAATGAGTCCATGTATTTTTCAAAAGGTTTTACCTGTGTGTTGTGCCCCTCACCAATTGTGTCCCTGTATGTCCAACCATGAATATGTATACAGTCCACTAAAACCATGTCCATTAAAACCCCTTTGAGGAATATTTTAGGAATATTTTAGATTTTAAAGGAAATTAAATCACAACTCATCTTAGATGGCCGTATAAAATGAGAACACATGGGATCAAAAATTGAATCGTATATCTTAAAAACTCAGAAGCCTGATAATATGCAAAACAATACTAAAAAAAGAAAGTATCACTGTTCCAAGCGAGCTCACTATTTTTTTGTGTATGATACACCTAGGGCACAAAAAGAACGCAATAGTCTGTTACCATTACACATTTAATTTCACATTCATTTAAAATCCCTATTGTGGTGGGGTAACCCCAGCCAGCAGTTAAGCCTCCACCCAGCAGCTCTCTCAATCCTCCCTCTGTGAGGGATAAAGGAGAGAATGCGAAGTGCAACAGTGAGAAAAAACCACAAGGCTCAAGAAGAAATGATGCAAAGACGTTCATCCACTACCTTCCATCTGCAGACTGATGCCCAGGCACTGTCTGAGCCCACGGCGACTTGGAAAAACACCCCCTCCCTTCCAGTTTTATTACTGACCATATTCTATGCGCCTGGATTATCTCCTTGGTCAGCTGTCCTGACTGTGTCCCTCTAAAACCTCTTTCCCTCTACACAGTCTACTTGCTGGGGGCAGCAGAGTGAAAAAAACAGAGAAGGCCTTGATGCTGTGCAAGCACTGTTCAGCAATAGCTAAAACATTGCTGTGTTAAATAACACTGTTTTGGTGACAAACCTAAAACACAGAACAATATGGGCTGCTGAAAAGTTAACTTCATCCTAAGTAGACCCAGTAACCTAAGTAGACCTAGCTCCCGAATCACTCCAGAATCTGCTATGAGACAACAGCAGCAAGACCCTGGAAGACCAATGAGTTACTACAGTTTGTACCAATAACTTTGCGATTTTCTTCCTTTCTCTTATTTTCATTGATGGATTTTTAAACATTGTGACAGCTATTATCAATCACATAGCGGCCATATGAGAAAAAAAAGAGAAAAGGAAAAAATAAGCTTATCTTTATAAAAGCAGGCTTGTGAAAAGGAGCGAGCCCCATGTCCTGTACAGTAATTCTTCCACCATTAGCCGAAGCTGCCAAATCTTGCATGAGGAAGTGATATTGTTAAAATGCATGACAACACCCTCCAGCAACTTCCAGTCAAATTAGATAAAAGTGATAACATTTTTTTAAGGAAATTACTATTTAAAGCCTTGCACTGAGACCAATATCTAAATCTTTTCAGCATTTGGCTCAACATGTGCGATACAAATCCCTGCACAGGAACATCTATTAGTTTTAACATGGTGCCACAAGAGCCTTTTGCTACAGCTTTTCAAATTAAGATGCCTATCAAAATATTAATCATTCAGGAGCAGAACTTCATTCACTTCTACATTTACAAACAAATTTAACCAACTGCCTCTAAAAAATATTTCTATAATCCAAATAACTATTTTCAGTGCTGCTATTCTTCTGTATTCCATTTCCTATTCATCATTCTTCATCTGCTTGTTCACTGTTTTATTTTTAGTCTAGCTTGTAAACTTCTTGCTGTACAAGAAAATACAAGCATATTTTCAGTAATTAAACTTGTAGTAGCCATATCCCAAAGTTTCAAGGTGACCAAAAGCAAATGCTCTTTTTTACTGCTCCCTTTAAGTAACACTCAATTCCAATATACCTTACTCCATCACACTCTTATGCTGTATTTATAATGTTACAGTTCTGCCTCAAAGACCTGAAGTGCTGTAGCCTCTCTTCTGAAGGTTAATTTATGTTACCTGAGGCCAAAGGCAGAATGTCTCCTGCAAGGCCTCACAAGGCACACAACTGAGACACAGCTGGCCTTGTGTCCTACTCCCATCTGAAGGGCAGAACCTGAGTTAACAACCACTGCCCCACTGCCTGATCTGATTTTATCAACCCCTGTCCTCAAACGCTGCGCATTCCCTTCCCAAAACCACGTAAAAGATGATAGACCTACAGAACAGGGCTGGTCACACCAGTTCTTCATCACTGTCACAGACAGCTACTTGAAAGGTATCACAACAGAAAAATTCCAGATTTACTTGGGATTCTTCTGCAGCTGTTTCAGTGTATACAACTATTTATTTTAAAAATCACCAATATTGCAAAGCTGTGCATGAAGTAAGGATTAAGAGTATCTTTATCAGTAAAAGAAATCAAAATATACCAACATCCTTCTTGAAGACTCAGTGTGAAATAATGAAAAGCGGCAAATAAGGCACAACATAAAGTCTTGCTCCTCTCTGGTCAGAAACAGAGGTGTTCAGATGTGACTAGAAGGATATAAAAAGCCATGAAAATGGAACATCATACCCGGGTATAGTAAGACAGGCTCACTGGGCAACTGTAAGGTACTTTTAACAATGCCTCAGCCTACACTACTTGTAAAGAATTAGCACTTCAAATAAATTTAAAAAACTGAGAAGCAATTTTAAAATACCTTAAAATTCTCCCATGTAAAACATTGTATATGTATTTAGGTACTACTCTTCAAGTGAAGCTGATGCTGTTGCAAAGTGACATTTCTGGGATATTTCATGTATGATTTTGCATATCTGTAACAGAAAAACAAAACTTCCTTTTCAAAACCCATGCATATGTCAGCCACACTCCCCTGCTAAATGATGTGCAGTCTCAATGAATACGCCCACACTCAGAAAAGGACAGCAAAAAATCCACAAGTGGTGAGACTTTTTCATTGTCTGGCAGCACAGAATTCACATAGCACAAACTGTAAACAGCTGCCTATCAGCTTCTATCAGTAACAGTATCAAAAACAGATGGCAAAGGTCAAGTCAAAGTTTATTGACAATGATGAACTTGGACAACCTCTATTAAATTACTTCTTCCTTTAAGGTGTATGTGATCAAAGCAGCAGAGAGATTTTCACTCAGTCACATAACAAGCTATTTGTTGAGATTGAAACATCTGGTCAATATCTTCTAACACTGCAATTTCATGCACAGTTAGCAATAGGGTACATTTCTTTTCTTCTTCTTACAGGGTCCATAAGGGTGGCACATATGGCTGATCATTTCATTCAAAAAGGTTTCAATTCCAGGCATTACATACAATTGTCTCTATGCTTTATAGTATTTTAAGTCTACCTACCATCGTTTTCCATCATCACTGCTGTCTGCTCTACGCTTTGCTATAAAAGCCCACAAATATGACAGAGCACTTAAAGCTTAAAAGCTTTTGACTACTGGAGCTAGAAAGCAGTAAAGGCAAAGGAGTTTTTAAAGTGGCAGGTCTTCATCTATCTGTTGTCAAGAATTCCCAGTGCATTAAACTATTTACCAAAGCTCTCGTAACACAGATTATAATTTTTGTTGTAATAGCAAACCTTTCATTTTTAAGGCATGCCAGAGCAACTGGAAATCACCCTTTTTACTAATTTATAAATTATTGTGCATTTTACAAACATAACATACATTGTATTTCAACCAAATGTATGCTAGTTATAAAAATTTGACGAAACATAAATCCTGTTTCTCAATCTGAAAGAGGAAAAAGACACTAAATGCTATCTACCCCAAAGGCTAAAAAATGCTTGCCTTTAAAATTATGCATCTATGTTGCCACAGCAACAAGTACTGGATAATGTAAAATGTACTTCACCCTTCCATTTCTAAATCCCAATCTTTTTGGACAAAGATTGAAGGAGGGCTAGTTGCAAGCCTGCCTACACAAAGTACTTTTCAAAGAAATTTCCGTTTCTACTAAACAACCTTCTCTTTTATTCAGTTAATATTTGATTTCCACATCTTGTTCCCACAGTGACTGACTCCAAGTAGTATCTGAACCATAGAAGCTTACCTAGCAATTGTAGGAATACACTGATTCTAAAACTCTTTACTGTAAGGATGCATCGTGCCCAGATCTTGCACCAAAAGTACAATGGAGGCAGGGACTGGGAAGGAAAATAGTAGATAATCTCCATGAGGGAAAAATGTACAAAATGCTTGAACAGAGAAATCCCTCAGAGATGTCACTGAAGATGTCTCAGGAGTGTGTTGACTTTTGGCACAATGGCATCTCTTCAGGAGATCTATTCTGAAGGAATGGGATATAACCTGGATCTAACAACAATGACCAACCAAAAAACCAATCAGACAAACAAAACTGAAGCCAAACAAAACAAAACCAGGGTAGTCCACTAGAAACTGATGGATTTCATGTAAATGTCAAATGTTACCTATATGGCTTATAGGTAACAGAGCATCTTTTCAGCATGCAAACATGGGCCTATGTAAGAGCCTGTCACCCCATGCCACAACGACAGACAATCCAGTCAGGAAAGCAACCAATTACATCACTTAGCACTAACAGCATCAGTGTAGAAATTAAGTAATTAGCCAGATTTTAATGGGGATTTTTAATAAAAGTTCAAAACAAGAAAGGTTTCAGGAGCTCCAAACAAATTCAGAACTGATGGGATTAGCACTACTGAATTGCAATATTTTTCCAAAGAAACAGAAAATCATCACACCCAGTAGCAAAGAGTACAAATACTTTATTGTATATACCCAGTAAGGCTTACAGCATTGTGGTGGAGCATTCCATGGAAGCTGATATGGAGCTTATTTCTTCCAGAGTTAATAAACAAACTTCTCCAAAAGAGATTAGGAGAAAAGACGTTTTAAAAAAGATTAAAACAGCGTGTCTTCCCTCTAATTTCAAAGCTTTCTCTTACTGGATTATGAGCCCTTTGAAACTTTGGGAAGGTGATATTAGGCTTTGAGTTGATCCTTTTAGGAATTAGTATTTCAGGATTGGCCTCTCCTAATTTTTGTACCGTATACTTCATCCACAGTTCCACAAGGATGAAGTGGAAGCTCCCCTTCCAAAGTTCAACATTCTTAAGGAATAATCCCTCTTCTAAGAAAGAAAAATGTGAATCAACTGAAAAATTACTGCCTCAGGATAGGCAAATCCCAGAAAAGCCTATGGATTCCTCAGGTGTGATTTCCAACCACATTTAGTTCAAAATGCTCTGTGTCCACCAAATCTGTGACTGGAACAGACCAAGCTGGGATTCCAGGGGAATACTGGTCCACAGTGTGCACAGTGTGAACTCTTTGGAGGAGAACTCATACATGCTCTCAAAAATAATAAAACTGCCACAGTGTTCCCAATGGGAAGTACTCCCTCAAAATTAGAATGTTTTGTTACTGAAGCAAATCCATTAAGTTCACTGCTGCATGTACAGAGGTGTCTTTAATAGTTCAGAACAGAACAAGAAACCTTGGATAAAGAATGCACTTTCACATTTCTAACAGTTTTTTATTCTAGTACCAGCTAGATACAAAATCAAGACAGGATATAAGCTGCACAACTCCTTTCTTATTCTCTCTGCTACACTGGGAATTCTGCACAAATGTGTCCAGGAGAAACGACATGGAAATTGTGTAGCCCAGTGCAGAGAACTTCTTCAAGCCCTTCTGTCAGATGCTTCTGCCAATCACTTAGGGGAGACATGGCATGTGGCTCCTCCACTGCAGGAAATGTTAGCCTTTCACATAAATAGATAGGGCTTTATTCTAGTCACCAATAACTGAATGGCAAAAAAATCCCTTATTTTTACTATTTCTTAAGCATATAAACATTGTATTTCATCTTATTTCATCTGTTCCAATCACAAGAATCTCTTTTTGCACGTTTTGTCAATAATGTCTTTAGATTTGCTCTGGTGGTACAACCAATATTTTACCAAATTAATTTAGGAGGGTTTCTATTTGCCACAAACTAAAAGACATCCCATTCTGATTCCCAAGATACACTAAAAAATAGCAAAATAGACTTCTTTTAAACAGACGTATTTCTTCCCTCACGGTAATTTTTATATTTCATTGTAACAAATCTAATTTTTAAAAAAATTATTTTAACTAAATGTATTACAGAAGTCACATATAATTATTTGCAGTTGAAAGCAAAGCTTGACACTACCTGGATTTCTTGGCACATAGCTCAAACACTCCAGTAAGTTGAAATAATTTTCACAGAACAGATAATTTAGTTGCCAACTCCTGTGTACTTCTGAAAAAGAACTGCAAATTGCTCTTAAATTTGTTTTTTTCCTGAATTCAATCCCTGCTAAGGCACTTGACACTTTACTCCCACGATCAGCTCCACCTCAGCACTGAACTCCAAGACCTAATCTGGCAGGAGTGGAAGGCAATGGAAAGCTTACATTTACTAAAATGCTGGTTTTGATTTTTGAAAAAGAGTCAACTTTTTGGGCATTGCCTTAAAAAAAAAAAAACAAACCCAAAGGATAATACCTGGTGAATTTCACCATATCTTTTGTACAACAGGAAATATTTTATTCACTTCTAAAATCAAAATCAACAAGAAAGAAGAAATACATACACCAAACACTGAGAAGATGCTTTGCTAGCAACTGTACATTCCTGATCCAGTTAATATTCTTTCAGGTCTATTTTGAAGTTAACAACTTCCTTTTCCAGTTTCTTCTGAGAATCTGGAAAGACCTGGCCCACTTGGGATCTCAATTAGTCCAGTTTCACATGGATGTCTTACAATACTACTGGCAACTGATCCTTAAACTATAGGCAAAACCAGCAACTCTGAAAATGTGTTTGTTTCTATCCCTCAAATTCACAGACTTTGAATTTTTTTGGGGGACTAAGGGGGTTATCTGTATTTTGGAATGAATGCTATTGATGAGGATTGTATTATAAGGGTGAAATTTGGATTCTCAACTTAATTTCAAAAAGCGAGAGTTGGAAGGGCTGCCACACAAGAAAAAAACAAACCCAAACCAAAACCACTCCTCCCACAAAAGACAGAATCAGAAATATTTGCAGAAGGTACTATTTTCCAAAACATACTCTAGGACTAGAGTAGCTTCTACTAGTATCACAGGCAAAAACTGTTATAAAAAAAAAAAAAAAGAAAATTCTTGTGGCCAAAATTTGGTGTGACATACTCTGGGCCTGTATATGTCATAGAGGACAGTCAATGCTATTGAATGAGACAGAAATCCTCAGCTGATGCATCGGTAATACAAGAAATTAGGTAAATGTGATTTTATAATAAATCTGTCATGAAATATCTCCATCTGAGCACATATTATAGTCCATTTACTTTTAAAAGAAATATTTTTAGGTATGCTTTATAGAAGAAGATAAAGAACAGACTAAGCAATAATGTCATTCAGCAAACTATTGTTTTCTGTTCAGGGACATTGCTGCTTTCAGCAGCATCAGGTAAGCCAACAGCCCCATATCCTGCTTGCACTGGCTGCAGGGCATGCTAATTGTGAACCCTCAACATCCAACATAGTAGACAGCATGTACTTCATGTGAAACTCTAACAGTACACGTGTTAATTAATTTGGATCAATAATTAACTTTTATTACTCTGGTATTTTGTATCATTTTCTGTACAGCACAAAATCTATTATATTGGAAGTTCATAAGTGTAATTGTATTTAACTTAACATCCACAGAAAACTAAAATCAAGGGATTTCGGACTGTAAGTATCTTGAGATACTTCCCTTTTCAGAAGGGCAAAAACTGCAACATCATTTAAAGGATTCCTTCTGGAGTTTTTTTATCTTATCATTATTTTTAGCTGCTATATTAATTACATCATTAAATGATTTGCCATCAATAACAACTTGTAATTCCATCTATTCACTTCTGAGGAACACAGTAGATTAGAAGACTGTCAAAATGATAACCTGACATGAAATGCAAATTTGCTTTTTTTTAAATATAGCATGCAAGATTCAGAAATGCTTCTTAAAACAGAAGCACTAAAGTAGCTTCAGGCAGCCTCTGTACAAAAAAATGCTAATGCACCAGAAGATATGACTCAACAGTAACAACAAAAAAAAAATCTATCTAAACTTCGTTAAGAGGAGAATCTGTCAATAAATCGACTGTAAGATAAGGACAAGTTTCAATATTGATATATACCAGCTATAATGAACATAAAACTGTTTCCTTTATGCAAAAGCTAACAAGTTATTATACAGAAGGTGAACTCATTAGTCCCTAGTTTTAATTTTCCAGAACAAATCCATATCCATTTCAGATGCTTTTAACCTAAAAGCCTATTTTCTGCTCATACTTATTAGAATGGAATGTGATTGATATCAGTGGGATTATACCAGTATGCATTAAAAGAGAATTTGGTCCTATTATCTTAATTCTGTTGGTAAATTGTTGGTTGTTCTACACAGTGTACTACCACTCAAAATTAAGTCCTCAGGATGGAAAGACATTGCTGCATTAGTTGGCTGTGAGGACATTAATTAGTAACCATAAGGCAATCTGAAACCAAGTAGAGCAGATCAATGCCAGATGCTGGTATGAAAGTTCTCCCTATACATATGATTTCAAAGGCAGCAGCAGTTTTAATTTCTAAGAAAATACAAACACATTTCTTTTTACCAGTTGAGGTATAAAAGCTACTTTTACTGAATCAAAGCAATTTAATATAAAAAAGACCAAGTTAAAATTAAGTTAGACCACCCAGATATTAACAAAATTTATTTCTGTAGATCCATTATTTTAAAAACATTCATCCCTTTAGCAACATGACACAACCCAAACTCTGAAAAATGCTATATTAGTAAAAACAATTGGGGATAATACAACAATGTGTGATAACTCTTATTTTGAGGCAGTCCAGAAGGACTGGACAAATTGCTACCTGAAATCTAAAAGCCACCCATGACTGGCCAGTAGCAGCAGTGGCCAGTGACAGCAAATATCCAGGTTTCTAAAGAGCATTCCTATACTCACAGGTTATTTCAACACATATGAGTGTAGAGCAGTGCCCTATGGATAGAAGGTATGAGATGACCAGGATGGGTTCCCTCTCTAGCACCTCACTCTCCAGGGAGAAGGCATGGATTGTGTACTGTCACCTCATCACATCATCTGACCAGGGACGAGTTACTATCACCACCATGGCTTCTGTTTCTATAATTATTTACACTTCCTTTTGCCTTTTTTAATTTTACTATTATTTTCCAGAAAAACAAACAGAGCTGTCAGAAAAGGACAGGCTGATTTTTATGAGACTAAAATCTGTTATGTACTGGTTTTCACATTAAATGAAATTTCAGAGGAGCATGAGCACCATTACCAACTTTTCAGAGGGCCTGACAACTATTTACATTTAAATTTAGCCCACCAAGTAGAATATTTCTAGTGATGAAATGCAACATGGTAATGAAAAGACTTCATTTTCAGACCTTTCCAGCTGTCTCCTGGAAGTGCATATCCACTAGATTTTTGCTACACAAACAAATACAGAGAGCAGACAAGAATTTCCTCATTTTATTTCTATGGACCACTTAACAAGCCTTGATCTAAAAGGATCACTTGATCATACCATGGACAAACACAGGGCAAATACTAAACCATATCCTCCTTCAAAGGGTAAATAAGAAATGAACCCAAATTCAGCTAGTTCAGTTGATATCTTCAATAGCTGTTCCTATTCCACCACCACTCCCAAACAGAGCTATAAAGGAAACAATTAGCTTACAGCTAATCTTTGTTGAAAGACTGTATGTCATGCCTGCTGTGTCCAAATCCAGATTTATTAACTCTTAGGTTGCTTCCTCAAACAGAAGAAATAACTGCCAAAGTGAGGATTCCTTCTTGATTTAGTGACACTAAAAGCTCACCTTTTAGAGCAGTATTTTTGATGACTTGTCTCTCAACAACTCAGCTCCAGCCCCAGCATACCATCTTCTAGAACTTTTTACATGAGCCAAAATAAACACTTGATTTTTCCAAATTGAATCTGTTAAAATCCCAGTCTAACCCAGTATTTTAACATTTTGGAAAGGTTAGGATGACAAATGTAGGAAAACGATGCTGTTGCAGTCATTCCTGCAATTAAATGACTTATAGCATTAATCATGTCAACTTTTTCTTTTTTTTTCTTTCCTCTGCTAAAAGCCAAAAGAAGAATTCTTATGTCAAGAAATTGTATCCAATTTCCTTGTTAATCCATTATCCATTTTAAAAATTGCTCAAGCCAGAAGGAAAGATAGCAATGTTAAAAAATGAGAGCTAGAGATGTGACAAATCTTGGACTGTTTCAGAATGAGGCTTTAAAAAGACAACAACTCTGACAGTACAGTAGGCTGCACATGCAGAAGATACCAAAGTAGGCAGCTGCAAAAATCCTTTTTACCCTGACCTTACCAGACATCACACACATCTAGACAACTCCCTGTGTTACAATAAGCTAATCTTCTACTTCCCCGGTTCAGAATAACAAAACCAAACCAAGCTTCCAACAAAAAACCAAACCAACCAAGCAAAAACCAAAACAAACCTCAACACGGATACATAAGTCTAAGCTTTCTGCAAAAGTGCTTTGGACTCCTTAAAAACAAAAACAAACAGAGAAATCCTCTTAAATTGTTACTAATCTGTCTGTCCACATCAAACCAGTTTGCACATAGCACGTTTAGAATTAGCAGATTGCATTCCTGTACACTGAGGAAGAACTGAAACTGAGAAAAGACATTTCAGGCACAATTCTACAGCCTACCAATGAATTGCAACAACTGGCAGTGTGCAGTGACAGATCCCACTGTGATAGCATTAGCAACCTCTATCGAGTATGGAGAAATCAGCTGATTTACGGCATTCAGACTCTAACCCTGCACGTGAAATGTCTAAGAGAAAAATCCTGAGTTTTGCTCGGATGGAAACTACCTTAAAATAAAGAAGCAGTTATAACTACAGCACATATGGCTGAGCATTATACAGTCATTCAATATTTTGTCACTTTAACAGCATAAATACATCTCAAGATGTACCTTCTTTATTGTAACTCATAGCTATTGTACAGTCACCTCGTTATAGCAGGGGATTACTTCTTACTCACAACTGCATCACCAGAAGACCATGCTGACTTAACTGATTTCCCCTGTAAAAATTCTACTTTTCTTTCTAGGAGAGTACACCACCTCAAAACTTCCTAGCATAGCTACTTGCAAAACAATTGCAAATTGTTCTACCTTGAACAACCTATTATTCCAAGACAAGGTCTCCTTGAACTGTACTAATGAAACAAATGTACCTGGAAGAGAATCAAGCTATTGTTACCATTACATGGAAAAAATTTGTTCAGTCAATCACAATAAATTGTTCCCAGGCATGCATATAAAACTGTTCTGCTTTCATTAAGACAGAGAAAATCTTCAGCATCCCCTAGAAATTTAAATGAAAGATGAGCACTGGGAAGCCATTATAAAGCAATTTTCCATTCCTATGTTTTGTACCAAACTCCAGTGAAAGCCTAAAATTTGGTTCAGAAAATATGGTAGATAATAAAGTACTTAAACATTCATTATACTGCTTCATACCAAAAAGAAAAGAGATTCTGCATATTCAAAACTGACTAAAATATTCACCTAAACCAAGCAATAAATACTCTACATACAACTAGTACTATATGTGCTATTTATTGTGTTCTGAAGACAATGTCTATACCACAAGGCACAGTAAAGATAGAATTGCACCTAGTATTTGGAAAACAAAATGACTTCAAGTTGAATGTCCGGAAGAATTTTTTTCACTGAAAGGTTTATTAAGCAGTGGAGTGGGCTGCCCAGGGAAATAGTAGAGTCACCATCCCTGGAAGTATTCAAGAAACAACATGGCAATTAGAACTATGGTTTAGTTCTTGTGGTGGTGTTTGGCCAAGGGTTGGACTCAGTCTGGAGGTCTTTTTCAACCTTAATGATTCTGAGTCTAAACATGCAGTCTGAGATCTGATCACTCAGCGAACCTTCTACACGAACACTAACAGAAGCTATGGCTTATCTTCTACACAAATTGCAGGCTGTTACTACCTATTGAGGAAAGAAAAAAATTCAAGCTAGTCTATCTACAAATCCATTTTTTCTTTCAGATCACGCTGCACTCAAGAAAGCATTCATATTTATTTTGGGATATTATTTGAAGTAACAAATGCATGGCAGAGAGAACTGGTTACAGAATTTCCAGAACAGCCAAAATAACTGGATTCGTTTGTGTTTGATAGTGGGGCTTTATATAGAGACAAACAAGAAAACAAGAATTCCAACTACCTGTAACTATCTGACTCAACATACAGAGAATAGGGAAAAAACCAAGCACAACACTATTAACCCCAAACGGAGCAGCAGAAGAGGTTTGAATACATACCTCTGTGGTTCTCTTAATTACAGTTCCCTAACTCTTTCTGTGAGCTATTCTTCATGAAGTTACCAAAAGCATGTTAGATGTCAAAATGGCTAGCAAAAGCAAGTCAGGTTTTTCTTTACACACAACCTTCAAATAAAGTCTCATTCCATCTTATTTAATTGAAGAAATAAAATATGCTCCTTTTACATCGCATGGAACCATCTACCAGTACTTTTGTCACGCTATACATTCACCATACTTGTACACCAAATACCCAAATTTAACTATCTTCTAATAGTTCTGCCTTGGCAAATCAAGATGTTTCAGCACAGTACAAAGTAAACTAGTCTATCACCATAATAGTTTTTTTTTTTTTCCTTTGAGTCTAATGATCACATTTCAGTAACCAATGAACCAAACACAGCTTAATTAATTCCTTTATTGCATTGGGAAGTGATTCTTCTCTTGACATTCCAGCATAGCTCCCATTAATGTTAATGGAAGTTATGCACGTTCATCACAGTGACAGCAAACTCTTTCCATTACACTGTACAGTCTGCAGGCAAGTGGGCAGATGCTTTGATAAGAAACTGCACTTCCTAACTCTAAGACAGAAAAGCTCTACGCTTCAGACCACGAGCTATTGATTCACAGCAGAGAACTGCTGTAAGTGGGAATAGTCCTTGTAACTGCTGGGAACTACTTCTGTTTCCTTTTTCTGAACAGCTTAACGCTTTCATTTGAGAGCCATACAGAGAAATACTGAAAAGCAAGAATTTTGTCTTAGCTTCAAGCTATTTAGATATAATAGTTTAAGGCATTAGAGAGTGTTCAAAGAAGGGCTATGAAGACAGTGAAGGTCCTTGAGGTGAAGCCACATGAGGAGCAGCGGAGGTCAGTTGGTCTGTTCATCCTGGACAAGAGGAGACTGAGGACAGACCTCACTGCAGTTACAGCTTCCTCTGAGGGGAAGAGAAGGGGCAGGCACTGATCTCTGTGGTGACAGTGACAGGACCCAAGAGAATGGCCTGAAGCTGAGTCAGGGGAGGTTTAGGTTGGATGTGAGAAAACGCTTCACCTGGAGGGTGGTCAGGTACTAGAACAGGGTCCGAGGGAAGTGGTCACAGCACCAGCCTGACAGAGTTCAGAAAGTGTTGGACACTGCTCTCAGGCACATGGTTTGACTCTTAAGGGTGTCCTGTGCAGGGTCAGGAGCTGGACTTTGACAATCCTTCTGGATCCTTTCAATTTAGGATATTCTGAATTCTATGAACTCTGAACGTGTTAAGAAAACATAACTTGTAACTTTAAAAGAATAGGAAAAAATCATATGATGGGACAATAACGACAATATATTCATGTGGGTGGATTTGCAGCTCTGAGAAACAAACCTCAAACGCAACACACAAACAGAATAAGATCTTGAGGAAGAAGAACAAGTGTAACTGGCAGGGAAAAAGCTGCAGTAGTTTAACATATGAAGAGAAGTGACAGTAGATGTCATAATATTCTAGACACAAAATTAATTAGATTTAAGAATTTGACACTGAATTTAATTTGGCTAATGGAAGCTCACCTGCAACTCTATCTTTTTTTTTTTAACTGCAATTTGTGCTGTCATTTTGTCCATTTATTATTTCTTTAATCTGAAATACTGATGAGAGTAAAACAAAGTTATATATCAGGTGAAAACTGTGTGTTTGGATTTTCTAAATTTAAGTTTGAAGAATAAATTGTACCTGATAGATTTTTAAGTACTTTATAAAAACTGTGATACCCATGTTCAGTTTTAAGCTACAGTTTACATAATCTAAACTCAAGTTATTTTTAACACACTGAAGAGAAGACTGGATTGTTTCAGCCACAAAAGAAAAGTTTCTTTGAAATACTGCCAGAAATACTTCCATAGCTGATATATAGTTGACACATTAACCTGCTAAATGTTTGTGGAAGTACTAATGACTAAGCAAGGAATATCAAAGAGAGTGAATAAAAGAACAAACAGCTGCCAGCACTTGGCATTTCATTCTGCTATCATAGCTCATATGATTGGCAAAGGAAGTTACACCTACTTTATTATAATAATACTACATTTGGCAAAGACTTCTAGATGGAAGTATTCCAGCACTCACTTTTCCAAAAGGTGTTGCATGATTCATTAGAAAGATCAAACTAAAATACACTACTACACTACTAACTCTAACTGTAGTACTGCAGAGAATTAGAAAATTAACACATCCAGATTAGCAGTCTGCTAAGATATATAATCAGTATTATTGTGACACTGATACACATTTTACTATCACCTGATTTTGATCTCATTGAAAGCATTTGCTTGAAATATATATTAATGGCCAACCGACTTGGTGTTGAACATGTTACTGAAGAATGGCTTTTTTTTTTGGATATTATGATACTGTGAGATTCCAATTTTAAATAATCCATTCTATGTTCGTAGTGACAGGAAAAATTTAAATTTCAGTGGACTATCTATTGAAAAAATGTGAAAATTAATATATAAAAGCTATTTACAGCTTTCAAAATCCCCCAAAAATCCCAAGTAGCACAAAAAGCAAGATGGACTTTATACCTTACTTTTATTCTTGGTCTAGTAAGTATTCAGTGTAAAGTGAACCCTGTCTGTGATGGCCAATATTCATAATTTATGTTAATTTTACCCAATAGTCTAATCCTGATCAAATAATTTCATATGTCTTCAACATAGATTTCAAGTACTGATTGCAAATAATAAACTGATATTAAAAAATCCCCATTGATTTCAGAATATATTGTTGTAAACCTGTAGATTACAGAATCATTATTATGATGATGACAGGAAGTATCATCATAAATCATAAAAAATGAGACAAATATTGACTTTAAATTAAATCCCTTGGGGTTACCAAAAAATCCAATTAATCAGCCATAAATTTAAGAGATTAGGCCAACATAAGTACAATTTATATAAAGTCTCCATTCTCAAGCAATACAAGGAGTTTGTTTCCAGCAGGTGAACATAAACACTATTTTTCACATGAAAGTAATTCTAAAATTAAAGTTTTGATTTTTTTTTTTAATTTTTGAATTTTAAAATCTGAAAACACAAGTTAAAATGCTGTCACAAAATTCACAAAATAATGCTTCCTTAAATCCTTTTTTGTGGAATTTATAATGTGAATGAGTATTCAGAAATACTGTCTTCAGTGTCTTTGTCTGACTTAAGACATAAATAGAATCACAATATCATAAATATTTAAGCAAATGAATAAAACAATTCGGGGGGGAGGGGGAGGGGAATATTTGTTTCATGTACTTATTTTTCAATACCCTCCTGTTAGTAAGCAAAAGTCTAGGGATCTCTAATCCACAAAAGAACTATCATATCCATGTGCTTAATTAGCTCTTGATTGGGACAAGATGGGAGAGTAAAAATGAGCTACATGTATTTATTCTACTTAAGCATTTGTACTATGCATGATTACTAATGCAAAAATTGATAAAATGATAATTCAGATTCAAACACAAGGCACCACAGGAAATGGGAGACAGCTTCACCCCTTGTTGAACACACCTAAGGAAATGAGACAATCCCTCTTTGCGGTAAGAAGAATGGGCCAACTGCCTCCATTGTCAGGTCACACAGGACTGAGTTTGATGTCTCTGGGAGACTTTGCAGGGCACACTAAGGTTGCTGCTCATGGCAGAAACTGGCTCAGTAGAATCACATGGTCAGGTGTGTGCACTGCATGGAGGGACTGCCAGCAGCTCCCCCCCACTTACCCTTAGTCCCACCTTCGCTGCACTCTCCAGCATGCCGCTCTGACGCCAGCTCCAGCAAGGCCTTCCAGGGCTTCTCCCAGAAAAGCGGCAGCCACCCCGTGGGAATGTATTTACACAATATTTGTTCATTAAACTGTGCCCAACAGCTGCCTACTATTTGCTTTCTTGCTAGTTTTCACCTACACTTCACAAGCCTTGTTTTCTGCCTGTGTTCCAACACTGCAGCACAATTTGAGCATTTTGAGAAGGGAGGAACAAAACTTCAGCTGGCAGCTTTACAATGAGCATTCTAAAACAAAATCCACATTCATGTGTCCCCACCAACTTCTTGATCAATATCCCAAACCCCAAAAAATGAGGAGTATTTTCTGAGATCATTTATTTAACTTTCAACAATAATTTTTAAAAAAGCAAACTATCAAAAGTAAACCAGCAAAGATTTTACACCACACACTATGAAGTTTTTATCTGTGCACTTAGGAAAGCTTTGGAAATGTTTATTCCAAAACAGATAAAAACATCCATTGAAGGATAAAAAATTATGATCTAGATCAAAAACTTGAAAAATAGCAGAGTTCTACTAAGGAAAACTATCAATCTATCATTTAATTAAAACTACTACAAATTTGGTTCATGAAGTAAGAATATGAAAAATACAGAATGAATTTTCAATACAGCTACTGGAAACATGATCAAATACCTCACGCATCATTTCTCACAGAAAACATCTGCTTCAGATGTCTGCTATACTTATAGCTTTTTGCCCATACATATTAACTGGCATGTAAAAAAATTATAGGACACAATAAGTTGACTACTGATACAACAGACTGACTACTGAAACATCATGTACTGCCAATATGGGGAGAAAGGAATAGATCACACATTAAGAAAAGGCAAAACATGACATGATAAGTGAAGAATTTCAATGTGACTTCAACACCATGCAAGACTACAGGCACTCTTCTTAAACAGCTGTGTGAAACTTATGGAGGCAAAAGTGAGAAAACTTGTATGGACTTCCTAAGGGTAGATCATATCGGACAAATATGACATTTGTCTTTGATATTTAATATCTCTGGGCTTGACTGAAGTATTTGATTTAATGCTGTAGAGGGATATACTAATGAAGCTGCAGAAATAGCAACTGGTAGTACACAAATCTCAGGAAGTAGTAGGCAGTGGTGCCTGGCAAAGGGTTACGCTGCAATACTAGTCATTATCAAGCAACTTAATGCTGCAGCTCCTCCAGGATCAGCCCTAGGACAGATCTTACAAAACACTAATGAAAGACACCCCAGAACAGTGCAAATGAGATTTGCTTACAAAGGAGCTCAATAAAGAAGAAAATCAGAAAACCTTTCAGAAGAATAAAATGACTTTGAGACCTATTGAACTGTGAAAATAAAAGTGGTATGAAATGTTTCCACATTAAATGCAAGCTCACAGCCTAAATGTGCAGTAAGCATGTAGGTTTATTTTTTGGAGAAAGATCTGGACATAATAATTGACCACAACTTTAGACAACCTGAGATGCATTAAAAGATGCTACTTCTGAAATTACAGTCAGCAAATAGAGAAAAAAACCAGGGGGCATTTCCAATGTAGAGAGTGAAGTATCAAGTCTGTTATAAGTATCCCTGTCATGACCACAACCAGAATCAGTCTGGTCACTGTTTACAGAACAGAAAAATAAAAACTGAATAGAACAGTAAGATGATAAAAACAAAGAAGGTATAAATGGACCCTAAAATACTCTAGCTTTGTGCAGCTTAATAAAAGAAAAGATAACAAGGATTTTTTACTTTTGATGATATATCTTTCTACAGTGAGATTACTAGGTCAGTGAATGAAGGGAATGCAAAGGGTGTTGTGTATCTTGACTTCAGCAAGGTTGTTGACAGCTTCTCTCATAACATTCTCAAATGATGAAGTATGGCCTCTGTAAATGGACTGTGAAGTGAACTGAAAACCAGCTGAGCTTCTGGGCTGAAGGTACATAGGTTTTAAATTTTCACTTTAGAAACTAATTAATTAAAACACCTTGAGAAAAAAAAATAGATAATGGAAGAAACAAAAACCAACCAACTTTCAACTCCCAACCCACACTGCCCCAATTATCAACTTTCTCCAAACACAAAAGTCCAAAATTTCTATAAGAATTTTTTAAATGTCTACATTGAGAATGATTTCTGCAATTAAAGATAAAACCCTGAACAAATAAGCACCAGCTAAGAGCTTCTAATTTTCAAACGTACACCTGTTTCCACACGCAAAAATGGAATTATTTAGAACAGGTTAAGTCACCTCTCCTTGACTTCTGTGTCTCAAGATCACTGTATGGAAGAAGTCTATCTTTTCTTGAATCGATTTCACTCCGAAGCATCTTCAGTGCCCCACCAACTATGGCATATCATAACTTCTGAACAACTGATTTCATGGCAGCAAGCAATTTAACATACTTTCAAAGAAACATTCAAAATCTAGAAAAGTTGAGGATTTTTTGGTTTGTTGCTTTGTTTTTTTTAACAGATTAGCAAGATATCCATTTAGTGTATGACTGTAATAAGGAAGTATCAAACAATCTATGGCATAGAATAATAACTACTACTCATTATCAAATGTTTTGCATACACAAGAAAACATATCTGCAGACATCATCTTAAAACTGTTTTCTCCTAAAGAGCATTCAAGTACAGCTGTTTGTGGAGTTATCCTGCCTTTTCATTGGCAGTTTTTAACTGTTATCACTAAATTTCCTCTCTTGCAAACAGCAGCTCTCCCCACCATACACAAAATTGAATTGTAATTACTTTGAAATGGCAGGATTTTCTTACGCATTTGACCTATGCTGGCATTCAACATATGCTCTTTATTGGCTTTTAAAAGTCAGCCTACTTCAAACAGTGTAAATGGGCTACTGTAAAGTTAAGTAAAAATCTGAAGGTACTACTTCATCACAATACCCTTTTAGTAAGCTTTTACTAGCCCCTGATCTTACAAAATGAAAACAACATGAAAATATTTTCCTTCCCTTCTCATCACACTTCCATAAAGTACAAGCAACCAAGCAATTTCTGAACTGGCTGTTGGGACAATGATATATTGTTTCTGAATTTAAAACTTTGATAAAACACTTCAAAAAGCGCTGAGGTATCTACCATAATATATTTTTCCAGGGAGAATACATGGATATTCTAGTTTCAGATGATGTGCTATTCATTTTTGCTAAATCAGAAGTGTAATTCTACCAAATACTTCATTTGGTAATATCCTGCATGGAAATATGTCAGAAAAACAAATATATAATAGCTATAAGCAAAAACACCCTACAAGGCAAGGGGGAAAAAAAAACAACTACCTTGGGGAAAATAGTTATATTTAACTGTTAAGAAGCCATGGGACAACTATAATTCACTTGAACTGATAACACCAGACATATATTTTTTTTGACAACAAACATGTAGAAACTGTCATTTACTCTGTCTAGCAATCTTTCATCTCTGTAACAAGTCTTTGTAGCCACATTTTCAATCCTAAAAGAAGGAAGCAACTTAACTTTTAAAAATGTTTCATTTTGATAGAAATAGCTTCTGTCAGGATTTCTTCAGCGTGAATCCACACTCATAAAAATTTTCAAGTGTACATGCCTAAATAACTGAAGTTCAGTATTGAATATAGTGGCTGCCATGTTCAACAGTATCAGATAACTCTTCCATCTATTGACATTGATTGGAGATAAAATACTGAATGTCAACACTGAAAGCAAGGGGCTTGCTCAGTGGCTCACTCTCAGGCTGTTTCTGTGGCCATTTAACCAAAAGAGAATGTGAAATCTTTCATGGGGAGCTCCCATTCTCCTGTACAGTGTAACCAGCGACCTCTGACACAGCTGAAACTGGCTGTATCAGTCTCCCATTTGCCAGCAGGAGAGAGGATTTAAAGAACTGGCTTCACAAAATTCAATTCTCATTTAAATAGTTATGGTTCCTCCAGATTTACTGTTAGTGAATGGGGACATAAAGGCGTGCAAGAATCATTTCCTACTCAAAAATACATCTATAATTCCAAATACAACTTCAGACATTTACTCAGTTCTACAAACACCTAAATGGTTCAGAAGACAGTAGTCAAAACTGAAGATGGGAAGAAGAGCTAGATGGCAGAAATGCCCTTGTACACTTGGAGGCTAAAAGACCCACCAAACAGCAAGCCCCAGGTAGGTAAGGATGGTACTTCAGGCAGTTTGCAAAGATCAAGAGAAAAAGCAAAGGGAAGCCAGGAAATGGCAGCCATCAGGCCTTGCCTGTTGGTCAGCTCCGTGGCAATGTGCTTTTTCTTGACTCCTCAGGCCTTTTCCATACACATATCTTAAGTACAATCTAGCAAACCTGTGTAGTATGAAGATTTTCTGGATTTCAATAATTTTTTGTGACATCAGGTAGCCATAAGCAGAATTAATACTGTAAAAATAATTTCTGTTTTAATAATCATCACAGCTAGCTCCTGTTCTGGACAAATGCACAGTGGTAACACCACAGTTTCTCTTTTAGCACTGTGGGCTCCCTATTCTTCATGTTATAATATTCAGTACAAAGTTAAGAGAGATACATGATCTTATGCTTACTTCACTTCCTTCTCTACTATAACTACATGAATAAGACACTTTTTTATCAGTCATCCTCTGCATTTCTAATGTTCAAGACAAAAGTACTCTAAAAACAAAATGAAGACATTAAATATAATGTACTTAATCACTTTGATCTGGAATATGGCTGTTTTAGAAGAAAATAAGACAGTTTTCCTGCATGCATAAACAAATATCCCTACTGGATTTTTTCTTAATTGGCACATGAAAAACATGGGTCTTGGAAAAATAGAAGAAATAAGATTTACCCTAACCTGTATGCAATGTTCTTAAATAATATGTAATTTTACCACTTTTGAAACTGTTAGTTAAGAAACAAAATTGATAAAAAGAAAGTAACAACTGCAGGGCACTGTTGTAGTTTTTCACTGAACTACCAATAACACACCCTGAGAAAGACTGGTGTTGAAAAATTACTGCCTGCTAAAATGGATTTAGTACAAACCAAAATGCATAGTATAAAAGAAAATTGATCACTACGTACAGAGTGCTATAAATGAACACAGGGCTTTAGAGATAAACATTAACAGGGTTCCTACCCCTTAAGAGCATATAATTGAACTCAAATGGGATACTCTGAATGACAATTAAGGATTGTGAGAATGAGCAGAGACATTGTTATTGCAAAGATGGATATAGAAAGAAACAACAGAGACTTGCATACTCCCTGCTTGATTTCCTGCAAAAGCCATAATTTGCACACTGCTATTGTTCTGATGGTTGTATGGATTTGTCCAAAGGAAAGACTACATACCTTTAATTTAAAGGGAAACAACTGACTATTAGAATGATCAGGTTTGATATTTCTTTTATTAATACAGAACACTAACAGAAAGTATAAGAATTCTGCAATTGATGCAGTTCACTGTTTAAAGTAAGGCATTTCATTATTTTTCATCCCAGAACAAATGAATGTAGTTATAGCATGCATTTTGTTCACCTTCTGGTTGTGGCAGAACAGACTGAAAGCTGTTTGACACAGCCAAGGAGATCAATATAGATGAGAAGACAAATGACCACCAGCTGTGTAGAGTACATCACAGATGCAATACACAAAACCCAGAAGAGAACAATCACAAATAAATGACATGAAGTAGGAAACGGTCTCTGTCAAAAGACAATTTTAGAAGAGTTCTTTTGAGGGTTCTGAGGCAGTTCACACATTAATTCACAGAATGAAACTATATCTGAACCTTAAGAAGTAAATAGGACAGCTGGGGATAGTCCTCTGTCACTGGCAACAATGTAAAGTTAAAAAAAGAAAAAAAAAAATCAAGCGTCAGGTGAGGTCTTAGGCATTCTAAAAGACAAGCTAAGAACATTTTAACGCAAATACTGCAGTTGAGAAAAATAAAGCAGATACTTTTTTATGGTTTTGGTAAAAAGCTACTCCCTATTCCAGAACCCATTCCGAATGCACCAGCACACAAAGAACTAAAAAGACGATCAGAGACTTTCTAATAAATTATATAAAAAGGGATAAATTCAAAGTTTTCTTCAAGAGTAAGATACTAGACTGGGAAGAAAACGCTGACGGAGCAGAGTGCCTGCTTGTTAATACACACAATGGCCACTGAATAGAAAGGCCCAAATACCTCAAGACAGGAGAGGAGAAAGGTAAAGCACTGGTGAGTGTAACACCATCAAACCAACACAGCAGGCCTGAGCACTGCAGTCAAGTTGTTTAAGAAGCTCTTTTGGTGGTTGTTTGGGGTTCATTGCTATTGCTTTGTTTGGGCGTTTTTGACAGGCAGAAAACTTGAAATAAGTAGGCAAGAAGAGAAATACTGATACAGCAAGAGAAAATACTACTTCTCCAGTAAAATCAGTTTTTATAACATAATGTTTAGGTGCCTACAGAGACAAAAGGAGATACACAAGTATCTGAAAATTTTACGGACAAATAAGGAAGTATTCTTAACCATTCATTAAGATGTTGAGTTTCAAATATCATTCCCTGACACAAGGGCAAAACCACCTATTTTTAAACATCCTCATTTCTTATCCATGATATCTGAGAAAAGGTGTCCACCCACATGTAACAATATCACAGTGCAGAAGAACAATCCAACCACCGAAAAGGAAAAAGAGCACTGCTGTAGGATCATCCAAGAATCTGAAGAGTTGTCGCTTATGACACAAAAGGCAAAAAATGAGGTGAAAGTTTTGTATATACCATTATAAAACTTTGTTAATATATCTTTCTTTAATTGTGTGTAGATTTTCACACACTAACCTTTCTCCCTAATATCCAAAAAAAAAAGTATTGCAATTTTTTTCATCTGGAAATGGAAAATAGATACGTATGCAATAAACAAAAATTAATCAATAGTTATCATAAAGATAAATTAAGCTACAAATAGCATTCCGTATTTAATCTGGCCCAACAAAATAACATCTGCAAGGGGTGGCAAGGAACAAATGAAACCCCATATGATTAGGCAGCTAATGCTTTTGCATGGCACCTTCAGAAGCATTTATTCTGTTAGTGATAGCTCATCTGTTAGAGCCTCTGGTTTAGTAACTAGGAATTAAACACCATGAGAGTCACATTTAACTCTACAGATGGGCAAAGAAAGCTGTAAAGCAGCAGCAAGAATGCATTATTGAAACATGACACTGCAAGCAGCACAAGCAATGCTCCCAACTTCTGTAACACTATAACAGTCAGCGCAGCACCTAAACATCAAATCTCACTAGTGCTGTTGCTTTAAGCCTTTTCATCTAACATAGGTCCTGAAATAATATAAAACTTGAGGAAAAGCTGGAGTGCTATTTTAACAGGATTTTCAGTAACTCATATTATACATAATAGAAAGTTGATGTTTAAGAAGAAGGGGCTTAGAGGTGCCACTATACCAATATTATTATTCATATATTTGAGAGAGGAAAACTGCATTTGTTTTCTGTGATTCCAGATTGCCTGATCTCACCACAGAATTTCAACCATAACCTGAAATATTTCCTTCAATGTAGAACTGCAGTGTACCACTTGAAAAAAGATTTGAAGCAGGTATGACCAATTTCTTCTTTCAGTAAAATGCAGTGACAAGCTGGTAGAAATTTGTGGATTAAAAAACAGTTAATACACAAGAGTGATGAAAGCAATGCTGGCATTTGCAATGTTTTTGTTTATATTTGTTTCTTTTTGAAAAGAAAATTTGAAATATGAGCAAGTTTACAATGAGTTTTACACAGAAAAATTGAAGAGATCACAATACTTCTGCTAGAAGCAAATCACTGAGACAAAGAAGTGCATTTAAATTAACCACTGAGAACAATATACACATTTAGAGGGATGGGTATTGAAATGTCAATTCCTTATGCTATTTAAACATGCAATAAAAGCAGGCTAAACATTTCAGTTTCATTCATAGAATCTGTTTTACAGCATGCCACAAAACGTGAATCTAAATCTATCTCTTAATTGTAGCAGATGCAAAATTAGTGAAAGCTTATCCTTTAGTTATTACAGGACTGCACTCATGTCCATAAATACTGGCTTCAAGTGACAGCTGTATTATGCAAAATCCTCAGTTATAAGTATCCTGATAGAAGCCTCACTGCTTTTATTGGGTAATAAAATGCAAGTCACTCCAGTGGAACCATTAGAAGTAATTTTTTAATATGTCATTAACACTACCTCATAAACTAAATTGTTGATTTGAAAAGGGTATGAGGTAAACAGCCCACATTTCCTGGTGGAAAATTTACACCTAAGAATGCTGCAGTATAGTACTTTTACTTTTTATAAGGTGACTTTGCTCCTGTTCTTATGCCACACACACTGTATTGGAGGGATTTCTCAGGAAATTTAATTTCTAGAAGTAATGTAACACCCAGCATTGGCCAAGTGCTGAATTTCCCTGTGCTAGCTGTATTACTGATGATAGTACTCCACAGGACTACATATTTTCCACTTCTACAGTGTGTTTTCCATCTGAAGCTTAACATGATGCTGTTGTAATAAGATTTTATGTAAGCATACTTGCCAGTACACATTGTAGCATTGCTTTATACAGGTTTATAATACCTTTAGGTTTGAAAATACACTTGTTTCCCCCTCCAAGTATAATTATTTTCCTCTTTTTTACTCTTTCCCAACAAGTTTTCCAAGTTGTCTACAAAACTCTTACAATTAAGTGGGAAATATATTTTCTTGAAAATTTTTTAATGTTTTTAATAAAAACAGAGTAAAGTTTTAATAGCTTGCATGGGCTAATTAAAAAACACTTTAAAATATGGTATTTGCAACACTTCTGCACAAACACCCAGACACAAACACAGGCAAACCTGCCTGTTCCATGCATGCACATACACACAACTAGAAGCTCCATTTGAACTTCTGAATTTTGAAGAACCTCCAACACTTTTTAAATTGTTTACTGAATATAAGAGTCCACTCAATGTAGTGAGTTAGAGAAATAATTTATAACATTTATGTACTTGTTTAGTGCTGCTTCTGAATCTCTATTCCTGCCAACGTGCAGCTCTTCGTTTGTACTGTGGCTGTTTTAGTGCACTGTGTCTCAGCTAGGAGAGGCTTAATCACTTTAAATCATCTTCCCAACTGGACACCAAAGACTTTTCACCTTCCTCATTAAAAAAAGTGTATTACATACCCATTTAATGCTCACTGGTAAACGTGAATTAAATCTGCACGTCTTCCTCTATTTGTCAATAAATTAATACTGACTTTAATATATGGGGAAAAACCCCTGTCAATAACTAGGACTCCTGAAAACAAGCATAAAACCAAAATAGCTTAATAGTGATGGAGAAAGTGTTCCACTCAACATATATCTTTTAATTTTTATGTTCCAGATCCCACCATTTTGCAATTCTCGCCACTAATACAGCTGATTATGGGAACTTAAAATATTTTTCCATCTTGCAATTAAGAAACTATTAAATACTGGGACATGTTAATAACTCTCTCTCATTACCACATTAGAAATCATTATTGTCACCACACAGTATAATGTAATGCTGGATTAATATAGTGGAAAATTGCTAATCATATAATAACATTTCAATGTTTTTATTACATTAGCAAAACTGATTAGGAATAAAGTGCAAATAATAAATATGACAATTTTACAAGCAAGGAGAAAATTACAAGCAAAATGACAGCCCTGAGAATGCTGCCATATCGAATAATATAAATATCAATTATGTTATGCTTCTGGCTAGAATTTAAAATACTTCAGAGTTGCTGATATACAACACTTTTGGAAATTAAATCTATTCTTCTATGTCTTAAATAAAACTAAAAACTGTTATGGCCTTTTCTAATTGCAATGGAATTTGCAACCAAATGGGAATTATTTTAAAGGTTGAAAACTATCTACAATTTTAACTTCTGTTAAATAGTATGTATTTTTAAGCATTACATTACAGCAAGAAAGTTAGCAGATAATTTCAAGTTTTGGCTAGGAAATAATTGTGTAATTTTAATAATTCCCCGTAGCATATTTAGATACTACACTTTTGACTTAGTATGCATAAAATGGAAAATGCCAACAGGATCCCATTTTTGTTAACATCCAAGTGGTTTTTTCTAAGAACTTTCAAGCAACCACAAACACTACTTTTAATTTAAAACATCCTTTTTGTAGCATGCAAGTTCCAAAAAGCATGATGAAATATGAGACTACAACACAGAAGTCTTTCCCTTTTATCAGGCTTCATCTTGAATACTGTTTCAAAGTATGAAAGATTTATTACAAATGGATTCATTAGTTATTTAAATATTCTGAACAGTGCATATTGCTTCAAAAGCAGTTAACAGCATATATTCAGATGCTTCTGCAATTTCTTTTGAAATAAAGAATGCAAAACAATTGTAACACAACTTTCACTAATTCTAGCAAGTCTACTGTAATGAAGCTCACAGAACTTGAACTTATCTGGATAAAGTATAATTAATCTGAATTAATCTAAACGTAACCTTAACATTTAATATAACAGAAGACTTTAGACCTTTATTCATTGCAGTAGATGCTTTTAGAAGAACTAAAAAGAAGAAAACATTGCAGTGTTTAATTTTCTATCTCTCAGACAATAATACTAACCTAGAAAGTGAAATTTTTGTACGCCCTTGCTTCCAGCCTGTCTGCCAGATTCATATTAAATTACAGTACAGACTGATGTTGTTTCCACCGACGGTACACTTCACCATGTAGCCTCAGTCTCTGAGTCCAGACAGTTTTTGGCACTCAAGTTTCTGTTAGAGGTTAACTCAAGCTCCATGCAATGCCAATAGCCACTGTGTATTGTTCTCTGTTGTTAAATGCCCTCTCTTCTCACTCGGTTTTAAATTAGAGAAGAAAGTGGATCATGAATCAAGTAGATTTGGAATTTCATTTAATTGTGCAGAAGGGTATCTTTATTTGAGAAGACTTTTGTCAAGACTGTTCACGATGAAAATGCATCTCCTCATCAGAGACAGACCTGAGCACATCCAAGAGTTTTGCTGCAGGTCATGCAACACATATGGAGATGGTGACTCTACCACCTCCCTGAGCAGACCATTCCAGAACTTTATCACTCTTTCTGTGAAAAACTTTTTCCTAATATCCAACCTATATTTCTCTTGGCACAGCTTAAGACTGTGTCCTCTGGTTCTGTCAGTTGCTGCCTGGAGAAAGAGACCAACCCCCACCTGACTACAGCCACCTTTCAGGGAGCTGTAGAGAGTGATAAGGTCACCTCTGAGTCTCCTTTTCCCCAGGCTAAACAACCCCAGCTCCCTCAGTCATTCCTCACAGGGTTTGTATTCCAAGCCCCTCTCCAGCTTCGTTGCCTCCTCTGGATGTGCTCAAGTGTCTCAACATCCTTCCCAAGCCAAGGGGCCCAGAGCTAGAAGAAGTGTAGTTTCTGCAGACTAGGATTACTTCCCTCATGAAAGACTCAAGTAATGCAATTAAATCCGTATCTTTTCAAGGTGGCTCATGTTTTGTCATGGGGTTTTTACAGTTTATTCATTTTTATCTGAAGTACAATCTCAGGAAAACATTCATCTGAAAAGAATGAGGTGATAATTCCTGAAATTCACAGGAATAAGGGAAGACTTGATTCTTACATAACAGATTTGTAAACCAATCATTTTCTATTCTATTGATAAAAAAAAGTGCTTAAATTATTGATATAACACCTTTTTTGTGTCCTGAAAAAAAAATCTTTTTTATTTGTCTCAGTGGAAATTTAAGAGTGTCTATAGACTCTGCCTTGCTGTAATTCAAAAGCATTGCTTCAAAACCAGTTTACTCACATAATCACCAATATATCACTGTTTTAAAATTAGAAGTTTAATAGATCTCTAAATTATTTTGTCATATAGAAGATAGGGTTTTCAACTTACAAAGAAAATATTATACCATAAAAAGCCCAACACTCAAACAAGTTGGACCAGGCATTAAAAGCCTGAGTTTACCAACAGAAGCGAAAGTATCCTAGCAGGATTCCTCACCTTAACTGCATGGTGTCTAGGTAACACACCACACACCATGGAAGATCAGTCAGAGATATGGAATTGTTACAACACCTAGACACACACACACTGCACTGAAGACAGCAAGTTGGTACACAGTGAAAAGCTGTTACTTGTGCTTGCAGGATATTTTATTAAAGAAACATCAACAGTCTTAAAAGTGAAGACAGCAACATATTTGAACAAAAATATTAATTTGTTTTGTTTCATTATCCAAAAAACCTAAACATATGAGTAGACGCAAGTTAAGCTGCTACTATGATTAAATAACTCTGCTCTAGTACCCCAGATAACGTCAGTAAGGAGAAAGCTGAGCCCAAGCACATATTTGAGAAATTTTACAGTACTGTGGATCAATCCCAATAGTAAATCTTTCTATTTCCAAGTTGGTTTTGGAAGTGTTTGAAAGAGAGGTTATTTCTACAGACAAAGCTGACTTTTCTCATCTAGTACTTCCGCCCCTCGCAATCACCTTTGTGAGAAATTGATGGGTGCACATGCTACTTAATATACTGAGAGACCGGTATAGAATGAAACTCTAAAAGGTCAAAGAGAAAGTAGGTGAAATAGAACTGCCTGACAGCGTTCTACCAAGAGATGCTCCACTTCCCCAGGAACAAATACTTTACCTTCTAGCCCAACGACAGAGCTAAATATTTTTAAAGGTTCAACAATAAAAGCCAAAAGACAAAAGAAACCCAAACAACCCAAACCCAAAAGTCTTTATTTTCCCCTTATCTGCCTTTCAGTCCTGTCTGGACACTTTACTGTATTTATCTTGCTTTTTCCTTGCATCTGTACTTATTTTACTCCATAGAAAGCATTAAATAAAAATGGTTGCTATCATAAGTAGCTAGTGAATAGCTACCATGGATTTCAGTTACCACTGAAAGCTTACAGGTGGTTCAGAAGATCTGAGGTCACAAATTTCCCTTGCAAGAAAAGTTCCAGAGGCTGATCATCAGAAAAAAGTCTAGATGTTCCAAAATAATATAAAACTCTCATAAAATATATTGCATTACACTGACTTGCCTTATTTAGCCTCTGTTAGGATGCACACATTAGAGTTCATACCTATAAATGACTTCTTTCTGTCTCTAAACTTGATTATTTATTTCCAGTTGTAATTTTTAACAGCTCCTCTGTTTCTGTGGAGGACAGCCATCATGGGAGAGGTAGAGCAGCGAGCTTTGATATTTAGCACCGTGCTCAGTAGCCAGTTTCAGTATGTAATAGTGTGCAAAACTTTTGCTTAGGCCTGAAACTTTCAGTTGAACCTTAAGTTGCCATGTTCTGGACCAGAAAGCATTACTTTAAGTCTTAGGTCTTTTCCAGGTAGATGATTGTTAGCTAGAATAACAAGCATGCAAGTCTCAAATGTAAGACCTGTATGTGTCACAGTAACAGCACAGACTTGTAGTCAATAAAAAGCAAATTTTAAAAGCTCTGTCCTAGACTGAAGATCTTAAGCTGTACATAATTTTTAACAAAGTGTGACATTTGAAGCACTAACTTCTAGCAAAGGTTTAATCTTTCCATTGGTAACAGTTCTACACTTAAGTTCAGTCCAAATATATTGATTTTCATTTATGTTCAGATTCTTCAGAAGCCTTTGACGCTCCCTGCACTGACTTAAAGGAAATATACAATTGTTTCATGTCTGCATACTGGCAATATTCGATAACCTCCTGGGGTTTCATGTGAATTCAAACTACCATGGAGAAAAAACCAGAAGGCTGAAAGACTCCATACAAGACAGCTCATGCAACAAAGATATCACTTCTTGTAATATGGAATGAATTACCAGACACTGCTACTGACAGTAGCAGCAGCATATGGATCCCTGAGCTGTGAGACAAACAAATAATGAACATGAATGTGGAAAAGTTGTTTCCACTCTTCTTTTATTACACCTCTGATTATAACCCTAATATAAGCTCTGTTAAAATTAATGTTTACCCACATCCAAAGCCAAACTAATGAAAAGGCCAAGTGGAATAGCCCCACAAGAGTGGCACAAGGACAGTTTTGGAATTGTCCTTCAATATGCTTCTAAAACAGATTCTTCAAAAGTGAAAAGCTATCATTCAATGAGAAAGATACAGAAGCATCAAGTGTTTCTCTTTTTAATCTTCCCTTACATCTAAATTATACTTCATACTTGTATGCTACATATATTACTATTGAAAAAAAAAAAAGACAGTCTCCTTGAAAGAGTGAAAGAGATGCAAATATCCACACTTCAAACATAACTATAGTACAGGCTGGATCCTATGTCTGGCAACAACACTCCCAAGCATACTCCAAAACCAAAGCAAAAAAGGAACAGTTTGGAACTGTTTATAACGTACACTTTCCATAAGGACAGTGGAGACTGCTGCTTGTTGACAGAATAAGCAGCACCTGACAAATTCTGTACTAACAAAGAGCCATCAACTCCTCCCTAAGCAGAAAAGCTTTGTATAGAGAAAACTTTCTAGTAATGACATCTTGCCACTGCAGTCTGGGTCCCACTGTTTTAAGAGGAGGGGGATTTCTACTGTCCTGACAATAACCTGGAGTAGTTCCCTTGGAAAGTTCCCTTCTTCAGATCAGAACAAGGGAAGATTACAGACTCCTAAGAGTGAGCTTGTATTAGAGAACAAATCCAAAGCAAACACTTGCAGAGATCTCAGGGTGAAGAGGAAATTGCACAGAATTTGTCTAGTGTCAGAAGCCATTTCAGCCCCTAGACTACAAAGCAAAACCATCAAAAAAACCCTAAAAAGAACAGAACAGGGTGGGATTTATTTTAAATTTTTTTTTATTTTGGCTGCCTCACCCATATAATTTTAAATTATAGCTTTAGAACTGGGAATATTTGGTGCTGTTTGCACGCTCACAACAAAAAAAGGCATGGCAAGAGATCATGCAAAGTGGAAGAGGTCACTTCTTATTAAGCCAGACACATTATAAAAGAGAACTTCAATGTCAGTGGTCAGAGAGTAATTCAGAGCATGAGTTAGAAAAACAATTTTATGTCTTTTTTGTGTCTTTGATGGAACAGATTTATATTTAATAGGCAAAAGCCTGCTTTCAGCTGACCAAAAACGCCTTAAAAACTAGACACTTTTCATAATCTTAATTAAATAAGAAAAATCTGACAAGAACCCAGGTCAGATGACTGTCAAATTCTTCCTCTCCTTCTAAACCTTCTAGAAAAGAAGAACCAATAATTAAAACTCATCTTGATATGACTAACAAAATACTTTATCAATATGTCTCAAAGAATGGATAGGAAAAATTACAAGATTAAAAACATTACAAGAGTAAAAGAAAAACAGAGAACCCAAAATGCCAATTCACTCCATCATGTTGCAATCAAAAACCAATAATCTCACCCATGTTATTGCTTGCTTGACTTGGAACATACCCAACTACTATACCTAAACATGGGTAATAAAGCATGCCATGCCATTCTCCATTTTGTGAGAGAAGATGCTTTGGAATTTAATTATTAATCTTTAAATTGATTCTAAAATTTAACTTGGCCACAATATTTAACAAAAGCAAGCCTGGATGTCAAGCTTGTGCTGCCTCACTAATTGCTCCACTGAGCTTCTTTTATTTGCAAGAAAAGCATTACGCTATTGACACACGGGTCTCTTGGAAATGTGATGACCAGGTCACAGTTACCTATTCTTATAAGTATCTCAATTCTCAGTATCTTCAAATCTTTGAACTGTATATAAGAGTTAAATAAAATACCACAAAAAACATCTCATGGACAGAAGCCGGCTTTTTTTTTTCTCTATTTGCATATATATTCTGAATTTGTGTATACAGCTCAGATTTTAAAACAGAAACCTGCTTTATTTTTAGCAGGGCAGCTTTGAGTCATCTAGTCTACAATTCTAACACAGTTAGATTGTCACAGAAAATCACACTTAGTCTACTTCACAGCAGCATTCCCAGCATAAAGCTCAAATTTACATTATGTATGTAAATTTAAAAACTGTCATTGCTACAGTTTTTTAAATCATGTTAGTTCTTCTGAAAAAATTATATGTGTCATACCTAAAGCCATTATCCAACCATACCAGAAATAGGGTAGCAGAAAGAGACAATTTTCCTTTGATTCCTGCCAACTTGCTTTATTTGTGACCCATCAGTCTCAGCTCATTCTAGATCTCTGGATCCTAGAATATGCTTAGTGGAAAACAAGGCATGCAGTTTCTACAGAATTACTGCAAAGAATTTAAAAAGTAGATATAACTTCATCAATAGCAATGGCAAAATTTGGTAAGTTCCCAGTTTAGAGGGCCAAGGCTTGTAATTAAAAAAACTGACAAGGTTATAAACCTAACTAAATAGGCAGACAAATATTTATTTGAGAATAATTATTTGAGAATAATTTCTTTGAAGAAAATTAAAACTTTTCTTGTACTGTAAAGCATGTAATTGTTTAAAAAATGCAATTAAATGATACAATAATTAAGTATTAGATATATTGTGGCATAGGTATATTTCTGCAGTGTTTATTTCTTTGCATTTTGTATATTTCCATTAAATAAAGTCTTGCAAGTAATAGTTGGAAAAACTTCGCAGTGACTTAAATAGACAATCCCTCAAGACTTAATCATGTGTTACCATCTTATGTCATTTATAAGATGGGAGTAGGGCAGATTGTTCTACACAGCAGTATTTAGCAACTTTTCACAGCAATTTTAAAAGGTAATGCATATCACCATGTTATCAAGATACCTGCATTTCATACATGATAACCATTACCAAAATTAATGTGGGGAACAGTTACTGTAATTAAACTAATGCTGAATCTTGGACTACCTCACAATTATCTTTAGACATATTCATAAATAAAGGATATAATCTGAGATCAAATTCCCTCTCACAACAGCGCAGAGCCCATGAAGACACAGGTGGACCCCAGTGAATGATGCCGATGAATTCCTGTAATGTGCATCCCCCAGGGAGGAAGAGCTGATTTCCTGGGTTCTCAGCTAGGTGACCAGCTCTGACTTATGAGAAGGAACAGATTTCCATGGCAGAGTTTAGGGGTATTCAAGTAGCAGCCTACCAATCTCTTTCCCAGGAACCCTTGCCCTCACTTCAGCAACAATTCACTGGCTCACGACGTAGCCACTGAGCTATCCTAGGTGACAGCCTGGTAAATTAAAATAAACCAGCACCTATGTTCTCTCAGTATTCCAGCCTGCAGGCTGCAGCAATTCAGCAGCTGTTACAGAATAAGCTGACCCATTTTGAGATCACAGATGAGAACTGCTGAGGCCACACAAAAGTCAGCTCTCTTCATCCATCACACCCACTGTAGTCTCTATTTGTACACAATGTCTTTTAAAAACTTCCAAAAACAATGAATACTAACAAGGTTAAACATTAATATCAACAAGTTTCCTTTTTCATCTCCTGTAAACTATGGAATTAATCTATAGTCATGCAGAATTTACTCCACAAAAGATGCGTGAAAAAGGCAGAAAATCTTAGCTAATCTTAAAAGGAGTTCCAATGAGCTCTCAAAAACTGTTTTTAAAAACCAAAACCCATTTATTTGATTTACAAATTAAGAATATGAAATTGCTGATTTCAGGCTGTATTTTTAAAAGACAAGCTAACCGACTTAATTAATCTTACAGCTCACTTATACCACTACAAAGACAATAAAATAAAGATGTATTCTTAGGGTTTACAAGTGTCAACACATTAATGAGACCATTGGCAGAACAAGAGTAAATAATTTTATTGAATTAGTTTATTTGTCAGACTGTACTGTCAAGAAGAAGCTCAGTATAATTGGGTGTAGTCATTTCACTTCAGCAGGATCTCTAAACTTCACTCTTCCTATACTGATATGTATTTAATATCAAGTATGCCTTAGTAAATCAGAGTAGTCGTCTTATAAGAAAAATGGAAAAAATAAAACTGTATAGAAGCAAACAAGCTGAATACTTCAGACACTGTTCAGTTAGTCCAGTGAGGATAAAGAATGAAAGATAGATCCTTAGGAACAGGATCTTGCACAGCAAGGCAAAGGATGTGGAATTCAGCTATTACACATAAAGGTCTCTTTCTCACTCGCAAGTGAAAAAAAATCCTCAGTTAAAAGCAGAACACAAGCACAGCACTTGAAGTGAATAACTGCCAGCTTTCAGTACTTTATGGGTATAATACAGCAAAAAAACTAAGTGGAGCTGCTGCATATTTTTTTGTGCTTTAACAAATTCACATTATACAAGAGCCATATTTTTACCCTTTAGGTCTTGTGACCATTTTGAATGGAACTCCAGCAACATGAGATAAACACTCTGGTACATTTTCTACTACCATTGAGATGATAACAGGCCTAATCCATCCAAATATTATTTTGCAGCAAGAAAAATAAAACTGTGAAACTCAATGCATATCAATGAGATCAAATTTTACAAAAGGTTTTTTTTTTGTTTGTTTATTTCTTTCTTTGTTTTACTAGACATACGTACCGATAACAAGATAACCTAAAGGCCTACTCTAATGTGTGAGGGTGTAAGTGAACTGGTAATGGAGTAGTCCTAGGATGAGACTTCTCTATGGGGAAATCACTGCATTATCCCATATCCTTTCTTTGAAGAAAGCAGCACATAATGCTAGTCACTGTAAAAGCCACTGAATCACAGTCTGTTCATGTGATTGACAATCCATCCCTTTGAAATCATGCTCAGGATCCTAAAAAAAGCACTACTGTACCTCCTGACAAATCAGTCCTTACCTCTGTGCACTGTTAAAAAGTTTAAGTAAATTCCTGTATTAAATTTCTGTTCTGATAAATCACTATTGCTTCCATCATATCCATAAGAATGAGAAAGGTATACTAATTTATTACAGGCCTACAATATAAGTTAGCAGTAATCAAAAGCAGAAAATCAGACATACATCCGCTTAGACTGAGCACAAACCATTGAAGGAGAGAAAAGAATGGTTTCAGGCAACAGACCTGGATACAACAAAAAAAGGTATAAGGAATTTATACCAATATATTTAAACTTTCTGAGGGAAGGATTTCCAGGAATAGTACATTATAAAACCTGAATGGAGTTCTTAGCTAACAGCAAGATTGTCAATGTTTGTGTTAAGGGGGGGAAAAAGTATACTTCCAACAGGAAGCATTCCAGAGATGTGCAAGAAACCTCTCTAACTTGGCATTTCAGATTTCCAGGGCAATTAACTCCCCACTGTATCACATCACTTAACATTAATTAATTGCTAAAGATGTAGTTATGTAACTTATTGAGCTGCTAAGGATAAAACAGCTCCCGAGCTCCCAAGGCTTGAGTGGCACGCCAAATTAATATCAGGGAAGCACAGGGATTTACCCTCTCTTCGGAGATTGCCAAATCAAGCACTCATTCTCCTTCCAGCGTCAACCAGTGGGAGCAAGTCAAATAAATGTCAGTCAAGCCATCAGCCCACTGCTGCATGGAAAGTTTTATGGGGCAAAATGTTCTGACAAAGTCCCATTGTCATTCTGCACACAAAAACATTGGGGGGTTCACAGCATGGCACCTTTGGAACCAGGTCCCCTTACTGTGGGTTACAGATTTTTGCTGAAAAGGAGAAATCCCAGCCTGCACTAATTTCTGCATTGCCTAGAAACAGCTTTATTTTCAGGATAAGATAAATTAGGCAATGTGCTAATTAATATCACTCATATATAGCATGTCTTACAAGTTAAAGGTGGCATTGACTCAGGGAAAAACAGAATCAAAAACCGTTCCCTCATTCGGCATTCAGGTAGACATTAGCTTAGAGACAGAGTCTAAATTCTTTCGTTGCTTTTGAAAAATCCAAAGAAGTTTTTACAGCTTCAAAACAAGATGTTATCATAGCTAAAGAGACATATAAGCTGCGTCAAGCAGCAGGCAGCTGAAATGCATACCCAGAAAGAACCAACTGCCACCATTTATATAGTGCCTTCTGATTCCACGTGAGTGACTGACGTTTGATTACTCCAGAATACAGAAACAGTTTCTAATAATTGAAATAAATTAGAATTTTGGATGGATGAATAGAGGCTGCATATGTACGCCAAAGTTCACTCAGACACTCTGAAGAAGAGAGAGTTTCAAGGTTCTATCTGAATGGATTTAGCAGGAATGTGATGGTACATCTCCTTTTCTGTTTTTCTAAAATATGTCACATCCAAAATCACTTTGAAGATCATCTTCCAACAATGCTATTGATGTTGCTAGCCAGGAGCAAGACCTGAAAAAACAAGTGAATATGGTTCTGGTACATCAGACAGACAAGTCCATGGGACCAGCAGTGAACAACTCAATTCCACACCAAAGTGATGCACATAAGGAGACATTTGTCTTTCACTGCTTAACAGTTACCATCTAATAAAGTCTGTTCTCAAAGTGACAATGGAGGACAGATTTAGAGACCTGGCATTGCAGAATCTGAAAAACAAAGAGCCACAGGCTCTTTGGACCTTTATTTTCTGACCATCCTGATATTGGCTGAAATTATATTCCCAGGTCTATAAATATGCACAGTCGTACACAGCTACTTTCCAGTGTACAGAAAAAAGCCTCACTATCAGCAGCCTCAAAAAGTCAGGTCCTCCAGTCCACTGCTGTATCTTGCATCATCTGATCCATAACCACATAAACAATGGATGAGCTCCCTTCACAAGCACAAAAAAAGCTTGACAAGTTCCCAGTTTTGTAATCTGGAGGGAAATTTGCTTACATTTTTGCAGAGTTTGTCATTAGGATGAAAAGGTTTTGTTGCTTTTTTTGAACTGTCCACGTAGGTCTGAATAAGACTCTGAAAATCATCTTAGCTACAGCTGAGTAAAAGGTCTGGCAATTTTCTCTAAGACGTTCCAAAAAAAATCTAGGCAACTCTCAAATGTTACAAATTTCTCTGACATCTGTACTGATCAGTTTAGGCATTGCAGCAGTTTCCCAAGCTGCATGTTTTAATTCTGATGAGGAAAAGCTGGCTGCTCTGTAACAGGCAGGGACACATCACTGTGATGTTCGACACAGACTGATTCGGAAACGTGAGTGACACAATGCGCTTGAGAGAATAAGTAGCTCATGAAACTGATGTCACTGGCATGTGGTACTGCCTGCTGTGACACTATCAACAGGACATCATCTCTGCCATAGTGGGAATAGCCACTGCTGTATGTCCAGAGAGACAAACTTAAATGACTGTTTTTGTTAGCTCTGAGGCATGCTTTGCTACTCCTTCAGCACATACACATCTCACTAATTCGGAATGATCAGACAGAGCACTGAAGACAAGTTTTAAGAAATCCACTTAACTGACTAGTAGCTTTTAAATTTTAGTAAGGTATAAATAAGAAAAAAATAGCTCTAAAGTCCCAGCTCTTTGTCTGGTTTATCTTCTTTTACATGGAACAGGTTTGAGAAGCAGGTATGTGCACTTGCAGGACAGCACATGGCACTGACAAAAGACCACACTGAGAATGCTACCCCAGCATGGCAGAAGCGTGTGAGACCTGGCATAGAAACAAGCACACACCTCAGGATTTTTTTTCTGAGGAGAGGGTACGGTTATTACCCCTATTATTAACCATACCAAACAGAAAATCGTTTAGAGACTTTTCTGTACATTTTCTTAAAAGCTGGATTAAACCACTGAAAATATTGGAAACACATGTTTGATGGGGCCACCAAGCCCATATGAGCAGAGCTGCTTAAGGAATGAAAATGAAGCTGCTTAAGGAATATCAAGCTTATGGCCAAAACTAACTCTGAGGAATTTAACATTCCGGTCCAAATGGTTCAGAAGGCAAAAAACCTACATCTCTGAGCAAAAAAAAATGACCCATTTCCTTTTGGTCAGAAAGATAATGAGCTAAATGTTCTTTGCTTCACTAAATAGGAGGAAAAAGTTGTTTGGGGGACTCGCTTACGCTTTCTTGGAGTGACAGTCCAGAAACAGTATTTGGAGAAAGCTACTCATTGTGTAAGTGGTTTTAAGCACAAAATTAAGCAGACCATTTCTAGTCAATGGCATGATTGATTTCATAAAAAAATGTGAGCTCCTGCAAAGTTGAGTCAACATGAAAAAATTGAGAGTATGCTGGGGGTGACCCCTCTGATAGCCTTCCCATTATCTCCATGTCAGTTATGCATGTTCAATACATTTTGAAGCCTGGTCCTGAGCCAAATCTTGCTTCCTCTGCTATGCCTCAGTCTAATCTACTGCAGAGAAGTAATGCAGAAATTCTCATAAGTGAGGAAAAGATTAAATTTACCACTTATATGGTCATTTATACAGAATGACAACAGAGTGAGGAGGAAACCACTAAAGGACTGATGGATCCCTGTGTTATGGATCTTGTAGATTACATTCAGTAAGTACTGCTTAACCAAGGGTACTTCTTGGCAAATAGGTATAAACTTGATTTTAAAAGCCCAGAATCAGTTGCAATGAAGCTACTTAGATGTTTACAAGATTACAGCTCGTATTGTTTATAAAATGCAGCTTTGTGCCTGCAAGTATTCTTCTTAGATAAGTTTTTAATTTTACATATTATTTTTGGATTAAGTATTAAGTGACCCAGTAGACAGATGTGCTTAATATAAATCCAAGGTTTGGCTAATTACGCACATAACAAGTAGTAAAAATTTAAAATACTTCTAAGCATTTAGAGCATACCACATTTTATAAACAAGCATGAATCTGTTCATTTTTCAAAGCTAAATTCTCATACTTATGAGTTCATTAGAATACTAAAATGCACAATCCATTTAGATTAACAGAACAAGTTAATCATAATGGAAGAATGAAAATTTGGATTAATTTACAAGTGCTTGAAATAGAGGCTGATATTCAGAAAAGTGCCATACTTCCCTGATGTGAATTCAAAAGTTCAACATAATTTAGCATATTATTTTCTCAATGTTATCCCTCATTTAAAAGTCATTCCAATCAACACTTTATTTACTCTTAATAAAGATGTACTCCTGCTAAAAGCCAAACTTCTTTAAAGTATCTAATGACAGGATATAGGCTTTTCCCAAAAATGTTGCACAGCTCCAAAATTGAAAGGTTACAATCAGATGGCAAGAAGTAATGTGGAAAGAAAAAGGGAGTTATGATGCTTTTGTCAGGTGTCATTACACAAACATTATTGTCAATTCCCAAGAGTTATCTATATGAAAGCTTCCCAAAAATTCTATTTTACATTTTTCCCTTTACCTGCCAGTCCTAACAATTCAAGTTGAAATGTGTCAAGGTACATTCTTCCAAGCTCACATTGCATCAGCAGTAATAAAGCTTGTGTAATGAGAATTTCCCAATTCTACCAAGGACTAATAAACAATAGAATACAGGATTCTCTAGCGGCTAAGTTAGATTCATAGCAACACTAGAATTGCTAAAATAAAAATAAGCTATTAAGAAATAGGACAAAAACCAGGAGCAACCACCCTGATGATGAAGATTCTGGCATTCTTTGTAAGTACTTCCAGAAAAACAACAATGAAAATGCACTGTTTGTTGCCAAGGTTGTGTAGTTTAAAATCTAAGTTTTAAAATTCTATCAAGTTGAACTTGAAATCCAGTACTTGTGTTAGAAAGATAAAACTTCAAAGACTATTTCTTGCAGCTCTAACCTCAGCACTCCAAAAGCAAAAGAAATGCTGATAAAAATCATGCAAATCCAGCCTGGTCAGCAATACTTGCCCTCTCTGCATGTGTAAGCTATTTGCTTTACATTCTTTAAAGTCATGAGCCCTATTAAAAGACTCAGAATTTTTTTTTCCTTTCCAGATCAATGTCTGTTGTTAGATGGGCAGAGGCTTAACTAAAATTACGGAAGGAAGCTGAGTAGTAAAACACTGTCTCTATGAATCTGAATTTAGTTTGTTGGCAGAACCCTAAAACAATACATTATTTATGAACTGCATGCAGTTACATGTATGCATATTTTATAGATTTAATATAATGGATCCAATCATCTGAAGAGATTGCAAGAGCTCAGATTAAAGCAAGATGTCACATATCATATTAGATATAAAGCCAAAATTTAATGAGACAAGTAAAGGTCAGAGAAGCACACTGCAGTTTCAATTTGATACCCCTACACTTCTTGTTCTTAAGCAGGCATCACAACTTCAAACATACAGCAAAACTAAAAGTTAGTATAAAGGGATAATTCTAATGCCAAGCAAACAGAAAGGTAAACTTTGGTTTCTATTCCAGAAATGAAAGGATTGCAATTAAACCATCCTCTCTAGTCCTCATTTTCCAAAGTATTATCAAGCAATTTTTAGTGACTGATGCCTGATCAACTGAAACTTGATCCAGCAAAGTTATCAATATGTCTTATTGGTGGGTTAAGGGAAAAAAAGCAAGCCCAACAACTGTGTCTAATAGTAATACAGCACCTTTAGAAGCACCTTACCTGCATTTCACTAATTATCTGGATCCCAGCCATTTTCTGTATTGTACTGCACTCAGGAAAGCCCTTTGTTATTCCTTTTACCCTCTTCCCGTTGTTTACATTCTGTCCCTATTTTTCTGCTGAGTACTCAAGTCTCAAACAAAAAGATGCTTCAATAAGACTTGTGTTTAATGCCTTACAAGTATTCAATCTGTCCTAGTTAACCATCTTTATTTTGCAGGTGAACAAATTTTCGTGCAAGAAGGATTAGAATTGACAAGGAAAGAAGATTGCTAAGGAAGAAACAAGAACGGGACAGTAAGGGAATACAGAATCAGAGCAACACTGGGATTTTTATACTGTTTTTCTCTCTCCATATTACTTATTAACTTTTCTCTCAGTTTTGTCATTTCTCTCACATTCTGTCTCCACTTTCTTCACTTCTTTTCATCACCATTACTCTCCTAATATGAATTAGTATTTCTGAAGCATAATTTGCTGTTAATTTAATCTCATTAAGGAATGACTAAACTGTTGTCTCATTTATTTTATCTTTTCCATTTTTATGCCTGCTACTGTCATTTCTGGAATATATCAATCACTTCCCCCTGCCCCCTTTCATATCATGAGTCAAGCCATGATAATAATGATTCCCTAACTCTTTCCAGGATCAGTTCAAACAACTTTAATAGTCCAGAAGACCTAACCATAATGAGCTTTAGCACTGCCCTTCAATACTTTCGCATTGTTCTTGGCATTCCCTTTCACCATTTGCAGGTATTTTTAAGAAATATTATGGTACTTATAAAAATGCTTATATAACACACTTTTGAAGAGTGTAACACACTTTTGAAGAGTGTGATATTTCTGAGTTTCTGCCCCTTTGTCATTTATCATCTTCCATTCTTTCAATGTTTACTCCAACAGTCTCCTGTATTTCTTCTGCAACAGAGGAATTTTTCCTTTGCTCTTTCCTTTTAAAGAGCCTTCCCTCTAATGTATGATGTGATCCTGCTTCCACATGTCATTTCCTGGAAATGTCTTCTCCGTTGTACCTTAGAAGCATTTCTACAAAAAAAAACCCCACCTTTGCTATTGTCCCTCATATGTCCAGACCTTTCTCTTTTTCTGACCCTGCTGAGATAGCGTGTCCACAAAATGTCTGCTTTGGGCAGTCGACAGAGCCAACCTTCAGCTTTCTAATTTTCACAATGCTCTCCAACTATTGTTCAGTCCTGCAGAGCGCCACACGCTCTCCTGCTCTGCTGCAAGACAACACTGAAAAAATACAGAGATTCCCTTTCATACCTTACCAGCCAAATTCCTCCTTCACGGCTGCACTTCACATCTTTCCTTTCTGTTAACATGCTGGAAAAAAAGAAAATCTAACTCTGTTCTTCACAGCTTAACTGCAATTCTGGTTAATTCTTTGTAAACTTCTAAAATCTTCACTTCCTTTATAGTTTATGCTGATTTAAATTTTAGTTCTAAAACCCACAATTTAAGCTTCATTTTCTTCCCAGTTTTCTTAGTAATTCCGAACTTCTTCCTATTGGCTCATTCTGTGATTACCATCTCAAATTTTTCACACATGACAAATACGGTATTTCTAAGGCTTTTTCTCTTCAAGAAATTTGCTTACCCTGCTCAGAAACAGAGAGCATTTCTTGAGTAGATGATACTACCTTTGCAGGTAATAAGGAAATATGCAAAATATCTGAGCACATGTAACAGATGATGATGTGTTCATACATCATGAGCAGATGATCACCAGATGATCACCATACACTATGTAAGCAAGCATCTGACAGGTTCATTTTCCCTTTTTAAACACATTATACACTCTAAAGTTTCTCCACCCATTGCCTTTGGGCATTTTTGTTTCAAGATAGTGTAACTTTTCTGACCTTTAAAGAGGGTCTATCTATTTGAAACAAACAAATCCATAACCTTGAGCTGCTTCCTAAGTTCTTCCTTTTTTAAAAAATTTGATTTTTTTTTTTGCACTTTTCCTATTACACTCCTCTTACCACTAAGAACTCAACTTTTAAAAAAGCAATTTGTCAGACTTCAGGGCCCATTTGTTCATTTCCAACCATTCTATTCAGTAGCATTTCATTGTAGCATCCTTTCATTAAAGAAAGTCTTCCAAGGATGCCTTTCTTTAATATCTCATTATTTCTGACCAAATTTAAAATAGTTGGAGCAAACTCTTTTAGGTTTTAGCTCTCATTTTATAGCACACTTTTTCAAGCTTTTCCCATAATGTTGAGAAATTAGTAAGAGGTGTATTCTTAGGATTTCTTCCCTGCATCTTCTCACAGAGACTCCGCATTCACTCCAAGTGTGGCTACCTTAGACCTCTGAAATTATTTATTAGTCCTTTGCTTCTCAGTCATCAGGATAAGCTTCCTAAAATAATGTTTCTTTCTCCCATTATTCTTTCTCCCATTACTTTCAACAAATTAATATATATTTAAGTTGGCTCTCTCTAAGGTTACTTACACACTCATTCTCTCCAATAAGCCAATGAATATTGCTGCAAAAACTCTTCCAGAATTTTTAATTTAATTTTTGGTTTACATTTCAACTACTTTTTTCCAATCCTTCCAAATTTTTTTTCTTCTGCTAAAGCTTACAGAATAACAGCTTCTTTCAAGATTTCCATAATTCACTTTTTTCCTCTCTCTCACTCTCCCATCTCTCTTTTTCAAGTCTTTTAGTGATGTTATGTTATTCATGCACAACTGTTTAAGTTCCAATCGTATTTAAAACAGAAACTAGGAGATGACAAACCTTCTGGAGACAAATACAATTCCAGATGGCAACTGGAGCTGAATGAGGCTCCCAGCTCTGAGCCAAGATAAAGGAAAAGTTCACTGACAAAACCTGATCAGTGTAAGAAAGGCACATAGACACAGAAATACCTACATTTCACTGATTTAAATTTCAGCTATTTCCTTGACTCTATATGGGTTCTGTGTACTTCATAGTATAATTATTGAACAATACCTGGTCTGATAGATTAATGACACTTAAAGAATGAAACATAGTTTACTAATAAATTAGCCAATGCCACAGAGGTCACTTCAAGAAGAGATGGAATTAAAATCTTGGGCTCTTTGAACACTTCAAAGTTTAGAAACTCCGAGTCTATCACATACATTCGCTTCTAAACCTCCCCAAACTAAATGCAGCAACAGAAGAACAATTTCATGTCTCTCAACTAATAAACAGTTCCAGAACTCTCTCCAAAAGGTTCACTGCTAATCAGCTCTCATGAAAAGGCACCACCTTTACACCATCACCGTAGGTTAAGCACCAGTGATATCTAACAGAAAATTATTCCAATAACTTGAGCTCCATTGATCAAAAGATTTTTCAAAAACACCAGAACCAAAAAATTGTCTTGACCCCATGGTTAAAAAAAAAAAAGTTCAGAACACTGACTATATTTTAAAAACGTAACCATTTCAGAATGACAATGCTATATACATTAAAACATATGCAACATTTTTTTTTTAAAATCCAAAATATTTTCAAGACATTTGGGGTTTCTGAAAATGAAAACTTTAGTAAGGAAGCAACAACTGTTTTGTAGAAAGGAGCAGTAATTATGACAATATTTTTTTCCTTTTTATGGGGGGGCAAAGGGGGGAGCAACCTTTATTACAGTATAATTTTATTTCTTCCAAATGTGCATTTAATGCTATCTGGCAGTCAATTTTAACTATAAAGGGAACCTCAAAGTTAATATGCCAGGATCATTAACAAGAAGATCCTAAGTGTCACTTGTGTATTTTTTAATAGAATTTTAACATCTCTCATAATATGAAAATATGCACACAGGTATATGCTTGAAAGTGTTGTGACAAAAAGCATACTTTAGTTATAGAAAACCTAACACACCTGAAACTAAATTCATCATTACTGTTGTTCATCACACCCATAGCCAGAAACATTCCCATTCTATAAAAGAAAGTTTTACGTTTCAGTCTTTTATGGACAAACTTTGAAGTTCTTACAGGATATATATGGTTAGAATCACAGAACAATGTAGACTAGACAGGTCCTCTGCACTTCTCCAGTCCCACACCAAACAAAACAGAAATAGCCTCAAATTTAGATTTGCCTGACCAAAGGACTCATCCTGGTACATTATGAAAATCTCCAAGCACAGAGTCTCCACAACCTCACTGTTTAACCACTGTCACTGTGACTTTTCCCAGTATAAGATTCCGAACTGCAGCTAGCAACTTTGTCCTTGCCTTTTCTCCTCCCAGCACACATCCTTGACAAAGGCTTTTCACTCTTGGTACACTGGAGGTGTAGCTATAACCTTTGCAGAACACTTGTGAAAAGACCAAAGAGCACAGCTACAAAACAAGTCACATACAACACTACCAGCATAGGCTGAGCAAGTGAATCACAAGTAGCCACTCTGCAGTGTTCATGATGAAACAGACAACACAGAACAGATGCAAACACAACACTTGAAATAATCAATAATTCTTTGCTAAGGAAGAACAAACCTGGGCCACTTTAACGGAATTTTGAGTGGAACCACCAGCATGATATTCTACTTTGAACTTTTTCACAAGTTCTTCAAATCTGTTAAGAAAAAATACAGAAAAAAGTTAAACTGCATTTATTTTTTTTCCCCAAAAGAAGTCATGAAGATTACAAGTAGATGACATCACATTACATGAAAACAAGAAATTCACTTAGATTGACTCTTACACATAGTGCAAGCAGGAAACATTCATTTAGAGTTTGTCCAAATCACAATACAAAGTATGACATCAAACTGAACTCTTCACCTAAAAGTTGCGGGTGGAGTAAACAACCAGGGGGGAAAAAATTACCTGGAGCATAAGCTCAACTGCAAACTGTTAGAACTGAACTGTTAGATTGGTAAAATATATGCTTGAAGAAAAATTACATAAATGAAGATATTCAGATGCTTATTCCACCTCATTAAACTTTATATTCTGTTTCTAGCTTAAGAGAGAAGACTGGGGAGATCTGATACCTAGTTCAAAATTAACTTAACCCAAACAATAGTGCTATATTTTAAAATTTCATATGAAATTGTACATTTTGACAGGTGAAGAATTTTGATGAACAAATCCAGCAGTATGTGAGAAAATTTGATAACAGAAAAGGTGTCCCCAGGTGAACTTTCAAACCCTTTAAGCCATCCTACTATGAAAATATAGAATTCTCTGTCAACATTCAGTAGTATATTAGGTTTGAATACTAAAACAAATATTTGAACTTTTAACAGAAGTATCTACCCTCATATTTCAGATCAAACTTTCTGGTTAAGACCCAGTGACTGTAAGGCACTGTTCATTGTGTAGGATATGTGTTACAGCTCTGATCAGAGAATACAACCACTCAAGAACAGTTTCCTGTCTGGTCACAGGCTCTAGAAAAGGGAACAGGAATGAGGGAGTAATGGAGTCTGCAGGGAGGCTATGCACAAATACTGCATCATGACTTTAAATTCCAAGCACACTTCAAAATGAGTGGATTAAACAGCAGGATTAACAACCTCAGAAGATGTCAGACTCAGAAGTACTCCTCCAAGCCAGTCAAAATGTTTCCTGCAAACTTTGCAGATATGCGGTTCAAAATTACCTCCATTACCCTAATTTTAATAGCGTGTATTTGCCTTTAGTGCCTATTAATTTACCTTCAACAACCAAAGCCTGCCCAGTTAGATGCATTTCAATTTATTTTACTGTGTTTACCTTTAGCATCGTTTTAAGGAGTGACACATCTTTATTTCAATCACAGTGCAAGTTGAATGCTATCTACCAACCCCACCCTTTCTCTCCTCCTCAAAACCCCAGTCTTCTTATATTATGTGAACAACAGCTTTGGGGATCAATTTGTCAAATAGTAACTTGTTTGTTTAAAAGGGTTTTATTTTCAATACCATCTTATTAATAAGAACATTTTTCTTTTTACAGTACTTTCCATTTAAAGTGTTTGAATAATGAGCTACTTACCCCTAGCAAACTACCAATGGGCAGACAATTAGAAAGAATCAAGAACTAAATTACTACATATGCTTTTCACAGCTATCCACACTACTAATTATCCACCAGTTCTAAGTCAAGCAATTGAAACCTTAAATGATAGCAAGTAGCTGAAAGTGGGAAAAAAAATAACAAAACCCAACAGGTCTCTTAACAATTGCTTTTCAAGCAAGACAAACCATTATGAACCAATTAAGTATTTTGGCAAATATTTTTTCTTGAGTTTAATTGACATTTTGCCTTTTCAATCAATTTGAGTATGTACTATGCAAGTCACATGGTTATTTTTGTATTCTTGTATATCTATAAACATGCAAGTTGATATTTTAATTCTTTTACCTAAAGGAAATATAAGAAGTTTCCATGTCCACATTATTTAATGCATGTTGAACCTTGCAAACACAGTATACTTCAGTTTAGCACCTATGTCTAGGTAAGTATGTGTTCAAATAATTATCTTGTAGTTCAAATGAAGAATAAAATACAGACTACCTGAATTTGGAGGAAAAAAAATTGGAAATTGCCAATAAAACACCATCTGTATTATAAAAATTTCAAGGTGACAGCTAGGCAATCTAATAAATAATCTGAACAAATTACTTTACAATTACTTAATACAGTAAGACAAACGATGGTTACACTACTTCAGATTGAACATAAAAACATCTATGTCCTTTTCTTCAAATTAAGATAGTGAATTTAACATCTCTAAATATCTGTTACATAAAATGTAATGAGTTCATGCAGTTGCAACTAAAGCGAATTTTGCTGGTCATTTTCCATGACACGTCAGAAGAACAATATAAATTCTGTTGGTTTAATCTGCAAGAATCTGAATTGCATCAAGAATGACCTCAAAATTCAGAATGCTTATAGCTTTTTATCTCCAGATGAAGTCAGATGGACATTTTTCCAAATGTCAGCAGATGGCACAGGCAGTGTGGGAACACAGACTTTGTCACTGTGTGCTGCCTGCCTGACCTGCAAAGAGAAGAGTCATTCCAGCATGCTTCAGAAACACAGTACTTGCTTTTACAAAACCCTCCCCTTGAAGGAAGTCCAACAGTAGAAACTGCTCCATGACTTGGGAATGCTGAACAGAGCTGCTGCGTGTCCTTCAGAACTAAGCTGTTATCGCACTTAGGAGAATTCAAGAAAATTAGAACCTTATGAGCACAACAGAATATTATTTTTGCTTCATGTTCTGCAATTACTGGTTTTTCTAGATATTTCTAAGGCTGTTCTTTATCTGAGAACCATGATCCTTCTTCTGACCTCGCAACATATCATTACCTTAAATAACAGAATAATAAATCCCACAATCGGCACCATATAAAGGGGCCTCTATTTTTAGTGCCATGAATGTGTCCACCACATTAAAGCATATTTAAACAAAAAAAAGTTTGCATTTGCAGCAGCATATGTTTTCAGCTGTGGTACTGATGATCACCTCTAGCACTGACCAAAAAGGATATGTTAATGCTTTGCTCAGTTACAGTAAAGGCAATAACACTTCTGCCAGTTGCTTTTTTTTACCTTCTTCAAAAGAGAATGCATTCCTAATTGAACTCAATACTGGAAGGTGAAGCTGTTCACTAGCCTCACTCTTGACAAAATTAAGGGTTATTAAAAAAAAATTATAGGGTGATAGTAGAAGAAGCTATCACACAAAAGAACACAAACAAGAATGAGAATATAATCTGCCTTTTTTTTTTTTTTTTAAACAAAATCCACCTCCTTACTTTACAGGAGGTGGAGGCTGATCTTTAGAAGGCACAGACTCTTCTAACATATGCCATACTGTTACCTCAAACTGGAGACAGCTGTTAGAATTTACCCCCAGTAAATATCATTGCTGACAATTGCACCACCCTGTTTGACTCTCAGACCATTCATAACCCGAGCATCACTAGTCACTTTCCCTCTGTGCTCTTAGCAAACTATGTGTAAACCTTACACTATTCCTTCTCACAGCACCTCTTAAAAAAGCATGATTTACTGTACTGCAGAGAAAAATGCATTTGCTGTAATATCTAATCCCTTCAGACACCTGCAAAGATCATCTGTGTCAGCTCCCCCCCGACCAGCTCTTACCGCTCGCCCCAGCTTTCTCACAGCCCCTTCTCAGTCAATGCAAGCAGAAGTCACTTCTCCACATTTTCAAGGCCCTGCAGTGCTATGCACTGAACATACCATCATTCATTCGGTACATTCACATTTACAACAGCCTCCGGGCACAAAACTGTCAACAAAAATAGCTTTTCTCTCACTAACCCATGATATCATCCAATGTCCAGTTACCAGAATTTTCTATGACTATTAGCAAAACTACTTTAAATCTTCCTTCAAACTATCTTTCACCATAATGTCATAAAAAAGTCATCAGCAAGACTGTGTGATTTCCCGAGGCTACTCTCCAGCCTAATAACTGGCAATCCTCTCGTGGATCGATACCCGTCTCTCATAACTTGCTTTATACACAAATTCTGAGGGGTTTGGAGCTGGGACTGTCTTCTTGTTACACAGCAACAGATACACTCATGTATGGCTCACCATGGTTCCAAAAGCAAACTGACAAGAAAAATAAGCACATAAAATATTCCCTACAACCAAAAACAGGCAACATAAAGCAGTGGAGCTACACTATGGAAAATTAAAGCAATTCAAGTAATGCTGTTAAGTTTTATGACATAATTTATATTAAACTAAAAAAAAAAAACCCTTTTTGAAGAGTAAAATAGCCACAGAATACCAGTCTTACATTGAGAGTGCACCAGAGAAAAAGCAATCCTGATGCATATGTCAGAAGGGACTTATCTGCAAGAAATAGAGAAAAGTAATCTCTTGTTTTTCAGCAGGGTATGTTGCCCCGGATATCTTTTGATATATCTGCTTATTACATAAGATGTACTCAATAGCACACATCAGCAGGAGCTACACACAAAAAAAACCACCTGCCAAAAGCAGCTAGAGAGGAAAGTAATTTTTGCCCTTTTGAATGCCAGATAACCAGATAATGACAGCCTGAATGTAAGACAAAAATCAGGCTATTTCATATAACAATAATAAAGTATTTTCAGTGGATTGTATATTTTGTTTGGTGTTATAAAAATCTTCAAAACCACTAAGATGGAAACCTCTTAAATAATCAATAAAAGGTTGCAAGCTGCACCTAAGTCTATAACTCCTTTTCTTTAAAGGTTATGTTCTGGCTGGGGATGCAGCCATTGTTGATACCTCTAAGAGAGGGAGGTAGAAAAGGATTTCTATGTTTTTATGGTACTGGATGAATTTTAATTAGATTTTAATTAAAAATCATAATTAATGGTGATTCTGACACCTTTGCCAGATATTTATTTTTACTGGCAAGAAGCAGTCATATTAAGACATGGCAATAGCTTTAAACATTCAGCTGTGAGAAGAGCCAGACTAATACGCTGACAGTTAGATGTTTGATCCTTTTAATTGCATTTTTAAAAAAATCTACTTAAATCTTCAAATTAAGTAACCTGTGTCCAATTGCCTATGAAATCACTCCATAAATTAAAGAAGAAAGTATGTAAGAGAGCAAGAATCATATTTTACAACCTGTTTTAATAATAATAAAAGCTCAGTAAAACTACAAGAACAACACCAAATATTATTTCAATCTTTAAGGAAACCCTCAAGGAATAAACCAACACAAACAAGGAAATAATGCCAAACCTGCATCCTGATTGTTTTGCAGGGCATGGCAGAAGTAGTTATGCGTACATCTGGACAAGCCTGTCATCTGTCACATTCTCAGTTTCATCACAGCCTGGGCCAGTGCCAGAACAATGCAGGCAGCCACACCGCCAGGCAGATGGGGCACATGTTGTTGAAAGACAACCTTCCCTGGTCAGTGTTAGCAGGCAAGCTGAAGCCCTCATAATCTCATCCTAAGAAAAATCTAATTTACATTTTTAAAAAATGTCTAGTCTTGAGATTCAAATATGATAATTAAAGCAGAGAGTATTATTTTTAAACAGAAGTAGAAGGGAGAATATTTTAGAACTAATTCTGTGGGGTTTAAAAAAGCACAATTCATATTGTTAACTCTAAATAGCGTACCTAATTTCTCTACCCAAATTGTACAACTCTATGTTCAAAGTTCAAACCCTGGAAAGGATTGTTACATATATGAACACTTTCATCCCTACTCTTTGAGATAGAACGAATTGAGATACAGATATAATTAGTTGCTCTTACTTAAAATTGAACGTGAAAGAGCAAAAATCCCCTTTTGAAATGAGGTACAATCACAGAGGTACATGAGGAAACTTCATAACAGCTGCTTGGCAATGACTGACTTTATGCAGAGCTAGTTCTTCTTATTAGCTTGGCACAGAATTAAAGAGCTTGGGAGGGGGTAGGGGAGCAAAGGGGAAGAATGAAGCATGCTAAGAAGGAAGTATTGCAGACAGGTTAGCACCATAGCCATATAACACAACAGAAAGCTAAATTTGTTAGGAATAGGACTGCCACAATTGAATAGAGCAGATCATCATGTTTTTCTCCTTTATTTACTGAAGTTCACAGAACGGTGACTCTTCATGGAAGCATTTACTGCTGCAAACTAGAATTTCACATGAAGTATTTTCCTAATCACCTCATCCAAACAAACACCAAATGAAAAAAGCCAGTAATTCCAACCAGGTTAGGATTATGAGTACCAAATGTTATTATATGAAAAAAGAAAAAAATGCATCGGCAAATTGCAAGATTCATAGCTTTGAAATATTTTACCACAAATGTTAGTGAGGTTGAAAAAAATGCACTTAAATGTCAGTTTGATAAAAGCCAAAAGAACATTTTCCACATGTGTTTGCATTTAGGCATATTGAAACAAGATGGAAGAAGTAACAGTCATTCAAATGTAAGGTTAAAACATCAGCTCTTAAGATCATGATTTAAAGAAATTTTTCAAAGTTTTTTTCAGCAGAGGCAAATTTATGCAAGTGTTCTTGAAAAGCCCTCCCCTTATTCCAGATTATCTGGATATGTTCCTCCACATTATCTCAAAAATATATATGATTACACTCAGAAGTATCAGCCACAAGGCAAGTTTTTCTGTTGATTTTCTAACAATGGTGTAGGAAAATGAAAACAAACAAACAAACCCCACAAACCCCCCCCCATACCACTAGATAATTAAAAGAGCACATTTCTGATTCTGTCTCTAAACATACACTATAGATACACAGAGCACCTTTTCAAGCCTTAAAATTTGTGTATAATATATAATTACTACAACATCCCACCCTCTATTAAATTTCTATTCAAAATATTTTAAGAGGTTTCATATAAGGGCAGTAATCAAGAACACTATTAAGAAAGAAATTCTGTCAGTTCATTAATTCACTACAACTGCATGCTTTTCTCCCACTGTCTTTTTGAAGGAAGATCTTCCAAAACAACAGCCAAGACTCAACCATTTTGTGGACACGTCTAGGGATTTTCACCATAGTGATTGTTGTAAAACACTGTAGGCAGAAACAGCTCTCTGCCCTTCCGTATAGCCAAGAAGGATCAAAAGGCATTGCAGGCAGGGAAAAGAATGTAGCATTGACCTCCTTCATCCTTGAATGCACCATGTCTGTTCTGGAGCACTAAGGAACATGGTCATTTCCTTTGCTATTTCTCAGCACCATTACATTTACACTTGCTCCTGATGTTCCCAGTACACATCTGGCAGCTTGTGTGCAAGAATACTACTTCACAAAACACTATGGCATTTTCTGTTTGCTTCTCAGAAGTACCATGGGAAGAATATACGCTTTAGGAGACCTACCAGTAATTCTTTTTGTGTCCAAATTTACTTGCTAACTAAAAACAGTGAAAGGGCAAATTGTTCATCATATTACAAAGTAGTGAACTTCATCCTTTTATCATCAGTATCTTTGATCTACAATAAAAATGCAGGAACAAAAGTAACACTAACAGGTTTTGAAAGTAAGACTAGATTTACAAAATTAAAAGCAAATTAGAGATCATAATCCCAATTATGCAACAAATATAAGAGACTGCAATAGATGCTTCCCACTTGGCACAGTAGAGACCAGGTGTTAACTGTCAATAAACCTTTAGTGAATGCTAATTGAAACTGCTTTTTCACAAGCATCAACTTACTCCAGCTCACATCAAAGTGAAAATTGGTTTAACTTAATAAAGTATTTGCCAAGAATATTTTAATATTAAGAGTATTTAGTCATCAAGAGATCTGAGACTGTATCTTTGTTATAATTTGGATTATCTAAAGCTGTAGTACAAATCACATTAAACTGTAATGAACTGACAAAAAAAACCCACAAAAAATCCATAGGCACACTCACACATGGTAGACAGAAATGTTTTACTATAGAAATTTTACAGTTTGTAGTTTATTCTGTAAATACATAAAAATTGTAAAAAATGTGTTAGGTGCAAAGTTTGGGTTCTGATTTAGAGCCAAAAAGATATTAGAAAGTTTTGCAGAGCTGTTTCAAAACCAAATTATAAACTAATTGTTCCCATGCATCACTCAGATCAAGAAACATTTAATCTAAGTAATAGTCCATATTAACACAAAATCCAACGTAATGGTGATAGTTGTTAACCACAACCTAAGCCGATTTTCTTGCATTGAAGTAATTTAAATGGTTCGTGTCAATGCAACTACACTGCTAAAAAATCTATTTTTCTGCAACTCTTGTGCTATTTTAAATTCTTTAAATTGGTAGACAGTTGCCATATTTAAGCCAGGAAAACATTAAAAATAGTTCAGGAGATATAAGTAGACCAAGAAGACAGTATGCATTCACTCTAAGCTCCTATTAACATGCAGTGAACTCTAATAGTTTTTCCTCATGAACAAATGATGAGTGCAGAAAACCCTCCTTAGAGCACAACCATCAGTAAATACCAAGAGATATTTTGTGTTTAGTTCTCTTTATCCTCCCTGTTTCTCAATACAGCTCTGTCTTAAATATATGTTAAGACAATCACCTACTGATAGTAGGAAAAAACTTGCATGCGATTGCAGTAAACTGACTCTGATACTCACAAGTTTATTTATAGGATTCTCAACTGTTTTGAGCCCAATACTCCTGTCCGCAGTGTAGATATTTGCCAGATTTCTAAAATATCTAATAATTTATCTTGGCTAACCCAGTCCAAGCATTGTGAGTTAATTAGGAGCAGCACACACCGGTAATATCAGAATCACTATACTGGATTGGTTTAAACCATTTTGTAGAATGATCACAGCAATATGAGAAGCTGAGTTAAAACAGTATACATTGAAGGGTCAACATGTGCTAATAATGCAAAAATATTTATCTCAATAAGGTAAGAGAAAGCATTCCTTTTTACCTCAGTACTCCATTTATAAATCAAAGGGAAACTATTAGCTCTAAAGGAAATATCCCTTTGCCACCAAAAAAGAAAGGAGTCTTCTCATGTGTAATCTCCTTTACAGCAGGAAGGTGTGTAAACAAAACAAGACGTGTACAGACAGCAAGTGGCATTAGAAGTACCAAAGGTGACAAAAGACTTGATACTCAAGCTATTCTTTAAAACATTCCCTTACAGAATATGGTTTGGGAGTCTTTTTTTATCCTGTCTTTCAACACTTTGCCCTAAATATTTGCCTTTTTATTTTTTTTTAACAAATGGATCATCTGCACTACCAAAGTCTGGAATTTCAATAACACACACACAAAAAAAAAAAAAAAAAAAAAAAAAAAAAAAAAAAAAAAAAAAAAAAAAAAAACCCAAAAAAACCCATATCAACAGCTTTGATTAGTTACTCTTACATTAAGTTTTTTTACTTGAGCGTTGATATTGCCATCTCCAAAACAAAGCCTCCCATGCTATATCAACAAAAAACCTTCAAACCTTGAGGGACGAAGTAGAAGGAGAGACCACAAATTGCACACAGAAAAGTAAAAAACAAAATTAAATATAGTCTTCATTAGGAAAAAAAGCAAAGATGTTGGTTAATCCTAGAAAATAATACATAATGTTAATGAATTTGGAGTTCTCTCAAAGGCACAAGCTTTTTATAGCTTGTGCTAGTAGCTCCTCTACTTAGGAATCTTTTCACGAGATTCCTCTAGAACTAGGGAACGCATTCAAATTTTAGAAAGTGTATAATGTTCTCAGTTATGAAGCAACTATATTTTCCTCTCTATCTCTAAAATGTGACTGCTTTCAATTAACCTTCTTCCTCAAAAATGTTTCACTATTATACCATTACCAGGCTCTTCCTAAGTTTTCCAGGTTTTGAGATTTTCATATACCTGATAATACAATAATAATAATAATAATAATAATAGTGAGTGCATGCTTATTCTTACAGGGAGATTAGTCTCCATTTCAGCACATTTTCTAGTTGAAGTTTTAGTTACTTGACAGACTATCTCCTGCAGAGATTAGCCTATTATTATTTGCTACAGACCCTCTCTGAAAGCAAGCCCATTTTCTCCAGATGACTCATTAACAAGCACGACAGAATGAAGTGTTCCAGCCTGAAATGCCAACAGCTAAAAATAACTCATCCTGCAGCCTATGACAATTCAGTCCGTCTCTTCACTCCACAGGAACCATCTCAGAGGGTCACCTTTTTGGGGGGGAATTAGCATATGCAATGAACTGGGGAGGGCAGGGCAAGGCACAGGGGCACCAACCTAACAAAACAAAGAAAGAAAATCACAAGGTACAGCAAAGCTACAAGGGGATAGTACTGCATAAGTAATTTCAAAAATCAATGTTCCAAACACCACTTAAAAGACTAATTTCACAGCAGAACAACAATTAATGGACTGGAAGGAAAAATACAAATATTTGACACAAATAAGACAATCCTGTGTTTTCCTCTGAAAAAAGTAATTTTGACTTCCCCTGTCCATGTGTTCCCTGCCACTACAACACTAACAAGACACATTTGGTGACACCCTGTGTAACTCTTCACGCTTTTATTAAGAAGCTTATGGTCAGCTGTCATGTTGCACAGAATTCCACCAGCTCTTTTGCTGAACAATATTTCTAAAAAGACAGCATTTTGTCATGGGAGATGTGCATTAAAGAATTTTCCTCCACTCCCAAGAAGGCTGCAATGAAGGAGGAAGAAACTTACCTTCCTACCTTTAGGCCTGCAAAAAAAAAAACCTCTCTTTATGAAGTACAGAAATACATTGTGGACCATGAAATCATAGGCTAGCTTAGGTTAGAGAAAACCTTTAAAGGTCAGCTAGTTCAAGTGCAATAAGTAAAGTATCTTTACCTGAAACAGGTTGCTCAGAGCCCCATCCAACCTCACCATGAATGTATTGAAGGATGGGGTCCTTCTCCTGACCCCTTCCAACAGGTGTGTCTTTCCTTTGCTGAGGACCCTAGAACTGGATGCAGCACTCCAGGTGATGTCTCACAAGGGCAGAATCTCTTTCCTTGACCTGCTGGCCATGCTGCTTTTGAGGCAGCCCAGGATGCTGTTGGCTGTCTGGGCTATGTGCTAGCCCAGACAGCCATGGCTAGCTGGGCTAGCACACAGCCCATGCTAGCTCATGCTCAGCTTTCTATTTGCTCATGACCCCAAGTCATCCTTGACAGGGCTGCTCTCAGCCCTTTCATACCCTAGCCTGATTGAGAGCAGGGGCTGCCCTAAGCCAGGTGCAGAACCCTGCTTGCATTGGGCCTTGTTGAAGCTCATCATGCTCACATGGGCCCACTTCTTGACACAGCAAATTCCAGAGAAGTTCATTTCTTTGTCTGGAAAGCCACTGAAACAAAACCTGTGCATAGATACCTGGTAGTTAACTGTTTCACAGTTACCACTAATTTGACAATAACATTTTCTTCACAAATGAATTCTTAAGAAAAGATTGAAAAAATGGAGTTTAATGGAGAAAATAAATGTCTAGAAACAATATTGACAGTTTAACAATGGCTCTTCAACACAAATACTTGGAAATGCTTGCTGTATTTCACAGCCATTCTCTCTAGACTCAAATACTAGTAATTAAGCCTTTGAACTGACTGGATGTGAGCATAACTACATTGCTACATAAAATCAAACAGAGGAACACGAGCCACTTCAGCTGTTTTAGGCAGCCTTGGTCACAGTTGCATACTGCTTTATTATTGAGAATACTTGGTGCATTACACTAATGTTAGCATGGCTGAACTGTTTGCAAAACCACATTTGCTCTAATGCCCAAGGCTGGCTGGTGTTTGCCACGCTACACCAGTAGTACCCAATTCAAACACATTTCAAAATGTAGTTTTTGCTGGCCTTGTGAGATGATCCACAAAGGAGCATTATGGAGTAGAGAGCTTAAAGATAGTGTCACTACCTGTATATGGAGGTTGACTCCCCTGTAACCTTGAATATGCCATTCTGTTCACAGGCAAAGTCAATCTTTTTCTAGCAGAAACTCCTTAGTTGCGGCATAGGAAGAATATCTCCAATTCTGCAAAACTATTTCCCTCTCCAACGTTTATTCATAAATTCTGCAAAAACAGTAGAAATACAAAAGCCGCCCTACAAACGCTTTCTGACATTAGAGAATACAAAAAAAGTAAGTTGAAGAAACAAACATTCTCTCTCTAGGTAAGAATGACTGAAGGTTTTCTGCAGACATTATTTGTATCAAGACCATATACAAGTCAGTAGCAATGGAAACATAAAAATACCAAGCTCAACTGATGTAACTGACATTTTCTCACTTTGTATGCCATGTAATGCTTCAAGTATGAAATTTCAACCAAGGTGAATTAAGATCAACAATTAAACCAATTTTATATTTTTTATTTAAACTCTTAAAAATCTAGGCTTTTAAAAATATATTCTTAACAGATTATAGTAAAAGTGACAGTCAAGTAATAAAATTCAAAATCAGAGTCTTCAGTTTTAATAAGTAGTTTGATATCATGGTGAACTCTAATTTGTTTGCTTTTCCTAGGGAGTAGGAACAAAGCAGCTTTGAATCACAAACAATGCCCTGCAGTCAGTAAAACTCATGAGGTATTAATTTACAGTTTCATCTGTGATCAGTTAAACTGAATGTGAAATCTTAAACATCTTTTAAAAAAACCCCACAAACAGCTCAATAAGATATTTTTTTCAACAGTGCTTTAACAAAAACCATACCTTATTAACAACTATTGTCAAAACAGAGCCAAATGCAAGTTGTATTTAAAGCCTGCATTCTAGTAACTAAACAATCATGAAAAATGCTATCCTTCAATAATATCGAAGTTGATACAGAAGTAACCAATACAGTCTTCAAAAATCACTTTACTGACTTCTAAGTCATACAAGAATAGTAATAAAAGCAAAAGTAATATTAAAAATTAAAAACCCCAATTATCAGAAAGAAGTATGTGTATGTGCATATCTAGAGAACACATTGTATGTATGAGTGCATGTATTTAGATCACAAGTCAAACACTTGGAAGAGAAAAAAGAATCATGTGTGAAAAGTTACGCAGAAGACCAGAAATCAATCTTCCAGGAAATTCTTCAATTCGGCTGTACAGGAACCTGCACGATTTTCTCTCTCTCTTTTTTCATTCATATGCACATATCTCATTTTCCACAGCGTATGATGCTCTATGCACAAGGACATCTTGTAATTTCAGAATCACTTTCCATTTCATACTGTGCTCTGAACAGTTCTACATGAAAAAATAGTGTATGATCATATTGTCAAAGACCACTGGCATGGAGATACCACTTGTTATCAAGATTAAAGAATTGAAGACAATCATACTGCTGACAGCTACTGTCACCTTAGTGGAGAAGGCAATAACTGCTTGTATAAATGTGGATGGTCAGTTTCAGTGTAAAACAAGGCAAATTACTTCAAATCACTTTCAGAGATAATGAGGAGGCACATCCACACTAAAAATACTCCCAAGAGCAAACCCTTGTGTGACATATACAATCATCACGTTGTTACTGGAACTGATATTAACCATGCATTTGTTAACTTGTAGAAAGAACAAGTATATCCACAAAATGAAAATATAAGCTATCGCAGGACAAAGATAGATTTCTGAAGACCTGAAGTATTTAATACTCTGAGAAGTTTCAAAGACCTTTTCTTACCTCCTTCTTCAGTTTAGATCCTACAACAGAGAAATCAGACTTGGCTGGCAAAAATTATTAAGATAAATCAAGTCTGTGCAAACTGAAGAGTTCTAAAAGGCTGATCTGAAAATCTGGACAAAATTGACTGAATCTGCTGTTGAGCTGAACACAGGATTATTTTAATATGCTTTAAACTTTTAGGACAGGAAAATGTAGCAGAAATGGCAATGACAATCAAGGCATCACACACAAACCTCAAATTAAGGTTTTATAAGACAAATAACGATATTTTCCTGACTCCTTACTGCAAACCATCCAGATTTAAGAATTTAATGCCTGCATGTTATCAGCAGAAATCTTGAATGTGGAGAAACCAAGAGCTTATATATAGCAAAAGAACATAAATCCTGGTTATGTTTTGTTGTTTTTTTTTTTTTTTTGTTCCCAAACAGGCAGAATCACACAAAAGTATTTTTTCAAATCCTTTTCTTTGCAAACATGCATGTTAGCCATAACAGCAGGCCTGAAGATAGCAACCATTATCCATGTGTTCTCTTATTCCTGTTTTCAAGTAATGGTTTCCAAAATATTTTTCCCAACCTGTCTTCCTGCTTTTTTCTCCAGCAAAGATACATGAGAACTTATCATATTCTGAGCAAATTTAACTTTGTTTATTATTCAATTTAATTTCTACCTATTATTTTATTAAATACCTGTTCAACTCCCTTATTCCCCTTCAACTATTTCTGAGAAGCACAGAGGTTTTTAAAGTGACCTCATCTGCAGACCTTGTTTTGTTAGCTGGGCTGTCTCCTCTATTTGGAAGATTTTTCTATTTGTCTGGCTAATGTCTTTATTTGGTAGCCCTTTTGGAAACCATATTAGCTCTGTGTGACCTCTTACTGTTCAAGGTAAGCGCACCCTGCAACTCAAACTAAAGAGTCTCCAGATGGCAGATTTCAGTCATTCCTAGGCCCTGCACAAGGAGAAGGAAAAGAGAGTGTGCAGACAGCTCCTCATACATGTGTCTGTCTCACTGGTAAGTGCAGGAGTTAGGTTAAACTCCTATGAAGAGTTATATATGGATAATGCCTTTAAAAGTCTGAGCAGAATTTACACATTTAATTTATATCTAATCATTTAAATAACATTAGAAGTGGGGCAACTGCCTGTATTAGATAATTAGGTATAACATTCAGAACAAGCACCATGATCTGCTTAAATCTATTCTATTATCAGTGGTTTAGGCTCATAACAATAATCTGTTCACAAAGAACTAGTTTCAGTTATACTTCCCCCAGGAAAAATTAAATCTTTTGTAACACATTATTGATAAGAAAGTATTTATGTACACTGTTTGGCCTAGTGACTTCCTTTATTTCCCCCTACTTGAATGCACCAATTTTTTGGTTAATGCAGTAAATCTGTTGTATTAAATCTGAACCTGATTAATGATGCACTGTATCAAGCTAAGTAGGATTCAATTAGTGTATAATTGATTAGTGTGTAATTGGAGCAGAGCTCTAGATTTACCAACATTAATTAGGACGGCTTATTACAGATAATTTATGTTATCATAATATAAAACAGAAAATAGAAAGTACTTGGTTTATCAAGAAAGCTTAACTTAAGATCAGGTGGACATCCCCACAGATTAGAAAGCACACAAACTAATGCCTGCAGAGTTGTTCAAGACACGTAAATCATAACAAGCTAAGTCTTTTAAAGAAAGTTAAATTGCTGATTAACCTTTTACCCTGGATTTCCTAAGCAATTAGACTGTTCATACTAATTTACTATAATAGACCATTCTAACAGAAGAGGGTACATATCCAAAGCTGCTACAATTAAACATCAGATCCTTTCAGTCAGTACACAATATTGCCAGACTGAGAACAGAAGGATGATCATTACTCTCAAAAATTAAAAACAAACCAAAATCCACCCCAAAAAAACCCAAAGTACCTTTAAAGTATACAAAGCATACACATTTATTAAAGCAGCAGAGGGAAATAAGCAGCAGCAACTCGGCTACCAGACCTCATCCATATTTGCTTAAAGCTCCTTTGGATGGTCACCCCAGTCTAGACAGAGGAAAGAACCACATATTCCCCTGAGTACACTGCCACAGTAATTATGTTCATTATCTTGCATGCTAACAACAAAGATATAATAATCTACCAGTGAATAATTCATACATTGTCAGGTCCCTCTATGATGTTCATTACTACTGGCACTACTCAGAATGCAAGTTAGAACGCAATTTTTTTAAAGATGCATTTACTATACAAACAAAATCTTGAAGTCTTTTTTACCTTCTTGGCCATTAACAAATTTAGCAACCAGTAGAAATATGGGTGGTTTTAAATAATTTTATTATATATTTAAATTCATATCAAGCAAGAAAAGTGAAACAGCCAGTCAGGAAGTTCATAGAAAAAAGTTAAAAGAATGCTTTAAGAAGTAAGACCTCAAAACTTTTTATTGTAAGTTAACACCAAAAGAAGACTCAAAAAGCTATAAGAACAATCATTGATTCTCTCCATCCCCTCTCCCAATGCTCGCTTGATTAATTACTAAAATTAAAACATCCTACCACTATTTTTATCTAAATACTTACCATCTTTCTCAAAGAATCTAAACAAACATCAAATTTAAGCACACACATTAACATAACTGACCTACTTGCCTACTATAATCAATAATTACAGCATTTGTTCATTATTAAAACTAAATTCAATCTCTATACCTACTATTTTGCCTCCCATTTCCACTTGCATTTATAAATTTCTTTTATTGTACCTGCTGAACTTTGCTTGGAAGAGTTAAAATTAATGCATCTTGATCTTTTTCAAAAATTGTTTCAGGTTTAGAACTGCCATAACTTGTCTTACAACCCACACATATAACTGAATTCCCTGAGACAATGTACTTAACTTCAATAACCTGAACACAGTAAGGTACAAAATGCCCTTCTTTATTTTTTTCCCATCCCTGCTACCAAATTCTGTACTAGTCCCTCCAAAATATTGTTATAGGCTAACAGGTAATCTAATTACACACATTATTTACTCACACAGCTTAGCACCAGTGCTGCTCTCTGCATATACAGGGTATTAAGACTATAGTGAAGCACAACAGGAATAACCACAATTGATCATAATGTTCTGATTTAGTTTTCCACAACAGGAATAACCACAATTGATCATAATGTCCTGATTTGGTTTTTACACACTTAGGAAAATCCATTCACACTAAACAAACCCAAAATCAGTTTTCTGCTGAACATAATAATGAATTAGCCAGTGTCAAAAACATGACTTTGGCAAAATCAAACACCAAAATGATGAAACTAATATGAAGTTCATTTAAAGCATATGCATCACCAGTACCCTTCAGCACCAAGAAAATATTTAGCAGAAATAATTGGTTCTCAGGCTCCCCTTGCACATTTCTATGACCATTAACAAAGGATGCCAGGTAGACCAGTCCTAGCAAACTTCTGGCTTCAGTAAGGCACAGCACTAATGACAAGATGAGCCCCCTGTAACAAAGGGCACCTTCACAAACCTGGGGCTCTGCTTGGCAGCATTAAGACTCTAAGACAAGTAAGAAAAAACTCAGTATGCAGATATTCAAATTCAGTTGTATAAAAAAACATTTAAAGTTTAAGAGCACCCTATGGATCAGAGGTCACAACATACATGAATGAATGAATGAATGAATGCACTTCTTGCCATTAATTAAGTAATCCAAGGTAATAGAATTAACTGCCTCAAGTGGTTAAAAATTTCCTATAACATAAGAGTATTTGCCAATGTCACCTACACTTGGTAATCCACTATTTAAGTTGCTTGAAGACTGTTATACTCCAAGTTTGTGCAATTTCCCTCTGTTTGATACAAAACACAGTACATTTCCACATGGCCTACCTGCATTTACTGGCTCCACAAACTAGCCACAGGATTAACAGTTTACCCAGAATATTACCACCAGTTTTAAAGGTTTAGAAAAAAAGAGAGTTCAAATTTTACTTTCACACACCTCCCCCAACTGTTGCTTCTCAAGGTGATTTCAGTATCTGACGTCTTTTCAAACTTTCCAGTATACTTAACTTCCCAATTTTCCTAATCAGCATCTTCTGAATCTAATATGCTAGCAAATAATTCTCACTTATTACACAGGAAAAGCCTTTTATTTTGAAGGTTTTATTAAACAGACATAATGCTTGCCAACCAAATCTTCAAAGCATACTAAAAAAATGATGGGGAAAAAAAAGCAATGGTAAAAAATGTGATGGTCTGTAGAAACACATTTTAACAAGAATTCCAGAAATATTCAGGTATGTTTGATTTTTAATAGGTTACAACGAAATTATTCCCTGAACAAACTGTGATAGCCCTTTTATTTCTTTCCCAGCACTGCTGTCACTCCATTATCTAGTTTATTATACAAGTACTCATGCTCCAGTTGGTCTCTAAATAAATCATCCTCATGTAAGAGAAACTAGTTCCATTCTTAAATTATGAAATTTAGATCAATTTTCTGGCACTTTAAATCAATGTAACTAATGGTCCAATTTCAAATCAATTTGATGCATGTAATTTACAATAAGCATGCACATCTTTCCTCTGAAAGGCTAACAAATGAATTTTACAACGACCACACCATGACTATGATAGGAATTCAAACACGTTAAGAACGCTCTATAAAGTTGAAGGAAAAAAACCCCAAACAACCCAACAAGAAAACACAAGCCTCTACCTCCAAACCTTTGAAACTTCGCACCTGGGAAGCACATAAAAGGTCAAAGTGCTGCTCTTCACCACAGTGACCCAAAGACTATGCAGCATCTCTCATCCACAGAAGTCAGTCATTTTTTTCATGCTTTGTCTATTGAAAATTTGAGACACACTGGTACTTTTTCCAGAAGTTTAAGAACAGAACTGATTTCTCTCTCTCAGTCAGTTATACAATAACAATACTCACCAGAAATCCCAGTTCACTGATAACTCAAGATCTGGTAGACATAGAAAAAACCCAAAACTATTACAGGCTGAGGAACAGTCATCAAAAAAATTGAAATCCTATACATTAGAGAATCAACTCTCAGTCTAGATGATTAAGCCTCACCTCAAAACCAAAGTCACAAAACCAATCCCAAAGAAACAGCTTAGTAGTCTATCAGTTCAAGAAAAGTGAAGATGATTTAACAGGCTTCAAAGCAAATAATGAGAAAATGAAAATAAAAAGTAAAACTCATAGAGAGGACAGTAGATGCATGATCTATCAACTTCCTCCTCCCTTCTGTCAAAACTCAAACCACTTTCTCTCATTTATGTCAAGAGTCAGAGGTGGCAACTCCCAAACAATGCTGCTTATATCACTCACTAGCTGGGTGGTGCAAAAGCACAACTATTCCATGTCTTTCTTTTGCTACTCTCAACAATTTTTCTCTGTTCTATTGCTAATTAATATCTGTGAACTTTGTTTTACTTAATTGATTTTTCAAGCAGCAATTACTCTGCCATCTTAGTATAGCAACTGAAATTAAAAATAGAAATTACACAAAAAAATCCTGCAGTGATGTTTAAGGCTCTATTAAAACAGTTCGTGCTAAGCCTAAATGTAGAACTTAACTTGAACTGCAAAAAGAGGAACAACCATTACTACTCAAAATCCACTTCCTGAAGAGTGAACTTTTTATAAAATCTTAACTGTATGAAAATGCCCCCTACGCTAACAAACAAGCATTATTAACAGCCCATACATGCATTCCAGTCCAGTCCTGACTTCTGCCTTTTCTTTAAATCCAGCACTGGTGGTTATTCTTTTCCCAGAACAGTGTGAACTCTTCCACCACGTCTTCACTTATTTATTCTTCAAATAAGATAAAAACTTCAAATGCATTAACAGCTATGAGCTCAGCAGCAGCAGCCCCTCATTTGAAAGGTTTACCAATGCCAATATAAGCATGTAGATAGCTTGTGGATTGCCCCAAGAAGTCCTAGATCTAGAACTCATTTCAAGCTCCTATATATGGAGCCATGATGGAGCCAGACAATTAGCTGGCTTTAGGAGTAGCCATGCATTGATTGCACAAGTATTTCAGGGCAGCTGTTAGACTAGCTCTTGCCTGCTCTCAGAGCCTGAGTTCATAGCAGCTAAGGCAGATAAGGCCTGCTCCTGGAACATTCAATCTATTTTGTTTAGTCCAAAAAGAATTCCATTTATGTGCTCACAGATGACTCTGCAATGGGAAGTGAAGTGAAATAGGTGGCGACAGATGAAAAAATCAATTCAGAAGAAGAGGAAATTCAAACTAGACACTAATATCAAGGCACCTACAGAACACATAAGTTCAGTCTGTCCAGACAGAACCCAGATTAGCTAAAGGTCTTTACCTCAAAGGCTAATTCCCTGCTGTGTTTTTAGGATTTCACATAACATCCATCTTCCCACTTGGTATTCCTGCATGTAATTCCAGTGAGTCAGCTTAATTAAGCATCCTTCAGTTATGTATTAACACTGACTGAGATAACCTACAGTCTACTTAAAAACAAACAAAAGCAGCATTCCAAGTCTGATTTCCAGAGCTGTAGTAACCTACAGGTAACATTATACATCAGACAATCATGATACTTCCCCTCATCTCCCAAAACCAGCTATAATCTCACCTTTCCACTACAAAGTACACAGAGGAGGTACGGTTACAGCAGAGTGTCTGCCCCTAAGGTAGGGTACGTGGAGCAAATTACTTCCACTCTATCAGCACCAGAAAGGATTAGGCTAACACTGATTTGCATCCTTGAAGATCAAGCCTATACTACCTCATTCCAAACCCATATTTGCATGATGAAAGAGCAGGAAGAAAAAGTAAGTCCAAATGAATTCTTCTTTCTGCTAAGAGAAATTGAAAGATCAAGCACAATTTGGAAAGCAGTAAACATACACATCTTTGCTAACAGAAACGTTCATATTACGTAAAATAGGCTAAATATGCTAATTTTATATTGTTTAGATACACATTTAACACTTGCAAGCAATTCTTCAAGATAAACACCAGTTGAAGTCTGCACTTAATTCAATCAAATGTTCTTCATTAGGATCAAAGTTCATCCAATTCATCAAAGTTGTTTTAAATAACGCCAAGTACTCAGAGACAAGTCATGACGTAATACGAGAAATTTCCCCACTCTGTTCCCTCTCATTGCATCTCTGGGTGTATAATGCAAAATTTAGCATCTGCATATGTCCTCTCCGACCTCAGTTTATTAAGGACTTCACAAGGAAAAATAATTCATATCATTAATTATCAATATGCTGCTTGCAGGATTTTCATTCCTTCATCCAACCAGCTTACCAATTACAGCACGCTTCATCTTAGATCAGTTTGCATGCCTTAAACTTCCAGACTGGTTTGATCTTGGTTAGCTTCTCTTTTATATTAAAAACCACTCTCCAACAGTCTGCATTTTCTCCCTAACAAGGCTGTTGTCAAGTCTGGGACAACATCCCTAACGCTGAAGTTTTTAAGGCAGAAGAGGCAAGCTGTTCCTGGGAAAACGCCAAGATTTCCACCCTCCTCTTTTACTTGTGCATGTGTCTGCACACAGTGAAAGACAGAGCTCCCCCAGACAGGACCAGTCACAGCACAACTGAAACAGGACAACTCCAGCAATTCCATCTTTCAGAGAGTGGAACAACAAGGTAACAAATGAAAGCCAGCTTACAGATTTAATTCAACTGCTATATGGATAACAGATGAAGAAGAAACCAGGATACATTACTTTTAAAAAAACCAAACAGAGGAGCATTATAAAAGCCCAGTTTTCACATTCCTTGAAATGCATCTATTAAGGATTCTTACTCTTGCAAGACAGAGCATTTGAATAGTATCCCAAGATGCAAGAAGTGACACAGGGCACTAAGGTGTAACCCTGAGTTCTAGCTTCTTTTATATAAGAGGTTGGAAAAAAAAAAAAACAATATATAGTTTGGAAAGAAAAGTTGAAATAAATGGATAACTGGAAAAAAGTTGGAGAAGGGATTTCCAATAATCAGCGAAGATTCATGAATTTACACTACAAAGATGCTGGACCCAAAAACATGAGGCCTGGACAGACGGTATCTTTAAAGAATTGTCTTTATTTGGATGGATGATCTCGAACAATATCTGTTTTACAAAATCTACCACGACGCCTGTACATTATAAATATTATAAATTCTAAAAAAGGCATGTTACTACTACATCTTGATGTTGAACACCCTATCTATATTCACAGTCACACTGACTAAAACATGAGTTTGTGATGTGTTACTTTATTACACTCAGAAAATGAATCTCTAGTAATAAGAATTTAAGTGAGGCAGACCTATGACACACTGAACATGAGAACTCCATGTGGGAATGTACCTTGGATTTCATATTCCTTCAAACAAGGGATCATTCTTTTTCACTATTTTATACAGAAGCTGGACAGCACAGCAGCCGTCACATAATAGAACATAATGAATGACCCTTCCACATGCAGACCAAATAATCACCAAAAAAAAACCTGAAAAACTGAAATGTATCTGGAATCACATATTTAGCTATAGTGATTCAGAAATTTCATCCCAGTTTACTGACACTTTTTTGTATGGCCTGGTCATTTTTGAGCCTATAGTAAAAAAAAGAGGAATTTGAGAAAACCTAGAGGGGTAAATAATGTCAGGTTCTTCCTCCACCATTAAGTAGTATCATTTTATAGTGACCTACAAAAAAAAGGTGATATAAAGCATGATCAATAAAATCATAAAATACATTAATCAAATTCCTTTAATACCTCATAGAGACATGACATTGTCCAGTAAACATCCACAGAAGACTTCTCATTTTCAATTATAAGAATACAGAGTCTTGCAGGTATTTGACCTTGCAGATGATCTCAGTTTGTCCCAGGAAGAGGGACACAAAGAAGAATGCAAAGGTAATTTTCCCATTTTTTCTTTCTGAAACACATCATCTTCAGGTATTCAAGAGGTGAAGAAACAAAAATATATCACACTGAAAGGAGTCCATCCAGCTTACAGGTTCACGTACATAGAATAACATTATCATCGACCAAGATCTTCACTTACTTTTAAGCATTTTAGGTCCTGTGCAAGGCTTAGCAATTTTTTAAAACTTCAGCCAAGTGGAAATTGAAAAAAAAAAACCAACCAAGATCTAACTTCCCATTTGCTTGTATCAAGTGGGAAGAGTTACATATTCTATTGAACTATTTAAACAAAATGAAGGGGATTTTCAACTAGAATTATATCTCTTCTGAACCCTCAATTCAAGTGGAATGGGTCCATTATTCATAATCTTTCGAGGTGATGTCCTAGACATACTTAGTCTAATACTTCTCATCTCTTTTCAACTTCTACCACCACAATATCTACCTGCTTCAAGGTAGTACAACCTTCAGCCCAACAGACACTGCAAGTATGAGATCAATAACCCTTTTCACCATCATAAAAAATTTTCACATGAAGCTCCAAAGCATGCTGGTCAACTCCTTGTAAACTCCTGCACTTCAGCTTCCAGCAGGGATTCCCTGCATCTTCTCTTGAACACCTGCTGGCCCTAAGAGTCCCCATTGAGACCCAACACTACTGCAGCACGTCCCTAAGCCTCTGAATTTCTTCCCAGACTTCTCTCAGAAACAATCTGCCAACACTTCAAGCCAGCTCCTCCCAGTCTAATTCCATCCTGCCTTATCCCAACCCTGTTCTTGATCAGAGCTCTAGGAAGAGAATTGCCTTCTCTTTGAGATTTAAGACACACTACCTCATATGATTATACACTTACTGTTACCTCAAAAGTTTAAGTTGCCATTTACTATGTCAGTGCTAGATAGGGCTAACATCTACAACAGCAAGCAAAGTAAACACAGAAAAAGAGCTGATGGGTTGCGACAGAAAGAAGAAAAGTTAACATAAATCATATGAAAAAATTGCATCTGAAAAAGAAGACTGAAATCTATGCCTGTTAAAACAGAGACTTTGGAACAGGTTGTCTGACAACAAAAAAAAAAAAATTAAAAGAAAAAAAAACTAGCTACTCTCATTTCAGAGAATTCAAGTAATAAAAGCAAAATGAAAACTCCAGGACAGATGTAGCATAAACAAACTAAGGTCTTTCAGGTGCAGATTGAGCATACAGCTTCTGATTTCAGTAAGTCATGAATATATCCAAGAAGCAGCCTCTTAATATACCTGCTGAAGGTAAAACTGCTTCTAATAAAGAAGCCTGGTTTCTTAACCAGGCTTCTTAACCTGGTTTCTTCTCTTAATGCATATTCTATATTAGGCCTATTCATATTCTATATAATGCATATTCTATATTAGCTATACCAACAGCCTTACTTCTCTGCCATGTTCTTGAAGTCCCTTCAAGGTACCCTCTCACCCTCATTCTTCTCCCCACCTCCTCCAGCCCGGCTTCTTGGCTGGTGGAAGGGGAGGACTTGCTGATTTGTGGTTCCCTGCATTGATGTTTACTGGGTAGTGCCCATTGGTGGTTCCAGTCCATCAGGCATGATCCTGCTGCAGGAAAAAATGTCTGGGTTCCACCCCCTTTCCCTACATGCAACTCCCTTCTTTATCAAGCCCCTAACTTGCTTGAGACCTTCAGTAACTTCTTATCCTACACATTTTCTCTCCCCTGTCAAACATGGTTCTGATATTGCCCACTGAGCTTAAGAGTTATTAGAGACAGACAGAGAATAGCTCAATTGGTAAGAGAGACAGGCTATAAATACACAGGAAGATAACTTGCCAAATCTCATAATTTCTTCTGAAGACAGGACTGACAACAGCAATAGTTTTCCTAGGTCTAGGGACTTTCTTTCCCTTCCTCTCCTCTCCCAGGCCTCTAAAAATTTACTCCAATTGCTCCAGACAGATCAAAATATGTGAATGAAAATGGAAGGGAAAGAGAAAGCAAGCACAAAAAACCCCATTTTTAAGCCAGCTTATAAGAAAATTGGAGTATGTTTTCAATTGTTCATAGCATATTCAAAGATGAATTTCAAAAATTTATAAAGCCATTTTAACACTCAAATCTCTAGCTTATCAAACTGCAATCTTTAAAAGAAAGTGCACCTTTTCAAGTAGTTATTTACTTCTTGAAATGCAAATTTGTAGGAAGAATTCATTTTCTCCACCCTCAAAAAAACATGAAGGGCTTTCAAAAGCTGATTTACCTTCTCATTTATACAAGGTAATGCAGTATATTTGCATAAAACAGTCAAAACTTTTTTTTTTGTAATGTAATAGGTAGCTAACTATGTAACCCCTGCCGTTTTAAAAGACAGTCCCCTCGTTAGGAAACCGTTCAAAGTGACAATTTCAGTAACTCAGCATCTCTTTCTGGATAATTAGATGTATTATGAATATGCAAATTTCACACAGCTGATTGGCTTAAATGTATCCCATTCCTCAAGAACACCACCTTCCCTACAAACAACTGTATTAGCAAAGGCAGGCTGTCATCCAAACTTGTTTTAAACATTCATCTGCAGAGCTCAAATACAGATCACAGCAGACAGAATTGCTTTGACCCAGCTTCATGAAGGCACAGGTGGTGGATGACTATTTTGCTACTGGTGACCTCTATACATAGGACTTTGTTGTAGCAGATCTTCGCAATATCTTTCAGGGGGACAGGGGTGGAGATTTCATGCCATCCACATTATCACAGAAAGTAAGTTAAATAACATAACAATAGCACCATCCAGTGGCAGTATATTCCCTTTGAGATATTTATCACTTGTAACACTTAGCATGAAGCAACTTTAAAACAATTAAGTATGGTACTTCCACTTCTGAAGCAACTTTAAAACATGTAAGCAAGGTACTTCCACTTCTAATCACAGTTTTTTTGAGCAGCCAGCATCCAGAGAATATAGAGGTCTTGGTAGGAAATGCAGTACTAGCAGAGAGTTTGAAAAGAGCAACTGCACATACAAATAGCTGGGGAAAAATACTGAAAAAAGCACAAATATAACACTGTGCAAGTTGTAAATATTGCAAAATCTGTAATTCAAGTTTATTCTGATACGGAAACCTTCTAATATATTCACTGAGAGTTGAAAATACTTTTACCTGAACTAGGCCGCTTCTTATTGCTTTTTAGGCAGAAAATTATTCAGTGTCTTCTCAGTATATACTTTAAAATTAAAGACCCAAAAAAAAAGACAAACCTGGCCATTTCCACAAAAAAAAAAAAAATTGAGCAACGGTATCCTGTATATCTTACACCTGCTTGTTCCTTCCTCCAGTTTCTTTATTCATATTAATTTAACATTTTTCCCTTCTATTCACTTGTTTGGTGTCCCATTTCCTCAGAAAAACAAGTATTTTAAATTTTCAGTATCAGAGTGGTAACCTTTACTCACGGTAAGCATCTGTGGCAGAGCCAAAGGAAGCCCCATAAAACAATAAAGGGGAAAAAAGGGGGAAAAAAGCTGTTGCACAGTAATTGCCAACTGCAATAACCAGAACAACAGAAATAAAGAAAGTACTGGTTTTAAAGATATTTTCAGAGTGTTTTTCTCAGAGTAGACAGTAAATAAACAGTCACAAAGTTTAATCATTCAGTGTCCAACCCTTGACACAGGCACATCCTTCCAGCTTAGGAAGGATTCCCTCAAAATGTATCAACCAATAACACGTGTATTTGGAAAACTATGATGGAATGATTTTCTCTTCATTGTGAAGCGGGATATTCACACTGCAAAGTTTTAACAAAGCTGCTGCTTGTTTCTAAACATTCTCATAGCTGCTGCTGGAATTCTAACCCAAAATTTTCTTCTTAGAATTCAAGAAATCTGTGCAGGACTGTGTCAACAGATGGAAATTGGTAGGCTTATTCACTGATGCATACAGACTGATATATCACTGTTGTTGAGTGCTAGAAATATTAGCTCAAGAGATCGCCTACTTTTAGAGAAGTTCTTCAAGTTAGTTTAGAAGTTTTCAACAAATCTGTGAGAAAATTTGCCACTACAGCTTAAAATCACAGTGTTACCTGCTGGAGTTGCATAGCCTGTTTAAATACTCAATTTCAACTTAAAGCACCCAACGCATTTTTGCGCTAATACTGAATTTCCCCAAGTATTTTTCCCTGTAGTAAAAGACTGTGATTCTGCCCTCCAATCTTTGATAGTCCAATATTGGACCTGAAGTACATTGAGGACAAGCAAGATAGGAGAACATTATGCGTCTTCAGGGTGTTTTATACAGATATTAGAAATAAGAAATTAAAATTATAAGTAATGCCATTGTATTGCCACTGTCTGTAGCCCTCTTGTCACTCCCCTCACAACCAGAACCAGTGACATCAGTTAAAGAGATAAGATCAGGCCAGGACTGACATACTGGGTACAGGGTTGTTCAGATGCTCAACTGGCACAGGCAGTTTATGTCCATCACCTCCCACACACCCCTGCACTCGCCTGCATAAGGTCTGTGTGTTTCAGCTGCTCAGCAGAGACACTGGCATCTGCAGCTGCAACTGCACCAGCTGACTCATGTGACCAGAAGGTACCATTGAATCCCTTGCAGCAGCTGCACTCCATCTGTGATCGCTGGTTTGGGGACAGAAGCTGCAGTGTGTGTCAGTTGCTGTTTCCACTTCTTGTAAACAAGGTCATCTGATCATACAGCCACAACAGCATCAGGGCAGGAGACCCCCTTCAGAATAAGCAGATGGCTCCATCGTTCAGGCACACAGCTCTTGAATGTGCAGCAAGTTTCCCATGCAATTTAGAGACAGCTACATTGCCTGTTCGCTTTGGCCACAAATCCATAAAATTACAACCTTATCCGGTACAAAGCTTCAAGAACAAATCAATTTAGATGTCTGAGAGATGATTACATGATACAATGATTATTGAACTATAGAAGTATGTAGATCAGACAATATTTCCTGGCAAGTCTTCAATACTATTCATGAGCAGGAGGAAAGCAAAACAAGCATATCTCTCTGCAAATGCAAAACTGCACATCCATACCAAACACATACCCTTTAGACTGCTAAGCAAGGGCTTCCAGATGTCCTGATTAAATCAGATGGTCAACTTCATGTGATATCTTCCATCACACTACTAAAATGGCTTGAGTCTCATTACTTTCTTCTCACTACAGGCTACTCTCTCTGCTCTGTATTTTTGCCTGTAGGGATGCATAGGTGCACAGAACCTTACCCTAGCAAAAATACATGTGCACATTCTCTTTGCACACAGCCTTGTCCTACGCTATCCTGGCTCCCCTGCTGAGAACCATTGCCTTTTTACCCCCATTGCAACTCCTGTGCATTCTGCAATCCATCCAACTCCCTCTTCACTGTTATGGGCAATAGTTCTCTGTTCCATCCTGCAAGCAAACCTTTCAGTGGGAATGAAGGAGCACACCATTACAAGTTATGTAGTAAGATTGCACTGTCTCCACATGACATCTTACTATTTCCAAAGACCCTTAGAGACAGCTAGACAAATATCTGCCAGGAATGACAAAGATGCATCTCTAGTTGGATTGGGGGATTGAAACTAAATGATCTCTTGAGGTCTCTTTCTACAGTTCTGTGAAAGGAAAGGCAATTAATGGGCAGCTACTAAATTATTTTCACACAAGCCATTTAATCTGCTCTGATAGATGACCACCTTTAAAATAGCAGAATTCACTATTCTGAGCACTAATTGGTACTCTTGGGGCTATGCTTAACTCAGAAAAGACTGAATGGGCAATAGAGACTTATCTGTTCTCTCAGTAGCAAACTCTACAGCTTATTTTACATTTTATTTGTGGTGCTTACATCTCTAAATGAGGATACTTTTAGAGCCAAATTAGCAAAGAGAGTGATACTGCATTAACTGCTTTGGAAGTGGAATATCTGATGTGATTCTGCCATTTTTATAATACGGTAACAAGCAGGACATCAGTGGGCATTCTCTGGCAAGTCAATTGAGAGCTTCACTAAGAAAAATACTTCAAGTGAGAAAATTTAAGTCCCAGGACAGGAAAAATTTATACCATGTTATTAATTGCACACAAATGTCACAACAATAAAGCTCATTACCTGATTATTTAGGAAAAATGCTGGCATAGTACCCTAACTATGTCTCTTATGGAATTACGAAAAAACAATACACAATAAATGTACATACTTTATTGATGTAAACAGAGCAGGCAAACACAAGTGCCACCAATAAATAAGTTCTATTCTTAAAATCCCAAGAGTTCACAAAAGCCTCAGGCTACTCAAAAATCAAATGAAATGTGCCTGCATTTGAAAATTCAGTTATAGTGTATCTTCTCTTACAGTAAGTTTTTTTGGTCACTAAAATGCAAAAATATTGGAAATTTAAATTCTCCATATACTCTCACTATTATTTAAAAAAAATTATTAAGAATTAAATAATGAATATTTTTATTCTCTTTGGCATTGACCAGCTTTTAGATAATCATACCAGCAACACGTTAAAAACCAGAATAAAATCAAAACTGAGTTTAGAGAAGAGATGATCACGCTATAATTCTGGGTTTTGCAATTTCACTTAACCAGTTAACACAGCAATCTGAACGTGAAAGATGTTTGTGGTCTGAATTATACAAAAAACCCTCACAAGCCCCCATCTTGCTCAGGTGTATCTCATCTCAAGCTCAAACTGCATGCACATGAAATACGCATTTCTTACCTCCGCTGGTTTTAAAGAGCCTCAGTGAAAGCAGTAAGTCCCCTCACCTCAAGTTTACAAGTGTTTAAGCAAAAAGATAACAGTGCACTGTCAAGTCCTTTCAAGTGGTTAAAAGCTTTAGACATTTTACACCTTTTACAACAGGTTTCAAAGAGCTGCCACCAAGGTGGCTGCTGCTCTAAGCACCCCCCCAGCTGGCAGCACTCCCAGCACTGACCACACACTCCCTTTGCCGGGGCTTTGGAACAGCGCCTCCACTTCAACAGCTTTGATGTTATGTCATTAAAATCAGACCAAAATCAGAAGTAAAACAGGATCTGCCAACAGCAGATTAGCTGAAGGCTCTCCTTCACACACTGTATACTTAAGGCAATAAAATTAATGCAATTCCACAAAATGGTTGGGTGGGTAGTACCTTTTGTTCCGATTCTGGTGCTATGTCTAGAGGACTGTGAGTAGAATACATATTAAAAATACAGTAAGAGAATGGAATAAAATCCCATTTTAAATTCTCGCTCTTTGTTTCAGAATATGCAGTTCTTGCTGTGGAGCCTGCAGCTTGAAGTTAAATAATTACTCTGACAGCTCAAACCCATCCCACGGCCATCTTTAATACATTCTCTAAGAGTTACTAAGACAATGTATCTTCTAGGCTATTAAAAGGTCCAATTAATAATTTCTAAATTTTAGGAAAATCTCAAGTTTAATGCAACATTGCATAACACAAAAATTAATATTTTCAAGACAGATCTTGTCGAATTCTATGTGCAGTAAAGATGCAGAAACCTTAGTTACCTTAGCTAAAAAGCAGCAATCCCAGGAGATTTTGCATGTTTTGTAGCAGAAGACTGCATCTTCTTCTAAAAAGAGTGCACCCCATCCTCTATTGGAAAGAAAGCACTACTGTGACAGAAATATGCAGCAGTAGGGAAAAAAAATCATTCTGCATATTCAAAACTCAAGTCTTCAAATACATGTGTCACTGCACACAGTCCCATCACTACTGCATTAGCACCACACTTCATCAATACCAGGAGTCAGTGCTGTTGAAACATTAACACCATTTTTTAACAAGTTGTAAAAATAAGAAAAGTGCCAAGAGAAGTCATGAGGGAAGTCATCTTCTGGACAATCATGTCTTACTGACTGCCCAAACTGCATTTACTGGAAATGAGCCCCAGGAGGACAGGAGGGCGCAGCCATCCTGTGCTGTCTCGGAAGTCTTGGCTCTACACTGGGTGAGAGGCAAGCTGAAGTGCTTTACAGGAGTTCAGATCACTTGAGCCTTCCAAGTCTGAGAGTTCAGTTCAGGGCTGTGGGTCCTCTGCTCAGTCTGTGCAGGAGGGTGAGCTTAGGAACAGGCAGCAAAAGGAAAAACGTTATTTCCTTGCTTTTTCCTTGCATGTATGTCTAGTACACACTGAGGAACAGTAATCACTGTCAGGAATATTATCAAGAAGAAAAACAGAGTAACCTGGCCTCATTAGCTCACTACACAGAAGAACCAAATAGGCGGTCTATGTCAGTCCGCCTATTCCTGCACAAATTGTCAAAGTAAGAAATCATTACAAGAGATGAATTTAACTCAATAACCAGTACTGTGAGAGTTCCTGGAAGCAATGAAATTTGAGCTGGAATATTAGAAAACATCTTTCCCTTAAAGGATGTTTTGATATCTCTTCTGTACCACCTATAATAAGGCTGTGGTAATCAAAGCAGATGACACAAGAAAACCTCTACTGAAAGTAAGGGAAGAAAAATTAATATATGCAATTTAGAGCAAGACTACAGAAGAACAGTGAGTCTGACATTTGGAATTTTTAAGCAAATGAAGTTTCAATCCTTTAGCAGCTGTTTTTACACCTTGTATGTCACATACATAAAATATTTTGGATTCTCCATTGGCTTTCATAACCATCCTTCTCTTTCCCCTCCAGCACTCCTCCTTCCCACTACCATGGAAGTGTTGTATCACACAACAGCCTCAGATAAGCATCTCAGGCTATAAAACCAAGCTCCCCAGAGGAACATAAGCCTTGTTCTTAACTGCCAGCCATAGCTATTATCAGAAGTTTTCTTCTATTTTACATCAAATAAGCACTGTGCCATACAAGAATGAATTGGCACTGTTTTCCAGGAGCTGTTTAACAATAGAGACTATTCTAATAGACCCTTTAAAGCCACATAGCAAAGTTGGGCTTTAATATACTATACACGCAAAGGAACATGAATGGAGGCAGGAGGCTCAATAAAACACTGCACTGGTACACGCACACAGTTTTAAAATACTGATGCAATCTGTTTACCACCCAGTTCAAGTATTGTGCAGTTTACTCATTTAACATCTCCAACAGCAGGATGCAAAATGAAATTATATACTGAAACTAACTTGAAATTTTTGATTTTAAATTTAAGCATATGTAAAGACTGCTCCATGAAAGAAATTAAAAGTATTTCTGCTATACCTTGGTATCTTAACTTCTGGAAATTTTATGCAGGACTGCCTGTTATCAAGAATTTAATGAGCTGATTTCTATACTGCTAATTTGCACTGGTGCTGTAATTCCAAATAATTGCATGAAGGGTGGACACGCAGAAAAACGAAGGAAAAAATACAGAGGGAGGAATCTGTAACAGAAATTCTGTAGCTAACCATAAATCATTCTTTTTGTACATCTGACTCAAGCTTTTATGTGTATGTGTATATATTACACAGAAGTGACAAAATAATTCTAGAGAAATCAAACTGCAATTTAAAGTAGTTTCTACAGAGGGAGCCAACAACTCAAGGAACTGGATTAAGAAAACATTCCAGATCAGTACAGAGTTCTTCCCAACCATCAAGTTCATTCCTTACAAGTTTCTCAAATATCAACAGCACATCATCCAGATTCTTACTCTACAGAATTCCCAAGTACTTAATGGAAGTTTAATTAAAGAAGTGCCTAATTACATGTCACAGAACAATCAGAGTCAATATATACAGAATTTTTTTTGCTTTGGGAAAAAGTGGCAACTTAAGAGACTAGTCATTCTAAATTACTATTTATTTATTTGATTTTGTAAAAGCAAGTATCAGTTGCATAGTAGAGATTTTTATTGAAGTTTTCAGACAAAACTCTACACCAGGAAACAGGTGAATATGATACTTGATTTAAAAAAAAATGAGGAAGAAATCTAACATAAAGTCATGCAAAGGTGGGAGCCGGAAGGTTTTTTCATGAATCTGGGCACCTTGTTATAACTGTCGTAACAGTTTTCCCCATTAATTTATTGCCAAATCATATTTCATAATATATATGAATCCACTCAAATGTAATTACAAGTGAGGCATATTATATCAAGTAACTCAACAGCTGTGACAGATTCATACATCACCTCACCCATATAAATCACATATATTGTCAGCATATTTTGAGAAGGCCAACAAAAGACTTAAAGCTTCATATTTCTGATATTTTGCTCTCTCTTCCCCCCCTACTTCCACAAACAACTTTCTACCCTCTCTTTTAGCTTTAGGGGGGAAAGAGGATGGATAAAAAGCAAAGGTATTTTAAAGAGACTTATGCCCAACAGGACAAATCCCAAACCCCACACATAGGGAAGATTTCTGCGAGTGTTACCGAAGATAAATTGCCCCCTCTAGTGGCACAGAACACTCAGCTGTTTCCAAAAGCATTAGATGGACAGCTGCATCCCTCTGGTGACCCAGAATTCATGTCTCCCTCCCTGCAAGCTGAACTACCAATGACACACGGTTGCACTTTAATTGTGCTTGGGGTCGAGTCCCTTAGCTCTTGTATTGAAGTACTGTGACAGACAGTGACTAACACGGGGTAGCCACCCCACCCCCAAATACGAGGAAACTGGTCTCAACATTCCTGTGACATGGTTCTAATCCCTTTGAGATCCTTGAGCTCTCTGACATACCCAGACTACTTCGAAACCCCTACTGTAGATTTCTGTACTCTCTCCCAAGCAATAGAGGCCCTCTGTAATCCCCAAACATCCCTATTATGACTCCAAGATTGACCCTTCCACCTAAATATCTATCTTGCCTAAGGCAAAACAGAAAATACACACACACCACCTCCTGCCAGATGTTACAGGTAAATCAAAACTCCATCAGTCACCCAAAGAGCTGTGCTCAAATTTAAGAGTCCCTCTCTCCCTTGTTCAGCTTCACTATGAAAAACAGCAAGTATGCAGGCAAGAATGAAATCCCTCTCAGCTAAATGAATCCCCCTCAGCCAACCTGCAGCAGAGCAACACATCTGCTCTCTCCCTTCTGACCAACACATCAAAAACTGACTGAAGAAAAAGAAAGCTGATATTTATCTTCTTCCTCACTTCATGGTCTTGATCTTTGAAAAAGAAAGCTTAAAAAATTACAAACACAATGCATATTCCACATTCCTTACTCTCTCCTTCAACTAACTATACAAAGCGTCCCATCACAGCCAAAACTGCTTAAACAAAAATTTATAAAACTGTTCAACAAGGAGTCAGTCAAAGCTGCACTAAAACAAGTGTTGCTTACAGACTCAGTACTGAATTCCACTACTGAATTCTGAACAATGTTTTTAAAACTCACAGTGACTATATTTCAGTTGCCTGAATTCGCTCAATTCAAGCTAATTGAGCTACCAAAATTTGGCTAACAGCCCCTAGCTTAGTAAAAGAAAACATTAGTAAGAAACCCCAGCTCCTCTGTCAATACTTACTCTACACAGTGAAGATGAACTCTGTATTAAAGTATTCCTACTTAAATATCAAGACAAGTTGCATCACACCCCATTGCTGGCTGCATCTAGCCTAAATTTATTCTCCTAAAAAACTTTTGATGTGGAACCATAGTAAAAAAAAAAAAAAATTCAGCCTAGGTAACAGCATACACAAGTCTATACTTGCTAATATGACCTTTAGTTAAAGCCAATCAGGCCAATTCTGAGAATTAAAAATAGAAACAACTCCTGTAAAAGGACCATACAAAGGGTCAGGAAAAATATTTTTGTCTCAGAGTTTGTATTTTTTTATTATTCTCAGAAGAAGAAAAAATATATGCAACATTGAGACCTCGCCCGGACCTTATTACATCCGAGTTTCCCTCGCAGTCGTGCAGGACTCAGAGCTGAGGAGGATTAGCTGGGTTAGGGAAGGTGGGAAACATCTGCAGGACATTCCTTGAGCCACAAAACATACTTCCCTTGTAAAACACCAATGCAAACAGAAGATACCACCTTTGTTATTCCCACTGCAGAAGAATGAACTCGTCACTGAAAACAAGCGTGTTGCTCATCTGATTCCCTACAACATGGGCATGGCTTGACATGATCACCAGTGCTGATGGCTCTAACTAATCTGCTAATTTTAATGGCAACAGGTTGAGCTGTAGGACAATATCCTCCACCCTTCATAAGGTACATTCAGAAATTGATTGCGGTGTGGAAGGAGTAGATGTTTGCAGCTAAATTCTGAAAAGAATGCACAAACTTAACAGCTTTAGTGCTAATAAATTCCTGTTAAACAAAAGAAGTGTACACAAAATGAAAAGACAAATTTAGAAGGCTGCTACAGTTGAAGTGAATTGAAAGCAGGGGGGAAAAAAAGGTTATCTTTCATACCTTAGCCCTTAAAATAGAAGTTAAGCACGATGCCATGCCTGTAAACCAATGCCACTCTTAGTGGCTGTACTTCTCTCTCTAGATAACTAAGACTCAAGGACTACAGGATCAGGCCAAGTCAGGGTAGCAGGCTCAGTTACCTTTGGAGGTAAGGAATTCTTTACTGAACAAAATTTACATTTTTATGAAGAACAGCTATACTGAAGTATCTCTGAGAAACTGAAGGACATGTGACAGTCAGATATATGACCATGATGGATTTTAGATGAAGAATGCCAAAAGAAGTCTTCTTTACTACTAGGGAAGACAATATAAAAGCTTCTGACATTTCAAAGACTGAAAGATAAATTATTTTAAGTAGGAGGATTTTGGAACTGAACAGTAATATGTAGAAGCTACTTTTTATTTGACTTAAAAACATTACAACAGGGACAACTCATCTATAAGTTAAATCAGAGAATTTAGTTTGAAGGACTAAAAGTGCTCCGAAGTTCAACAATGTGCAATCTGTTGTGTTCACATGGTCCAAGCAGAAGAGTACACAGCACTTGAAATGTTCCAAAGGTCTCTCCTGAAAACAACGTGACACTGACCTCCAGGAGTTTCTCCCTGGTCAAGTGTCCAGTGACATTCGAGATGACAAGATCAGTGGCAAAAGCATGTTCAACCTCTTTCATTATACCCAGCAACATATAAATCATCTCAGGAGCTAATGCAGTGTGTACAACAAAACACCAAAGAAGGGCTTCTGTTGGAGCTGATCCATGTAAATCTTGAGTTTTACTGAACTTTCTGTATTAAAAAAAAATTGATAAAGAACTAATAAAATTAGTTCAATCCTCCATTTAAGAAGTGACTATGCTGTAAACTTATCAATAACAAACATGCAATTAAGTAATATACAATATACCTATAATAAAAAGCGAAAAGATAAGTACTTCAAATGAAATATCTCACATCAAAAGGCTCAGTTTAATCAGTATCTATTGAACAAATAAAGCTTGTGTACACAGTACAACTTGTACTATCCAAAATACAGACCTGTGTGTGATTTACCTTGTGTTTAACCCCTCTGCATTTTTTCTGCAGTACTTTTAATATTTCTAGCCCATAGCACTCAAAGTGGGTTAATGGGTTAATCAAAGCTATGCTGTCCTCAAGTGTTCTATCACTAGAGAGTGGGCTCTGCATAAAACCAATCTTATCATTCATCAAAGGAAACTGATGCCACCTGTCTCTTGCCTGGAGCTCAAGCAGTTTTAATGTCACAGGTACATTACCATGATGTACCAACTAAAGCTAAATGTCTTTTTCCATCCTCTGAAAGAACATGGGACATTTAGTTAGTAATTCAATCACTAAGGCTTTTGAGAAAAAATCTTTTCCAGAGGAATTAAATCCATGTTACCAGAATACATTTTTACTGTTTGAAATCTTCGACCTTTCTAAAAACATCCAAAATTTAATATGGGAAACTTGACAGCTATCTGAAACCAGTACATTATCTTACATGAGGATAAACTCCATAAGTCTTCTGGGTGTATCATGAAATAATGCAAAACAATGCTAATGTAATAATGGAAACAGTCAGTTATGTGCAAGAGCCAAAAGTTAAAATAGTAAGGAAAAAAAGGGGTGTTATTTTTATATCTAAGCGTGTAGATGAACACAAAATGGACCAAATTCCCCAGTATCTCTACCCTGAAACCAAGAAATGTGAAAGTAATCCTAGCAATCTGTATCTAATTTGGAAATGAACATAGGCATTTAGGATGAACATTTAAATGGGGTATTTAAATTGCATTAGTACCAAATGCAGTTAATTAAAGAATTTTTAAAAGAAATTAATGAAAAAACATTCTTAAATCTCTTTTTGTAACAATTAGTCTTCAGACAAATTTTGCAATTTACAGCAGACTAAATACTAAAGAGCAAGAGCTAACATTTTTGCTTCAGGTATTTAACAGTAAAACATGTATATACATCAGAAAGTATATAGGTAACATGCATGTATATCATCACAAAAAAGCTTACAGTTCTTTGTGCTTCTCCTCTGCCAAAATTTGGTCATTTGGCTTCAGCCCATACCTTGGGGGGAAAAAAAGAAAGAAAAAACACAAAGTGGTTACTCACATGAGAATATGACCATAAAATGAAGTTTTACAGTTTAAAATTCTTAAATTATGTGTTTGTTGATTCAGATACCACAGGTATTGCAAAGACAAAACTTTCTAAAAATTTATCTGTTTATCAAAGTAAACTTAACATCACACAAATTTTTGCTTTATATCTTGGCTTCAAACTCCACTGCATGCTTTGGCTGACACTATCTACCAAAATTCACTGCACTTCATACCATGAACCATACATGCATCTTACAATTTGAATCTGCCAAAACATGAAAGGGAGGATTACAGACAATAGAAACACTAAATGTGGCTGTAGTATTTCTCCCCATACCAAATAAAACTAATAAAATAAATACCAAAATAATTCTGTAGGAAAAAATATACTTTAACAACAGGCTATTTAGGGAAACTTTTGCAGTCCATACAGGCAACTTCTGATAAATCCAAGTGCTTGAGAGAAAGAAACTTTCTTTGCTAGCTTAACCTAATAGCTGATTTAACAGAATAGGTTGCCAGCACTGCCTGATCAGAGGGAAAAGAGAATGGAGTCTTTGCCAGGACAGCCTACTGCCAGCCAGGCTGCAGCCTGCACTGTCACTCAATGGGGAAAACCTTAAAGGAGTGACCTCACTTTTGTTCTGCATCGGAGTAAACTCTTCTGACATCTCAAAATAAATTGCTAAAGTATTCTGTGGGGTTTGGTTTTTTTCTCTTGCATTTGGTGGGTTTTTTGGTTGATTGGTTTGTAAGACAATCGTTCATAATGTAAGCAGCTAGAAGTCAAGTGTCCATCGGACAACTCTGCAAGCAGCTATCTGCTCACACTGCTGAAGGTTCCCACTGTCCCTTTGTCCTCTGTGCTTGTTCCTTGCTCTAGACAACTGCAGAACCATAAGTTATTCCTCCTGAGGGAAGATTCTGGTCACCAACAACTACACTCAATCTATCTTGCAGAACTATTTTTGTTTATAACAAATAGGCAAAATATCCTTTCTCTATTTCTTACAGTATTTTCTGATGATACTCTCTGAAACTCATATTTTCAGCATCCATTGAAAATGCAATACTGGACCAATGCAGGACACCTTCTCAAGCTCACTAGTGCTCACTGCACTCAGACATACAAGACAGTGACGGACTGATTTTTATTGTTTACAAACACAGAAACTTCCCCAGGTTATTTGCTACACTATCATGATGACTTGAATCCATTTATCCACTTTGCTGCTAAATCCTAGGTGCAGACACTCCTGATCAGGATACAGTGGTTCATCCATGTTCTCTTTCCAAGTACAGGGCTCACGTTTGACACAGGGTAGGCAGGGTTTCCTGCACAGATTCAGGTCACTTGTTTAAATTGCCCAATCTTCTTCATACTTTACCATCCTGTCACTCTTTAAGACACCACTTTTACTGTTACAATCTTACATTTACTTCCAACTTAATGTTTTCTGTAATCAACAGTATCAGGCTTTTTCTTACATGAAAAAGGGTCTAGCCCAATACCAGTCTCTTCATAATGCTGCTACACCACCCCGATATCTCCATTTGTCATATCTTAATATGAATTTCACTGATAGCAAATACTCATGTATCAGAGAAAATGCAGTGAGTTACCAGGAAATTCTAAAAGGAACATCTTTCAGAAGTGAAAGGACACTATCTCTTACAAAACTTGCAATCTGACTTAAAATGAAATCAGGTCTTCCTCCAAAGGATTCATCTGTCATAGATAGATATACTAATATGCACTCCATTTTGCAAATGGAGATCATTTTGCCCATTAACAAATATGCCCACAGAAAGTCACAGACATTTTTCATTAAAAATTAAGCTGTGTGCTTTTCCTCTACCAGTACTCAGACTACTTCAGCTTCAGTTGTATACAAAGTTCTCTGCTGAGAAACAAAATCTATCTTCGAGCTTTCAAAGCTTCCAGAATATTTGTTACTCCATCTTTTTTTAACCACAATTTTACCCCCACAGTTATTTATAGGGGAAAAAACCCAAGCAAATAAAACCTGTCTTACTCAGCCTAGTAAGTCAGCTCCTACAGAAATCATGTAACATAAGGGGAATGCTGTTCAACAGATGTGTGATTTTGGGCTATGTTACTGACATACCACAGAGGGGCTGGGAGGGACACAATTGCTACCCCTAAGGTTTGCAGAATGGCTCCTTTGGTGGGCCTCAGCTTACACAATCTTTTTCACCACCACCACCACCTTTTTTTACTGTGAAAATAGTTTTCTTAAAATATTCTTCCTTGATCCCTAAAGACATTGCTTTGATTGCAAGTTGCCAAAAAAAACTTCCCACAAGGGGACATGCTTGTAGAGTTCAAATTTTTATGAGTACTTTATGCATTAAGACATATATTATATTTCATACACAGCTGCTGAACTATTTAATAAATTTAAATGTGCACCTAGCAGAGCGAGCATCTTACGTAATATTTTCCCAACATGTGCTTCATAGGCAAGATTGATAAGCACCAGTTGGGTTTTCCTAACTAATGAAGGTTAGATTTGTCAGAATTTCTCTAAAGAACATTTAGGAGCTAACAATACTAAGTGCAAAATTAAAGCCAAAGATAAGCAGTCAAAAAATTTAAAATAAGGACATCTAAACCCTCTAAGCAATGAGAACAACCAATTGTGTATGTATTACAGATTTAATTGCCTGATAATAAACTACTGAGTAGAAGATAGCCATATATGCTATGGAAGTAAGCAAAGGAGTGATCACAACTTCGAATTTCAGCATGGAAAAAAAGGAAGTTCAACACATCCTAGAACACAAAATAATTATTATTCTTTTCAACTATCCAGTCACAAACTGCAATAGTTTCAAAACTTTAATAGTCTCTTCATCACTGCCTGTGGTCCTATTTAAAAAAAGGAGGCTTAAGAGTAAAAACATGCAAAAGGGTCTACAGCCTGACTAGGTAAGTGTCAGAACACGCTGCAGTGCCTTTCAAAAATGATACATTTCAGCCTTTTGATTTGTCCTTCACAAACATTTAATCTATTGGAAGAGTAGCCAATGTTCCAGACACCCCTTCAGAATGGCAGCTGTCCATGAAGCTGGGCAGCCAAGGGTGCTGCAGCAATTACCACAGCACAGCTGCCCCTGCGCACGGGGCTGTGCAGCTGCCACTGCCCGTACGGCACCCGGCCTCTGAGCATCACAGCTGATGGCTTCTGACAGCCCCACGCACCACTGCACCCTGGGCAAGACTGCCAGGTCTGAGAGCTGCTTCTGCCCCAGCCTCAGCTCCTCGTGAACTTTCTTAAGCCATAGCAGCCTGGTTTAACCTCTGGATGTCATTGTAACGTGGCCGCTCCAACATACCCTATTCTAACCAAAGCCAAGTGTCCCAGGTACAGATAGGGTGCTAACAGAAACTACAATTCTAACATCCATCTCTAATGACAGTTTAAATTGTAAGTTTCACCGTGCTACACAATAACTTTTCCAGTGTCAAGAGAATTCTTTTAGATGGTATTCTTTCTGACACTACAAAAAGACATGTTTACACATTTAACTTACCAGGACAAATGAGCAACCTCATGTGTCTGTAATTAATCAATAAACAAAGGTACAACTAATTATAAATTCACAGCTATAGAAATCTCAGATATTTTTCTTCTCCACAAGCCTGGAAATAAAGTAACAGACCCAGACTAAAACATTATTGCAGGCATTCTGAGGACATGATATTGGCGAGTCTGATGGTAATGAGGAAATTTGCTCTAAGTACACCTAAATATACTCTATGAAAAAAATGCCACGGCCACTTGGAAGAGACCTATTCCAACAGCTACAAGTACAACTCTGACAATACATTCTATTTGGTTACAGTGGTAAAAAAGGTGGTATATTCTTCACTTCTTTATGTACATTGAAGAACTTCCCTAGCATTCACCTGCAAGTTTATCATCTCAATTTGAATTTTTGCCAAAATGTATCATTTTTATTATATGCCTGGTTTTCAATTTTTAAGCATACCAGAACTTCCAAGTTCAATTTCTGTAATGTATTTTAATGATCCTTCTAAAAGAGTAGTCCTACAACTCCAGGATTTTTTATTTCCCAGCTTCTCATACAAGACAGAATGAAAATTCATGTACTTGTACAGTAGTGTGCATTTTTACAGAAGTATTTTTAATGTAACAAACAGCCATAAGGCACAGTTCCTTCCAGGCAGCATCCAATTTCACAAACCCTTAACAAAATTAAAAAGAAAACACAGCCTGCATGAAATATGCACTGCTGATAACTCCAAAAATGTATCAAATTCACATCTTCTCTATCAAAAACATCCCGAAAAGATGGTAAAATTCACCTGTCCAAAAGCCCAAAATGAAACTGGTGATGAGCAAACAGGTTTAAAAAATGGCAATAGAGCTTCACAGCTTTAAAATTAAGTCAACTTTCAAAGTTTTTTACTTGAATCCATCACTCTAAAAAAGTAAATAATTAATAATTGCACAGATATCAAAATGAAAATCAGTACACACACATATATACACTGCTTGGACCAGAAGAGCCAAGATGAAATGCACACCAGGATGTATGAAAAACTGCATATGTATGATAGTAATATTCTGACCACTATTTTCAAGAGTACTTGTGAAGAACAAGACACTAGAGATAAAAAGTATTTTTCTAAGCATTAACCATCAATCTGAGTAGTCAGCAAAAAAACCCCTATATTTAAACTATGTCCATGACAGAAAGCTGAGACAGTAAAGCATTCCAGGAAGCCCTAAATATATATGTGCACAGACATTCCTCTCCTTTGGTTGATGTACAAATAAATACAAACTTCTTGCCTCGGTACACAGCTCTGACTAACCTTGCTCACCTTTAAATGCACTTGGGCTTTGCTATTCCATAAGCTTATTGCATTTGACATGCTTTGCTGCACTTACTGCTTTAAGTATTCCCCAGATTGATTAAAAATTCAATACATGAAAGGGCAGATTTCCAACATGTTCTTTGAACTTTGCAGAAAAGTCATCAAAAAAAGGAACAGAATGTGATTTCTCCATCAGACAACTAACACCCATTGGTTGCATTAACTGGACAAGACAAGTCGATTTTATTTATACTAGGCTATGCTTCATCAATAAAAGAAGATACCTGTTAAGACAGAGCTCAGCAGAAGCATTTCTTCATAAATTTTCAAAGAAGTCATTAAGGAACCTTAAGGATTTCCCTACAGTCTTACAATTTTAGATTAATTTAAGGAAGGTTGCATAAGAATGATTCAGCAATTGTGTTACTTCAAGTTCCAAGTGATGCTAAGGCTACCTTTACTAGTCTAAAAAAAAAAAAAAACCCAGTTCTTTCTTTTTTCTTTTTCATAATTATTAATCTTGTCAAAACTAGAACAAAGCGTCTTTGGGGCATTGTATTCACGTGTCCTTTTTAAGAGTATACTGACTGATTTCTATGCAGTTCTCACATCCCACAAGATCATCAGCCATGTGTGAACCTGCTGCATCAGGGCATCCTCATGAGCATTTACAAGCCAACGCGCACAGCGAGCCCAGCTCACAAAATATTTCTAACGCCTCAGATTTATGGGGGATGGGTACAGAAGGTCAGCCTGTTTCTCAAGTTCCATCTGCAATTTATCAGACAGAATAAGTAATGCTGCCATAAGTGCTAACTCCATTTCTTCTGACTTGATCTATACAGAGATCAAAAAGCACTAAGGAAACTGCTTTTCCTAGAGTAGTAAAACAGCACTTGAAGTATTTCTGCATTTTTGACAAGGCTACAGCTGCTTAGAAATTTCAGTTAAATCTAACCTAGCCTTGCTCTTCCCACTAGCCCAATAATCTTTCCCACGCACACAAAAACAGTGTATCATGACTTCTATGTGTTTGGATCGTTACTTTGAGCTTGCTAAACCAATTCAAGGGATGTGAATTTTCTAAATCCAGACAAAAACAAAAAAATCCACAACCCAGACCACACCTGGTATGTAAGTTTAGCAGCCCAGTTCATCATGGAACAGATGAAACCAGCTAAACCAAATTAAAGTTTTCTGCAACCGGCAGATACAAGGACCTTAGTCCAAATATTTAAGGCATGTTTTTTTCCTCCATTAAAAAAAAAGACAGAACCAAACAGTAAAAGCCTTTGATTCATATTCTGAAAGTCTCACTGTCTTGCCTGACTTGCACTGTTTTTACTCCAGCAGTTTAATACATTTACTTTTTTTTCCCCCCTGTAGATTCCACTGTTGTTTAATCTCCCAGTTTCACCATCTGAAACGTACTGTCTCCATCCCCTCAAAGTTTCTTCCCTTCTTTAGCTTCTCTCCTATTCTATAACAGGGCAGCTGGTCCTCCCTGTCTTTTCACATTCCTTCTTGGCCTCAAGTTGACAGCAAACCAGAGACCTTTTCTACACTAATCTCTGGGTTCAGTGACAGCTCATCATTATTCACTGTTACTTAAGGATGATCTTGTAAAGGGTTAAATCATTTTAGAAAAATTCCTTACTGAATAGACACTGCTTTGTTGACAAACATAAAAGGCCAGATTGCCATCCCTGAAAAACTGAAAGATTAAAGACAGACTGTACAATAGCAATACAACCCTAAAGAAAGGCTGCTTCCACTACTACAATACAGAAACAGGAACAAGCAAACAAACAAAACAAAAATTAGCAAGAATTCCCCAGCGTGAGCTGTCAGCATCACTAATTATTTAATTTTCTTCAATTTTCAGACAGAAAAACTTGTAGCTAAAGTGTTTCTTCGTAGGTACTATTAAAGCACACACCAGTAGTAGTGGGAAGGAGACTTGAAAAAATAGCAACAGAAGGTTAAGATACTTCTATCTTAAATTCTATAGAATGTAGAAAACAAATTACTTCAGAAAAAATAAATTACTTCATATTTAATAGGAAATAAATTACTTCATGGTTATCAGTGACAAAGAATCAAGTCTGGTTTGGGAAAGGGCATGTACATTGACCGGCAGAGAATGACACTGCTTAACAAAACAAAAGCATCTGCTTAGGGAAAAAATTAACTGCAACTCAAACCACAGGTACTGGGCACTTCATTTAAAAAAATTCCAGACTTTAAACCTTGCTGTGGGAATAGATATGTCAGAGCTGAGAGAATGAAGGACCACCTTGGAGAACACATGGAGCAAATTTCTAGTGTTTTCCTTTTTACTCAGTTCCTGTCCACTATTATGACTGGAGTCATATTTGGCTGCATGACTCCCTATACAAACTTCACTTCTTCAGAAAAAAAAGTTGGAATTTCTGAGTGAAAGGGATTCAAAAAATATTAGCAGAATTTTTTTTAACACATTACTTATTATGAAAGATGGATTATGGATTTAAATGTCAACACAGAATTAGCTTAAAATGACACTACTGAAACCTAAAAGAAAAAAAAATACAGTTATTCATGTAATAAATTAAAGCATAAATTTTGTTTCCCGCACTTAACACATGGATATGATCACTACTTTGAATATAAAAATTACCAGGTCCGGTTTTTCTGATGTTTTTTTTTTTCACCCTTGGTCAATATTTTCCTAGATGTTTCTGAATTATTCTGTTTAATATGGTAAGACGCCCCACTGATAATATGGTTAGAAATCAGGACTTTAATCAGCTATTAATATTGTAAGACAGATTTAAAGGGCTTTTGAAATTGAAGTCAAAACAATAATAGGTTTAAATGATTAAAAGGGATTAAGAAAGCCAGGAAAGTTCAAAGCCTGTTAATCACCAGACTGTGAAAAACTATGATCATTTAATAGGGTCAGCCCTATCACTCTGGACTTAAGCATATAGAAGTGGCCTTGTCAAAAGAGTTCCCTTAACTACAAACTAGGGAGCTAAAAATTTAAGACAGCTAAGCACTTGCTGTATGGAGATATAGATGTTTTAAAAATTATGACCAAAACCCATTTTTCTGACCACAAGTACCTTTTTAAAAACTGTACACACTCTGTACTTTTTTTTAAAATTGGTACTCTGAATTCTAAACTCATTACACCAGTGGAAATACATTTTGTTGACCTTTAGTAACTTTATCAAGGAATAAAATATTAATTCAATTTGTGCAGAACTATAGGTATTCTCCTTACAGACTAAACTCTCAACATACTCCATTACTATTATTCCTTTGAGCCTCAAATATTTAAGTCACTTCTTTAGTTTTCCTAGCTCTTCTTTCATTGTTCCTGTTCTGAAATGACCATCTAACATTTACATACATATTTTCTTCAACCAGAAATAAACACTCATTTGCAGTTTAATTCATTTTGATTATAAAGACAAACCAGTTTCCGCAATCATGTCTTAAAGTTTTACTTGCATAAAACTTACTGAAAAACCCCAACTAAAGTAACATGTACATAATCTAAATTGAAGGGCTCCTTTTCTTTTCCTAGTTACCCACAATTATTTGCTATTATCACTTTAAAATTTATTGTTTGGACCAACTTGCGCTAGTTCTACAACAAATCCTGTCACCATTAGTACTGAAAATCCCCAAATACTTTCCCGGCCCCTGAGGAGCCTTGCTTTGAGAATTTTATATATATTCACACATGTATAGATCTAATTCAGAGAAGGCATAGTAGTGTGGTTGTTCATGTGACCCTCAGACTGATATATTTCTTCTAAATATTGATGATTTCTTCTAAATAAAGTTCCCTAAAGTACTCTGGATACACTCACAAACACAGTAACATTACACTAAAAACCATGCTGGGCTCCATTAACACAAAGTGCATTTCATAACTGAATTACAACTCTGTCCCCAAACTAGATCTGTTCTATCTCTATCTCCAAAAAGAACAAATGAAAACAGAATCTCTAAAATACAATTATTTTAGTGTCTCTAGTACAAAGAAATAAATGTCACGTCAATAAAAATCTATTAAGACAGAGAAAAAGACATTTATTCGTCAGCGAAGACCTCACAAATCACAGCATCAGCCCAGAATATTACCTTCAAGCAACAAAGCCTCCAAAAGGAAGGAACTGAAAGTTCTGAAACTGTATTAAATCTTGATTGCTATTAAATATTTAACTTCAAAATGCTAAGAATTTACCTTGTCATCATTCATAGGGAAACAGAAAAAGACTGGTGTATCCTATTTAATAAAATCCACATTGTTCCCATTTAGAAATTATAAGGAAACTAACAGTAAGACTTACACACCAGTTAAAACCTCTCTTATTTCTTAAAAAAATATAGTTTAAAATGTATTCAGTTTTCCTGTAAGACAACTTTATCAATGTGCTTCTGCTTGTGACAAACTAGGCTGAAGTACTAATTTCACATTATTGCTGCAACCTAAATGAGTCTTAGTGCTGTCTAAAAGCTACGTCTCATCACCTGTCTCTGCACCCAAGGGCTTAATACAGGGCAGTCCAGCTTACAGAAACTTAAATAGAAAATTGTCAGGGAATTCATGTACCCTAATTTGCCTTCTCCACAAATTATTTTTAACACTGTTTAGAGCAAACAGAAAGCTACAGACAAATGTTACAGCTACTGTGACATTTCAGCCATGCTTAAAGAACATATCCAAGCCAATACAGTCATCAGCTTTCTAGGAAAAAGTAGCATGGGGAAAATGGCAGAGAAAGCTTTTTTACTGCACTGAAAATTTTGATATTATCCTGAAAAATGAATGAGCAATACCACGATGGAGATTTAGGGACATCTTCTTGAGAGATTAAGCCATTGCTCTGCTGCCACTGGGGCATTCCAAGAACTGCAATTACTCTTTCTGGGAAGAATTGTTCCTCCCTTTTGCCTCAAGACATGGCCACTGCTCAGTATATATTAATTCTTCACCTGCAGCATCAAGTCCAGACATGCAAGGGTCTGGCAGAGGAATGACTGAGGTATTTGGACAGTTCCTGTCACTTTAGGCCTAGGTGAGTGTTTTGTCTCAGGACTTGTTGTAGAATTACATACAGAACTTGACACGTCCTGACAATTCTGTTTAGAGCTTTGGCTGTTGTTTAACACTTCCACATATAACATCACAATATAACATCACAAGCACATTTCAAAACAGCTTCAGCGAAACACATCAGAAGATAATCTGGCAAAAATGGGAGTTACTGCAATCATATTTGGGGAAAGATCTTTGATCTCTTGTCTACATAGTAACTATACAAAATAAATTGTCAGGAGACGTCAGATTCTGGAACAATTTGTTGCTTTTGCTGGGAAATATGAATGGCAGAAATCAGAAGATTCACATTTGTAACTGCAGTTCTCATGCTGACGCAGACCAGTATGCTAGCCTGAAGCCACATAGGACACCAGGCTAAACTTAATATTCACAGGTGAGACTGCATGCAGCCTTTACTTGGAGTGGTCTGGAAGTGAATTTGGGTATAGTTTCATATCTAAAGGAGGAAGTTGACTGTACACTTCCAGATTACAGTGACAGCCTAATGTTGCAGTAATCTTTATTGCCTACCTTCCTACCAGTGGGAAGTTCCTGTTATTAAAAAGAATAAAACCCAGCCTCAAGATTGAAGAAATAAATAGATTCAATAATACAAGAACTGAAAAAATGTTCCTGGTAATGTTTGTATTTCTGTGGCTTCATCCTACTGTTCACATGTTATAGCTTGTCACGTTAGACAGTCATTTGCTCCCCTTCACACTTTGTCCTGTGCACCTCAGATTCTTACATTGAAACTTAATCACTTTTGCTGTCACAAAACAAGGGAAGAAATAAAAGGGGAAAAAAATTACTGGAACAATCTGCTAAAATAATCACCAAAAATTGTTTAGCCACTCCTCCCTAGTATTCATGTGCCATAAACTCACAAGTTTCAAATAAAACTAAAAAATGAAAATAATTTGTATGCTAACACAATGAGGAGAGGAATCAAGGGTTTGTAAAATGAAAATAATCTGTCCCCAGCTCTGCATTTAATCTGAACTTATAAGGGAACTGCAGGCTTTGTAACATCCTCAAGTCTGCAATACAAACAGATCTCCAGTAACTTGGAATATTGATGATTCTGCCCTGACAAAAATAACATAAAACAACACTCAAACAGCTAGCTTACCCTACTCCAGCTCTTGGCTAAGGGAAAACAAGAACACCAGTAATTAAGAGGAAGATGGGCTGCCTCCACCCTTTCCCTGTGGCTACAGCAGAGACCACAAGGCCAGCAGTTCCTTTTTTTTCTCCAAGAGGAACCGGACAAGAAGAAGCAAAACACAGAGCAGGCCTGGGCAGGGTTCTGTGCCGAAGAACAGAGGCACAGAGGATCAGGGATCTTCAGTGGCATAAGCACCTCATACCTTAGTTACAGTTACCTGTAACACTGACATGGTGCCTGCACTTCGTTCAGGAATAGCCTGATGTAACAGCAAGTTACTAAAAAGAAATGTTAACAGTTAGTATTGAATTTCAAAAGGAAGGACAAGTCTTTGTCTTCTTGATTAATGTAACGTGGGAAGAAAAACTGTTGAGATTGCACATTGCCTGACCTGAATAAAGCAAAACTAATCAAGCAGTAATGAGCAATATAATTTACTTAAATATCTAATGTTTTTGAAACTGAAGTTTTTAGAAAGATGAAGGTATTCCAACCAAAATGTTATCACTAAAAAGCCATCTTTTCTAAAAGATGACAGATCAATTTCATCTAGAGTAAAAAAGCGAGAATATTGCTAATATTGCTAATAATAAAATAATTGCTAATTTTAGACTGGGCTTTTTTATTCTTCAAGCCACAAGTGATCAACCAGTTTCAGTTTATTGTAGCAGAAAAAAACCCTTGAATCTCTACTATGCTATTGAAAATTTTGGGTTGGACAAGCAGGATGGGAATGGAAAACAATATTAAAATTACATCTTAGAAATCTGTAATTAAAAAGAATGCCTGAAACCATATCCAGAACATGAATCACAATGTTTGTTTACTGTATCCTAAATAAAAATCAATCTTGTAATCGTGCCATCTGGAAACTCTAATATGCAAGGTTTTTCCGTAGAAAAAGCAAGTAACACTTTCAAAGGGAAAGTTTCACCATTGAGTTTAAGATAGATTCTGGTTCTCTACTGAGAAGACCCAGCTTTTTCCACCAAAGATATCTTCAGCAAGGGTCTTTTCATTTAATATTATTGCCTAATTAAAACCAGAGACACTTAGTTAATTCATAGATCTCTTCCACCTAAAGCTCCTTGTTTGCATTAAAGATGCAAATGGAACCCATTATTTCATCATTTGCCTTGTAATGTAAGTCACAAAATTTTGTTAAACAAATTTTCACTTGTAAGCAAAGGGAAAATACAGATAAGCTCTGTGTGTGTGTGTGTATCTGTCATGTGCTTAAGGTGATTCTAAAGAATACAATTAGTCCATTAAATAGACACGTTGTACTGACATGCATTAAATCTGTAAGTCTTCTGATGAATGGGAAAAATAGAAGAATAATTAATGATTTACAGTTTATTACTAAACAAGTATTTAAGAAAGTGAAAATACACAGTAAGAAAAGAGTGGTATATTTCCCATTTGTGAACATCTTACATTCTATTTTACAGGTAAATACATAATTACAAGCTCCTCCATAAACACTGAAGCCCTATATACCCTGAAAACATCAGCTGTCTACACAACACTGTCACTCCGTAGTAGATTTTTCAAATAGCCTTTTCTAAATGGAGCAAAACTAAAATCTTTCACACATTTAAACTACATATTTAACTAAATGCACTAGGAGAAAGCATTAGGGCTGTAGAAAGCTTTAATTATGTTGTCAGGAATACTACCAAATTTATAGACATATTAATATGAAGAGGACCTTCTAAAGACAGCTATCATCATCAGCTATTACCTGTTTTGGCAAGCAAACACTAGAGTTTTTATCATTTATCAGCAGTCAGATTATGCAATTGGGCTCAACAGTTTCAACAATGTTCTATGTTCAGATCTTGTGACTAATTAAATGAACTTCTACAGATACAACTAAAACCACAAGGTAATAATATAGCACTCAGTTATTTGGCTTCCCTGCCAGGTGACCCAATGCAACAAATACATTCAGGATTAATCTTTCGCTAGAATTACTGAAACAATGGAACATCATACACCAAATTATCTTCTGCAGGGGGAGGAAATATACATGGCCAAATTTTCAGGGAGATTTTAAAGTTTTTACCATGTACTTTACATATATATATATATACACCTTCATCACCGTACAGACAGTACACACTAAATCCAAAACACAGAACACTGCAACACCTACTAGAAGGAGAATTAACCCTGTCTCAGCCAAAACCAGGACAACAGGTAACACAATTCCCAGCTCAAATCAATACAAAAACCCATTAACCTCTCCTGAGGGCTGATGAAGCACAGAATATAAGTTAACTCAATAATGAAACTGAGAAGGCTGCAAGTCTGAAGGGGGGTAGGGGGTCCCCACTTAAAAAAGCAGCAAAGCCCATGTTTCCAGGCTGTGCATTCCTGGATACAGCAACTTCCAAGTACAGAATCACCATATGTCCTTCTCATTTTTCAAGCTCACTCCAGCATGAGTTTTTGGGGAAGGGTTTGTTCTGCATTGAAGCTGAGTTTGGTGAACAGAGGATTACCTCTGGTTGTCTAAAAGCTATTTAGACCCTTGGCCACTTCATGAGACTTAACTGCATGAATAGTCTTTTGATTTTTTTTGCTATGGGAAGCTACAAAGGCTTCTGTTAGACAGGAGCAAAGGTAACAAACTGAAAATGTTGAGAATAACAGAAGCCACAGTTTATACAGACCAACCTAAATTTAACACAAGTAAGCACAAGTTTTTCATCACTGTCAACTGAAGCTGCTTCGCAAACTGTTTCTTAATTTATAATCCAAATTTCCACAAGGCTGGAAAAAGGATCAAATATGTACATCTTCTTCACTTTTATCACAGCAAACACTAAAATAGCTTCACACGAGAATGTTTAATTAACTAGATGTTAATGCTATCACAAAAGTTTGTGCTCAACTAACCCATCACCTTCTGCCAATAGTTTGTAGTGAGGAAAGGTAAATGATGCTCGTGCATCTTGGGATCTCCAGGAATGACCCAACCACTTTCAGTGCTACAGTTAAGTTGGTAGCACACTGCAGGAGATCCATATCCATACTTGTGAAATTATGGATCACAATGACAGTACTTCTTTCTTCACTGAGATATTCTCTTTTCATATAGCAATCGTTACCACCCCTCCAACGACCCCATTCATTCTTCCTTCTCTGTTTCTTCAAACCTGTTCTTTCCAGTGATGAGGAAAAATAATATAAACCCATTTCTTGATTTAAAGATAATTTGTGTTTATACCAGAAAAGGCAGGGAAGAGAACTAAGGAACAGATGGTAGAGGGCATGAAAGTTATAAAAATTCCACTACTGAGCATCCTAAATGAACTTGTGCAAAGATTGCCACAGATCCTAATTATAGGGGGAAAAAAAAAAAGACCTAAAGAGAAAAATAGTTGTCTGCTTGGACAACCAACAAGTAATCACACAGAAATTTGTAATCCTGGACCATGATGGTGACAAAATAGTCAGTTTGCAGGTTTTAACTATAATGGAATTTGGCAGCCCTAGCAGTAAACATACCTCAACTTATGAGATCATGGCTCTGGTCAAGAGCCCAGAAATTAGAGTGAAAAACAGCAATATGATTCTTGAAACTTGCTGTGATATATAAAACATATATCCTAATTTTCCCCTATATCTCCATTCCTTTTTAAGAGCATAGACTGAAGGATATTTCCATGCTTATACAGGCGCTGGCAATTACAGATATTTTCCTTGCCTTCCCTCTGATCAGTCAGGGAAGATACAAGGTTTCACATATTGAGAAGTTTTAGGACTGGCACAATATGTCAATTTGTCAGTATTGATTCTCTTCTCCTCCTCAGCCCATGCAGCCATAGACCCAGCAAGAAAAGATTTATCCATACCATGAACACACATTTCTCAACCACTGAAGTGCACCTGTGGTGACAAGTAATACCCAGATCTCTACAATCTAAAAATTAACTACGACTAGGTAAGCTAAATTCAGTGTCAAAAACTGAATATTTGCAAAACAGAGTTCTCTAGGGAGAGCAATGAAACACATACCATCTCCTAACTTTTAACAGCAGGACATTGGAGTATTTACAGGAGTCAGCAATACTGAGTTTAGTCTTAAAATGTCATTGGCATGTTAATCAGAATTTCTTTGCCCATTTTAGCAGAGTTTAATAGAAGTAGTGTAGATTAAGTTATTTTTAAATGCCTTTTGGAGTTACAAGGCAGAACAATCATTCCTGTTAAATGTCATAGGTAGCAGTGAGTACACCAAAAGCTTTAATGAATACCTGTTAGCAAAGTTATTTTCATACATTAGCATAGCTATAGTTAGCAATTCACCCACAATGCATTAATTCTTCTTCTATTCCTTCCCCTCTCACCCCCAAGAAGCTGCTCTTTGAGTTTGCATCCATATCTTGATAAATTAAACAAAAATACTCTTGGGTAATGGAGTTGATGCAAACTAAAAGGAGACCAAAAAACAAAACAAAACCACATTTCTGATATTTCTTTCATGCAGATACTAAAAACAGCCAAAGACATATGGTGGACTATATTTATTTTAAGACTTCTTTCCAGTTCTGTAAACAGAAACTGAAGTGGTTTGTGGTATCACCAGTTTTCAACAGTGCCATCAACACTGCTAACACTTTTCCAGATTGTCTCCCTGAAGAGAGGCAAGAAATGGGACCCAGAAATCACAACAGAGACTAAAGCTTCTCTGGCTCAGGTAATGGCAGACTGCTGATATGGTCTGAAAAGTTGAGATGGGAATGGTGAAATTCTGTTGTGATATAAATTAAAGCTGCCTCTCCTAGGAAAGGCTTAAAGCCTTCCTAAACTTGTCGAGAGAGCAAAAGACTTTGGAGATAAGATTAAACCAAAATCCACTCTGAAAGCCAAGTATCAGGGTTGTGCTAACCCTAGCCAAAAATACCCACCCAGCCCTCTAACACTGCTCAGTTCCTCAAACCAGCATTACAGGGCAGCAAACTGTTTTAGAATCTGCAAGGGTACTGCATTATATGTTTATTTTCAGGTTTATTTCTAACATGGATTGTAGGCCAATTAAATATTGCTTAAAAGGCCACATTCTATACTTCCTTATGCTGATTCAATTTGCACATTCTTAACAGAAGTTACAAAAGTAAGGTGCTTACAGGACTCATTTTAATACTCTTATTTCATTGACAATATATATTGATTAAACTTGCAACATCAAGTCCTTTAGTCTGAACAAAGGTATTTATTCTTAAAACTGACAGAACGAGAGGTGGATAAAGTACAGAAACACTGTAAATGTTAAATGTATAAAATTCTTATGTGTGTTTACCTAAACTTTTCTTGTTTTCCTAAACTACCTTCTCAAGTCAGAGCCCTGCTGGCCTGACAACCCCATTAAACATTCCCACCCAGCAGAAGAGGTGAGAAACAGACTCAAGGTTGCCGAGATACCAAAAACTGGCACTACATGGCTAGAGATGGATGCATGTCCTGCTTGACGAGAAAAAAGAAACCACAATGATCAACAAATTCTCTTTCAAATGCTTCACAGTCCTGAAATGTCTATGCTCTTGCACCTCCCTGCGGCACTTGAATAGATAATTTTATTCTAGCAGTTGTTCTACAGCTCCATTTTCTATTTTATCTCCCTTCACAAGCTGAGGAAGCATGGGATCTGATCCCCATTTCAGGAAGTGTTGCAAAGGTAGCTGGACCTGGAGTAGAAACACTCTTGTCGGCTTGTCGAACAGACTTCTCTGCATACCCTGACAAACAGGGAGAGGGATATCAAATCAGCTGCAGGAGAAGGTAAACAAGCTCCTCAGTTTTGAGGTTATTACCAGAGCTAGCACACTATCAGCAGGCACCTGTGGAACTGCTGGGGGAAGACTGCTTATGGCTTTCAATAATGCAATACCTCACAAATGCATTTTGGTAATAAAGAAATGCTCACAGAGCATATGCTGCTCCAGGAGATAATTTAATTTGTCTGACAGGACTCAAATTTGAGTAAATAAGACTTCTAATTTTTAAATTAGATTTAATTCTGCACAGCACATCACATCCAGTAAAAAGCACAATGCACTCCTGAAGGATTTCAGTGCTGCAGTAGAGATCCCATCATCTCTTTTATGTCAGCAATTTATAAGGATTCGTTGGGGAGTATTGTTGGGTTGGGAGAAGGGTATTACTTATTTTTAGAGACTGGCTTTCAAGTTATTTCAGTGGAAACCTGAGACAGAGAATTACACCAGATTAATTCACTTTTTTGAATATTCAAGATATAGACCTGATTTCTAAAGTTCCAGGTGTTTGAATTTGACACAATCCATTCTTGTCTTTTGTTTCCAGCTTACAACATAAAGGCTTTTGCTTAAACAAACCTTATGATAAAATATGAGTGATGAAATATTGATGACAAATTATTGCTATTAAAAGCTGCAGAACAAAATATTTGCAGCTCACATTAATTCAAAAATAAAAACTCTGCACCTGTTCCTTATTTGGTGATGTGAAATTTAGTTTTGATGCAATATTCCCATTAACAAAATAAAGAACTATTAGAAAAAATTATTAACACTTTAAAAATAAAGAAAAAATTGCAAGCACTCTGAAAGATCAACTTACAAAGCAGAGAAGTGGCAACAGCAATAAAAATGGAGCTCAAGCAGAAAGATTTAAAAGAGCAACTGTATTTTACACCTCTGGAAAAGACAGATCTCTAAGCTGATTCAAGAACAAGTAAACTTAATGTCAATTAAGCAATCCAGCAATATGGTTATATGGATGGTAACATAACAAGTAGGCTTAAGCCTTGTTAACAGACAACCTGATAAGAAGCAGTCCTGTTCCTGACTGATAAACTGGAATTTTTTTTAAGGTGTATTTGCAGAACTTTTCTTGGTGTGGTACAGAAATGGCCTATTTACCCCATAGACAACACTGAAGAAGAGTACAGTAATAGTAAATCAAAAGTAGCACACAAAGAGTCATACAAGAGCTACCTAAATCTTACTGAAATTGATGACTCCTTCCAATTAAAGACTAACAAAGACAGCATGAGGACACTAGAATAAATTGATTAAAAAAACATATGAAGACACTAAGGGTTTTCATAGATACCACCAAGACAGTTTCATAGAGCAAGAACAATCAAATGACAGATACTGGCTACTTCCAGCACAAGGCCAGAATCCCAGAGATCACTGCATTATACAGGCAGGTAGCCCACCATTTATTGATAGGCATAATTCTGGAAAGAAAACTGTATTAAAAAATAAAAAAATCAAGCCTTACTTGTCAAGGAAGTCCTTGTCCACAACTGCACAGATGTCAAGCAGAGGATTTCCCATTCCAAACAGGACATTTTCACTGTAAGAGAATCAATTATTTCACATTAGGTTTATTGTTTCTAGTATATGTAAGGACATTTTTTTATTAGAGAGAAAAACAAAAGAATACACATTTTGCCCAGTATAGTAAACACACCGTGAGCTGGCCTATACACAGAATCAAATTTGAGTGAAGTACTATCCTGCAGTGATCTTTGATCAATACACAGACTGCAATAATAGACAAATTATTCTGTTTAACTGTCACTTACTCAGATAAAGAATTTGAACTGCATGCCACGTTCTGGAATTTTAAAGGATGACATTCAAGTTGTAATACCAAATTTTAGACAGGGGAAGCATCACACCAGAGTAGTAAGAATTTCACTGAAGCCACTCAGTTGTTGGGTACCAACAAATAATTAACAATTTAAGTCTTGTACTAAACTGAAACAAAGAGACTACAGATTCTGCATTGTCAGCCATTTTAAGCAGTGCAGCTGTCAATTGGTACATTGGATGTACATTTTAAGCAATTTGACATTCATTACCATGACTTCTTTCACATAGAAGAAAGATATCAAAATTACTGTAAACAGTATTTTTGAGATGGATAGCTTTAGCCTCTTTTTTTAGATTAATTCAGAAACCATGTGTTACAATTTTCCTGAATAGCATGTACTTGGGTGACAATGCAGTAATACCAAAGGATTAGATATGTGGCCTAACGTCAAGTAGGAGTGAATGCTGCTGTTCTCTATAACTACATCCAAACCCATCACATTCCTTGCAAAACTAACATCCAACCAGCAAGGCACACCCATGCTCCAGCTACCAAAGGTAGCTTCAGTATGACCACCTACACAGGATTTGTGCGGCCAGGTTTTGGTAGCCAGGGACCTACAGGCATGGCTTCTACGAGAAGCTACCAGAAGCTTCTGCCATGTCCAGCAGAGCCAATCCCTGGTAGGTCCAAGATGAGCATGCTGCTGGCCAAGGCGGGGCTAATTAGAAATGATCATTACACCTCGGTGATAACAGATTTCAGAAGAAGGGGAGAAAAAAGCTATTGTGCAGATATAATGAGGCCAGAGAAGAGCAGGGTGAGAACATGTGAGAAGAACCATGGTCAGTGGAGAAGGAGGGGCAGGAGGTCCTCTAGGCACTTGAGGTGAGGTTCCCCTGCAGCCCATGGTGAAGACCATGAAGAAGCAGGATGTCCCCCTGCAGCCCATGGAGGTCCATGGGGACGCAGAGATCTCCCTGCAGCCATGCAAGAGACCCACGCTGGGAAAGGTGGATGTCTGAGAGGAGGCTGGGACCTCATAAGACACCCATGCTGGAGCAGCCGACTGGCAGGGACCTGCAGACCCATGGAGAGAGGAGCCCATGCTGGAGCAGGTTTCCTGGTAGGACTTGCGACCCTGTGAAGGAGCCATGCTGGAGCAGCCTGTCCTTGAAGGACTGCACTCGGTGGAACAGTGACCATGTTGCACTGTGGAAAACATGATTAATAACCTTGATACTGAGACACAGCAAACCATGCTTTAAGTATCCTAGTTTTTGTAGCTTTAAGAACAATCCTTTAGAGCCCATTTCACTGTAAATAAAATATGGAAGATGCTGCTTGAGACGTGTGCTTGATGCTGCTTGTAGAAGATGGAGCCAGAAATCCAGCTCACTAACTGGAATAGTTAACATCTGCTTAGTAAAAACCTGTAAGACTGCTAAATACTTTTGTCAGTGTGACAAATAGCATAGTGTTTGAAATAGCATAACCATAAGTTACACCTGGCTAGAAGACAAGAAGAGTGAGAGACAGATGACAGCTCAGAAGACATAAAGATAAAGGGGATTGCAGTTGAAGTCACAAGACGGAACATTCTCTCCGTTGTAAAACCTAAGTGTTGCATAAGCAGTACTGTATGACAATGAATGAAGTCAGAAGTTTTCAAGTGTTGAATGCAGATTTGTCCCAAGCTATATGTTCCTGTACTTAATGTTTACCCAGCTCTCACACAATGTGAAATCCTACACATCAACAGATTTATAACTACACTTAAGAAACAAAAAAAACATAATGGATAACTTCTGCATAAGACAAGAGCCAGAACTTTAATGGTCAGTATCCCAGAAAACAGCAGCTGTACTTACAAAAGAAGATCTGAAATACAGCTGACATGCTGTATGAAGAAGCTACCATGTTCAATGGAAAAGCAAAACAGAAGCTACCAAACATTCAATGAGCTGTGGGCTACAGAACCTGCAGGTCAATGTGCTCAAAGCAACACAAGAGGAACTTTGTGCAGAAGCTCTATGAAGCCAATAACATGTGTACAAACTCCTCACATGTCAGCAGCAGCAGGAACCAGAACTTTCGGTGCCATTTAATCCAGGCAGCTCTTCACATCACATGTAAGTCCTGCTCATTCCCAAGCCTTCCTTCGCCCACAATATTTTATTATCATCCCCATTCAAGTATTCCAGAGGCTGTATGTAGGGCACCATTTGGAATCAAGTTTGAAAAGCCACGGTAGCTATCATTAGATTAGTAAATGTATGCTCAGAAACATTCCACTGAAACTTGTGGGCAAACTCTCCTCGAATTCAGTATAGCTGCTTCTCACAACTAAATGTAGGACAGCAGAACTTGACAACATTTTAAACACATAAAAGTTTGAGTAGATTTAACATTGATTTTGCTGAAGAAATCAAGTGTTATGAACTGTTTATCTATTTTGCAATTAATCTAAACACATAAGATAACATATACTAATCTCTAGCTCTGTGTCTTCAATTAATATGTATTTCTACGTTTTTGGTCCTTTCTAGGTGTTAAAATTACCTAAGTCCTAAGATATTAGAACTTCTGTGCTTAAAAATAAGTATTAACATTCCATTGGGGAAAACAGAAAAAAAAAGAAGAAAAATCCATACACTCCACTTGTACTGGGGACTGGAGTTGTATTTTTCCTTAACTGTCACTGTATTTGACAAAAATACCTTTATGGGCAAAACGGGAAAAGTCTAAAGAAAAGTCTGAGTCACAAGTTTTTAAAAGTCAAGAAGCAGGTATTTAAGAGGTTGAATTCCATCTCAGAGGTCTTTTCCAATGTAACTGATTTTGGGATCCCCCACTGTGATCAGCGTTTTCTAAAACAAGCTTTCTGAACCAACTTGGAAGGTCCTACTATTAAAGAGTAAGACTTGACTGTGTAAATTGTTGGCATGTTCAACCTGACTAACCCAACAGTGGTTACATTTAGTGCAATGCAAATCACCCTTCCCTTCTTGAGGAGCTGCAAAGTTTCCTTGCTGTTATACTATTGCACTGCTTGTGGCACTTCACCAGGTACAGCAACTATTTGGCTTTAGGTTGATCCTCAGTAAAAATAAAAATAAACAAAAAATTTTTTAAATCTCATATACTCTGTAAAGCCACATAAGCCTCTGTAAAAGCATACAATAAACCAAATACTTATGATTCTGGAGAATGCTAAATTTACGAGTCTCCAGAGTGAAAAACTGAGACACATATTAAACTGTTATATTCTCACCAAGTCGAAGACTTTGAACAGCAGATTTGAACCTTATAGGCCTTATGTTTGCTGTTCTGTGACACTGGACATCTGCAGTTATTAAAATTTCAGTGATTATTTCCAACCAACTACAGATAAAACATAGTGAGGAAGCAGTAATAATTTCCTGAAATTTGAGATTCCACAATACATAGGTTATTTGGGAACGCATCTCTACCACAGACACAGAACACACTTTTGTAGTCCCCAGCCTCCCTGACTCTCCCCAGTCCCTTCTCCTTCTCTGGAGTACTGCTATCATTCAAAAAGGACGTTCTTGTTTAACTCAACTAACCTATTGCAAGAGAATATCTGGATCAGTTCTACAAGAAGCAGGTGATAACTGCTTCACCTGTACAGATTAAGGGCATAAATCATTGACTGTACAGTCAGCATCAATGTGTTCACACATACAGACACACAAAGAGTACATATATATGAACAAGATATATACTTTTTAAACTCCAAACTACAAATAAGATGTTCAAATCTAAAAATTGTTTGGACAAAAATACACCATCCATCTAGCAGGCAAAACTACAGAACAGTAACTACAGAGAGCTTTGATGTACATCACATTTACATTCATAACTAATGACAAGCAGCAACGTATTTTATGAGTTTGGCTTTTAACTTAGGACTACATGAAGTGTGAGTTGCAATTACGAATTCAAGCAATGTAACTCATTAAGTATAAATAAATCTTCACCTGTTAATTAGGTGTTTTGTTCAGACGTTACTAATATGACTGATTTTATAACAATGGCCAGTGTTTCACACCTTACTCTTATCACAAGTGGCAGAAGTAATAAAATGAAACCAAACTAGATAAGAACAAAACGACAAACCCAAACAAATAAACAAAAAAGAACCTACAACATCAGTACTGAGCTACCCTTGAACCTCTTAAGAAGTTAACAAAATTAACTGCAACTGAATGATCTGGAAAGCTGTGTCCAATCTCATGCTCTACTGCTGCAGGCATTTTTTAAAATATGGTCCTGATTGAAGTTGGCTGCTGAGCATTAGCAGCACTATATCCAACTATCACACAATATTGTTATCATCCCAGGCTGCTGCGCACTTCCGTGGAAGAGCAACATCAAAATATCAGTGAAAGCTTATTATTAGTTACTGGCATGGAGACAGAGGAATATTTTGGGCCTTTGGATACTGGCAACTCAGAAAGCCTTAAACATGGCTTAGACATTTGGGTGTGCAATTGCACGGCAGCACGCTGTGTGCCTAGCCTTCCTTTTACAAATTTAAGACATGGTCTTTTAAGATCTAAAATATTAGTACTTCTAGAGGGTTTCACTAAGCCCTTTAAAGTAAGGCAAAACAAGGCATGTTTTCAGCCTGTCCTCAGCATATCCATTTCAGTTTAAAACCCCATATCGCATAAGATTTGAACTTACCGAAAGTCACTTATATGCGTAGTTAAAGCAAAACAGCAACAGTACCAGATTTATAGCACTTGACTAGCTGTAAGCTCTCAACTAAGAGCATCCTTCTCTCATCCCACATACCCATGTAACATCATTACAAGTAGGATGATACTTACAACAGTAAGTAACTCATCTAACACAAAAGTACCTTAGGACTATTATTCCATCCTTCCAGAGTTCAGACAATTTTCTTGCATCACTGGTCAGCAAATCACTTCAGCATACAGACCTTAAACATACAAGGTGGCCTGCATGACTGCTCACATGCTTTCCTGATGGGTGTCTTAAGCAAAGACAATATTTGGCTAAGCAGTTACACATTTACATACTGACTTAGAGGAACATCTTTAGTGAAGACTTCATTTATTATGAAACTTTCGTAGTCTTCTAAAGTGACACACTCACAGGCTCCAACTTTGAAAACAAGCCTAAAAGCTTTGGCCTTATGTAAGCAAGGCTGCCGCAGAAAAAAACTGTTCCACCACTACCCAGCTCCTCACACAGCTGCGCTAACTTCGCAAGCCCCAACAGTGAAATACTACTGCAATTTCAAAGTTACCGTCTCGGTCAGAAACAGTGTAAGTGAAACCTGATACACGGAGTTTGGAGGGTGGAGAGAGAAGATGGGAGAATTGCCTTGAATTATCAAGGCAATTTGATAATTATTAAGCATTTCTTTAGCAGCCAAAGGCCCAATCAAAGGTTACCGATTTACCTCACAATACAACCTCATCTTGAGGAGAAGTGTTTGGAGGAGAAAAACTATTCACAGTAACTCCTTTCACTGAATGTTAAGTTACGGGGGTTTGTCATTCTCCGGGTTGCGCTGACAGGCTAATATCTCACTGCAGTTCCAACAGCCGGCCAAGAGCCTACCCCGCTATTAAGACCCCGCTTCTCGTTTTGAGGATTCTTTTAAAATCTAGTTCCAGTCACGGCAAGCTACAGTGAGGGTTTAAGGTTCCAAAGCGGCTGCCGGAGCCCCTCGACACGCATCCTCCCACGCCCACGGGCGGCACCCCGCGGCGGGCGGCGGCCGCCCACGCCCAGGCGCTACCTGTGACAGCGGCACCGCCGCCGAGCGACGCCGCACGCAGCCCCCGGCCACCGCTCTGCGGATCACCTGCGGGCCCGGCCCAGCGCTGCTCGGGGCTCTCGCTCCCAATGCCGCTGGGCACCGGCATCGCCCAGCGCCGCCGGGAGTCCCGGCCGGGCGCGCCCACCTGCCCGCGAGAAGCCAACGCGGCCGCCCCGGGAGCGCTGTCCCCACCGGGCTGAGGGGCCGGCGGGGCACCGGCACAGCTCTCCCTCCTTCCTCGCCCCAGGGGAGCGGGCGTGCAGCCACCAAACCAACTCTCGGCAGAGGGAGAGGGATGGGACGAAGCCGCGCTGCACCGTACCCTGATTACACAGCGGGGAGAAGAGCCCGGCTGCGGCGGAACATCGCGCCGGGCGCCTCCGCCCCGCCAGCGGGAGCGCATCAGCACCCGCCGCCCTTTCCTCGGGATGCGGGGCTGTGCTGCGGGCGTTCGACATTACCTGAGAGTGTCCATGGCTCCACGCCCGCCTGGCCGCCCGCGCCGTGGCAGCGGCACCGTCACCCCGGCGCCCGCGCCTCAGCCGCGACTGAGCGCCGGGCAGCGCTCGGCCGGCCCACCGCGCGCCCCGCCCCGCCCGCTCGCGCGCCCCGCCATTGGCCGGGCGGCCGGCGGGGCGGGCCCGGGCCCTGCGCGGCGGCCGCGCGGCGCGAGGAGCCGCGGGGCGCTGCCGACGGGCCCCGCGCCCCGGTTCGGCAGCGCCCGGTACCGAGCGGTGCCGCCCGCCCGGCAGCCCCGAGCTCCTCGGCCGCCATCTTTGGTACGGGCGGAGAGCGCGCGCCTCCCTCACAGCTCCTGCTGCTGCCGTCCCCTCTGCGAGCCCCGGCGGCCAGTGTGGGAGACAGTGACAATTGGCCAAGAAAAAAAAGAAAAAAGTTTAGCGGCGGTAGCCCCGCAGAGGTGCGGGGCTCGAGCGGCACAGCCCACAGTAAAGATGGCCAGCGGAGCCCCGGGCAGCTCTGCCCCTTGGCTGTCACGGGGCCGTGGGAACCGAGGGGAACCCCCGCCCCGTCTCTGTCCTGGCCGCGGGCTGACGCCCGCGCCGACACACGATCGCTACGCCCTCGACACGAACGCGGTTTCATTCTTTTTCTTTAACTGTGCATTGGGTCAGACGCGAAGCCGCCCCGAGTGACCTCCTGCGGAGCCTGCCTTCGTTCGCGGGCGGCGGCCGCCAGGCGCGGAGAGCCCCCGGAGCACATCGCCTCATGCCGGGCTGCCGGAGCGCCTGGCAGCCACCTGTGGAACGCAGCGCTCCGGCTGCCCAGGCGGCCAGAGGACACGACTGCAAACACGGGAAGAAAAGGGCAGCCCGGCATTGCTTACTCCCTTTTCTTATTCGCCTGACACTGGTGGAACTGCCGTATCAGAAAGGGAAAGCCTCGCTAAAGCCAGGTTTCTATCGTCACTCCTCATTCGGCTGTCAAAGTTACTGCCACATTGTGCAGATGTGGCACTTACTTTGTTAACTTACTAGCACCAGAAGCACTGATTCATGAAAGTGAAGCCAATAGGTTGTTTATGCCAAAAATGAATCCCACGTTGTTAAGTACTGCTGTGTCATCTCTAACTAAATATTTAAACTTCACAACTTCATAATCCTGTGGTTATTAGTCCGAAGTTTCCCTTCCTTTCCATCTACAATATGGGAATATTGTACTCATAAAAATTAAAGCCAAACTTTCCATGTATTTCTGATTTTGGGGTATCTCAGAGGAGATGATGCCAAAATATGACACATTGATAAATGTCAAGGACCTGCATTGTAACATGAAAATAACAGAAAAAATTATGCTCAATACCTGATGTAGGACAAATCTCCTAGGTTCTCCAAATCAGACACTCAAGAAATAATCACCACATTGAACTTGTCACAAAATTCACATTATTGAAGTGTGTCAGAGGTCCTGAAAAGTCTAATAAGAGTAGGAAACACATCCATCCTCTTACTGTTATTGCAACAGAATGTGTAAGAGGTCCTCAAATCCTGAGGGAGGATTCTGAGCTCTATTGAAATGCAAATATATAGATACATAATGGTTGCATCCTCTGATTCATGTTGAACAATTTATTATGCCCAGTTTAACAGTTCCAGTGCTTAATAGCCAAACTTCTGTTTTGTAACCTAGAAGGTGGGGGAGGAGGATCACGTCACCAGCAAATGTAGTAATAGCTACATAACCTGTTATTGTATATAACTATAGAATCCAGCTGTCTTCTTGGTTCTATCACTGCATTCAAAATATTAAAAACATTTTTTTTAAAAATCTAGTTGTAGATTCCCTCATAATTGCCTGATTTTAACAAGCACATGAAAATATGTAAAGAAAAACAGATATATATATATTAACTATATTTACAGTAATTTGCAATATACAGCTGTGTATTATGAATAGTAAGCTACAAAGTAAGAGGCCAAATGAGGTACCATCAAATGCTTCTAAATTTTACCACTTGAGCATATTTTCTCTAAAAATATTAACATCATTTCATGGAATTGCATGTATGACACCTGAACAGCAGTCAATAGCACTTTATAAGCTTCCAGCTCTTCTCTGTGCCCAATCATCCTGCCTGTGCTATCACACACACACAGGTTCTACTGCTACTGGCATCTTCGAGACACCACCTACCCCTACTACCACTTATCACTGGGCTTTTAGTAATTTACCAAGGAACTGCTAGACCTAACCCTAGCCTACGTAAGTGGAGAAACAGCAACCAGAGTATTCCTGGAAAAATGGTCAGTTATGACTTATGGTCATTCAGAGATGAACTTAATGCTTGTGCCCCTGGTTCAACTTGCAGTCTCCCCATGTATGTGCGCGGCAGGCAGTCTAAGTTTGCTCAGCCTTCCTGACCCCTGACTTTCCAAACTCCCTCTGCTTGCATGGGGCAGCTGACCTTGCCTTCATTTGTGATCTGGCCTCAGAAATCCCTGAGAGAAACATGGAATTTACAGCTTTTGTACCTAAAAATATATAATGTCTGACACAGACTAGCCACAACTTCTTGACTGCTGTTTTTACTATACAAGAGAGAAATCTTCATGACCATGTAAGTTTCTCTATATATAAACAACTTCCTTGGGTGATTTCATTAAAATGTTTCCTTTCAAGTACACTATGAATTCAAAATTAATTTCACCCCTACCTGATAAAATAACAGGCAGACATATGAGAACATTTAAAATTGTACTTTAGTGAAGTATTCCATGAAACTCTACGCATTTGTAACTTGTGTATCCAAGAGATAGGCAATCTAGGCCTTAGCCTCGGACTAATGTGTTGTTTTACACCACAAACATTTGGTATAAATCTTACAGTTTGCAATACATAAACAAAAAGTTCTCTATTAACCCCCATATTTTCACTCCATTTCTTCAAAGTACAAATGTAAGGTTGATCTTAGATAAGTTGCCTATCTCTTTGCAAGACAGAAGGGTGATCTTTTATGTAATAGCCCCAGCAGACATTATAAAATGGGACTAGTGAGCAGCAAGTCCACAAATTCTCTTTCAATAACAGCATTTTGCAGAGCTTGCAAATATCTTCTATTGTAACAGCTGTTTTGGAAACTTTTCTCCAGACAGAATTTAATATCTTGCAACATAAAATAAGATGCATTTTTAGCTTGTATGGCTTCTACTTGCAAAGTATTAAAAATCTTTTATTATTTTTAAAATTCTGTAACATCATCCCATTTCTTTTCATGTAGTTTCACAGAGTGTTCAGCTGTAAAAGCAAAGGAAAATCTATAAATCTGCTAACTCTTCAGCATATTGCAGTCATCTCTATTTTATTCTAATCAAATAGCATAGCCCTTGAAACAGTTACAACTGCTTTGTACAACTGAATGTACAAGGAAGAAAACCCCACAACAATCTTTCACTGTAAATGAAATCCCATGGTAGCATAAAGCCAGCAAGTAGCTTTATCTTACCATATCCTTCAAGTGCAGAACAGCCTTGACTGTGGTCAAATAATCATTATGGAAATTATTACAGTTTAAAATGGAAAAAATCCCTTTCCCCTCCCTGAAATCTGAGTAATACCCAAAGACTTCTCTTCTTCACACAAATGCATTGATATTATATAAATAATATATTGTACTACTATTATACATTATATGAATAAAACATTTTTAAGAATCAATTTATGTAAATAAAAAATGAACAGCCTTGAAAAAAACATTGTGTTCACATTGTATCTGCAAATTCAATTTACTTTTTTCAAGAAGATAAGGTTTTCCAATACACTGTCAGCAAATAGTAATTAATGACCTTTAGATAGCAACCCATTCCCTGCTTCTGAAACTGGTTTTGTGAAATATTTGTGTACCATGCCTGTGTAAGTAAATACTAAAATTCAATATCACAACCTTGTATCACAAGCCAAAATTTTGCTTCCAAGATTTCCACATGAAATATACCTTAGCAACAGCAGAGTAAGCCAAGGTCTTGTGCTGCAGAATTTCACATTGCTACACTAACACCAGAGTCAGCTTATTCTACATTCATTCAAGTCTCTTCCCTGGGCATCTTCCTTGCCTGTTCATAAGCAATATTGGTAGATCCAATGAGGTGAATAATCCTACACAAACTGTTCCTTTAGTTGAAAAAGAAGGAACTCAAATCTCAGGAAAACACAATTTCAAGATGAAATAGGCCTATTTACACTGGCTCTTCTCTCGCAGGTAATCCAGCTTGCAAGCAGCCTCAGGGACAGGACTAGCCCCAGTGATTTAAGGAGGCAAGGACTTATCCCAGCAAGGCAGAGCGGCACCTTTCTGCAGGGTATTGGCCAAGGCTGTTGTGTCTAAACTACTGCTGTGGGCGTGACTCTGCTGGCCAGGTGGGCTGCAGGCAACATCAGTAAGGAAAGAGAGCCTGTGGTCCAGAGAACAAAGAGCCTCCCCACAAACCTCCTTTTCCTGAGGTTACACACTCCCTACAATGAAGCAAGGAATTACTTCAATTAAAAGGATGAAACACCACAGCAAGCTTCTCCAAAACAAGAACACAAAATTGTGGAAGCATGACACATGCTGTGCAAAATCCCAGAGGATTACATCAAAGGCCAGGTGAAGACACTTGAACACGGTAATTTGAGAGTTACACATCTGAACAATGGAAACCAGTGCCCACACTGTAAGAGCACAGGAGATCCATGCTGCAAGTTATTCCAGTTTTGGATGTATTTCTGTCAACACAGCTTGGAAGGGAAGGTAACTGCTGTTATATCCTAAATAAAACCAAATTAGCAACATCTGTTGCTAGTGTCCTCAAGAGCATTTGTCTGATTTCTAAAGCAGACTAAATATTCATGTGAAGAAAAAGTCTATTGCTTTAATTCTGAGAAAAAACATAGCAAAGTGCTTGAGTTTCAGATCTTTCTTTGACCTGAGGACATTACGAGTACCAACATGGAAAACGTTACCTGTATTTGCAGATACAAGAAATAGGAAAGTAAGAAAACTATAAGCCATGAAGACAAAAACTGAAATGAATACAAATGGGGAGCAAGACAAAATTAAAAACAAACAAACAATAAAAAAGCAAACCCAAACTAAGAGATAAAAGAGAAAGAAAAATCATTTACTAAATTCTAAATGAAAATTTAGTCACAGCTAACTTAAAATATTCAGAATCTTCTTTTATTTATAAAGAGTTGATGAAGGAACAAGCTAAGTTAAAGTCAGCTTATTAAAAAAATTAAAAACGCGTGAAATTAGCAATATTTTTCACAGCCTCTAGTATCAAGTTTTCTAAAATCTAGTGGAACAGTAATGACAAAGGACTGCTTTTGATAACAATTATTCAGAGTGTTTGACAATTTATTCTTAAAATGAGGAGATGTCTAATAGCAGAAGAGGAGAAATACTGTACTTTTTACTTTTAGTATGAACTATTTGCCAAACTCAATGCTTACACTGTCTTCTAGATAAACTGATTTGTTCAAACAACTAGCCACGTCATGACTATTCAATCAATACAGCAGCTGCAGAACAGCCAGAAGGTCATAATGCAGCACAAGGGACTTGACAAGTTTGTGTACAGAAGGAAAAAATGAACATGCCTATTTCTGTTCATAAGAATAAGTTCATATAAGTTCAAACACTTCTACAGAAAACGTCCAAATTCTTTCATAACTGTACCAGGCTGTTAACAGAATCTGCTTGTGGTTTTCACAGACTTCCCTAACAAAACCAAATATAAAAGGACACAAATCCTTAGTAGTTCTCCTCTAAAGTAACACCTCATGATGTTTCTAGTAAGTTGATGCTGCCACTCAGTGACAAGCCATTTGCAGTTTTGCAAGCCCATTTTCTGTTCAAACAGTGCAGTTCACACACATACAATGATATTCTACTTCACACAGCAGAGATGCAGTCAGAAGCCTGAAACAAGGCAGCACACATTAATGGCCTTGCCTAAAGCCCATTGGTTTGTACTGGGGATTTGCAAGCGTCAATAAAGACAAAGCAAAACCTGCCGCCCAGCAGATGAATGTCAGCACAACACATTGTTGAGCTGGGAATGCCAGTTTGGGTCTCTAGCTTTGTGTGCTGCTCACTGGGTGGCAAAAGCCAGCCATCCTATACTGCTTTCAAACAAGTGTAGTTTCCTGAACCCAGTCAGCTTTGCCTACCTCATGAGAGAGCAGTATCTGCTTTCCTTTGACTGAAAAGATCAAAACGATATAAAAATGCATCCATGAAAACTCTATGAAGCCACTTTGACAGAGAAAATGATGACAAAAAAAACAGGGAAAGGAAACATTGGCTATTGTTGATGAGGTATGGCTTGTATTGCATTGCAGACTTAATTTTTTTAATGTCATTTTTATACTAAAATAGTTTTCATGGTAATCACTGGAAAGGCTGAGGTTCTTATCATATGAGACGATAAATACGGTACAACTGCCCTTGTTGAATCCATTAGACATGGTCTTCTGAAGAGACTGGAGAGCCTCAGACCTACATATTGAGAAGAAGGAATCATTCTCTGTAATCTCCTTAAATTCCTGGTATAACAAGCAAAATGTTATTGAGACCCAACATTTTAAAGTGATTTTTCACTTCTTTTCTAAACTATAGAGGTACTGTTTCCAAGCCTATCTAGCAGTGCTTTGCATTAACAACTGAATCTCCTTACAAATGCAGTCAAGTCATGGAACCTCAACCAGCCTGGTACTTTCTCTAGTGGCTTTTAAGTCCCACAAAAGCATTCAGCCAAACAGGTTCTTGCCAATGAGTGTTGAGGTCTGCTAAATCTAGTCCAAGTGCTTCATGAGTTCAACCTGTGGCAAACAGCACACGTTAACTTTATTTGATCGCCAGTTAATTATGGCATTTCTCCCTTTATGAAACAGAGTTGGAGCCTATTTATACTTAGGCTTGAAATAACTTGCAACAGAATTAGCATATGCAAGTTCTAACAACATTCCTCATGTTTTATCTATCATACCTTACAGAAGTAGTATTTGCAGTTTAGTCAGTCATGACCAAAGCATGTCACCACTGCCTTTCATTACGCAAACAACCTTTAAATTTTTAACTCAGTACACAAATAATATTCTCAAACTTTAATTTTTTCTTATGTTTCGCCTTAAAATGCTGTTTCCTCTAATAAACTTTATAAACAGAAACATTGCAGCTGCCAGTTTCTTGCCTTATCTTGCTTTAAGGGCCATGGAGATAACTGTTGCTTTTTGACTACAACCTTATCTTGCTGTCTGCCATTTATTTGCTTTCAGAGCTCAACTACATCTTTCCTCTTCTACTATCTGCAACTGAGCTTGTCAACCATTATTAAACTTGAAAAGTCACTTGGCTGCCAAAGAAGCAAGTACCCTGACTTTGACAAATTTAATAGGATCAGCTCTTTCAATAAGGACATCAGTACCAAAAAAGACTGTTCTCATCTCAGTACGAAAGTACATCCCCTTTATGCTATACTTGAGTGAGTTATTAGTTATCAGTTATCGCCAAGATAATTTTGGACCTTTCAAGGCTTATGCCATTAATTCTCTTCATACACTGAACACTTGGAAGGAAGTCAGCTATCTTACAATTATATTCATATCTGAATAATCCTAAGAAAACAAACTTGAAACTGTACCAAAAAAAAAAAAAACTGCTCTACAGCTCTCAGTACTCAAGAGTTCTCATTTTGACTGTGCATCCTCCATTGAGAAAACTTACATTTTTCTGTTATGACATTTAAAAATTACTTATGTTTGTGAGGCCATCATTCAGATGGGATTCAGTCAGCGCTATTGTACTGTAATCACAGAAATGAGGAAGTACAGCAAATCGCACAGATTATTTCAATATGAAAATATTTAAAAATATATGGTATGCCTTAAAGAAAATTAAGACATCCTGTTAACGCGGATTTTCAGTTTCCTGTCCAACGGGGACAGAGACCCTCGCACGAGTATTAATCGGGGCATTTTTCAGAGGCTGTTTTCAAAGGGGAGGTAGAAGCAGTGACAACCCCAACTGTGCTCGAGTACGGGGCCATCGTTGCGGGCAGCGTTCCGTTTCACCGCACCCCATCCAGATGCTCAGCGGCTCATTCGTACTGACCGACCCGAACCCAGGGCACAGCGCGACCCCCGCGCCGCCCACCCGCCCCTGCCTCGGCTGCGGGGAGCTCAGTGCAGCGGCGCCCCCGGGCACTCGCCGGGCCCGGGCAGCGGTACCGCAGCAGGAGCCGGGGCAGCCTCCACGTGCGCCCGGTGCCGCGGCGGGGCCGTCCGCACACCCCGCGCGCAGCCCGGCCGAGCACAGCCCGGCGCGGCGGGACCCTGCCGGCGGAGTCTGACCGCACCGCGGCGGCGGCACGTGTCTCGCACTCCGCCGGGGGCAGCACCAGCCACCCTCCGGTATCCGCAGGGGTTGCCCGCGAAGCAGAACCCGTCCCGGAGCCCGTTACCTCAGCTGCTTCTGCTCCAGCTTGAGCTTCTTGGCTTGCGGCTCCCCCGCTGCCATCTTCGTGCTGGGCGGCGTGCGGCGCGCTCCGCTACCCTCGGCCCGCCCGCCGGCCCCGGCCCGCCCCGCCGACCGCGCCGGCACCGCCACCGGGGGGCGGGGGAGCCGGGACGAACGTACGGCCGCGCCGGGCGCCTGAAGGGGCGGGGAGCGGAGCCCGCGCCGCCCGCTATCCCTGCCCAGCCGCGCGCTGCCGTGGCGCCGGCCAGGGTGGGTTTAGCGCCCGGGCGCCGCTCCCGTCTCCTGCCGGCCGCTGAGGCCGAGCGGTGCTGACCGGCGGTGAGGGCGGCCGTGGCAGCGGGGCCGGCGGGCCCGGGGAGGGAGGGGGCCGTGCTCGGGCGCTCGGCGCAGGCAGCGCCCCGGCCGCCCGCGCCTCCGCCGGGGGGCGGCCCCGCGCCGCCGCCGCCGGGCCTCGCCGCCATCTTGGCCGCTGCCCCGCTGTCCCGGGAGCGGGCCGGGCCGTGCCGGGCCGGGGGAGGTACGTGGGGCGCGGGGGGCTCGGGCCATGAGGGAGTGGGGCCGCGCTGCCCTTGCTCGGGGGAACGGGATCCCTGCCAGGCGGGAGCCGCCCGTGATCGGTCCCGGCCGTGCTCGTTGGCCGCAGTCGGGTAGGGGCGATATCCCCGCCAGTGGTGGTACCGGGAGTCTGCCCGCAAATCCGAGACTTTCCGCTTTACTCGCCTCCCTTTCCGTTGTTCTGTGCCTATTTAAATACAAAATCGTTGCCGTGTTTGAATACCATCCCCCCATTCCGTTGTTCTGGGCTCTGGCGGAGGTGCGGAACCGCCCAGCGGAGAGTGAGCAGGGTCGGGTCAGAGCCCCGTCGGTGCCCCGCTCCCGCTCCGAGATGAGGCGGGGGTGCGGGGATCGTGCACCGGGCTGTCCGGGCAGACGGCGCAGGCCTGCAGCAGGGGCGAGGTGGGAGCCGCCGTTCGCGGCAGAGCCCGCAGCAAGGCCCGGCCGGGAGGGGCAGGGCGAGTGCGGGAGCGGCGCTGGCTCACCTGGGTCGATCTTCAGCAGCCCTGCTGCAGCCATGGTGTTTCTACTCGTGCTGTTCTTGCTTAATTAGCAAAAGGCCCGGTGAGTGCGGATCTCCATAATATGCGCTGGGAATAAACCCGTTATCATCCACTCCTGCACATCGCTCCTGCCCTGTTCAGTACCCAGCGGTAACTGAGTGGAGGCTGTCGCTTCTTTTCTTTTGTTTCAGTTCAAATCTGCTGTGAATTAGTAATGCACTTACTATCTTTTCAGTATATGATGAATCGTTCATACCCATTAAGTGTTAATCAAACTGGAGGAATAGCGTCACCATTCAGTGTAGCTTTCCTATAACCAACCAGGCAAAAAATCATACTTGAATAATGAAAATTTGTGTTCATAGTAGGCAGACTGCGGTATTGGAGAGGAAAAGGTATTTTACAAGAAAAGCAAAACCAACTTCCATTATTCATACAAAAGATAAAATGATGGAAGAAATTTTTTACAAAATAACTGACCATGCCAACCATGAGAATAATTCTGCTCTGGCAGTTCCCAGCGGGTTTGAATCATACATAGTTTCTCATTTATTTATTAAAGGGAAAAAAAAAGAAGAGGAAATATCTGAATTATATTTCTCTGTTAAAAATGTCTCATGTTGCGTGCAAACTCAAAAACACAAGCAAACTTGGGTTTTTTTGGGGGGGAAAAAAAGGACAAACAGATTTTTTACTGCCTGTATGCACATATCTGAAAATTCCTTGCAAATGGGAAATCAAACTTGAAGAATACTCCATGCCCTCTCATGTTTGATTTAGCTGGTTTTATTCAGAAATTAAATTTTCTGTTGTACAAGACAGTTATGCACCAGTTAAATCCCAGTTATTTTCTCATATACAGATCTCCTTACATGAGGAATCTTTAATAAAAACCTTGCCATGAGGATTCAGAAAAGAGAAATTGAAGTCTTTGAGGTAGAGAAGTCTGAACAGTACAGGACAAGTGGTAGCTGTATTTTGTGGCTGTAATAAAAAAATGGCAAGAAACCAAATTAAAATTTGTTTAAAATGTGAAGTTCCTTCTTCTTATATCCCTTTAATTTTCCCCCAAATTACAGCTTCACATATAACTTTAGAAAAATGAATACAGCGAAGATAAGTTAAATCTTTTTTATGTTTATTTAACATAATATACCATGGGCAGCCTTTTAACAGGAGCTGCTTAGAATTAGAGTATCCATGAGGCTCATTCATACAGGATAAAAGAATTAGAGTGCTGCTTTGCTCTGTCCTCTTGAAGGAGAAGGAAGGTACAAATGGTTATGTGCTTTCTTTCTGCCCCCTGTGTTTGGACTGGTTGGGGCAGAGTGCACATATGTTGGGAAGGGCTCCCATGCACAGCAGAGTTCCAGTGATCAGTGATGCTTGCTGGCTCTGATGGAGTGTTTCAGTAGTGCATGGCTCTCTGGCACTGTGCTTGTCCTCTCTGGAACCTTGAGTGCCTCTTCAAAGAGAGCCTGTGAAAGACAGCAGTATAAAGCCAGTAGCACTGTTGCTCTGGCCTGTCAGACTTACTGGAGGAGTGAATTGGGGAAGCATGGTGGAAAACATCTTCACAAAGAGCTACTGACTTGGGGCTTTGATATCCTGTGATTGAAGCCTGCTGCCTTGTCCATTCAGAGTTCTTCATGGTTTGGCTGGAATATGAGCATAATTATCAGTATTTTCCTGAAAATACTATGGACACTCAATATGTGAACTGATACTCACTTTGTCTGTGTCCATTTGGCCCTATCTGTCTATTCACTGTACTGCTTTCAGAGAGTGAATTTCTTCAGTCATCCCTTAGTAGTCCTAAAGCTACTGATTCAGATGCAATTTGTGTTCAAATCTTCCATCTCCATGTAAAAATGCAGTTTTAGCAAAAAAATTTTTAATTGTTTTGGTGTGGGGTTTTTTCCTAAGGAACTCTTGCTTTTCCTGCAAAGCTTTCTATTCTTGCAGGTCCCAAAGGGAGCTGCAGTTATTCAGGATCAAATATTGTTTGATTATTCAGAATCTAATATTGTTCTGTTGACTATAGATGGAACTCTCTTGCCAGCAGTTAGAAGATTTATACTGAAACTAGAAGAGAGGCACCATGCAAGTGTATTATTAGAAAGCTCATCAGACAGTAGATTAAATGCTGCACAAATTCTCATGCACATTGTAATTACTGCTGGTAAAAGCACAGAGGAAGTTGCAAATTTTGTTATGGATACCAAACACTGATTTAAGTCAAATTTAGAGTATTCTCAAAGGACTACTTCCTCTTAAAAACAATTTCAGAAAGTTACTAACAGTGTTTTAAATGAGAGCAAAGATAAATAAATATATGCTGAACATCTGGGAAGCAAAGCATTTAGTTTTTAATAGGGATGATCTTGCTGATAAAATATGTCTGAGTAGTGGTACAGACACAAGCACTTCATGGTGTTGAGTAGATATGAAGTTTTGCTTGACTAACAGAGGGGGATAACAAGCAGTTCTTAAAAACGATTGCAAAAATGTTTTTACTTTGATGTGTAGATAACTAAGCTGTAAGCGTCTTATATGTGCAAAGATTAATGACACTTGAGCAGCATCATTAAAACACACAAACAATAATAGGAGCATAAAAAACCCCCCGTGAAATTACAGAACATTCATGTTTTAGTAAACCTGAGACTAACAGATTTATCAACTTGAATCACAGCTGCTAATGATGTGTCTGGTTGGTCCTGCCAATTACACAATATTTCAGAGCTGCCATATTGGCTGTCTTGAAAGTTTTGTTCAGGTGTTTAATGGGACTTCTCTTTATTAGGTTTGCTGGTTTGAATGGGGTTGGGGAGGTCAGGAACACATTTGTGGCACATTTTGAATTTATAGGAAAAAGCTAAAGTGCTGACTAGCTGATTGTGACAAAAGTACTAGCTTCAATTTTAGCTTATTTCTCCAGATTACTTTAAGCATTTGATTACTTTCCATTTGCTTGTCGCTAGAAGTTCATTTCCACAAATACATAACAGAGACTCAGACAGTCTATCACCACTAATTCTTCCACCCTTCAGAGCAGCTATGCTGAATTCAGGAACATTGAAGCTGTGGAATAGTTTCCTAGTGATGGTCCTATTTGGAGCTATTTTCAGCAATTAGTACTAGCTCTAAAGGGCATTGCAGAGGTCAGTGATAAATTCATCACTTTGTGGTTTCAGAGCTTTGTATGTAACTCAGCTCAGTGTTGTGAAAAAGCAGCTGTTGACAATATTTCTGCATTAATTACACTTTAGAGTACTTAATTGTAGCTAAGGACAAGCATGTGCAATCAGTCTTTTTTCCCGTGCTCTCAGCCTCTCTCTCTTGCCAGTGAGCTCCACTTTTGTCTTGTGAGCCTGCTGCGCCTTTAGTCCAGATGTTTCTGTGCCAAGAATTTGAAAATCAGTAACATTACAAATCCAGATTTAGTCAAAAGAAAAGTTAGAGATGTGGAAACAGCTCATTGAAGGCATCTTTGTTAAAATATGTTTTTCTTCTGTGTGAACTTCAGATTCTGGTAGGATGGAAATGACTGAGATGAATCATGTGGAGTTTTGCATGTCAGACGAAGGATGGGAGGTTTGTGAGAAGAAGCTGCAAAACTGCAGGGCTGCTTGTTGCTGCAGAGCCTGTAAGGTGCCTTGCAGTCAGGCAGTAACATGAAAGGCTGTCAGTTTACTGAAGATGAGCTTGAACAGTTTGCTTTGGCGTAGATGCAAATAATGATCCATGTACACTTTCAGTCTACTCTTAGGTAGGCCTAGAAGCAGAGAGATGGGGGAGGCATGTCCTATAGAATAGTCCTAGAAACATCTTCAGTGCCTTACATAGAGTGGTTTTATACTGACATCTCAAAGTGGTGTCTATGTACACTGTTACACGGAGAAGAATCTCATGATTCCTGAATTCTGGTGATGTACTTTTGCTGCTGTTTTTTAAAACTTAGGAACTTGTTTCAAGACCTTTACCTTCAGAGTGCTGCAGCTCTTAACACACTTTGCTGTTGACCTACTGGTGTGAGGAATTTTAATGTTACTGGATTGATTTCTTATGTTCATCATTTGTCAGTCTTTTTTGCTTTTCAAATCATGTTCTGATGAGACAAAAAAGTCAGTTACTGCAAAATTAGTTTAGGGATCTCTACATGTCTGAAATGAAATCTGACACACTCTAAAAACAGAGTACCAGGGAAATCTTCAGTACTTGGAGCAATGTAAGTAATTTTTGTTAAATAATAGTTTATATATCTTGTATTGATATTTTTGTAGTGCTACCAGTTCTAAGATATTCAGCATGAAATCTGTCTTTAATCAGCTGGTGCCTATTGCTTGACAGTGTATGGGATAAATCAAATTACTTAGTCTTGTGTATAATAGACTGATATTCCCACTGCTGTAGGAGTGTCTTTATTCTAGTCAGCACTGGGAAGTGTACCAGCTGAGCTGCCCCTTGACTGACAGGGCGGGGCTTGTGCATCTGGAGCTGCCTGCTCTGCGCTTAGGCTGCAAGGTGAGAGCTTCAGTTTTCCAGGGCACTTCAAATTAGCAGCAAATTAGCATACTGCTAAAACTTGTGAAGGAAGAAAGGACTGTGAGAAGATTTGAGGGAAGTCTTACGCTAGAAGTAGAATATGTATCATGGGAAATTCTGTAATCGCTATCTTCCTACTTAAAAGATAGGGTAGGCAGCCAGGGGGGATTTTACTGCTCATATTCCATAGGTACTACAAAGCTGTCATCTGCCAAGTGTGGTCCCTTGGATCAGTTTGCTACTCCAGTTCACCACGAGGCCACACAAACACTCCTATGAACACAGCTGGTACCCAGGCAGCTTGGGGCAGAAGAGTAAGAAAGGGGGCCAAGTGCTACCTCCCCTTCTGGCTACCCACGCCCTCCCTTGATTGCATATCAAGTCATGGTCTAATATCCTAAGTGGAACTTAGGGCAAAAGAAGGGGCCCTGCTATTGCAGTCATTTGGTGCACCAGGAGCTTGCTGTGATTGTGTGGTCTGCTGCACAGCCATGCTTGTTAAAAGTATATTGTGACAAATGCAGACATTTCTGATCTGTAGATGAATAGAATCTGGATAAATGTTCACAGAAGCACTAAAAACACTGTCACGTGTGTCTGATACTCTTTGTCAGCGTATCATTGGAAGCTGCCTGCTGTCCAGCATAGCTCCTCCAGAGCAGGCTGTGGATCAGCTCCTCTGGAAGCGGAGTCTTACCAGTGCTGCTTGCACTGGACTCTCAGATGCAGCTTTGTGTGCATTTAATGGAAATGGGTCTGATATTTGTTAACAGATATGCTATTGTATCGATTTAAAAATGTTCAGAGATCTATTCTAAGCTTTACAGCTTAGATTGAGCACCTTTGTATGTGTGGGCAGCCGTGGTGTCGAACAATACTGACATTCAGTGGTTGATTACACTTTCCACCCTTGTGTGACTGTCGAGGAGATTTTGGAAGGCTTTAATGTTCAATGCTGGCTAAATTCAGAACATGTTTACTGGAGCTGGATTAAAGCAATTGTGTCAAGGCTCCTTTATAAAAATGCTGTGCTCACAGTATTAAAATTTTCTCTTTTTTTTTTTCACAAACTAAATTAGAGATTCATTTGGTCCAGGAGAGACATAGTAGAAACGTGCAATAACACTTTGTAGCTTTGTTTCCTTTCCCACTTTTAAGCAAATTTGCAATCACAGTTTCTAAAAGAACTTCCCTTTACATTCCCTATTGGCTTAGATGAATATTTTTGTCCTCCTTCTGGCTATTGGTCTTTTTTTGTTGGCTACCAAAGACATCATGCTCTTGGCAGGAGGTATCTGAGACCTGGCATGGCCCCAGTGAAGATGAGCACGTTGCTGTCATGGTTGTGAAGGAGCAGCTGGAATTTAGAATTTGAAAAGCTGGATCTTGGCTCTCTTCCCACACTCTGCTGACTTAGGTGGAGGGAAATATCATGCTGACAACCTTCCTGAGCTGTCCTTTTTCACTGTCTTTGGTGAGCGTTGGAAGACATACTTTTGTTTGTGAAAATCTGGAGGGCCAGACCTTTTTTTTATTGTTACATTGTGTATTGGTCGATGAGTACTATTCTGGGTAGTTCAGATTCAGACATGGCAACACAAGCTCACTCTGGGTGGATCTAAGTGCTTATTCCACTATTTTGGAATGAGATTTAACACTGTAATACAGCATTTATACTCAAAATCTCTGTGGGACTGGGCCATGTGCATCTAGCTAGCTTCCATGCTGTTTTTAGTGTGCCAGAGATAAGAGAGGAGCAGGTTTTTTCTGTGTTTTAGGACAAAATATCCTGGGCAAACATGGTAAAAGTAATGAAAACCATGATGGGTTTTTTGTATGTGTCTTTGGCTTCTCTTGGACATGCAGAGTTCATGATGGTCTTCCTGTTTCAAGGTGTGGACACCCAGTAATTGTCTGGTCTCTTTCCAGTCATGTTTGAATTCCTCCAAAGGCTAACTTTCAATTCTGGATCTCCATTGCTATCCTCTGCCCAGTTCCACTACATGCCCTGTGCCAGCTCTAGCACTCTCTGGCAGTGAAATAACTTGCATTAGGAAGTTGGTCTGAGCAGCAGCTCCTTTTGCTGGGTCAGTTTCTAGCTGGACTATTTTCCTAACGTAGATAATTGCAGAGCCACAGACCTACTCAAATCAATAGCTGCGAGGCAGAAGGGAAAAACAGCCAGTGCCAGGCTGTTCCTCAGCTACAGATGAATTTATGCTTGACATTGAGTACCAGGTTAACTTCACCTTCAGATGCTGCTGTTGGGGTTACAGTTTGGTTTATTTTCTAAGCCCAAGTTTTAACTTATTTTTTAAGAGGATCATTATGCTGCAGGTCAGCCAAAGCATTGTATCTGTCTCATGTAAAGGCTGAAGAGATAAACTGAAGTTTGCCAGCATTTGTCTCTTCTGTAGATCCAGAGATAATAGTCTATTCATTTTATCAACTACTTAGTTCACTTACTATTGCATTGAAAGTTGAGAAATAGACTTGGAATTATTTTTTTAATAGGCACATAAGCTTCTTGCCCCATGAATAAAACGAAGGATCAGTGACTGAGGCATGTTATTTGTAAATGTTTAAAGAGATAAGAAAAAAGTTACATTCCTTACCTGCAGTTCATACTCCCCTTTTACATAAGTGAGTTTTTAAGTGAAAAACATTTTATGTAAACATACTTCATGCATGCCAAGCGCATTTGAGGCAATTTTATCCATTAAATCAGATTTAAATGGCTAGTTTTGTGTCCTTTTAATGAATTCCAACCCTTTACCCAAGTGCAGCTTGGCATAGATAATAAGACTAATCTGCCAACAAGTAAAAATCACTTTTCTAGTTCAGCAGCTGAAAGCTGACAAGCTAAAGAACTGTATCTTTAAGATAGAGCAATTCTAAGTTAAGTGGGCAACTGCCAGGCCAACTGCCATAGGAAACTTTCTGTACAAGTAACTCTTTCATGTCGGCAAACACGTTTGAGCAAGTGCCAGCTCATGGGAGTCAGCTTTTCTTAAAGAAATAAATTGCAAATACCAGATAGGGATGAAAGCAGAAAACAAGGGTGTTTTCTTTATGCTTGCATTATGATATACGTTTGCAGCTTAATCCAGTGGCAAATATTTTTTTGTGGAATGTTCTTGTAAATAAAGGAAATGAAATTCAAAGAAAAGCAACAAAGTAGATGTTTTTTCCTAAATTCACAGTGCATGTTAATAAAGAATAGCCATCATAAGAAGGGGAGTCTGGGATATGAAATGTCATTCCACATATTCTTTTATTTATTTTAACTTCTTTTAATGTGTTTCCAACAGAAAATGATCCACAGCCTGTTTCTTATAAACTGTTCTGGTGATATCTTCTTGGAGAAGCACTGGAAGAGTGTTGTGAGCCAGTCTGTCTGTGATTATTTCTTCGAAGCTCAGGAGAAAGCAATTGATGTTGAGAATGTGCCTCCTGTCATCTCAACTCCTCATCACTACCTCATCAGCATCTATCGGGATAAAATCTTCTTTGTGTCTGTCATACAGACAGAAGTGCCACCACTCTTCGTAATTGAATTTCTGCACCGAGTAGCAGATACTTTCCAGGTCTGTCACCATTCAATGACTTTAAAATTCAGTGTCTGGAGGAGGTCTACAGGGAAGACAAAGAGGGACTCTTCATCAGGAACTATAGTGATAGGACAAGAGAAATGAGTACAAACTGAAAGAGGGGAAATTTAAGTTCGATATTAGGAAAAAATTCAATTTTGTGAGGGTAGTAAAACAGTGAATGGAATAGATTGCCCAGAGAGGTTGTGGATGCCCCCACTGTGGCAGTGGTCAGGGCCAGGTTGCATGGGGATTTGAGCAACCTGATCTACTGGGAGGCGTCCATACCCATGGCAGGGGAGGTTGGGACCACCCCTTAACATTCTGTGACTCTATGATTCTAAAATGACTTCAAGAGATTTGTATAAACTTCAAGTTTTTGTATAAACTTCTTTTAGAGAAAGGTAATAAACCCTCCTGTGACTGACTTTTCTATCTGCAATTTTTAAGTCAAGCACAGGTTTATAGAGTACAAGGGAAAAAAGAGGTTTATTTTGTGCACTCACAAGCACCAGAACCCAAATCTGACTTTGTAAATGCTGGGTTTTTTTCTGTAAGCTTTTGTACTATTAATGTTATGTAGATGGGAAGAAGGAGCATGTAGTCAGGCAGCATGCACTCTGTAGTGAGGAAAGCGCTGCAAAGGAGTCACTTCTCAACTAATTTCACAGATACTTTTATCTAAAGGAAACACTGTGAAGAGCATTGAGCATTGCCAAAAGATAGTATCTTTATTTTACAAGAGTCTTGTAACTGAAGATGCATTAATGTTCACAACTAGAAAGACCTTTGTAACATAAATGGTAGCGCATCACATTACATTATTTCACTGTTCATGCTTGTATTTATTTTCAGTTAGGTGATAAATATATATGCTATATATGATAAATATATGATGCTATCAGACTATAGAAATAGTCAGTTTAGGCACTGAAATACCTTCATATATTGGAGGGTTTCTGTAAGAAAAAACTGAACAAACTTCCTTTTGCTAAGCATTCTAACAGGAATAAAAATCCTCTCTTTTGTAATCTCTGAATTTGTTTAGGATTACTTCGGCGAATGTTCTGAGACAGCAATTAAGGACAATGTAGTAATTGTGTATGAACTTCTAGAAGAAATGCTAGACAATGGCTTTCCACTGGCAACAGAATCTAACATACTGAAGGAGCTGATTAAGCCTCCCACAATTTTGCGCTCTGTTGTCAACTCCATCACAGGTATGAAAATATGTAACTTCAGCAATGATGGCTGTTTTAAAAAAAAAGCCCCATCATTTTTTATAGCTAAAAAATAATATATTGGTGTGAATCTGTAAGGTGAGAGCGCTGTCCTACCAGTTCTCATCAACAGGAGTTGAATAAAAACAAGTCCCTCCTTATTTGCAGTTTACGGCTGGTCCCTTTGCTGTCCTTGGAGGCACTGCCTGGTTCAGCCACAGCTGCTGAAGTCCCTCAGGAACAGCAGCTCAGGACACAGTCAGGACATACTGGAGACAGGTGCTCTGGGATTGGTACAGAGCTCACCCCAAGCCTTGAATAACTATGGGCACTGGAGAAGGTTAAGCATTTTGTAAGAAAGCCATATAGGAAGGTATATAATAGATATGTAATAAATCCTTGATGGGTGGGAACAGATAGCATGAAGGGAAACAAATAGCCTGTCCTCATCTTCCACCCTGCCCCCACCACCGAGCAGCACATGGGTTCATATGGATTTGATTTCGCAACTGATTTCAGGCTGTTGTAGATGGGTCTGTCTTGCAGTGATGAAGCCAAATGTCTGTCAGCTGAGCTGGTGGAATCTGCTTGTCTGGCAAGCGGGTGCAAGGGAGGTGAGCCATGAGTGTCACGTGGGGCAGAGAGATGCGAGACGGTCACTTGTACATTGTGTTAGAGAAGAGAGTAGTTGGGCTGCAGGGCCACACATGTAATGCTCTGAGGAGATGGTCTTTAAGGTAGTAGATATGGTTTAGTCTCTGAGTATAAATCTCATCAGTTTTAATTTCTGTTATTTGGTGTTTAGCTAGGTTTTTTACATGTGGATTGGAATGCTAGTATTTACACTTATGAAAATAAGTGTTTTATCTAAAACCTTATTAAAATTCCCTAGGAGCCTAAAATGCCTGCCCAAGGTAGCCTGCATCTTGTCACTGTCAACAGCTCAGTGCTGAGCAGGTAGAAACAGCAGCCTGAGAGGTCTCCTATCTACCTGGCCTGGCAGCACTGCTGCACCCTGCAAGGCTGCTGAGGGACAGACACAGCAACTGCCCCTCTTCAGAGATGCAGTGGGAGTGAAGAAACAGTTGCAACTCTTCCCCCCTGAGTAATAGCACATACCGGGGTGGACTTTAGGAAGGGTCTTTTTTGAGTAACTACTTCTACTAGCTCAAAGGAATGAAAACTTCTGTTTTCTGCCTGCCAGGCTAGGGCCTGCCCAAGCAGGTTTTGTAGAAATGATACCTGCTGGCCACCAGCTTCTCACTGAAGCTGTTTCACGTGGCAGGACACACTACCATGTTCATTGTGCTAAAGGGCACAAGTCAGCATGAGCTGTGGCCCTATCCCAAGACCTACTTCTAGCAGAGGGAGTTGTTTACACTGTGCTGGGATTCTGGCATCCGTCACCTAACCCTCACAAGTGATAAGATTTTTTTTGTTTTCCTTTTTAAAGTGTCATCAATTTACTTTATAACTAGGTAGCTCAGGAAGCCTTCTACTCATGCTGGGTGGTGTTGAGAACCAGGAGGCAAGGGTGAGAGCGAGGCAGGCAGGGACAGTGGTATCATTGGTCGGGAGCCCAGAAGTTGAGGCAACAGGTCAGGGACTGGATCAGATGATGAACAGGTCATCTACAGCTCAGTGATTGCCAGTAACATCCATCAGTATGGGACAGGTCAAGCCAGAAAGTCCAGTCTGGGCCAGACTGAACTGATTTGACACATGGTGAGGTAGAGACATGGCTGTCATGTTGATGCAGGGTAGCTCAGATGGGTACCAAGAATGAGACCACCCTCAGCCTAACACCAGCTCCAAGCAAAGATTGTTGGAGGCCTCCCTAAGGCTTCTTACACATCTTTCTTGCTAATGACTCTTACCTGTTAATCAGCCCTGAAGTCATCCAGCTAAAACTCTTAGGAGAAGGGGGAAGCAGGCTTAAGGCCCTGACAGGGAGCTGTCTTGTCTTGAATTAGTGATGAAATCCCCCACATCTACTCCCCCATTCAAACCTCCTGCTGACTTGAGTACTGTATTTTGCTGTGCAGGATGTAGTCTGAAAGCTGTTAAGTTTGGACACGTGGCTCCAGTGCCTTCATGTCACCTCACAAATAACACTGAAGGGTCCAGGCTCTGGCCTACAGTACCTGAGGCAAGCTTTGCCTTGATTTTTAATTTTGGCAGTTAAAACATTCCTTTTGTAATTAATTACTGATTTTAAGTTCCTTTTCATTTTTAAGGCAGTAGTAATGTGGGAGACACGCTTCCCACTGGACAGTTATCCAACATTCCTTGGCGCAGAGCAGGAGTAAAATACACTAACAATGAAGCCTATTTTGATGTCATTGAAGAAATTGATGCAATTATAGACAAATCAGGTAAGATGCCTTGCAAACTGCCATTTGTCTCTCAAGTGTGTTTACATGTAGCTAATAATGTTTTAGAGAGAATACAGTCCAACCTTATTTTTTTGCATATATTTTATATATGTGCATTTATATCTTAGGTAGAAATATTCAATTTAAAATTATGAGCTTAAGTTTATTTCTTCAGTTCATCTTAAAACAGCAACATGCTCTGGGCTGCTTCGAGAACATCCACAAGAAGTATGTTTTCTGTTTGTATATTGATTATCTCATAACAGATATAAATGGGGGAAAAAAGTAGTTGAAATGTGATGAGAAAATTATCTCCCAATTGTTCCTGCCAACAATGTACTGTAGTCCTTGAAGGCCCTCAAGTAAGCAAGACAAAATCTTTCATTAGCTTTCTTCTGATAGCAAGCTAAACTTGGTGCAAAATACTTGCACAGTATTGTTTTCCTTATTTTTAAGGAACCAGATATTATAAAGCATAATAATACTCCTTTCTTTTCTGTGAATGAAACATATCATTTTCAAATACAGAAGTCTTTATTTCTGAGATTTAACTTTGAGGAGGAGCCTGATAACTTGTATGGCAAGAGAAAGAAAAAAAATAAAGCAAAAAGAAAACTGCAAAGCTGTGGGCAGGAACTTGCTGTTTTGTTCAGTACTGGGGCCAGCAGTTGGCAAGGGTGAAGACTGCAGGACACCCTTTTGTGGTGGTATGAAGCAGGGAGCAAACCTCTGATTATTCATTCACTGCTGCTGTTGTAGCAGTGTCAGTGTTGGTTTGATTCTCTACACCACTTCAGCAAATGCTTTGGCCACTGTTGAAGTGGATAGTCACAAATAGCCATTGTTCAGCTCTTACTCTCCCCATCTTGAAGCTAAAAGAAGGTGGCCCTTACAGGGTCCTTATAGAACATGCTGATGGCTGTGTTGCTGTCCTAGCTCCTTAGGATTCCCAGGAGTAGCGAGTGCTTCTTCTGAGACAGTACAATCAAGACCGTGGTGAATTTCTGTGCGTATTTCAGGCCAAATCAGTGTGCACTGAGTGTTTAATTTCCTACTGAAGATCTGCTGCAGTAGTCATAGCTACTCTTTTCTGCTCTGATCCCTTGGGGACTAGCAGTGCAAGAACCCCTCTTTATAGTCTTCATCACGACTAAGGCAGATAAGGTTGCTCCCCTAGAATAGGGAGGTTATCTTGTTTCATAGGGATATGGTCGACTGCTTTAACCTGAAACAGGATCACTTCTTTTCAAACAAAGTATAAAGCCACCATTTCTCCTTTTCTTTGCCTAGATAAGCCAGTTTCTACCTATCTTCTAAAATTACCTTTGCATGTGCAGTTAATTAATTAGTCCTGGGCCCTGCTTATGGCTTTTTATAGTTAGAAGATATTTCAGGAAATTAGCATTTCTTGGGTAAAATGCTTGGTACAGTTGCTTTGAGGTTTGGGGGTTTTTGCTATAGATTTATTTAACGTCAAGAGAATATTTAATTTCATTGTTAAACAACCTTTACTTGTGAAAGCCAAAGTTAGCACCAACTTACTGCATTTTGACATTGACTGTTTTGATGTGCTTCAACTTCCCTGCACCACTACCCACTTGCTAGTTTTCTGGAGACCAGGGACAGGGATGAAAGAAAAGATTCAGAGCTGGTGTGTTATGAAATTCTTATTTGCTTATTGCTGGCAACCAGTTCAAGCACATCCAGTACAAGTCCTGTGTAACAGCTGGCACAAGTATCATGAACCAGTTTGGAACAGGCTGTTTGCTCTGGCTCATGTATTTTAGCAAGCTGCCCAGGACACAGGTAACTGGAATGACCTTTCCTAGCTGGGCTTGGCATGTTGTTGAGCGTTGTGCAAATGTCATCTGTGCCCTCTAGCTGCACTTCACCACATCTGTTAGGTCTTTCATAATAATGTTAAGTGTCTTGTTTTTCTCTGCAGGTTCCACAGTCTTTGCAGAAATCCAAGGTGTTATTGATTCGTGTATTAAGCTCTCAGGAATGCCAGATCTTTCTCTGTCTTTCATGGTAAATTCAGCCTATATTTGGGAATCTTAATTGCTCAGGATTTATTTTTCTTAGTGATCAGAGTTAAAGAACTTTAAGATCACTATTTCATGCGTTACATATATGAAGTAACAAGTTTTTCATTATATTGTAGAAGCTGCATTGTCAGTAGTTGGAATTTGTGTGTACATAAAAATACCCTCACAGGAGCTGCTGTACCAGGTCAGATCAGAAATCTGTCTAGCTCAGTAACACGTCTCTGATAATGGCTACTCAGAGTCTAACAAATAGGAATTGGGTAGAGTTCAGTAGCTAGCTCAAACTGCTGGTACGTGATGAGATTCCACTTACCATTGTGCCACTCCTTCCAGAACCCCCGGCTGCTGGACGACGTCAGCTTCCACCCGTGCATTCGGTTCAAGCGCTGGGAGTCTGAGCGGGTCCTTTCGTTCATTCCTCCCGATGGCAACTTCAGGCTCATCTCCTACCGCGTCAGTTCCCAGAAGTACGTTTCCATTCAGGCACTCTGCCCCTCCAGCTACACCACCTGCTGCTTTCCACCTGAGGAATGGCACATTCCTCCTTGCAAGGGGGAATTTACATTGTTCTGAAATGTGTGTTCTCAGGTTTTGTCTCAGCTGTTGTTCTGTCCCTACTAAAAGAAGAAAACCATTTTTCAGTGACCTGCAGATACTCAGCAATAGTTTTTCAGGGGAGTAAATCACACATGACAGTGATATAGGGCTGTTCAGTCCTAGTAACTGTTGTTAGTGCTAGATGCTTTATGAGTAAGTCTCTGTGTACGTGGAGGACTCTGAGCTTCATGAAGAGAGTAAAGCAAAAAAGTCCAAACTGCAGATATTTGCAAGCTAAAGCCTGATCTGACTACTGGCTCTTCTGAGATTTGGCTCAGTGAGATTACTTTAAAAAAAAAAAAACAAAACAGCAACCAAGATGAAGAGAGAATGTACAAGGACAAGGTATTTGGAGGAAAGTAAAGAAAATATTTTTTTTCCTGTGATTCTCTGCTGATCTTTTCAGCAATGATGCTGAAGAGCAGAGTATCACTTCACTTATCACTTCTGAAACAGATCAGTTTTAACTTGAACACCTACCAGAAACACAAGAACCATTTATGAGAAAGTGCTTAAATTTCTCAAGCAGACAAGTAGCCAGGATGCATTCAGCTACTGTCTTCTCTTTTCAGCTTGGTGGCAATTCCTGTATATGTGAAGCACATGATCAGTTTTAAGGAAAATACTTCTTCAGGAAGATTTGATGTTACCATTGGACCAAAACAGAACATGGGGAAAACAGTAGAAGGAGTAGTCATGACAGTTCACATGCCAAAGGCTGTACTTAACATGAACCTCACTGCTACACAAGGCAGCTATACATTTGACCCAGTGACTAAAGTAAGTAATGAATTTTTATTTATTTAAATATTGAAGATGGCATTACTACAAGTCACTTATATTGCAGAATACTGGGACAGTGTTCCACACTTGGCAGAGAGCTCTGTTCAGCATATGTTTATGAATTAAAAATTTACCTTTAAAATTTGCTTTTTCAAACTTAGATACACACCAGCTCTGATTTCTGACTTTGACAGTATCCTTTTCCTTCCCTTCCCTCTCTTTTCACCCTGCTCTTTCACCCACTATTATCTTTCCTTAGTAGATGCAGCAGTATTTTGACGATAGTTTCAGCCATGATATATTTTGCATATATGTTGTGGAAACATATTTTTCTGAAGAAAATGCACTAGCCTTGAAAAATGGGCAGACAGAAAAACTGGGAGCAGGAGATGAGAAAAGATTTCTTCCAAAAGATCTGCCTAAAGACACAGAGGAAAATAAAGTATCTGAAAAAACATGTCTTGGGCTCCTGATTCCTTGCCTCTGAGTTGAGGTTTGAGACCTAAATTTCAGAAAGCTCCTGAAGCCTTTTAGTACCCAGGAGCCATTTTGCTGAAAAGCAGTTTGAGCCAAACCATTCTGCTGGCTCTAATACCCTGCTCTGAGCTTTCTGCTGCCCTTGGAATATTTCAGTCAGCAATTAATTAAAATTGTTAGGGAAAGCTCTCCAAGTAGCATTTTCTTTCAAAAACAATAGACCTTGATTTTTGTAAAAAAAAAACTACCAACAAAAAAAAACTCCCTGCAGAAATGAATTTTACTGTGTTTTTATCAAGAGTTGGGATAACTAGGTGGATTGAAACTGCAAAAATGTTTAAAAGCACAGAAAATTGAGGTCTTCCTTCATTTATGACTTTAGGATGAGAATAAACGAACCACCTCTTGTGGGTGAGTAAAGGGCCTGCTTGGTTCCACGTTTCTCCAATGAGTGTAAGAATCAATGGCAAACAAGTAAGCCTTGAGAAAGTTAGTCTGGCTTAGACAATCTCCCTTGGTCCAGTGCCTTGCTCCTACCCTCCTCATTCTTGTGTTTAAGTTTCTATGATCTTTGTGCTAGTTACTGTCTTGGTTTCATGGATCCAGCTGACCCAAACAGACATCATGGTCAATTATCCTTAGCAAAGGGAACAAGATGTTCTCAGTGCACAGACTCAAGCTGACAGGGTGAGAAGACAGACCCCATATCTGCAGGAGCCCTCTCCTGCCAGTGAGGTAATTCTCAGGGCTCCCAGGCTACTGTTGGTAGCCAGTCTGCAAACTAAAAGCTGGACATAAACTTGACCTCATAGGTTGTTTCCTAGAATGCTACTACTACTATTCTCTCCTTCCTGACAAGGTTCTAACATGGGATGTGGGCAAAATTACCCCTCAAAAGCTACCAAACCTGAAGGGCATAGTGAACCTGCAGTCTGGAGCCCCCAAGCCAGAGGAGAACCCAAGTTTAAACATCCAGTTTAAGATACAACAGCTTGCAATTTCAGGTGAGTGGGGGGGGGGGGGGGGGTATTACATGAAATTGGTGCTGGCAGAATTAGTTGGTGTAGGAAGTGAAGTGGGAAACTGTTAATCATTTAATTGGAGGCGCAGATCTGAAGTCAGCTTGATCCAAAATAATAAAGTCTGATTTACCTGACAGTTACCCTTGATGGAAGATTTTTTTACTGGGAATTATGAATTCCCAATTGTTTTGCTCAAGAAAGACTGGGAGAAGTATACAGAAGAATGGATTTTTCTTTGTTGACTGGTGTAGTAAACATGCAAACGTATCTTTTTAGTGAAGATTGATGGATGATGATTTAGTTTGGTGCTCCTGACATGCTTTAGCCTCGTACCACTAAAGCTCTTTCTAGTGGTCATAAAAATGCATTAATTTTGAAGAATGCCCTTCTTATTCTTTCCTTCTGGAGCTGGTTAGTTTTTCATCTTTGAAACAATTTGCAAGTAAAAGCAGAAGGAAGTCTATAGGGTAAGTGCAAAAGTAAATTTAAAGCAGACAAGGCCTCAGTCTGCAAACACTTAAGTCATGTGAGTTGTCCCTGTGTAAAGAGCTTCTCCAAGCAAGCTTTGCAGGATTAAGGCTCTAACAATGCAAGAACTCACATTCAGAGAGGTGAAGGAGGAGGATGACTGAAGGCAGTTGATGAGAGTTGGTGGTACATGTGGTACCTTTCTAGATAGGTACCAGGCTATGGTCTTTTTGGCCCCTAGACTATTTGGAGTAAACAACAGTTCCTGTGTAAGAACAGAATCCTGCAGTTTCCTCCTAAACTAGTTTAAATCTTACAAGATACAGCTGGTCCAGCGTCTGGACACCAAAGATAACGGACCTGTGAGAAAGCACGGAACAGCCTGAAGCTGTAGGTATTTAATAGCTACTGGCCTTCCTCAGGGAATAGCAGAGGGAATGCTGGTTCTTGCAATTATGACTTGGAGTGAAAAAAATTCTAAAACTTGTCCTTGGCTTCATCTCCATGATTGGAAAGGAGTGCAGTGTACAGGAGCTGTGGAAGATAGACTCAGTTGTTCCGTAGTTCATCTCTTGGAAGGAGAATATTGGCTTATGGAGTAGAAGAGAAACAAGGTGTTGCCCTGCCAAGACAGCTATGATTAGGTGACAAGAATGTTCTCGTCTGCCACTCCAAACCAGATGAACTTGTGAAAGAAAGGAAAACGAGCTTCCTAACCAATCCTAATCATGTGCTCCCAAGACAGCCGGCTTTCTAATCGGACTGCTGTGATTCCTAGCATTCTGCTTTTAACTTTGTACTTGTCTCTGTCTTTTTTCAGGACTGAAAGTGAATCGCCTAGACATGTATGGAGAAAAATACAAGCCTTTTAAAGGTGTCAAATACATTACAAAAGCAGGAAAATTCCAAGTCAGGACATGAGAAGATGCTAAGAGGAAATTCCCCTTAAAAAAACTTGACTGCTTAGTGACTTATGTTGGTTAGGTGCCAATTAATTAATAGACACTGATTAGTTTGGGATCAAAGCATTTGTGCACAGCAGCTCTTAAAATGAAAGCATAGCTTAGTTTTTCTTAATATGGCTTTAAAATAAGGTACTTTTTTTCTATTACACTTTCACCCTTTTTTTTTTTACTGAATTGTTGTGCTGGTGAATAGTTTGATATGGGCAACCCACTGAACGTTGCAAACACTACACTGCCAGTTAGATACCAAAGCCCTGAGGTCAAGCACATTGTGAAGGCCAGACAGGCCACTGGAAAAGCCTTCTGGTGGCATGTTTTGCTGCTGCAGCCACGTCGAAGAAAGCTCAGTTCCACCCACAGCCAGCTGCGAGCTGGCATTCCACAAAGCAACACCTAATCCTTTCAGAAACAGAGAGCAGCAGTGAGAGGGGCAGGGGTCCCCCCAGGGTCTGGGACATTCCAGGTGTCACTCCTGAAAAAGCTTCTGATGAAGTAAAAACTAATTTCTGTGTTGTTTACAAGAAATCGCCTTTCTTAAGAAGCATTTGCCTTAATCAGCTTTCATTTCTGGCAGCTGCAGATGAGCTGATAAAAATAACATCCTGCATTAAATCTAGGAGGTGATTGTTGCTTCAGTAATCCACTTTCTTTCCATTCAATCCCATCATCCCCATCATTTTTTTTAAGAATACAGTTGCAGAGAGTAAGATCTATTTTTTATGTGAAGCCTTTGCTTTGATTTAGATATTCCACTTGTTTGAAGTGGATGCCACCAGGTCTGTGCAGTGTGTACCTTCGAGCGTAGCTTTTTAGATAGCACAGTAGAAGTGTCAAGTGTATTTAATGGTTGTGTGCTTTAATGTTCTGAAATAAAGGGAACTGCACTGCAAATGTGTCTCACCTTATGAAGTGTTCATGCTCTTGTAAACGATTCATGGTGCTCTTCAGCAGGAGGCATCTGATACACTATTAAACAATGACTGCTTGCTATATCTTTACTGAACTTGAGCACTGTGCAGCTGCTTAGTGTTTTAAAAGGCTTTTAATAGCACAATAGGTAAGGTCCCTTTCGTATTTCTTATTTTTAAATGGAGGACAGGTATTTATGATATTTCAAAGGCTCAGCAGTCAGAGCAAAGCTGACTGAACTTCTTGTTACACACCGACAAAACCATCTCTCTAAACCGATACATCCTCCAGAGTAGCTATCAGGTTCCAATCCATGCGTTTGGTCAGTATTAAGGATGGGATACTGGAGACCCTTTGTTTGTCTAATCTGTTTGGCTTACAAATCAATAAGTAGGTACTAGCTTTGCTTCAGATGAAGAGTGAGAACCAAAGTCACTTAGTAGTCAAAATTTTAAATACTGGGACAAAAATGATCCAGTCTGGAAAGAGGAGGGGAAATCCATCTGAACTCTGGCAGCAAGTCACTAAGGAAAGAAATGGACATACAGTAACTTCAGTAATGTCATTAGGGTAAACTTGGCCATAAACAACCATCTTGAATTTTTAAAATTACAGTAGATAAAACAGCACTATGAAGAACCAGCACACATTTTGGCAAATGGCATCCTTCAGTTACTGTACTTGTACTTGTAGAAGAAATCTTGTTTTCAGAGGTAACAGGTAACCTCCCAAGCTGAAGTCTGAGCAGCTGGAGCTGCTGTCTGCATTAGCAGCCTGGAAATGCTGCCCCATGGCCTTTCAGAGCTGACACCCTTCCTGAGCTAGGACATACAGAAGTGTCAGAGCTCCAGTCCCGACCCCAGCGCTGCCTCCCACGTGTGACTGAAGAAGCCCCACCCAGCTCCAGGACCTCGGGCACCAGGGAGGCTCCCACAACAGCTGTTGTCAGGGGAAAGCACAGCTCATCACCACAACTCACTGTCAGCAAAAACTGCACTCACCTTTAGGAAACCAGTCTAGGCACGCAGGTGTGTTTTGTCAAGGAAATGGTTGCAGGTGGTGAGGCCAGTACCTTTGCTTGTACATGTGCTGGTTCCCTCTGTATCTCCAAACACAGGAAGCTCAACTGCAGAAGGGGGCCTGTGTTCCTGTTCTGTCTGAAAAAAATAACATACCAGCACTTCTCTGAAGAGTAGAGGTTAGGGAATGAGACTGTAGCATTAGCAAGAAATGACACTGCCAAGTTTTGATCTCCCCTTCTCCTCTTGTCCAGCTCTGGGAGTGCTGACAGAAGTGGTTGTCTGTCAGGGTCTCATCTTCTTTCAGATGTGGAGAGAACTGTAAATAGTACAAACTCTGAATTTTATCAATTATTACTAAATACCAGGTGCACTCTGGGCCTATGGGGCTATGTTTGGTCCTACAGTACCAATAAACATTGATTCCAACAAGTCAGAACATTGTGTGCTGGTAGAAATTTTTAGCAAGAAAAAATGTTTATAAGATGTTCTTACAGTGATGGAGTAAAGGAAATACAACAGTAGTTTCATATTCCTCACCCCTGCATTCACTTTAGGAGGTAAAATTCGCATTCAAAAGATGCTGGTCATAGTAGCAGTTCTTTCCTTACTGACAGGACCAGGCCAACCCCATTTTAAGTTTTCACATTACAGCAGATCACTGTCAGGTCTCAGGAAAATCCCCTGTTCTTTCCCACTGAACACAGCCTCCAGTAAATTCTTTAATTACTAGTTTGACAGGCACAAAAGACAAAAAACCTTTGTTTAATCTTCTGTTTGAGAAAATTTGCACTTGCTTTCTGTTCAGAACATGAGAAACAACTGTTCTTTTGCTTTGGGTTTTTGCTGCTCTTGTTACAGCATCATCCGCTGCTGTTATCATGAACACTCAAAAGCTGATTTTTGTACAAATGCATTTTTATTGTTTTAACAGAACCAAAGAAAGGTTGAAAACATTAGACTATACAATACATTTTGGTTTATAAACAAAGTATTATAGTGGTAAAACATTTCTAAGTGACATTCATGGTCTTGTTCAAATTTTTGCTGCACATCAGGTCTGAAGACCAGTAGTGTTTAAAAATGCAGTAATTGCATAAGGTGGTCAAGTATCTCGGCTTCTATAAATAGTTCGAGAACTTAGAGCAAACATTCTGGAAGAATATCAAAGGCAACCATGATTCATAATTCTCCTGCAAACATTCCTCAAGAAACAAAAAGTGATCTTTGGCATAAACAATTATGTATTAAAGGCATTAGTTATATTGCATTAATATCATTCAAGCAACTAAACAGTGATGCTAAAATAATAATAATTAAAAAAAAAATCTCACAGAGAAGCCTGGATGGCAGGAACAGGATGAGGGGATGTGAGGAGCATTGGAAAGCAATACAGGAAGACTATTTAGAAAATCCCTTTAAAATAATCCCTACATATTCAGTGTTATGTACTATTAAATAGAAATTACTACATTAAAATTATGCTGAAGATCTGATATAAACCAACCAAATGCATCCAGGTTAAGGCTCTGGCACCCCTTCCTTCCTCTTCCTGTTGCAGGTAACTGCAAGAAGAGACTACTAAGGAAAGATCCTAAGTACCAAATATTTCATGGTACCCAGACACAAGGAGCAAATTCAAGAAGAAAACGCCTTCTCTTGCTGAGGTCAGTTTGAGACAGTTGTATTATCAACAGTTTAACTTCCCTTTTTAGATAACAGTGCAATGAAGGGGGTGGAGGGAAGAAGGTCCAAGCACAGAATAAGTGTTGCAGGCAGGTAGAAGACAGCTGAGTGTGCTCTCTTCCTTTGAGCTGTTAAGACTGAGAAGTTTTTCCCAAGGACACTTCTATTCAAGGTGGTTTGATCGTGCAATAGTTCTCAGCAAATTAAGAGGGTATGATGAGGTCAGTGCTGATTTGGGCAAAAAGTCTGCAAGTATTCCTTGCAAATGTAGAAACTCATTCTCAAAGAAGTTTTCCTTTTCATTAAATGAATGGGTACGAATATATGTGTATATATATATGAAGGCAGATTCAGTTATGCAAGGATAAAACATCATAAGTCTGTTTTAGAAAGAGGAAGGGGTTTGAGAGGGGTTTTATTGTTGTCATTTTGTTTGGTATTTTTTTTTAAAGATATAGTTACACTTTATTCAATTCACTTGAAGAAAAGATTTTGAGACTCCAATCTCCACAAGCAATAAAAATAATGAGGTATGTGCAGCATTAGGAACCACCATTGGTAGGCACCAGCTTACCTAAAGAGGGTTTCATGTCCCTGCATAGCTCAGGTTTCAAGAAGCTTATGCATTGTTGGAAAGAAGAGCAGTGAGACTAAAGGTATTTTTAAACTGAATATCTTTATCTTTTAATTTGCACCTTGAGTGGCTGGAATAACATTAGATGGAGGAATGAGAGAAATAAGAATAATTGCATGTGCTCATTTGGTTTTCAAAAAGAAAGAGCCAGTATGTGGCATTTTCTGGTCCTGGACACACAGCTAAGTTAACAGAACCAGGATTTTTCAGCTGAATACATTGCTGAATTGAGCAAGGAGAGAGTTCCATGATTTAAGGTCTCCAGCCATAAGGCTCAAGCTGTCAACAGTGTGCCACTAACATAATCTGCAAAACCTTTCAGTACAGTACAAGAGTTCTGGAATGCCTACCTACAGGGTGATAGAAGGGGAACAGAGACAGCTCCAGTTTCTGATAAAGTACTGTTGCAAGAATCAAAAGCAAAAAGCATTTCAGACATGGAGCTTTGATCCTCAATTTACAACTGTTCTGCTGCCCCACCTTCCCTCTTTTAATCAAAAACCCCACACCTTCCATCATTTCTGCATGGTTTTAGATTAGCCAGATTAAGTCCTGTGGAGAAGTTGAATGTTTCTGTGTCAACGATTGTCCCTAAAACACTTCCAAGTAACCAAGTGTCCTAAACTCTCAAGACAAGCTTAAAGTGAGGTCCATGTTTTATATCATCACATGGAAACCACTGGAATATACAGTGCATAAATGAAATGTGCTTCTGGGAGTACAGAATTCACTAAGAAAATCATGAACAGGAAAAAAAAAATTAAATATAAGAACTGTCTACTGTTGGCAGCAAATTAGGGGTGTTGGATATCAAATGTGTTCCAAAGACATTTGAAATGAACTCTCTTATAATTCATACCCTTAGAATGGGGCATTAGCATAAGCTAATCTTAAGCTCATGTATACAGCACCTTCTGCTATTAATATATCTCTCTTCTGTTTCCAAAAAAAGGCATTTTATGTTACAGAAAACAATACTAATGTGGCAGGTATTTACTGATACCATGGGGTCTTTCTGACCCAGCGAAGAGTGAATCCAGCATCTGTTCTTATCTTAATGGATGCCGCTTCAGCTTCTCTCACAGTTTCCTTCACAGACTGCATGAGATTCTGGGCATTATGAACCAACATCTCAGTTGCCTGTCAAGAAAAAGAAGAATTTCCAATATATCAGTAAATGTCATGATTAGGACAGCAGCATGTAATCTCTTTGGGCACAAAAACTCCCAGTACAAAGATATTAAGTCTGCTGACTGAAACTGTGTAAATAAACAAAACTTTCCCGTTCCTCACCGTGTATTTGTGCAAAATCTGAATACAACCTTCATGTCACTAAGTAGAATAACCTCCCTCGGAAGCCAAAGCTGCGAGATTTCTCCTGAAAAGATGCATTTGGAAGGTAACTGAGCTGCAGGGGACTCGAGATGATGTTGGAAAATAAACGTTTCCCCTGGAATCCACCCGAGGGCGCCCCTGCCCTTCCCAGGTGCCGTCTGCGGTGGCCAGTCCTTCCCGCTGCTTTTTACAGATTAAAAGCAGGAGATTAACAACTTGTTCGTCACCAAATTGGAACCCGAGTATCTTTTTGGCTTGTTCCTCTATTAAACTGCAACGTTTGAGCCAGAAAACAAGGTGCTGTACTAAAGTTATCCTCCCTAAACAGCTGAGGTGAGCTTCAACATCGATTCCCAGAACACATCTGGGACAGATCAGGTTGTATATTTGTCCCCATAAAAGTGATCAACAATTCCATGCTACCATCAGTCTTTACACCTCTTACCTGTTCCGACTCTTCATCACTGATATTAGTTCTGCCCAGCATGGTAGCTTTGACAGTGGAGAGAATTTTCAGCTGTGTACTGATGGTTGGGATTCGCTCACAGACCTAAGTAAAAGGGATAAAAGCCACTTGGTATTGTAAATTGAACCAATACATTATGCATCCATTTTCTTCAGATAAAATGTTTTATTTTCTTTTACTATTAGAATATGAATGAGCATAGAGGTGATCCTACACCTTCAAGACTATCTGATAAATATTGGTAGGATATTTGAATCTTTATTTTACTTGCTTTGGGAATATTTGGGATGGAGAAAACATTTTTCCATTTTTCCTTTCAAATGTCTGCTTGGTTAGGAATACCATTTTATATATATTTGCCTGAGACTGAAAAAAATTTGTTGAATTTCTGGTGCTATTCTTTGATACAAAGGAATGAGGAAATAAAATACAAAACAATGCTGACTTAGGACAGATCAGTATTTGTAGCACAGTATTTTTTCACAAGTTTTTTTGACATCAAATTCTAACTTTACAGAATATATGTTCACATAAATATATATATATATATATATTTCCATGGGATCTAAAAACACAGACTTGGACAAAACTTTACAAGCCAAGGGCAGATACCCATGATTCACTGGCACAATTCCTGTGCTCACGCCCAGTGAGAGAGGCACAGCAAAAGCAGCACTGGAGCAGCTCTCTGGTTACCTGCAGGAGGTTGGTTCTGATGCGCTTGTCTGTGCACTGCTTGGCCACCTCCTTGGCGAGCCGGGTGACCTCGTCGGACGCCTTGGCGATGTCCTTGGCGCACTGGATGAGGGCGCGCTTGTTGCCGCTGCCGCCTCGGACCAGGCGCGACATCTCGGCCATGAGCAGCGCCATGCGCTTCGCCGCCGCGATGATGTCGTTGCCCTGCACAGAACAACACGGTCACTGCTCCTGCCAGCACGTCACCGCTCAGTAGAAACACTCAAAGAAGTTAAGGACGGAAGAACCACTTGTGAACACAGAAAGGGTTTCTTCAAGGAACAGGGAAGATCTCTACTAACTACTTGTTTCTGACATTTTTTTAAAAACGCTCAGGGAAAAAAGCTCACTTTAAAACTAAAAAAGAAGTTGTAAAGTGTTAGTTTCTCCATGGAATGAGTTACTGCTCTGATGACTAGATTTTAGGAGAAAGCATGTTATTAGCATTTGAAATTCCAGATTTTCCCCCAAAAAAGACTTCCTTTAAAGTTAAAAAAATGTGCTAAACAACCTGTTAAACCAGTTGTTGTCATAACAGTTGAGCATGGGATTTTCAGTGGCATCTGAAACTGAAGTTGTTGAAACACCAGCTATGTTGCTAACAATGCCAAAGGATAAATGGGAAGAGAATCTGACACATATAACTTTTGTCATCGGTAATGTGGAAGTGAGATGCAACTTTTACTTTTTTAAAAGTTATTCCTTGAAAATAAATCTTTTTTACGCAATCTCTCCCTTTAAAATAAAGCCTCCAAGAGAGAAGAACATGGATTATCAAAAGACAATCTATTGATATTTCTTATATTAAAAATCAAGATTTCTTGTACATCAAAATTTACAGTCAGAGAAATACATCTGAGAAATATTTGATATGTGATTTAATTGAGACCAAGGCAAACCCATTTCTTATACACTGTTCCAAAGAGAAACCTAGTGCAAGGGAATGCGGACCTAGCTGATTGATTGATTGATTGTTAGTAGTCTGTCAGTACATTTAGTGTATTTATCTTATTCCCTTTCATAGAAAGTTGTTAGTCAAAAGAGAACTGTTTGGTGCTTTGAAGCATTCCTACTGTGTGGATGAAATAGGAGCAGAGTGAGTTTCAGTGTTAGTACACACTTTCCCTGGAATAATGCCACAGATAATGACCAAGGAAGTTCAGAGCAAGGAGTACACAGTGAGAACCCAAGCTGAGCCAAGGTATCCTGTACCCTGTGCGCACACTTCTGTGACTCACTACGAGCAAGTTCAAGATGATATCCCAGGCATTTTACAGATACAGTGACCCAAACAGCTGAACTATTCATTACCGCGGCCTATTAGCTAAACACTTTGCTACTATAACCAGTTAGGATATAAATGACATAAGACAAAGTTTTTCCATGTTTTCACGTAGAAGGATCAGTGTCTAACAAGTTATCCAAGCACCAGAATCTGAAAAGGACAAGAACATTTTTAAAGCCCTTTTTATTAAAATGGTTTAGTATAACTATGTAAGTATACACACACACATACATATGCACACTCCCCTAACTTTTATTTGTTATGGGACACCAACCTTATTTTTTGCAGCATGCTATGAAAAGTGCCCAGTCTTGCAAACATTTGTGCTTAGACAGAAGACAGGCTACTTGTGAATGTCTGAACCTCGTTAGATTTCCACTGGTTTCATATAGACAGGATCTCAATTCAACAACTAACAGCATTCAGTGCATCTTCTTCAGATAAGAATTCTCTCAAGACCAGCATTTGCAATACAGCCCAGTGCAAGCCAGCAGTCAGGCAGTCTCTTCCACAAACACTGCCATACAAAGCCATTCCTTGTTGGAAGGGATGTTAATTGGCGGCATCAATTGAGGCCAAGCACAATAGACACCTTAAATGACTTCTTGAATTCTGTAACTCTGCCGTATCCGGAAGTCATTAGGAAACCATTACCACGGCTTCCCAGGTAGCCCACATGAATGGAAAAAGGAACCGAAGGGGAGGAAGACATTCCCTATTACGATTTGAAAACTGCCATAACAAAGAAGACCAGGCAGATGCAAAGGGAGAAGAAGTCTTTGAATATTAATAAGTGACCCCAATCAAGCTTCAATCCGGCACTGACAAACAGATCTAGCAAACTTGTGAAGCCACTCTCAGTCCTTAAAATGAAGTGCAGACACACTTATTCATTCAGGATGGCAGGACCCAGCAGGGATCAAGAGTGATGCAAATGTGTCAGCGTTCCAAGTGGCCAGATGCACGCGGACCAGTCCCGGGACTCAGGAGTACCTTACTAGACCACTTGGTTGCTTCCCGGTGTAGAGACTGAGCAGCAGCCAGAATGGGCTGGTTAACGGGCTGATTGGTTGGCATTAACAGCAGCTCAGGCTCGTAATCATCTTCAATGTCATAGGGGAGACTGAATTCAACATCTGCATCATCCTCCTCATCTACATCTACACCAGCCTCAGCCGCTTCATTAATCACAGTCACATCAGGCTTTGCAGGTGGCAGCAAGGGTGGAGAAACAGGGGACAGTTAGTACAAGAAGCAGAATTTGGTAGAAGAGCACAAACTGAGCAGTTTTAGTGACCAAAACATCCTCTTGGCCTCTCAGGATCTGACAAGGCAGCTCTAGGATCAGGTCAAGGGGAGGAGGGGAAGGAATATAAGATTAGCAGAAGGAAACAAACAATTCACCTGTGAACCAAAGCTACCAAAAATATTAAAAAGTTACAATGCAAATATGCAGCAACATTTTCCATCGGAGCATTCAGCTTCTGCAGACAGAGGCTGACCCACAGAACATTTTACTGCAGGTCAACAATGAAATGAATGGCTTTTCTGTCTCAATGGAAGCTGTTCTGACTGCACAGGAGCAGGCACAGCAGCTGACTGTGGTATTTGTGCAGATACAAAGCTTTGTATGGAAGCCCATTCATATGTGTGAGCAGATAGCAGCAAAAAAGCCACTGACACTGCTTGCTGTAGAGTAAAAAAAAAAAAAAGAGATGGGATGGAAGACGCTGTAGAAGCAAGAACTGAGGTACCACACAGAACATGTAAAAGAGCAACAGAGGGTTCGAAAAAGAAGAGGTGATGTTGAATGCCATGAATACTGGGAATATTACAGTTCTTAAAGAAGACTGAAATGGAATTAATTAAAAAAGAGAATTATGAAGCATATGATACTGTTTTGCCATGGTATGTTGTATCCATTACCTTCAAAAAGAAAAAAAAGAAAGGGGGTTCAAGCAAATTATGTTAGAGATTTTCTTAAGGAAGAGGGGAGAGTTATAACAATACAGGCATTAATAAGACAGCAATATTTCAATACAAAAGTAGTCTACAACTTTACTGACTGTATTTCTTCAACTAAAGCAAGTGTGATAAAAGTAAAGGTACCCTTACCAAAAACCGTGCATTTGCAACTGTGTTTTGCTTAAGATACAGTCTTTTATAGAAAAAAAAAAATCTTTGTCAATAACAACATACAGGAATTTTGGATTGTAATTTGTTGATTTGTAAGGCTAAATCAACTTGCCTTCAAAGGCAGCTTTTATATGTCTTAATGTATTGAAAAGTATCCAAATATCCCTCACTTTCTGATTTATCCAAATGAGGGGGGAGCCAGGGAAATTAAAGCAGTAGGCATTGTTCAACTGGTGTTCCATGAGAAAAATGGAGTACATGAAAGCTCAGAATCCAGTCAGTGAAGAGCAGCTTTTATAAAGAAGGAAAAAAACCAAGATTTTCATTCTTAGAAGAATGAACAATGTTATCAACATTTTTTAAAGATTAAGTACTTGTTCACTCACCCCTCCCACTTTAGTACAGGTAAAGTACCAGTAGACTCATCAGCAAAAAGACAAAAGACAGTTGATACACAGTCTGTTGGGACTTCATATAAGCAAGATGTTATAGTTCTGTTTTTCCTGGTCCAGTTCATATTTCTCAGTAGCACTGTCCATCAATCCCTCTTCCAACCAATCAGGTGAGTTCAGAAACTACAGCAGTGTTTTTATAACTTCTTCCCCCAAAACAGACTGTTAGAATAACTGAGCTCCTATTGCTAAAATTATACTTCTAGAAAAGAATCAGAAGGACAATTGTCCATCTGACTTACTGGTTTGTTAGTCTCAAATGAAAGAAACAGCAATGAATACAGTGTTTTATAATCTAAAGTCACTGAGCTTGGAGGTCTTTCATAAATCAGCAAGGAGTTTTAAGGTCTGCTGCTTGGCTTTGCACTATTTAATTTAGAATGCATATAGTATATATATATGGTAAAAGTATTTTGTTACCTCCTCTGTAGTGGTAAATTCAGGGATTGTAACAGGGATCAGTTCTGGGATTCCAACATCAAAACACTTTTAGGAAACTGAAATTAAAGCTTTTAGCTTCAAAATTACCTTCCGAGATCACTAATACATTCCAGTACTGTCTCTTTTGTAATATAAAAAAGTGTTTGGTAGATCCAGAAGTATGGGGAAAATAGAGCTTTGGTTTTTGGATAAGAGACACCCAAAGAGATCTGCAGAAACTTCTTTTGTATTTTATCTGTGCTTCCAAAACAGATGTCTGAAGTTGATTCTGTAAGCTATTCAAGTTTATCTCCTTACTCACCACCTAATTTAGTGCAGAAAAAGGGAGAGATTATAAAAGCCAAATTCTGATCCTTAAATTTACACTTGCAGAAGCCTAAATCTATGAAGTTCTTACTCAGCACTCAGCTTCTGTCAGAGAAAAAATGTAGCTCTTGGGGGAAGGAGGGAGAAAAGAAAACCAAAACAAAGCGGTATTAGCATTTATGAGACCAGCAAATTCACACTTCTTCATAACACTGAAATGGGAAGGAAACTCAGGATTTCAGCCTTAAAAGGAAATGTGACTCACTCCAAAAAAAGAATGAGACCAGGCCACCAGTATGTGGTCATTTTTCCCATCATAAATGCATCAGATTAACTGCAAAGTACCCTGCAGCTTCCTCCAGAATTAAGACAAACCACGATTTCTGCAGCTGGCATCTGGACCGCCACATCTGCAACATCCATATGGACTTTTCCACACAGACTTTTCAAAGTCAATTAAATATAGCAATCAGCTTGTCAGCCTGCAAAAGCATAAGTATTAGTGACTCTCTAGGCAATACCAGCACCAAGGATCACAAACAGCTTGGAATACAGAGCATATTTGTATTCCCAGGAGTATGTTAATAAAGCAATCTAGCAATCCTAAGTATTGTTGACCCTAGTTCACACTGATCTTGAAAGAGTTTCTAATTCCTCCTACACCAGTGTTTTTACTATTTAGCCTGTGAAAGACACTGTCTTAAGACAAGACACACTGATCCTGAAAATAAAATGAAAAGAGAATCCTTTTAGCACAAAACACAACAATTCCTACCTTGCTAGACCATTTCCGGGCTTCATCATGCAACTGTCTAGCAGCCATCATCATGGGCTGATTGATTGCTTCTCCTGCCTTTTGCTCTGGGAACTCCTCATCCTTTTCTTCAGGTGGTGGTGGTCTGGGTGGGGGAACCTCACCCTCTGGCAGTGGTGGTTTCGGAGGAGCAAGCTCATCAGTCAGCTGAGGAAGGCAAACATCTTATTGAGAGCAACGAAATAGAGCAAAGACTGAGCAAATGATGGTGTCATGGCAAGACATGACTGTATGACCCCAGGTCGTTTTCCAGTTTTTCAAGTGCTTCCTGTTACAGAAAATACCATGTTTTAAACTTTCCTTTTGAATGCTGGATTGATATTTTTCAGACTTGAGGCTATTTGCATGCATGTCTGGCCAGACAATACCTTTTATTTCTATGGAAGAATAATACACTTAAGTAATTTCAGTGTAATCCACACGTTAATGACAACTGTGTATTTACTACAAACTACCTACACTTACATGAAGGCGCTCAAGGTCAGGAGGAGGAGGAGGAAAATCTGGTTCCTGAGGCTGGAAGGCTTCTCTGACTTTGGCCACAGCTCCCAGAATTTTGTATCCAGAATCCAAGAAACTCTTCTGCAAACCTGAAGAAAAATTCCAATACCAGTTTAATACCTATTTAATAGAACTTGGTAATACTTAGAACACTACCCCCAAAAATTACTTCTTCAATGTACTGTGCCGAGTACACTTACATGTGTATTTAAAAACTACCAAATTGTTTACAGCAGACTTGCATGCTTGAAATGTTAGTGTCACATGCAACATGCATACAATAAAGCCTTGGCTGAATAATAATCACCATCAACAGCCAAAGTAATTCCCTGAACAACAACTTTTAGAATCAAAAAAACTACATAATATTTTCTTCTATAAAGTAGTATTACTTAAAACTAGTAACAAATGCTTCTAATTAAGAACATGAAATCACATAACATTAAAATGCTGAATCCTTTTCCCTTGAATATGCCAAAGGCTTTGATTGCATTTTAGAACAGCAGGATGCAGCAGTTAATGGTGTGAGCTTGATTTCATCACTCTGAGATGTAAGTGTACACCATATTTACATAAAAGGAGATACAGCTGTATTTAAAAAAATGAGCATTACTTCACATCATCTCCAGTCAAATTAGCTGACAGAAGTTTTAAATTAGCTGACAGAATCCTTACCAGGATCAGAAATGTTGCCTGCCACAGCTTTAGCATCCATTACCATGGGTGATATAGTTTTGCTCAGCTCATCAGAGGCTGCTTTAACAGCCTCCCGAAATTTGGGGTCTTCAGAATTTTCCACCTCCCGTTTCGCAACCAGCAGGATGCGGTTTGCTCGTCTGGCGATGCTGGTGGCACCAGCTACCAGCATCTGAGGTTGCATGTTGGCCATTGCAACTTTACATTTATCCAGGTCCTTCTTAATGGCCTCTTCTGATGCATCCAGCAGAGATTTAGTATCGATGGCTTCATCCACCAACCCTAGAATAAAAGTTAAATACATTAATATTATAGTTTCATCTGTGGAAAGGGATATTTGGTATTCCAGAGACAGTTCAAAACCAGAAAAGTATTTTAAAACTGGGGTTGGGGGAAGAGTAGAAGAGGGCATGGAAATCAGACCCAAGTACTACTGCAGTTTAACTTGTGATTCTGTTCTACCTCTGTGACAGTTACCATGGTAAAGCTTGTTAATGACATCCCCAGCTCTTATTCCTCTACCATGGAATGTTTCAGTCAAGAACTGGCTTACACAGAATGTGCAGCAGAGATTCTTTCTTCACACCAAATTTCTTTAAGCATATTCAGTACTTTTTGTACTTTCCCATTCATTCCAAAGCAAACATCCCTCTGGCTGTGCTTTTTAAATAGGGCTGATTCATAGTGACAAGGCAGTGAGATTTAAAATACCCAGGATTTAATTACTGGGATGAAGGAGGAGATAGTACAGTCAGCTGTTCAGCAGGTCATTGCAAAGGATCTGCACTTGGGAAGGACTGAAACATTTCAGTGCCTCAGCAAGATCAGTAGCTTTGTCTTATTCTCTGTATTCATTGAGCTGTTACAATATTTTCAACATATTTTCTTTCCTTCAGTTAATTATCTGTCCTATTTCAACATGCCAAGATCATACAGAAGAAAACCTCAAGTTGTCACAGTGATATACTGCTAGAATAGCAACTGCAATAAAAAATGATGGTATTCTGATTTTCCCAAAAAAAGAACTAAAGCAGGCAGGATTTGCTCCTCTACAGCTCAGTATTAACAAATAAGAAGCCAGCTATTTTGTATATTCTGTAACATATACATATTCCTGGGGTGAGAGAGCACATTCCCACTTCTCTTAATTTATTTTTAACCAGTCATTATTCTTTGCATGTTTCATCAATCCAAACAGCACAGAGAAAAATCTATACAAGCTAGTTAGCCACAGGTAGGATCTTCAATAAAAATTCCTACTTTACCTGTCATTTTTTCTACATTATCAATCCATTGGTTTTTCATGGTCTCAAAATGTTCATAAGCAGCTTGATTTCCAGGATTTCTCAAGAGGATACGAGCTGCTGATACTACCTGCCAACAGCAAACACTTTTAATTATCAGTTCACATCAACATTATGTACATTCTTGAAAATGCATTTGTTTATTCAGGACTAGATGTGTAGCTCCACATTTGAAAATCTAGCTCATTAATTCTAGTGCAGTATCTAGCTCCTTGAAGATCTACCATACTTCTGAAATTAGCTGGCATAAATACTTTTTTCTGGAACTTCAATTATGTATTAATTTCTTATAAGCAACTCTTGAAAGCACTAAAGTGCAATACTTATTACACTACTAACATTTAGGTAGAAGTTTATTTGGGAAAAAAAAAAGAAGCATTTTTTCCACTTACATATTTTACTAAGCCTCAAAATAATTTTGCTTCAAGTGTAAGTCACAGACACTTCTGTCCAAGCATTGAAAAATAAATATGTCATTTGATCATTTTGTTCTACTTTTAGTATCATGTATAGAAATATTTGCCATTCTTCTTTTAAGAGTGTCAGCACTATGTCCTTTGTAGGGATTAACAACCATCAATCAACAACAATCTCTTTGAGAACAGAAGCATAAGGAAAATTCCCCAGAAGTCATCCCCAGCCCTTTTAACAGCCCTTCAAACCCAGCAAGCACCTGTGGGGTGAGTTCCCTTGCTGATTTCACTGTTGCCTGAATGCCCTCCACAGTAGTTTTATTGGCAGTTCCAACTGCAGCTGCTTTTTCTGCTGTAGCTCCCAGTCTAGCAGCATGGTTTTCAAAGTTTGCTGCTCTTTCATCAAACACCTAGTTGTCAGAAGAGAAAAAAAAAAAAAACATTAAAAAAAGCCCTAACCTCCTTAACAGAACACCCAATTTCTTCAAAGTGTCAGAAACACCTTCATAACATCCTCACTTAACTCATCCTGAGAGGATGCAAAAAGGACACAAAAGCTTTGAAGGCATTTGGTTTTCTTAATCTTTACATTACCAGACTTTCTTCTTTACTAACTCAATGGGACAGCTAAGGAGATGGCTATACACTTTATAGCTTCAAGGTATGAAGTTCAGTAATTCCTGATGACTGCTGCTGCAAGAAATACTCTATTAAAATTATTTTAGCTCAGAGATTCACCTTCAAACCCATAATACAAAAATAACTATATTTGAAAGAAAAATAAGGGGGGGCTTACACTAAAAATTCACACTGGAAAAAAAAAGTCTCATTTTAGAGTGCTTAGATATTCAAGAAACCGAATACTTGGACAAAAAGCTATCGTGCCATAAAGCTGAATTCTCCAAGGCCTTGGGAATTATTTGCTCATGTAGCCAAAAGCCAGAACAGCCAAACAGAACTGCCAGACACTGCATTTTAGGTACTTCATGTGCAGCCAGTGGCTTTCAAGTACAGGAAACAATATCCAGCACGAGAGCAGGTTTAGTCTGTTGAGTAATTCTGGCATGAATCTGACTATTGTAATCATCTTATGTATGCTGAGATATAAAAATCCACCAACTAGTGTTAGGGATTTTTGCACAAGAATTTTGTAGCCTGCTGACAGCAACGTGGTACCAGCAACATGGGGAGACATTTTTGCCATTTATGAAATCAGGGACAACACTGTTTTCAGGGTTATACAAGTCACAGTCTCTGGGAGTCTGGAGAGGTTTGCACAGTAATCTTTATGTTGTCAGAATTAATAAGCATGTACCACAAACTTGAGAAAAAAATACCAATTAACTTTTCAGAGCACTGATTTATTTTTCAAAATACCAATTCAGGTAAAATTACAAAATAGCTGAAGCTTTATATGGAAAGAAAAGACCACCTGGGTATACTTGCCTCATCTCTGTTGGGAGCATCAGAGGGAGCAGTAGCAGCTACTGCTAACAATTTAATAGGAGTTGTGGTGTCACTAAAAACATCAGAAACTTCCTGGGTCATTGCTTCTTGCATTCGTGCTTTAAGATCCTTTAAAAAAGTGGAAAATTATTAGCATATGATAGAGGGATATTAAGTTCTAAGGGTCCAAATCCCATAAAACCACTTCTTGCAAAAAAATGCCTGTTCCAATGGCAGACATTAAGATAAAATTACCTTAAAAATATGACCAATTAATCACCTTTTACATAATTTGAAAGATACAAAGCTTACATATCACTCCTTGAAGTAACATTAGAAGCTATGAACAGCATGATTTGACATTTTGCCCCTCAAATCTGCAATGCTAGCATACTATTCTCTTTTAAGAGACTTAAATTTTCCTTCTAAACTGTTCATCTGAATTTAACCCCCATGGCATGATAACAAGGAAAGTTTGCTTTAAACACCTCAGCTAAACCAAGAGGTCTGTAGCTGCACTTTTGTTTTTACGGGGGCCTCACACACACGAGGCTGGCTCGGAGGAGCGAAGGGTTTCAGCGCATGCGCCGTGTGCCTGCCTGCACAGACAGGTCCTTACCTTCAGCGAGTCCTGGAGCTGAGCAGCAATGGCCCTGGCCTGGGGGGACTCGCCCTCGCCTCGTGCGGCCAGCTCGGCCAGCTGGGCAGAGAGCTGCTCCACGCGGTCACACTTGGCCAGCAGGTCCTGCCGGTAGGGGCCCATCATGACGTTGGCCAAGCGCCGGCCTTCGGCAACCAGCCCGCGGATGGCAGCCTGGCCTGCAGGGGGACAGGGCAGTGACACGCAGGGACAACAGCACCAGAGCCACCAGCAAGTACTGTGTGCACACATCTCAGCTCTTGGGTTTTTAGCAACACCTCCCTAGGTGGTAGAGAAGTGCAGCTTATCACTGAATAATTACAGTTCAAAACCACAGAGGAATTCAACTGTCTCCAGTTTCTTTTTGCTTCATTCAGCAACTCTGGCTAGAGAGACATCCCTTTTAACTAGAGTGGTCTGACAAAAATTAACCATGGCAGCCTGTCAGGTATTTCTACATAACTAATCTGTTGAATCCAATAGAAAGCACTTAAAAATTTCAAATACTGCAATCCATTCCCTCATTAGAAGATGAGCAGCAAGAGGGAAAGAAAAGACAAGTAGAAACATAACTTAAAAAGCCAAATGCCCTCTCCCAGAATTCCAGAAGCCATAAGTAAGAAGTGTCAAGTAGTCTGGATTGGAAGGGACAGTGGGGGTAGGGAACACCTTACAAAGCCTCCACAGTGTGTCAAAAGCTTTTCTATTAAAAAAAATTATTTTTAGCATGGGTAATTTCCTTCATTCACTTACAGATGCTTCCTGCTCATTCACAGGAATGCAGTTCCCTGTTCTTTCAATAATACAATAGCAGTATTCTTTTAAAAGAACTCATCATGTATTAAGTCCAAAGACCTACTGAAGAATAATTTTAAACTAATGCTAACCCATAAGTAATCCAAGTTTGTGATCAAGCTTTAAATTACTCAGGAAGTTGTCACAGCATCAGACTATCCAAGAATCCCTCAGCACTGCTGCCATCTTTTATATTCTTAACTTACTTTTCTTATGAGTATCCTGCCATGTGCCAGCAACTCCTCAACCACAGTTACATGCTCATCAAGAGCAAAATGGGATTATCAGATCCCTTTCTCTTTAATTGTTAGCATTCTCCTCTGATAACCCAGAAACTGTACAAGAAGTAATACTTCTGGGTCAGGTTTATGAGTGTTTTTCTCTTCTCCAAAGGACTTAATTACTCAATTTGCTGAAGTAGGTATAAATTCAAATTTAAGATACAATATTTGCATAGTAAGGAAAGCAAGGAGCAATCTTAAGTTTGTTTTCTCGGCAGCACGTGTTCTTCCATTCTTTAGGAAAGAATACAAAGAGACTCATGGGCCAGCTTAATTCTGTAATTGCAGCCAGAACTTAGCTATAACTCCAAGTCTCCACACCTGTGAAGATTCAATGCCTCCTTGGCATCTCAGGAGCAGTAGTTTCCGCCAAAAACACTGGTGACAGGTTTGATTCTAAATCTGGGAGGGGGAAAAAATCACAGGGAAACACTTACCTACTCCCCTATCAGCAACTGTGGGATTGTCTATCCACCTCTGAGCTTGTTCAATCTTGCCCTCCAAATGGACAGCTGCTTTAACCGGCCTCGTATTTGCTACAGCCCTGTTTGTTTTGGACTGTAAATTCTGAAGTGATGTAGCTATTTGCTTGGCCAAAGCACGGGCCTCAGGAGAGTCACCTTTTCCACTAAGGATTTAAATTTTAAAAAAAGAGTGTCGTCACAGAAAGATCATTTACAGATTATCTCAAGTTCAGCAGGAAGACACACAATAAAAGGTACTTGATATTTCTAAATAAGGTTGAATTTGACACTTGAGTTGAGACCCTGAGGAGAAATTTTCTGCTGTGGAACCTGGACATGACATATGTTCAGCACAGCCCTGAGGTGGGGGAAGGCATAGACTGTCATTGCCAATACTGGTGTAAGAATTGATTTCCCATTTCCATGGCTGTCTTATGAGCAACTGCAATCATGCCATACAGATTACAAGCAGAAGAATAAACAGCCACAGACCAAAGGCTATATATAAACCTAACAAACGGCAGCACATTAAGACCTACAGCAGCTAAAGCTCAATAAAAACTTGATTAAAGCATCTAACTAATGAAGCAAGAAAAATATTTATTGCTATGTTGCAACCAGCCTTAGGTGAAGATCACAATTTGTACAATAACAGTTTCTTTCTCCTCTCCCATTCTCAAGCAGCCCTTTGTAAAACTGATACAGAAATAGAATTTCTGAAAGGCTTATCTTTTGTATATTTTGCAATTATACCTTAGAACACTGACAGTGATGGAAGTGGTAGATATTCCACCTTGATATTTAGTAAAGTGCTTAGCAAAAATCAGTGATGACACCCAACTGCATAAACAAACTTATATTTCCCATTACCTTGTTGTTTCAACCGTACAAACAAGCTCACTTTTGGCTTCAGTTTCCTTCTCAAATATTCCATAGGCAGTAGAAAGAAAATGCTTCTATGTAATACATGTCTGGTTAGCTTTTTTTTAAGGAAGCTAGTGCAAGCTAGGCTTTGAGATAGAAATCACTAGGCTGAACAACTTAAAAGGGTTTATTTCAATCATCAACATTCTGATCTTGCTCAGCATTGGGAAATGCACAGGAAAGTCACTCAAATAAATAAATGGTGATAAACCAAACACTTACTGTCGTCGCAGGTCTGACAGCTTGGCTGTCAAAGCAGAGATTTCCCCCAAGGAACGAAGGATATCATCTCTCTCTTTAGGCTCCTCACACAGTTCTGCAACTTTCCTTGCTTCAGCCATAATTCCTCGAATATGCTCCTCTCCTTCACTGCCCCCATTAGGATCTGCAAGCCAATTCTTAATAGAAAGAAGTTGTGTTCAGGTGAAAACAAAAAGTAATGTTTATTCTATACATGATTTTATAGAGGCAGAAAATGCCAATACAGCTTTCAAAACTTTATTTAGCAGAAAATACCTCTCAAAAGCAATTTCTGGTTTTCAGGTACCATGAAATTATTCTACTGCCTCATAGTTTCTCTGTTTTGAAAAAAAATGTCAAACTATATAAAATCTACCCAAAGATTTTACATTCTCTTTCTCCCCTCAATATTTGCCAACAATATTTTAGAAGCAAAATTGAATCACTGCCTTTAGAAACTGATGATGTGAATTTCAGAAAAAAATGAAAACAGATGCTCTTGAGCCCAGGGTAGTACACAGAGCTCTTCCTAAAAAGTCCCATTACCATTTCATTTGATGCATATATAATATTAATGTATCTTTATATATTGATAATAGACACATATACACATTTAGATAAGGTCTATTATTTGATGACCATCATAATCACCACAGGATAAGAGACTGACCATTGAGGGACATTAAGAGTAACAAAAATAAAGGATCAATTGAAAGAAAATGTAGTTTCAGTAACATTGTTTCTCTTCTGTCATTAACATACTGTTCTAAATCTAAACTCCATTCCCAAAACAAGAGGCCAAAGAAAGGGCTCTGGTTTTATCCACAAATAAGTCTGTTCAATCTAAAGCTCTTCTATTCTTTTCTTTAATAAGATTAGTTTATATGCAAATTTAGGGTGTTCCATCATTTTAATTTAATAACCTTGAAATTTTTAGCAATGCCAAGTAAGTTACCAAAAAAGATCATCAACTGAAGCAAAATTCACCATATGCTGTAAGCCACTGAATTTTAGATTTTTCTTTGTTAAAGCAAGTATCCCCTCTATGTTCTTCCTATCAAGTAACTGTGTTTTGTTTGAAAACAACTACAGCAGTATAAGAGCTCTAAGAGTAGCAATGTTCTGAAGTATTTACTAATCACTAGGGATACCTGAGCAGCATCAATCTTCTTAGCAATTGCCTGCTTGGAGTTGGTCATGGCCTCCAGCTTGCGGGCTGCATTCTCCACCTTGGCAGTGAGCAAGTCCAGCCCCTGGGACACCTGCTGGGCTTTCTGCATAGCCATGGGTGTAGCACCCTGGCCTCTGCTCGAGACAAAAAGAGCACCACAGATTCAGCTCAGGACTGACTAAAGCTATTTTCTAGTCAAGGGGCGACAAAATCTGTTTATGTTCATTCCCACCAATTATTGCAAGAGATATAGTATTTAATCAGATTTTGTTTCCTCCTTAAGGAAACAAAAAATAACTGAGGAACAGAAGGAGAGATAAAACTAAGAACATATTTTCCCTATTCCAGAATGTGACATTTAGCAGTCTCAGAAGAATAAACATTTTTTAAGAGTCAAAAAGTAAACCTATTTAAGAATACAGTTCCATTAAAGTACCCAGGACAAGGCCCCTTTTCTCCTCATTTACAGACTGTTGCAGAAAGTCAGAATCTGCAGGAGTTAAAGTCTTGCCACATCTAAGTGATGACTGCAAGTCAATTAAAAAAAAAATATGAAAATAAAATGTCTTAGCTGCCTCAATCATGTGACACACAAAGTTCAATAGAATTTGCCAATGAAGGATAAACAACAACCACCACATGTGTTCTAACATCCCAAAAAAACACCTAAAAAGTAGAATATCCGTGTATCTTACAGAATGGGGTATATCCTCTTTGGATAAGGAAGAGAGTTTAAAATTTACTTTCTGCCTAATTTGGAGGAAGGTTATGTGTTAGACAGCAAGCAAAGTCAGATTTATCTACTTGAGCAATTCTAATCATCATATTATGTAATTAACATTTCTCTTATTAAAACATATTATTCTCATCAGAAAATAAGAGATTGAAGTAAAAAAGATAAAATACAGTTCTGGCCTGCTTTTCTACAGGTTAGGAAGTGACAACTGCAAACAAAACATTTTAATAGCACTTGGGAAGTGCCCATCCCAAGTGCAGCTTTACCTGGCCCGGAGGTCAGCCAGCTGATCTGTCATTTGCCCCAGGGTTTTGCACGTGCCCAGGATCTCTCTGCGCTCTTTGCCTGCACACAGCTCTCCTGCTTTGCCAGCTTCATCAAGGATCTGCCTTATGGCCTGCTCACCAGCATCCCCTGAGGCACAGGGTCAGTCAGCAGCAAACAAGACATTCAGTGACATGTATGAGAAAACTACTGATATCATCATGTCACGTGAACTGCATTAGGTTCAGTCGTGAAAGCACATTTACCAAAAATGGAGATACACACCCAAAAGCAACAATTTACATCCAACTTTTACAACTGTATTAGTTTGACTTTGATTTCAGAGGAAGTCCATCTTTCAACATCCAAATGGAACAGGCCTCTATGAAGTTTTGTTTACTTTAAAGATACATAAAAAGGTAAACAAACCCTTTATATAAGTAAAGGTGATTGCAATTAAGCATATTTATGGCTGATTTTCAAGCTAAAAATTTTATGTCAAGACTGAAAGAAAAACACTTAAAGAGACTCTGTTAGGGAAATCTCAAGTTATAAAAATTTGAAAATACAAAAGCAGAGATTTTAAATATTAGCCATGGCTACAATTAAGTACTCTTCAATTCATAAGTTTTTGGGTTTACTGCTGGAATGCAAATTAAGAACGTGTATGTTCCATAGAATACATATATTTTAGACCGCTTAGAAGCAGCAAAGCCTTCCATGTTATTAGACACAACTTGTTCAATTCCCAGTATCTAAAGAAAGGAATAAATACAGGCACCTTCAGAATGATCCACTTTGTAAGGGTTATTAATGCTTAAAGACCATTTTGTCTTAAACAACAGAAATAATGAGATCTTAAAAATCAAAATACTTTATGCAGCTGTTTGTGTTTAAATATTACCTGGAGGTGCATTTGGATCTCTCAGCCAACCTTTTGCCTGATTCATCTTTGAATCTATTAAGGCTAAAGCTCTCTTCATGGCTTCAGTGTCCTTTACAAAAGAGAAACCAGCAAAATGATTCTCAAAACAAAAATATCAAAGCACAAGTAATCAATGCAACCAAAGCTGACAAAGATTCTACAAAGCAGAGTCTACTTATAAAAACCCATTCATACAAGCAGCTCAAAACCCATTTTCAAACTAGCAGGTCATAATTGCTTCTTTCCAGTTAGAACAGACATTTTCATTTCACTCAAAATGCAAAAATTATGCATGCAATTTTAGTGGTTTTTCTTTTTCTTTACTTACTAGTGCTTTAATTTCTAAAGTTGGAGCTCTAATAAGCACACATCTTGGAGTTAGTTCCATTTTACATCAGGGCACATAGAAGAGTTGTGATGTAATTGGAGTATCAATATCTGGTAACTGGCCAAGGAATTTTACTACTTAGTCTAGGAGGCTGCACATCTGCATTCCTCACCTGCTCTTGCTGCTTAAAGTCAAACAGTTGCTGTTTACAGAAAAGTAAGACTACCAGCTAATTTCTGAAAGTCTCATATATGGAGCTGAATGTCTTTGGAGATAAACACATGTATTTACATGTGATTGTTTAAAACTCTGAACTCCTCTGCCAGGATCATCAAAGAAGCTGTTTCTTTCACTATTATGCCACTACTATCCAACACCTCTGGCTACAGGAGAAACAACCTCCTAGTTCTGATTTCTCTGCACAGCCTGTACATTGTTCATGTGCCTCCCCTCCACTAGAGGCCACAAGTTTTCCATCTTACATAAATGGAAGGACAGTGAAAACAGTAACATGTACCTAAGTAAGAAGTTGCGGAAAAGCCAAAATAGCTTTTTACCACACATCTCATGGAAGGGATTTGAAATGCATCTAAGATCCAATGATTGGTATAGAGATGACAAGAAGAAGTCTGGCTCTCACATAGCATCTAAATCAGACTGCACATGTCCAATGCTGTTGAAGAGAAGCCTACTACCATCAGGGAGCAGTATCTTGCTATAGCATGTGCTATCCTGACAACACTAAAGAAATGCCACATTTTTGTGGAGTTGTTCATTCTGCATGCTTAGTCTCAAGCATACAATACTATTATTCTGGCATTTTTATTCAGGCATGTTGGTCTGTCAGCTATTCATAAGGTGCTATAATACAATTCAGCAAGCAACTTTCTAAAATGTCATGTGATACAGCTGAATATTTTTAAAGGCTCTTGAATCACAGCCTGAGAGAGAGCACCAAAAGCAGAATTATTTTCACCTGGATGACTGGGTCTCAAATCTAGAAACTGGGTCTCCAAACTTAGTTGGGACCTGTTTGAAAAACCTTCCAAAAGGTCAGATATGCTGCTAGGTGTGGGAGATGGAAACACTATTTTAGAAGTCATCTTCTCTGCAGCTCAATAATTGTGCATTCAATGTATGATAAGAGACAAGCAAATATTCATTGAATATTCAAATGTATAGATAAATCTTACTACCTATGAAGGTAGGTGTTACTGTTTTCTAGTGTTTATATTGGGCTGAAGCCACTTTAGCTTGAAATGAATGGTCTATTTCAGGCCTGTCTACCCAGAAATAATTTGAAACAATTAACTGAATTTTTAAAAAGGCAACAGATGTTTTTTATTGTGTCAATGAGATGGTAGGAGTGGGTGGAGAAAAGCAGTGTTGGGAAAACTGTCTTTGCCCCTCCCTTTTTACTCTCACAGGCTTTTGTGTTGTCTCAGCTGCCTGCAGAGTTGCAGTTTCAACAGAGTTATACAGAAGCCTCTGAATCTGAAGTCTAATATTTGAGGACAAAATCATGGGTGTTCCAGATTTTGCACTCATGATTTTGTAATTGCCAGCACTGCCCCAGCAGCAACAGGAGCCATCTGCCCCGTCATATGGAGTAATGTAACTGGATTGCTCTGCAGGGTGAGTCTGGCTATCCTGTGTTCCTCTGCACATGTCCCCTTTTCCTATTTAAAAAAATCTGGTGAAATCCTAGCACAGCAGTTGAAGTGTTTCAAGACAACTGCTCTTAAAGCACCAATTCCCCATCAACACAGTTCAAGGAATCCCTCTCAGCTATAGCCTGATCAGGAGTTTTCATTGCAGTGAGCTGAATAATGCAATAGGGAACTAGAATGCATCCTTAACTAGGTTTGTTGGTACAGCACTTTTGTGCCTGCCAGAGCTGTGTTTGGTGTCTGATACCTGGCAAGCAACAAAGGTATAGCCATACTCAAAGGTCTGGACTTTTCAACCAATTCAGGCTATTAAGAAAGAAGGAAGACAAAAGCAGAAACACTCCATCTAAAAAAACACAGCACCTTGCTCAAGGTCTCACTGCTTGAAAGTGTCTTGATAGTCCCAGTTTCTGTAGCTGTTTAAATACTTTATTTTTCCCCTAAACAGCTAAATATGTTTAAAATGTAACTCTTTGGGATTTGCCAACAGAATATTGTTTGCAATTACAATTAGTTTTTTTTTTAATCCTACTGCACTTCTGCAAAAAAAAAAAAAAATTATACAGTTTTATAAGCAAAAATTGATTCTTTCCCTCCTCTCCCTGCCAACAGTCCCCCTGTTACCAAAAGGAACTTTATTAACAAAATCAGCACTATTGCATTTTCGGAAGAGGTAAACTATTTCAGTTAATCAAATTAAACAACTAAGGCAACACTGTCTGAAGGGAAAAGAGCAAGCTGGATTTGTTCCAAACCAATTCTTAAAGCAAATATTATTGAAGACATTTCTATGCATCATTTCTGCCACTATCAAGAATTCTGAACTTATTCAAGGAGCAGGTAGTATTGGCTCTGCTATGCAAAAGAGCAAAGTAAATCCTACACAATTCCTTGCTAGATGTAAAACACAGCCTCTGACTCAATAAAGTGGTCTAGTCTAAGGATATCTGCATTTCATGACCAAAGAAGGCAATGTTGGAGGAAATAGGCAACGCCAGTGTTCTGGCCAGATAGATAGCTTAGTCACCAATCAGGGTTCAATCCTGCAAGATACTACATATCTCTCAGCTTCTTACAACTGTTAACTCCCTCCAGTTCCATGGAAATGAAAAATGTTTGAATTGAGTATTACTTCAAATTCATTTTAAAATAAACATTAACAATACACAAGAGAAAATTAAATTCCTTTGTAAAACAAAAAAATTCAAGGAAAAAAGTTCAAAGCTATGAATGAAAAAATAGATACAATTTTTTTCCCCAAGATTTTATCCAAGAATAGTATTTCAGTTCTAAAGCACCATACTATTTTTAAAATCCAGTGTAAGCAGAGATTATTGCAATCCAGTAATAATAACGTGCAGGGTCCAGAAAGACCAACAAAATCGTTTACCAACAGCTACAACTCCTACAAAACCTACAACTTTGGCTCTACACCTTGTTAATTCTCCACTATCTCTAGACAGATTGTGATAACTCAAGGTATAAATAACTCAAGATAAACATAAAATAAAGTCCAACATCAGCAATAGCATGTACTACACAGATAAAAATTCAAGGCTGGGCATCCCCAAACACCTTACTTTATTCTAGAAAAACATGGGGAAAAATCTTTTCTTTCACCACCAAGCACGCATTCAACAGTGACCTCAACTACAACTAAATAGCTCCTTCATCTCCCTCCTAGCAAAATAACAAGTCAATTGTTAGATATGTGTGCAAATACAGGATAATGTCTGTGATAGGTGGCAATTAGCAAACTAGTTTCTGCGCCTTCATCCCCCTGTATTTTTCAACTCAAATGCTTTGTCATCACTGTTTGATTAATGCCCAGTGCTACAGTTCCAAATCATGAGGATATCTTAATTCAAAACCAAATACAATTAAAAGTTCTCAGTTCAGAACAGAATGATACTTTGATTGTACTAATCCACACAACATATTCATGCATTAAGCATATTGACCAATATTTTCCATTAGGAAATACTGCTAATATACCAACTGTTTTCTTAATTAAATCTTTTATTAATCTGTCTCACCAGCAGTATGAATAAGAGTTTCCTAAGCCAAAATTGCCAACTCCTTGCAGTAGATATTCTTCTTTACTACAAAAATTTCCACATTTGTTGTGTAAAATAAAAGAGTATTTATATTTCATAAAATACAGGAAAGCTTAAATCAAAAAATAAAACTGAATTGAAAAAGCACTCATGCAAGACTGCAGTTTTAAGCCTAGACCTAAAGAACATGAACCATCTGAAATGAAGGAAGGCTATGGGTAAAACACTATGGAATAGACAAAAGTCCTGACTTAATAAAGCTTTCTGGCCATGCAGAAAGCTCATTCCTGCATGACTGGACCCTTTATTTGTCACTACAGAGATTCATAAATTAACATAAAAGCATTCAGCAAGAATGTGCTGTAAATCTTGCCCTAAGTCTAATCAGATTCAGAAAGAGTCTTGATGCAGATCAGCTTGCAATTACCATTCTCAGTGACAGCCAGTGCTACACACAGCTAGACAGAGCTCTAATGATCTTTTTAAAACTGTGTGTATATCCATAAGTATAAAATGCCAGTGTCACAGCTGGCACACAGAAGTTGCACAGCACACAGTCTGCACACAGCACCAAATCCCACAGACATGCTTTTTTTAGGTTTAGTACAAGGTAGAGGTGGAGGGTGTGGAAGAAAGCTTACCTTCTAAATGTGAGAAAAGGGTAAGAAACAGGACAACAAAAACAGAGATGCATACAGTAGTCATAATAAGGAAGTGATAGTGACAAAATAAATCAAGAGGCAAACTAAGGGTCAAGTGCCAAACAACATAGGCCAAAGTGATTTTGGTTACATCAAGGTTAGATTTCCTGCTAGGCTTTGTTTCCTAACCAGTCTGGCTTCAGGTCTCAGTAAGTTTTCCATGACATTTATGTTTATTTGTTGCTCATATTATTAACCCTTAAAAAATATTCTCAGCAATTTATTTCCAAGTACTCAAAAAGAACTTGGAAGGAATTTCAGTTATGCAGCTGCATTTATTTGTAAGCCCACAACACTTATGATTCTGTCTGTCAGACCTGCTTTACAGTCTTCTAGACACTTCAGCATCGCTTCAGAGTGGCAATTAGCTCCGGGTTAAGTGGTTGCACTCACTCACACAGCTGAACACTGAGGTGTAGGAATCAATTCTGTCCATAAACCAGCTTCAGTCAAACTTACCCAGAACGTCTCCTCAATCTAACAGATTTTTTTGAGATAAGACAAAAATCTGAAATTTACTCTCATGTCCAGAATAAAAATGGGGCAGGGAGAAACAGGGCAAGTGTTGAAGGAGCAATACCCCAGAATTGACTAAAATTTCTCAATTCCAAGCCTTTTACACAAGGAATACAACAGTATCCTCTCTTTTCTGGCAGAATCTAGAAGGAAAATCTCAATCTCACTTATGAGATCAGTTGAATGAACAATAACTTTTATACCTAACTTTCCTATGTCAAAAGTATGTAGGGCAGTTACAGATAGGGAAAACATCCTTCTCTGAGTGGAATATACCATATTCCAGGACTGCCTAATGATGCTGAAACTAGAGCATGAATAAATCTGTCTTCTGTTTGACCACTGAGTTACAGTAAACCATTGAACTAACTTCAAATACCACACTATTTTAACTTTGCTTACTGAGAGAAAGCTCATTTTAAAAGATACATGAATATATTTATTTCTGAAGATATTTGACCTTGAAAATATTATATGATGCGATTATGTAGTGTTACAAAACTGATGCACTAATACATATTTCAGTGGTCTCAAAAGCACAAGTTTAAAAAGGTAAATGACAGTAGATAAAAACTAGACTTCACATACAAATGTTGATATGAAAATACCTTGCTTGCCCAGGCATCTTCATCCCAGGAAGTGAGTTGCAATACACGAATTATTTCGTTTATCTCAGCACTCATTTTCTCTACTGTGAAGTTGCGATTTTTCAAGGCCTCTTCTATTCCCTGGCTTTTAGAATTTTTTGTGGTTACAAAAATCTTCATAGCTGTGAAAATACCAGAGATTAGAAAAAGGTATATGCAAGACCAATCAGTGGTCAAGTTGACCTTCTACTGTATTTATATGGAACATTTTTTTTTGCTTGGACCATTTTATCTCAAAGAGATTGTAGTTTTAATACAAGAAGCACAGTGACTTTCAATTGATTACAGATGCTGAGATTATTTTTAATTAACATAAAACATGGGAAATCCAGTTCAAAACAGTAACTCAGAATGGTATTAAAGAACAGAGCAAAAAATACCTGAAATAAGTACTGGCAATAACTCCTTCACTGTATTCATGGAGTTTACCAGCATAACCCTGTGTTCCTGATGAGTTAATTCCTGCTGTCTCTCGTCAATCATTTTGGCCATCTTTGTCATTCCTAAAGATTGAAGTAATTGAACAGTGAAACACTTGAGATCTCGTAACAAGAATAAGGCATAATCATTGATGAAAACTATATTGAAGTTTAAAACTTTTGTATTAGCAGCTGTTACTTTAAACACATTCCAGATACTTCAGAGAAGTCACCTATTCAAAACCAAGCCGCTATGTGAAGTAGAAAGACTACTCAAAATTCCTGACTTAAAATCCTATCAATAAAATAGGAAAATACTTGAAATTACAGGTTTAGGACATGAAGTCACTTAATGAACACTGAAAGCAGATTTAAGGGACAGGGGGAGGGTGTCATCTTTTCTGTTAAGATTTGATCCATGCCTTAAGTGAAGGACAGAAAAAGGAAAGATCAGGATTTTGTTTGTTTGCTTGGAGGTTCTACCAGAGGTCAAGAACTGTATTTATTTACATTTCATATTTGCTAGAAATATTTCAGTACCCTAGAAGCCTGAAAAGAATTACATTTATTCTGGAGCAGTAGCGAAGACTTGTGAGGTTTACCACACAGTGCATGTGGAAACTTCAGACACAGCTTCATTAAAACTTAGGATTATTTCATTTGGTGCTGTTCTGCTCCTACTCTTTCTCCTCCAGGGTATAAAACTGGAAGGAAGCTGTATATTCTTTGGATTAATTACCTTTCTGCTGGTGAGCATCTTAGGCATCTTAATACTGCTTTCATGACATCACTGAAAAGCAGGATCCTCACACTGACAGCACAGGGAGGCAAGCTGTGCAGAACCACATTTCCTTTTAAATGACAAAAGCCTTAATAGGTGATCATGTTCCCTTCTCTAGCTCCAGCATAAAACCTATAAGCACTTCCTTTACTTTAAGTGTACCTGCTGATATTCCTGTTCTTTATATAGTATTCACATGAAAGGTTAAGTTCAAATGCCCATTAATACAACTACAAGGAACAAGGACTCTGGGCTTTACATTTTGTGGGCATGGGCTGCAGATGTTGAGCAGCAGCCAGCTCAGGCAAAGACAGAGCTTCTACAGCATTCCAGAAACACAAGGCTCACTATTTATTCAGAATACCATGAGTTTAGAGAAGATTATTTGCAATAATGTTAACAAGCCTACATCTCACTCTAAGAAACAAAGACATTGACCCAAGACCTCTGTCATACATATGTAACAGCAAATTATGTATGTGAGGTTCAGAAAAGACCCAAATGCTTGTAACTGAGCCCAACAGAGTAGACTGAATTTAGGGGAGACTTCCACTTTAAAGATATATAAGACAATAACCACAGAGAAACTAAAAGTGCATATACCAAGTCGGAAAAAAAGTTTCAGGGAAAGAGAAGACTGCCCTTTTGTTTTATCTTTTCCTCTTCAAAATGAGGCAAAAACTATTTAATTGAAGGTAATTTCTGATGGGAAGTAAAAGTTTAGAGAACACTATACCTCTATATGGAACTTGAAAGTTTTTCCACATCTAGAAACAAGGTCAAGTATACACATGTTAAATAAAAACAGGATAATCTACAAACATGCTCTGTGCCATGGCAGCTCTTAGTCATTTCAGTTATCACCTAGCCACATTACACAAGTATTTAAAAATATAAAGTAGGAACTAGATTCCTGCTGGTTTTATATAAGCATTCTTTAGTTCAGTGTAATTTTAATTCCAACATCTTCCTACACTACCACCACCACATCTTGATTTTACAGAATGCATTTGTGAAATACTTTAGCTATTTCATGCTGAAGCTAAAGCATTTGAACTAGCAGATGACACAGATTAATGGTAGGTTTCCTCTAGAGCAATAAAGAGATAGAGACAGCAGCTCCTCACTTGCCAATCACTTCCACCACTCCAAGTGTGAGTTAACACAGTGAAGAAACAAGTAGAGAAGGAGCATCAAAGAGCAAACAGAGAATTTCCATAACAGCTGGGCTTTTGTATCATACTTCAAGACAGCTATTTCTGCAAGCTCATTAAGATGCTAACATATGACATGTAGCATTTACTATTCCAACAAATTCCTACTGGGCCTAACAATCTCAGCCAGTGCAGAAATTTTATCTGAGTGCTTAGTTACACAGCTTTTTTTTTTTTTTTTTTTTTTTTTGTCCTTACTAATGCATGCTTACTTCCTTCACAGTATAGGAAAAGTACAGTACATATCATTCACATGCACATCTCATTTACCAACATCTTCTGCATTCTTAAAAGAGACTGTGAAACAGAAAGAGTCAAAGAGTCATTCTTCCCAACAGAAACTTCCAAAGCAACTGCTTTACCATTGTTCCAGTGTTCAAAACTTGGGTGAAGAAGATGCTGGCAGGAGAACAAAGTAGTACAAAAGACTATACTTAATATATTTATGAAAGACTGGAGCAAATCAAACCTGGCCCCAAATTCTTTGTGTAAGTCACCAGATCCTCCATTGTCTCTACCACTTCTGCCACAGTCAAATATTCCAATATTCCTTTGCAGACACGGATGATTTTACGGACCTAAGAGAGAAACATCCCATTATTTCTCAGCTAAAGCTAAGTTACATTAGAAATGCAAATCTGTTATTAGAACAATCTAGTTATAGCATTTGCTAATAGAACAAATGGGCAATTATAGGTCTGAGATCCTGAATAAGTTACCCAAATTCCATTAGTCAAGTGCTATAGTGGCAAGCCAATATTTAATCAGCTTTCCACTGCTCAGAAATGCAAAATCCTACTTTCAATGTTTGAAAGTAGGATTTGTATGATATATGAAGGATAGCATTGAGAAAATGGGATAGAAAGAGCTTCATCTATGTATGCTGTCATGCTTGAAGTTTTTCATTGCAATTTCATCAATAAAAAATTTAACTTAAATCACAAAGCAAAGCTACACAGAAAGCAGACTTCAGGCTTTCAGAGGAAGCATCATTTACCATACAGCTTTACATATGGATAAGGCATTACCCAGCATTCCAGCAGGGAAGATAGATCCAACACCTTAAACTTTCCAGAAAAATCTGTGAAGGCTGTATTTCATTTACCTCTGGACCTCTGTCTCAGTTTAACTTTTTTTCAGTCTACATTTGATTCCCAAACAATTCTGCCAGTAAATATTCTAAACTCTGAACCACATTACTTCTGACATCACTACATAAAATTATTACAGAAGAACAAGTTAATTGACATTTAATTTGTATCAACCACATGCAGTGTTTAGCACCTAGAAAAGACCAAAGGTTCCTCTGAAACTCATTTCACTTCGTTCCAATGTTACTTTCAATAGAAACATAGGACAGACACGTGCCAACTGAAGTACTTGTGAAAAATCTATCATTCCTGACTAATGGCTTTCTTTTCATTAACAAGGAGTTGTCAGGTGAGTCCCACAAAGCATTAACTTCACAAAAGTCAATTAATTTCCTAAACACTAGAAAGAGAGATTAAAAGCTATTAACTTCCTTGAAAGCCCCGTAACACTTCGATTTAAAACCATTTCAGAGGAACATGCTAACATTGCCATGAGATGGTTAAATGAGACAAGGATACCATGTTACATTACTCAGAAGAGCAAGAAGAGCAACACAATTCCATAGATTAACAAATTGTAGGAGAATTAGGATTGACATCAGCATTTCTAACAGCATGATCTTTCCTATTCAGAAATAAACAAGACTCTATATCCTCAGAAAGAGCATCAAAACTATGATTTGTAACAAAAAAAAAAAAATTTAAAATGAGGCATTTAAATTTCCTTGCAACTATGGCCTTTTTTGTACATATGAGGATGGACAAACAGCACTTCTGAGTCAGTCTCTGGCTAGTGCAACAGCAAAAACGCAGCAACTGTTAGATTTATCAGAATACATCTTCTGATGCCTGACTAGCCAGACAGTCCAAATTTGTATTACCTCCCATTCCCCAAGGCCAATTAAATTGCCAGAGCTATTCAGCCAGACAAACATGTTAGAAAGTGGCCGAGGGCTTTTCAATGAAGGGATACAGAAAATATAAGGATCAGTAATGGGTGAGGTGAAGGGAATACAGAAAAGTATCAGGGAGGTATCAGACAGCTGAGGAGATCTGGCCTTCTTGAGCAATAATCACAGGCAGCACCTCAAAATTATGGCATGGAAAAATGCTCCTAATACAACAGAGCAACAAGTCTAAAGCTCCTTCTGACAGAAAGGAATGCAAAATATGTTTCCAATCAAACTGAAACAGTCAAAACCTCATTAATCTATTTAATAGTTTGGTTTAGCTACTTTAGTTAGGGGGACATTTTAATTAATAACACTGTTGTGCAGGCACTTATGTCAGTTGGGCTGGGATTCCTACCTCTGCTTCATCAAATGTCAGGAGCAAGTCTGATGTTCCAGAAAGGATTCCTCTTGATCCATCAATGAGATAGTCACGAGCTGGTACTGAGTAAGGATCTGCCTGCAGCATCTGGGCTGCCCGCACCAGTTTGGTGCAGGCGTTCTCCACTCTGTGGAAAGCCAGCAGACAACACTTGCTGATTAGCTTCTGTCTGTATGACAACAGGCTTGAGAAAATGTTGGATTCATTTTTAACTTTACCATTTGAAGCACCACAAACAAACTGATCATTCTACACCTTTATAGTATAAAAGGCAAGAATATTTATTGTATTTTTTCTAACAAAAAGTCACCAGGAACCATACAACCCAGTTTTTCAGAAGTCACACAACCTCCCACATAGGGCACAGAGCACATAGTACAGCGTCATTAAGGAGAGCTCCCAACCCAGCAAAATACCTTACATTCTTCAGGACAAGGGCAGGGAACAAAACAATGACTCTTTAGGACTTCACAATCAAAGTAACTGTTAACTTTTATCAGCCTTGTATAGGCCTATTAACGACTATTAAATGACAGCTACACATGAGGACAAAATCACAGTTTTAAGAAATCCACTGTGCTCTAGTCATTGAAGCTGTAGTCCAGGTCTTCAGAATGTTAACACTCATAGAAAGAGCATTTTCAATAACCACAAAATGCAATGGTAATGTACAGTGTTCAAATGCAGCTTGCAATTCCAGACATAAAAGCAGAAAGATTTTGCAAGATATTACAGTATGTAACTACAGTAACACAAAAGGTACTTACAATAAGAAAGTAAGCTCTGAAATTAGGTTCCATCAAATTATTTATTGTAACAATTTTAAAATATCAAAAATCGAAAGACTGAAAACATTTTGATTTTTTTCTCTTGTAATTACTTTGTGACACCTCTGGAGAATAAAAAACTCAGACTTCCCTGCCATGTTAGCTATGCTGCTCATGACTGCACCTTCCTCCGCTGTCTCCCATTTCATTTAAGTGTAGTGTAATTCATAATGCTCTGTGCATGTGAATGCCATGTGCTCATTCAATAACATGAGGTTCCAACAAACATAAAACACTTTTACTACAGCAATGCTACTTCTTATGACCACTTCTGCATGCTTGTCACAGAGCCCATTTTCTACTGATGACTTGGGCACACTCTTTTATCATACTTATTAAAATACTTTTGGAAAATTATAGTTAACGCATTCCCCCTGCCCAACATGTTCTTCGCTAACACAAATATTAGAGCTTAATGGTTACATCTAAATTTAACAAGTAGAAATAAGACATCCATTACAGGAAAACACACTTTTGTCCAGAAAGTAAAGTTTTCAGCTAATAGCTCCCTAGAATAGATCACATTGGACCAGCTGCATTATCATAACCAGCTCTTTTGGGGAGACACCTGCTCAGTATATCAGATGGCAGAGGCTCCTAACTGAGCAAGAAAATGTCAAAGGATTTCAAGGCAGAAAGTGGAAATGGTCTGCTCATCACTATGCAATGCACTTAGTTGTGTTATCAAAGTCAACTGACTCCACTAAATTATATTTCCGTGCTTGCTTCTCATATTTATTCTTTTCAATTCTGCCAAGAAAGGGATTAAACAAATCACCTATTCAGCAGCTTAGAGCCATAGGCTCAGAAATACTTAATTTCCTACAGTTTAATTTCATGGTTGTCTGTTTAATACTGATAATTATCTCAAGGCTGCCTTTTTCATTTGTTAAGACAAGAATTAACATAAATGCATATTACACCAGAAGCCCCCATAATTAATGAAAACAGTGTGTCTAAAGATTAAAAGTTTTCTTTTACAGTTTTTAGGGTTGAACCTCTTAAAGATAAATGTGAATTTCAATATTATAATGCCTATTTTGTATAAACTTCCCAATGCATTTAAAATGCTTCAGGAGTGTAAGCTGTGTACAAAAAAATCATACTGGTGTTGGAAAATCAGACACATTTCACCCCCTGCAAAGCACACATGCTAGGGAGCAAAAGATAAAGAAGAAAAGGTATTCATTTACTTCCATGAAAAAAACCCAACCAACCAAAACAACACAAATTACCAAAGCCCCTAAAAATGCGATGAACCACTTGTTCCATCATAACCATCAACCATGTTCAGAAGTTTCAAATAGAAGTTCATTGTTATGGTGAAGTTTCTAATCTCTGTATTATATTGCAACTTTAAAACACCCAACAACATATCTTAATATAAGAGTGCATTTATTTTTGAGGCGTGATTACAATAAACCAGCTTAACACCAGCCAAATTCTTTGTGGGGAAGACACTGGTCACAATATTTCTAACCATACTACTCTGGGTAGTCAATCACTTCATTGCTGTTAAATGTATTCCTTACAAAACATGAGGGAAAAAAAGTAGCTTATGCTAACTATCATTTTAGTTTTTAAGTTTTAGGATTGACCTCTGCTTTTTCCTGAGTTTGTTTTCCAGTTTAACCACTACAGTTTAGATTAGTTGCAGTTCTAGAAATAGAAAGTAAAAAGCAAATCTTTTATATGAACAGTAATTTGTTACTACAGATACCAGCAGTGCAGCTACAGCTCAGCTACCAAAATAACATTAACATAGAATAGCATTATTGCTTGATTTGTTAAATGAGCTTGTGCATGAAAGTTAAACAAACCTTGATGCCTGTATCAAGTCTTTCAAAATAATAAACAGATCTCTCCATCCTCCAGGACTGGTGATCCTTTTGAATGGAGGAAATACAAACAGAAAATGCAGTGCTAGCACATGTGGTATGCTTCTTACCCATCATCCATGCACCAGTACAAATTCTGCCAGAGGACTCCCTTAAAAAGGAATGCCAATTCCTGAACTAATGCTTTAGAAACAAAAACTGCCTCTCAGGAAAACAAAACAAAACAAAGACTCTCATCTGTTTCAATTCTTGCATCTAAATTCTGTCCTTTACAGCAGTAAAAGATAAGGCTCCCTTTGTACCTCACCTGTGACTATCATTTGTCCCCACAACCAAGATACCCAGGACAATACACTCCCCATGTTAACAAGAAACTGTTAACTTCTACTAATTTATTTTGATATAAACTCCAGATAAATAAAAACCCACAAATGGAACATGTTATCATTCATAAAAACCACTGAACATTCCTAACTCATGTTACTGCATCTAGGATAGTAAGTACTGTGTGGAGTGGTTGCAGCTCATGCAGTCATGAATTGCTGCAGAAAAAGTTCTTACACCTAGCATAAAGTGGCACTATTCAGCAGTGCTTGTGTCACATTTCTACAGTAATTTAATTATTCAAGTCTTGAACAATTTACTACATTTTGTTCAAAGGCTTAATACAGAATAGCAATTTTAAAAAATCTCTTTTCCTTAATCCTTTACTTGTCTAGGTGAAGAAGCTGGAAATTAACTAAAAATTCCACACATCCTAGAAAATGAGCACAATCAAAATTACATGTTTGCATACAATTAATCAAGAAGTAAGTAAAAAGCTTTGATCTCATTTCATGAAATAAACACTCCCCTCAAAAAATCGAACCCCCCTACAGCCACATAAGATCACACACCAGGCACACAGCATGACAAGTACTGCAGTGGATTGTATCAAAGGCCCATTTAGCTCAGCATCCTGTCTCCAGTAGTAGCTGCAAGTAAAAGCCTAAGGAAGGTTAAAAGCAGGATAAGCATTTATCATACTTCCTCTAGGCACTCTCCCATCCTTCAAACTATTTTCATTCTTGGGACTTCCTGCAGTTTGTGTATTTGATGACCCACAATGGATCCCTCTAAATCCTTAGCTATTAACCTCCCAACCTACATAAAGAGTTTTAACAGGACATGACTAGCTCTACAAAGAATCTCTCCCTACTGTTGGCTTACAAACTACTAGCTTAAAGCAATTGCCCCATCAAGTTCCGCACAGGAAAAACACAAGTTTTCACCTTCTGCATGCAACTCATATTTCCTTAGACATTGTCAGGGCCTCAATCTCCTCTGCCACTTCTCCCAGGCTGAAGAGTTTCAGTCTACTTTGTACATACTTATACAGAAGTAATTTTATGCCTTTGTTCTCCAAGCCCTTCTATGAGCTTTTCCAGTCCTGCTACAACCTTTTGAAATTGTGGGACTACCAGGACATGCAGTATTCAAGCTGCAGAACAAAAATATATTGTGACATTTTTATATCTCATTCTTTGATGATAAACCTAATGTTTTATTTACTTTTACATTATGAACAGGTAAGGATGGTCTCACCAATGTACAACAGCTCAGAGACTTTGTTCACTATTGGTAATGGTCAGTTCAATCATCCTGCCATCAGACCTGCTGCTCTCCCAAGCACGCATAATTTCAGATATTTAAAAGTAATTTAATCCACACTTAACATCGAGTCACTTAATTAATAAGGTACTGTAATTTCCCAGAGTCATCCATTAACCTCTCTGCCCTGCACAGGACTTGTACTTTTCACTAAGTACTTTTGCCTCACAAGTCCCCCTGGTCTCCAGAACATTTATTAACATGGTGAAAAGCACAATCCCAACCCAGAGCTCCACAGTCCTACTGATTTCCTCCTGCCATTGTCAGGGTAAACCATATAATCTTTTCTTCCACTTTCAATTTTCTTTTCATACAAAAATTTTTCTAACTACCCTGCAGCTACTTCACCTTCTTAAAAGCCTCTAGACCCTGCCAAGTTTGGAAATCAATGTATACTCTACCTGGACTACCCTTTCCCCCGTTGTCAATATTTCTAAGAATACCAATAGATTTATAAGGCAGAATTTCCCTCCACAGAAACACTGTAAATTCACCCAAAGCACACTACATATAGGTGTGGTGTCTCTGCTCTCTAATACTGAATTTCTAATCATTTCTTCCAAAAGTACATCAGACCTATACATCTTCTGTTCCCCAGATTTCCCTAGAAAGTTTCTCAGGCTGTAGCATCACTTTGATTGACATACTGGTTGTCTCAAGTGACCGACTGCTTCACTAATAATTCAACTATTTCATTCTTGAATTCGTATGCTAATACCACCTGGTCCTAAGCATTATTTTAATAATTCCTTTTGTCACCCTACAATGCAATAAACAAAATCCTTATTCACTGCCTACCATAAATTTTCTCCTTAGACATCACCTCCCTTTTCCCTTTTATTACTTTCCCAGTTGTCTCAATGCTTTCTTGTTTTGACTATCTGCCTGTTTGATGTTTGGAAATAACAGTAAAATACTCAGAAATTCTGTATACACTGAACAATGCTAACAAAGAGGCTCCTATAGGTAGTAGAAGAAAGTTACTTCAATAGAAGTATGTCAGGTGGCAATAAGCAGCTTGGAAACTCCACAAAAAGGTGTGATACATCATTTTTAAAGCTTAAGGCAAGAGAAGGAGAAAGTCAGTTGCCCTTTACACCAAGACATAGAATTAAGAATGTCTGCTGTAAGGAGACTGTCTACTACAATGTCTGCAGTAAGTCACTGCTCTTCAAATGTCTTAGATGTCCAGGCAGTTATGCTATCAGCTGCATATTCACATTTTCCCATCAGCCAAATAAACAGAAAAAGACTGAGACACCACATTGTCTCTGATACTTTAGGCAAACCTACAGGAGCACACAGCTAAGTACCATTGTTACCCTGATTAATTTTTGTCATTATTTTTGAAGGAAGAAATACCATATATATGTACTAATATATACAGAATGTAACATGACAAATCCCTGCTGCCAAAGAGGTTGTTCCTGACATTGGAGCAGGTTTCCTGTACACACAATACAAGATTTACAGTAAAAGTAGTTTACTTGATAAATGCTGGTGGCATATCCCTTTTCAAGATCTGGTCTTCTGTTGTCTGCACAGTCTCTTTTCCAACCTGCAGGAGAAAAAAGACATACTTAAAAATCAAAATTTCAGTGTCAAGGCCAGATAAAAGCAAATAGCAAAAAAACCAAAAAAATACTTTGTACTAATGACAGCTCCTTTCACCAGGTTCCTGTTGCTACTTTTGAGATCACTATACTATATACTATATACATTATTTAATGCTTTAGGAATCATAAGTTGTTTCTTATCAACATCTCTACTAAATTAAATGAGGACGCACCAACACACTTCTCCCTCTTCCTACTCTTCACAGAAACAATACTACTTTTTCCTGCACTTAGTTGTAAAAATTTAATCTCTGAAGGTTTCCCTCTGTCCTAGACTCCACAGTCAGAAATCAAATTCAAAGATAAAAAAATTTATCTTTTGCTAGCAATTTAGTCTATTAGAAAAATGTAGTTAATTACTGAGAATGCACTCCACATCCACACCATCCTTTAGGCAAAAATAATTATGCAGAAGCCAATAAAGAAAGAGAGTAAGATCTGGAGCTTTCTATACACTAGCTCTTGTGTTACACAATAGAAGTCTTTATAATTGGTAGCTGACTCTCTGAACTGTGAGATCACCAACTTGACAAAATATTTCCAGCTCCTTTGTTCGCTGTATTTTCCAGCTGAATAAGCTATTCAGAAAGGCATCACAAAGCAGAAGGTCTTTAAACCAGACACCACTTTGTGTTAAGAGCTGCCAGACCTGCTCAAGCTAGACAAGATAGCCCTGAAAATCCCTGATCAGCTGGTGCTTAAAGATTCACTGGGTTTGGACAGAAGATGCAGTGTGTCAGTAAGACAGCACTTGCCAATTCTAATGCTGTACAGCCTTCCAGAACCACTGTTTCCTTGCAAATTTTTGCTGCTTGCCAAAAACTGTCTCCCTGGTCTGTTCCTTTTCAAAGGAACTTCACAGAAGTCCATTGGCCTGAGTATTTTATTTGCTTCAAAGACATTGAGCCTAGCCTGCCCTTTTTTTTTTTTTTTTTTTTTTTTTTTTTTTTTTTTTGGGGAAATCTATTAGTACTACACTCACACAGATACTGAAACATAATGAAAGTGCAAAAAAAGTTAACCATCTTGAATTTTATGGTAGGTTTTTGTCTCTTGTGTTCACAGCAGGTTTACCAACAGTCATGCACTGTCCTAGTGCACAGCACTGCAGTGTTGCTTTGACTACTGAACTTCAGAGCAATGCCTCAGGAGCGTGAGTCTAAATGTATCTCATGACCCACCAGAGAGTATGCTTGCTTTGTTCTTATTATTTCCATTGCACTCAGGAAACATTCTTTATATTTCTCACAAGCTTGCACAGATATGTGCACGATCAAGACAACACAAAAAATTTAGTAATTCTCAGTAACTCTGTTTTACACATTGTTAGACAAAAGATTCTCACCAGGTGTAAATGAAGAGCAATACTGTATTTACAAGAACCATGCCTTCAAGATTTATTTTCCTGTAGCTGTACCAAACTGTATACAGTTGAGTATATTGGAAAAGTATAACTTTAAAGAATGAAAAAAAATAAAGCTTACAGTGTGGGAGGGACTTCAAGTTGACAGTCATTTTAGCAATTGTTATTTTATATTGGCCAGGTATATTAGACCATACAAAAAGCATTTAATCACTCAATCTAAAAAGGGTAAGTCTCTTCTATAAAACGATAGATCTAGGCTCAGCAATCAAAGAAGCATTATCAACTACTTATAGGCAGATGTATATCTACTTTATATGTCTACAGATGCACACACACACACACACACACATATATATATATATATATATATATATATATATATATATATATATATATATATATATATATATATATATATATATATATATATATATGGACTTTTTTGCTATAGCTGGCAAAGTAGCTATATAGCTATCTTTCGTCTCCAAATAGAAGTAACATATAGGATAAGAGTCAACTCCTCTTCTGTTGTTTGGGGGTTTTCTGTGGAGATTTTAATCCTCAAAAAAACCTGTCCTAAACTCCAATGACATTTCTCTTCCAAGTCTATCCATATCCTCAGTACTGTATACCGCAGAAAGCACACAAGATTTCAAGGACCTTCAGTGATGCATCAATTAAAAAGGTCTACTACCTTTCTAGTAAAAAGGACTTTCAACTTTAAGCACCAACACAGAGCGTACTCCTGAACTTGTTTAAATATAAAACCTTGTTTGCAGAGCTGTTATTTAACCTTTCCATTTATTGCTCTTTGCAGTCGTTGCCAAGGTATAGAAATGGCACGTAAAAAACAAATGTACTCCACATAACATTTAACAGGAAAAGTCTCAAAACATAAAGATACATTAATGAGTAAAAATATACATCCTCAAAAAAGTTTAGTGGGTTTGCCCTTCCAGCTTTGTGGTTAGGGGTTTCTGTTCCTTTGTTTCCTACTTAGTTTTCACAAGATCCTGTTTCTTCACATTGAACTTTACATGGCCTAAGCAAGTTTTGGACACATTGCAGTGTAACACAAGGTTAACAACTATCCTCTTCACAGTCCAATACCAAGAAAGTGAGGATTTTGTTTTCCTTGGAGATGTAGTATCTGCATTCCTTATTTCAGACAGGTAGCTTGTCCAGCTTCATGCTAATATAAAACAATCATCTGAGAAACACATTTTATTTCTAGCCAACAGTACACATGTAGAAAAAATGACAGGAATCCTGCTTGGGTTTTGGACATTCTTACCTCCTAAGATGATCTTTCCTTAACTTACTGGGAAGTGACAGACTGGTACAGAAGCTTCTGCTATGACACAGTGTTGGAGTGGCACTTACTCATGGTTCCAAAGAAACTGCCCTGACTAACACACTAAGATAACCATAATTCCAACACTGCACATTACAGAGTAAGGGGAGCTCTCAAGCAAACCTGACCAAGACAGTTTCCTAGTTACAACTTCTACTCCATGTAGATTTCCAAACTCTTTGGAGATTACAGGCAAATTGGTTGAATAAAGAGTGAGCTACTTTCCTTCTTGCTCCCTGCTCCAAAAAGCAGGGAACAAGAGGCAGACAAGTCAAGAAATTTAGAGGACATGGGACACACAAAAGTCAGAGGGCATATATAGCCGCTGAAAAACTTTCTAGGAATGTAGCTATAAGCAGGAGGAAGAGATTGAGATTTCCTGCTCCTGCTTTTAACCTTGTTTGTCAGTCTCCTGCAAGTCCTATTTGCCACTGATTAGTACAAAACCAGTATGCTTTAGGCTTTCTGATGTGGAGAATTTTCTTCATGGAAAAGAAAGAAAAGGTTTTCCGGCCATGTTTTTTCCTTATAAGCAATTTTGCAATTTTTTGTCATATCTGCTTCTACTGCAGTAAAAATAAGGCAAGGTCCCTTGCCTACCTTCTTAGCCTGCTAGATATAGCAAACAACAGCTGCTCAGTAAGAAGGAGAAATAACTTCATCTTCTGTAATTCTATGAGAGTTTGTTTAAGCAGACAAGCACACAGTAATATCTAGATCTTTTTACTTCTGCAGTTTGAAAGTAAAAACTGCACATATCACATCAAATAAAACACAAAAATAATTAAGATGGGAGTCCAAAGATTATTGTTCAAGGGTCACTTAATTAATTTTTTTAAACAAAGATTCTTCTGAATGCCATTGTTGACAATACTAGTTTGACAATTTGCCAAATGCTGGAAGAGACATTTTCCTCACAGCTTATATGATTTCCTCTGTTAAAAGGGAAGATGACCTTAAGAATTAGTTCTTGCAGTGTTCCAGAAGCTTAATTTAAAACATCTGTCATTTTAGCAAGGAGCCTTAAAATATTCCTTCACCATCACCCAGTGAAGCAGAACAGCCCTGGCTGTTACCCCATGGCTCCCCTAAGAAATAAGCTGCAGTAGCAATTTTGTTTGACAAACCCAAGTGCCACACAAAGTGATCTAAGTCTGTATGCTGTAAAAGCAGCTTTACTAAAGGACAACTCAATAAAAAACCACTCCCTGGTTTATGCATTCATCCATGTCCTGCTTTCAGGAAGGACTGTGACACAATAGTAGGAGCATTAAATCTCAAAGAAAAAAAATTTTTCACCAGTTCAGTTCTATCAAGTTCCCTGCAACTTCTTCACAAATTTCTTTAGATGCATATCCTGAAAAAATAAACTTAAGTATTTGCTTTAATTCTACAGTTACAACAGTCTCTACATTGCACAGCCACATCTAGAATCCATCTCAAAATAGAATTAACCAGTACTTTCCAAACATCCTGCATCTTAAAGTAAAACTGACCTAGGTATCATGACTAGGAACAAAGAATGAAGTTGAGCTACAAGCAAGCCGAAGTTAAACCAAAATTATGCTAACTCCTTGCTGGCACAGATGACATATATTCCAGTCTGGACTGAAAAAATACAATATGGGCAGAGAGAAATAAATCCTCATGAAAGAATTTTTAATTCAGGTTCCATACTGAGGGGTCTTACCCACACAAGACAACATAAGGAAAATGATAACTCAAATTTATGATATAGGATTTATGAATCCTATACCTTTCAGAGTTCACTCCTTGGACAAGGCTTGTCCACTGAAGGCCTAGAAAGGAGGCCCTTTATTCCACACTGATTCAGAGACGAGTTTGTCTCAGTGGCTTCAGAAGTGGCAAGGGCTACAAGTACTTTCCAAGTTCAGTTTTCCTTTTTTGAAACCAGTTATCAGAGTCCAATTACATGGAAAGCTTTTTGGAGAAGCTCTGGCAGGAAAGAGAAGCAAAACAGGACTTGGCTGTTTACCTTTGTTCTTATCAGTCACAGAATTTTGATTGCAACCCGCACTGTCATTATGTACACTGTCAAGAAGATCCAGTGGTTGGTTTTCCTTCTATCTCACTCAGCTTTTTTAGGAATACAGGTGTTGGAGTGAATGTTTATCATGCCCTAACCCCTAGCTGCCATAATCCATGAGGTAAATCAGTGAAAATAGGACTGTGTACATCCTGGTATAGCAACCGAACACCAAACTTGGTCAGACACAAGCCAAACAGCTTTGGGGTACACCAAGAAATTACTTTGTCTCATCTGAACCTACAAGTCACTCAAAAATTATCATAGCTTCCAGTAAAGACAGGACTTTTGCAAACTCTGAACAGAAAAGTCAAGCAATGTCAAAGTGTTTTTAAAAAAATCAAAGTGAACAGGTTTACAGGTCACTCCTCACAATCTCATCCTTCTCACTTAATATACCTGAAAAAGTGAGTCTTAAGCTACAACTATTTTTTTTTTAAACAAAAACTTCTGGTTTTGCTTCAGAGGCCCTGAGAAGCCTTTAAAAAAGCAAATTTCCAATCTCTTCATCATTCTACTCATCTTGCTTTGAATTATAAATAGGAATGATATGTCACTTGCAATCAGTGAGTTTACCACTTTAGAGTTGTCTACTTCTCTGCAGGTGAACAGGCCTATATAATTAGAGATGGAAAGAAGTCCAAAGAAATGTGCAGCTAAATTCTCCTCCTGCTTTTAGTTTACACCAAACGAACAATGCACATATCCCAGCAGTGAGCCAGGCCCAACACTAAAGAGAGTGGTGAATCAGAGCCTATCCCCTTGTCCTTTCAGCCACCATGGAAGCTGTGTCCTGACTCCTGGTCCTCTCATGATTGCCCTGCAGACTGCATTCCACCCATAGCAGGGTACAATTCCAAAATCTTCTGGCAAGCAAATTAGAACACACCAGCCATCTGGTCCCCAGCAGCAGCAAACTGACTTGTCTTCATTGATGATTAAGAAAAATTTAACTTGCTTAAGGCTAAGGAAATCCTGCTGTCCATGTAAAATACAGAACTATGGAACAAGAACCATATGGAAAATAGAAAGCAATATCATTTGGATACCAAAAGATTCTTCATGCTGCTAGTACCTACTAACTCTGTTACAGAGCTGAGGCCCAGATAGTTTGGCTAATTACAGGATTAACTTCACAGAAGTTAAGTAAACACATACTGATTATGTGATATATTTAACAGAACTATTATACTTTGGAAATTAGTTCTTTTATGAAATGAAGAGTTTCTTTTCCCAAACCAATACTTCAAATTAAAATTACTTTAGGACATTATAACTCTACTTCAGTTAAATAACATAATTCATGTAAGTAATCTCTTAATCTCTAACCCTTGGGCATTTACAAAACTTACCATGAAAAATAAGATACAGCAACTGTAGTCTAGAAATGACATTGAGAGCTGCAAACAGCTACCTTTACAAGAAAATCTCAAGACAATACCACACACCAAACAGCACTGCAGACTCCAAAAGCTCTTCCAGTTCATTTCCATGTACTCACATCTGTGGTAAAGAATTTCAGAGCACATCTAGACATAAACCCTGCTGCATGTGTATACACATATTAGGACTGTACTAAAAAATAACATGATTTTGGAGCTAAGTTGTCTCATTATTCAGATGCTTGTCTGAAAAACAAGAAACCAAACACCATGATTCTGTTGGTAGATTTACCCCATCTTTGATAATATGCTAATATCTGCATGTTGCAGAGGATTTGGTGGATGAGGATCTCCATCGTGCCCCAGTAACTCAGATGTATGCTGTCCTCCCAGCATTTCAACTGTTAAGTCAAGTAGAAGCATCCAGAAAGTTTACTAATCTTGAGGCTTTTTGGCCCTGTTGGCAAGAGAGTAATAGTAAGAAGTGTCATCATAGGAAGTGTGCAGATCATATCAAAGGAAAGGCAGATTTGGCTCCAGATACAGCAGGGCTGCCTATAAGAATCTGTGATTTGGTATACATAAATACTGTACTGCAACATCTCTAAACTGACCCAAGTTATAGCTACACATAGATAATAACTGAGTCCACCCAGTTTGTTTCCTCCTTCATCAGAAGGATAAACTAACTTATTATTGTTACACAGATCACAAGATAAGTTAGTATTCCACTGACCCACATGTTGGCACAGATATTCAAGAAGCTAAAAAAAAAGCAAAAACAAACTGTGTTTTCTATTACTTCTTGAGTAACTTTCAAATGTAGAACAGTAGTGCAGTTTCTTTCTCTACTGTTCTGCACCTGAAATTTACTGATGTAGTAACTGCATCAGTTACAAGGCAGATGTCCAATAGAAGTGCCTTAATTTCCCTTTACCATTTAATTAACTACAAAATCTCTTGTTACCTTTTATAACCCATTTTACTTTTTGAAAACACTGCTCATTTGACATGTATTGCTACCTAAATGAGACATTTAAAAATGTCACTACCAAAAATGTAGAATGGCTACCAGGGCCTGAATTTTACGATCTTCCAGTTATTATATGCTTGTACTGACTTCTGAAAACCAGACTATTCATCACTGATTTTCCCTCTTCCACAGAAAGAGTGGCACCACTTCCCTTATCAGCTCTGTCCTAGACAATCAGTGGTTACAGAGAACAGATTTTTTTTTTTTCTCTCTCTAAGTTCATGGCAGGAATGGTTCCCTGTAGTAAAACAGAATAAGAAAAAAACCTCTCATCTAGAATTCCTTTATTGATAAAGTAATATTTTTCACTATGTCTTTAATATATTGACAATATCTTCATGTGCTCACTAATATATGACTCAAGCAACAGAAATTCACAGCATTAAATCTTTTTGCATAAGCTCTGCAACAGCAAATGTATCTTGACCAGCAAGATGCATGCTACACAGTGTTCTATAGCAATTATCCACCTTCTGCAGCACTGGACAATTTTTTTTATAAGTCTCACTTTACTTGTCTAACAGCTATTTCTAGTGTACACCAAGTCCATGGTGTAAATTATTGCTCACATTTTAAATGAAATCTTCTAATTAGCTACAATAGTATCTAGTTACATTAAAGCAAATTTAACTAGATATGGTAGGCTGTTTCCAAGGGACAGTACTCAATCACAGCACCATTGTAAACGTGTCAGAAACTTGATATCACGTGATTATTTCTCAGCTTGACTTTGCTTTCAGTGCTCATGAACACTTATACCAGCTCTGCAAGCAATTCAGCACAGATGAGATGAGCCGCTCATATGCGGAGTCACCACAAAGAATTTGCAAAGCATTAAAAAGCAGCCGTTCAGCAGAAAGAGCTGTTAGAGACCATTAAAAATCAAATAAAGTAGTGTCTGATACAGCATTAATTTCAAGTTAGATGGAAATTCATTCAGCTATTAAAATTAATTTTTAAACCTTAAACTTACTCTACCTCCATATAACAAACCACTATCATATTAAAAAAAGCTTTAAAATCAACTGTTTTCAATAGCAATTGCTATTTCTTTATTGACTCACACTGAGAAACAATATACTTTGAAGAGACTAAGGTTTTGGGGTTTTTGTAGTAAAAGCTTATAAATAATGGTATAGAAGCAAACCTTATCAGTGCAAAGACTTTTACTAAGAGAGGACATAACCAATAAGATTAGTGTAATCCAATTCCTAGTTGTCACTGATTCTATTGAGAATTTTTTAGCATTTAATTCATTCTATAGACCTAACTTCTTTCACAACAATTATTATTTTCCATGCATCTAGAGTAGAATTTACTCCTAGCCACTTTTACAGCCAGCATTCAGCTGTTAAAACTTACTGCCACCCAAATCACTGCTGAAGCCACCCTACTTTAAAGCACTGTTTTGGACTAACATTAATATACACTACATTCTATTTCTCTATGTTCACCCAGCTAAAACATTATGAAAGCATTACTCCTGCCCTTGCAGTCCCTACTGGAAAGCCTAGCTCGCAGAATACTGAAATCTGTGACAATTCTCTATACCAGTGGATTTGTTTGGCCTTGCCATTGTAGGCAGTGCGTTGTGCACATGCTTGACAGGACAGACAAACTTTATCAGTAGCAGCTTCATTTCAGAGCTATACTCAATTCTCTTTTGAAACCATGAGGGAAAATTGGATAAGCAAGCAGCTTGAAGGTTACAATTCAGTGCCACATAAATACGCAAGCTAAAACTGCTTCTTTAGTTAAGTTCCCATGATTAGCAAAGCTGGTCAAAGCCTGGGCTCACCTCTGACATACAAAAGGAATAAACCTAGTCACTGTTAGTTCAGAAGCTGTAGAGAAGCAAAGCCTCTATAAACTGATCTTAAATATTTAAATTTGACATTTAATAAAAAAAGACATTAGAAAATTCAGCTTCTTCAAAACAGCTTTTTTTTCTTCTTCACTGAAATTTGTTAGCAACTTTTAGAACTCCAGCTTGCCAGGCACTCTACAAACACACAGTATTGTCCATTTCACATACAACAGTAAACCATAAACTGTGTCACATTACAAGAAGGTTAACAAATCAACTCCTCAATAGGAAAAATATTTTAAAGGGCCACCCATTTCTAACTATTAAAATCCTCTTACAAGTTTAACAGACATTAATGAAAAAAATCTTTAAATCTTGGTGAAATAGATATATTAGAGATGAAGTTTCTGTACTAGACAGGAGCTACAATCACTACAGATGTCAAGCTGGGAAGAAGAGGAAAAAAAATTAAAATCAGATCAACAAAAAGATACATTCCTGTCTTCATGCTGCACAGGTAGTGGGCTGGGCTCAGATGGTCTGACAGCTCAAGCGCCCGTGGAATCTAGTCTGAGAGCTAAGGAATGCAGGTTTTGCCAGCATCACTGCTGAGAAATTAAAGAAATGCCATACTACTATGGTGTTTTTTTTACTCAGAGAAAAACTGATGTCTAAGTGAAACCTACCTAAAATTTACTGAGGTTCCCATTCACCATGCTTTGACTTTCTTGAGGAAAAGGGAGCATTTTATAGGTGTGGCAAAGACTCAAAGACCACTTCACTTGCTACAGTTAAACCAGTGGTTTGGCAATTACTAGGCCTTCACAATCCATTTTTTTGTCATTGTGTCAGGGCAAGCTAAATAAAAAGTGACCTTTTTGCTACTACTCTGTAGTTCGAGAGAAACCCCTGTTATTCAGCACAACTATTGTGCTGCAAAAGCTGCAAAGACAGCTATGCCCGGGAAAGTGATTATGACTGTAGTCCAAACACTAGTCAGTTTAATTTGTTAGCTCACCTAAAAACCTGTAAGGGTTATGCAGTGATTTGAAAAAGCAGTACTTGGAAGAAAACTTCTTATGAAGTGTAAAAACAGAAGTTTTTGAAGACTTAGCTGAAGGGCAAACACACCTGTATACACACTCAGAGGCTGAAATGTGATGCACCTTTTGTGATTTATCTTGACCAAAGTCACAAAAACCCCTATGATTTTAATAACAAACAGGCACTCTAAAACAAGTTAAGCTTCCAGTAACTTCCATCCAGGTGCTTGATGCAGATATCTTTTTCTAGTGATAACTCTTTAGATAAATATTCAGTGCATCACACACTCCAGTATTAAAAACCTCCCCTAAGCAAGTACACAAATGTCTGTCAGCAACTTACAAGGTTTTTCACTCAGTTATCTATTACTACATCCCATTTTGCACTGAAGAGCTTAACCATTCCTTGCCTATGAGCAGACAGGTATCATACTCATTTAGAAGAAGTCCATTTATTTTAACTGTAAGTTTCCTGTCACCAGGAACCAAATCCACCCAAAAATGCTCACAGCTCATAACATATCCGTGTCTCACGTGTACTATCAGTCTAGTTGAAGTCAGTTTCTGCTCCTTCTGGCAAGTATTCGTACAGGTGAACAAAACAAAACTTGCATGAAAGAAGGAAGCTTTATTAATGCTTCCCTCATTTAAAACAGTTGCAATGTGCAGCCTCTTGAAAATTCAGGAAAAGTTTGGAAGCCAGGAGAAGCAGCAACTCAGCTGAAATAAGTTCTAGATGACAGCTTTTAACAGCTCCCCTGCTTGACAGGAAGAGTCAGACTTCTGAAACTGAAGAGCTGATGCCTGGCAAATGGCTGAAAGATGAGAATGGGCAAGATGTTGATATGGACTTTCTTGGCTCAGCCTTTAATAAGCTTCCCATTTTGATGCACACATTCAAAAAGAAAGGCTGAGAACATTCATTAGTTTCCCATCACACAATGACTTAACTAAGGTGACCAGAGTGCCTCTCATCAGCTCAGGGGTGAGAACATATGACCATTTCTCATACTGCTACTATAGCAATTCTGTGACTATACTCATTCATGAAATTAATGGCCATAGCTGTTTTCTTGCCTGTTTTTCAGCATTTAAGGAGGGGCAGGCTTGTGTCTTGCTCATGTTAAGGTTCATCTACTAAAATGAAGTTCAAATTGAATACCATTGTATTTTACTATTCCCACAAACACAAGTTAAAAACTGAGCAATGAGACCATAACAGCTACAACATACCCAAACATTTTAAGCTGCGTACACAAAGATATCTGAACATAAAGCTTCACCAAAGCAGTACTTTCTCAGCTCTGCTATTCACCATTTTATTTATGTACCATATGTACCTTAGGTCAAAGAGGAAGCACGATACTTGCTGAAATGAAACCTTCCTAAGCCATCCCAAAAAGTCAGTTTAGTATGAAAGCTGCTTGCCTGTACTTTTCCTTTCATAGACTGTAAGCTCTAATTATCTTTCACCAGTAGATACAGACTGAGGAGCTGAAGGCAGGAAGTGCTCTGCTGTTAGAAACAGGGAAGACTTGACTGGGAATGCCAATGACAGATGGAGTGACCATTAAATGACAGAATTAAGAATCCTGAAAGGAAAACAACTAGACAAATCAGAGCTTGAGCTTCAGAGCCGACTTTAGCCTCTTCAGGGAACTAACTGGAGAAATCACATGGAATACAGTCCTAGAAAGAGAAATTGTGGAGAGCTGGTTCATCCTGATGAGCAGGAAGTGAAGTACAAGTGGCAGGAGGCCTGCCTGAATGAACAGTGCTCCTGCTGGAGGAGCAAAGACATTAGCTGAGCACGCAGGGATGCGGTCCCTCCCAAAGTGTATCTAGAGCTGAACCTAGTGAGGGGCATGAAAGACAAAAAATGTTTGTGCAAATACAGCAGCAAAATAAGGACTAGGTAAAATGTGGGCCCACTGTACGATAGGTGTGGATGTCTGACCAAAACATAAAAAATTACATACTCAGATTTATTTACCTCTGTCTTTTCCAAGACTATCTACCTTCAGCAATCCCAGGTCCCTAAAATAATCTGAGAGCTTGGCACAAGGAAAATTTACATTTGCTATTCTGTGGGGGTAACCATTGATGTAAAATGCAATGCAACATTATTACAACAGGTCTCTTCATCAGTATCCTAGGCCAACACCAACAGAAACAGCTTGTTTCTTTCTCCGTTCTTCACTGGAGAAACCCAACGTGAATCATCAGTTTTCTACCCTACCCATGAAGTCAAAATACTGGGAAACTGTTCCAACACTTGTTTTTTCAGTGAGAGAAAGGGTTAGATATCATCATCAATTAAGAGTCAACAAGCTGACAGTTTCAGAAACTCTGGCTTTGACAATGCAAAGGTTTTTGGTTTTTTGCTTTTGTCCCCCTTCATTCGCCACTATTGTTATCCATTGTTCATTATTCATGTTGTAAATAGCTCTCCTGAAACATCAGAACAATACTGACTTCTGAATAGGAGATATGTTACAAAGTGAGTTCAATATATTTTGACACAGATGTTTGGTTCTAGTCTCAGGATATGGACAAGCGCAAGTCATACATCAGCACACTTTAATTATTAGGCAAAGTAAGCAAAGGAAAGGTTTGTCTCCTTTATTGATTCTCTAGTCAGTTATTCATATCCTCACAGATGCACTAGGGCCTGATTTACTCCAGGGACAAACTAGACTTACTTCCAAGTACTATGCATGTAGGGTCATGTACCCATTCTCCCCCCTCCCAGCTCAGTTTTGAGCTGTTGGGATGCTCAGCTTGTGTTTGGAAGAGATCCTTATTGGTGAAATATCTGTAACTGAAAAGAAGATCCAGCCTTCATTTAATCATTTCATCTCCCCATGCAGCAAGTCATCTTGTATCCACAAGGCATCTTCAGAAATGAAGGTAGCTACAATATTCATTCATCTGGTCTATTTCCAGATGATTTAATACAAGTTGTTACTCTAGACTCCAATTACAGGACAGTATTTGGAGTTATTTCTCTCTCACCTCTTGTCAAAAAATTAAGGAAGAATTTACACATCTAAACATTACAATTAATGTTGTGGATAAAATTTAATAGTTATACAGTTACCAAAAAAAAGACACTTCACTGTTCAAATTCAATAACAATACTCCGATAGCTGTGTTTAAAGAAAAATGTCAGGAAGGCTATAAATTTGCAAAAATTAAGAACTCTGGCTGCAGTGAAGTTCTGTATCAAGAACTGCTTCTCAGCATTTGACTAAGCAAGTGATAGAATATAATTAGTGCCACTAAAGGAAAAAAATATTACATTGAAATAATTGGTTAATTTTTTATTAACCTCTAAAGGGAATTCCACATCTACAGTCCAATAATACTATGTGGAGAAAAGTATCTTCTTGCTTCAAAGCACAAAGCAAAACTACATCACTCTCTAAAGTTACAAGACATCAGGAAGAATAAATTGCTAAAAAACACTGGTCCTTAACATGGGTTTAACTCTTCCCACACTGATGTATTTGACTTGTGCAGAAGAAAGCATTTAATACATTTTAAAAAGCAGGAGTGGTATATTCGCCAGATTCTTGGCATATGAAACTTTTTAGTTCAACTGCCACTTAAAGACTATCCATTCCACAATAATAGTCTCAGGTTTTATGTCCAAAAAAGCAAGCTGCATATGAGGAGACATTTAACAATCGCTATGTACATTTGAAGGGAGAGAGAACAAAAGATTCCTTTTAAAGCTGATGGAGGAGACTGGAATAAATTAAGTATCCAAACACAATAACAGAACAAAGAGATGATTCCATTAAAATCAGAAAGTAATTAATCACTTACGTAAAGATGATTCCTAACAGATAAAAGCAAGAAAGACGTTTATGATGGGCTTTTGTTATTACAAAGTTGCTGTCTGTCTTATTAATCATTCTTCTCCCAGCCCCTCCCATACACACACCCTAATGGGGTTTATCCACTTTCTCAGAGCATATGGCCATGGTTCCCAGAATGGTAAATGATCCCTGAAAAAATTTCTGTACACTGAAGAAGGATGTTCTAATTTAAAAAATAAAAAAAAAGGAATTATTCTTATTTGTAAATCACTAATCACAGTTTTCTACTACACATAGTTAAGACCTAGAAAGCTGTAGTGAAAAGACATTCTTTCATGAGATCTTCAAGCTTATTCTAGTGCTCATTCACTTGTTGCTAATTCTGAGATCTGTAGAGTTCAGATGATCTGCTCTTTTGACCATTTCTTTCAACTTCAAAACAAAACTTAATAAACTGGAAATGGGGAGGCACAGATCTATATATATCCCAGGAAAAGTTACAAACATCTAGGAAAAATGCAAAAACCACAACCTTCTTGAGAGTCATCTTTTGTGCTGTGTAGAAATTCTGCAAGGAAAAAAGCTTATCTTTTTCCTTTCTTCTCCATCCTTTCCCAAGATAGATAAACATATTGCAAGCTAAATTTTCCCCTCAAAAAAGAGAAACACTAAGCTGCTCACAACAGCTCACTCCTCTCCTTATAGCCTGAGTTACAGGCAAGTCAGCTATGCCAAAAGAAAACTTAGGATGATAAAGCTGTTTTACCATGACTCTCCTCAAGAGTCAGACCACTTCTCCTCATTCCAGGTGTTATCTATGTATTTGACTTTTGCTGCTGGAATCATGACAAGGATTTTAAGGCAGGCTGCATTCCTCACAAATTCATTTAAACAGGTGATTTCCAAGCTGGTGGTTTGCAGGTATCAGTATGCAATTTACAGCCTTTCCAGGGAAGATGGATAGCCCTTTCAAAATGGCCCTACAACCCCAGGCAACTTCTCACCTGTCAGAGGCCCGTGGATGCAGACAGAACATGCCAGTGGCTTCAGGTGATTACTGCTTCTTCCTCTGCTGAGACAGGACAGCTGCTATAGCTACAGTAAATGTAACACTCCCACAATTCACTCTTTTGTTTAGCTTAAACTTTACGTCCCTACCAAAATACTGCTATTAAGTTCCATCTGTTTTAAGAGCTATCTGAGTATTTTTAGTTGCCCCTAGATGAGGTGGGCTTCAGCTGGTGGTAGTTTAAGGAGACAGACCTCACAACTTTAGGAAGTCACAAAAACCTTTGACACACATGACTTCGACCCAGCAGTACAGGGTCTTGTTCCAATCAAGTACAATCTCCAGTCAAGCTCAATCTTACTCTAGACTGTTTTTATTTACATTTTAAAATAGTACTTGGCCCAGACCTACTTAAAGGAAACATCTGATAAACCCTGACTATGAGACAGAAGATTTATAATCTAAGAGACCCTTCCTGATGATTAGCCTGACCTAGTCAGGCCTGACCTGGCTAGTCACAGTTAGTAACTGAGATACAGAAAGGTGTTGGCAGTGTTTCATAAGCCTCCAAACCTCAGTAGGTAAATAAATTCATATCACAGCATCCAACAAAAACATCTTCTTGAGAAATGTGGTCATCACCAATTTAACAGTGAGTAAAGCAATTTTTTTCCCATTAAAAATAATATAATAGAAACTGGAAGCATATAGACACTTGTGAAGCAGACACTCATATAAAAAGACACCACAGAGGATAGAATGGCAGACGTTGCATCATCAAATAGACAAGCATTGTGTTTTTTCAGAGCAGATCTCTGTTCTGAAAGAGCTCACTCACTTCACTTGTCATCATTAGTGTCTTAAATCTTCCATTATGAGCATTTCATAGGAGTATCCCTTTGCTCATATGCCCCAAGCTCTATGAAAATGAAGGACATGAAAACAGGGCAAGTCTCAAGCAATTGGTCTCAGATAAAGCAGGTTTAGGCCATTGACCTCGTTCAACAGCCCAGACTCCGAAAAACCAACACCTCCTTGGGCTGCTGAGCCTGCTCCAATATTTTAAATTGTGTGCTTCCCAAGTCCCTTCTACTACCTTAATTTTCATGCAGAGAATTACAACCCAATCTGTCAAACTCAGCAGCTTCACCCATGGTATTGTTGGCATTTGGCAGAGCAACAGCAACACTGCTGTGAGGCAGCTCTGTCTGAAACAGCAGAGAGAAGTGACCAGAGCAGGCTATGCCTGTACTGACAGAATGCCAGAATCCATACAAAGCGCTATGGAGCTTACAACATCAGGGTAGAATTTGCTTTCTCTGTTTGGCAATAATATAACATTGATCTGAACATAAATGCTTGTAAAAAAACTACTGCCAAGTAGCAATTTTTTTTTCTCCTCCATGAAATAAAACCATATATATAATGTGTGTGATTGGTTCACCATTTCTGCATTGTCGTCAGCCACCCTTGATAAAAATCCCTGTTTTTAAAATAGGCTAAAAGTTTGGTAAAGAGAAAAAAACAAAAAAACCCCAAAAAAAACAAAAAAAAAACCAAACAAAAAAAAAACCAAAAACCCAAAACCAACCAAGAAAACCAAAAAATTAGGCGAGGGGGAAAAAAAGCCTGAAACAACTAGAAAATCACCACATGGTTCATTTCCTCCCTGGGAAGTTTGACTAGTTAAAACTCAATTTCATTATTTCATTTCACTGTCCTATAAACTAACTGGATATTTAGCAAGCTCAAAATTATTCCATACCTAATAGGCAGCCTTGACTATTACTCACCACCAGCACCACTTCTGCCAACTTAGAGTGTCACATCTTTTAGATAAAAGAAATAACCAGACAACCTTCCTTCCCATAAGAGGCACACATCCACTACAAATATAAGGCAATAAGACATTAAGATTTTCAGTTAAAAGAAGGACATTCATAGTCTTGTGGTATCTGAAGCCTCTCCCTCAAATTCCTGGCTCCAGTCAAAGTTGATTCCTGTATAATAAAGCTTCTGATGTTACCTCCACATTATATTTTTGCACAGGCAACAAGGACTTCACCCCACAGTTAAGAAATTTCATCAAAATGCTTCAAAACAATTTGAGAATTATTATGCAAAAGCTATTCCCAAAATAACCAAGACACAGTAGAAGCAAACTGTAGCGTATTGGAAACATAATACCAAGTATTTCTGTGGCATTTTACTACAGCAATGACTAACTTGTGAAAGATTTAGTTATTTCATTAAGTTCAACAATGACTTGGACTATCTCTTCTCCAGGATTACTTTACAATTAGGTCCTGACAAGGCAGTATCTCTAGGATAGGTCCACTTGAGCAAACTTCACATTAAAAAAGGCATGTAATTTAAGATGGCTTCAGGCAAACCTTGAAATACAGCATAACCCTTAATGAAAATACAGAAATGCATGCCAAAGGAAAAGTTCTCTTATAGAGGTCTCTAGTCAGGGTATTTAGGAGGAGGACCCCCTTTTGACTCCCCTAGTAGTCCTAATATAATACTTTCATATCTATCAATCTCTATTCCATCATGAATAGTGTATTGTGCTAGCTCCGTTTCAGGAATGTCCAAGCTGTTGCACACAGGTCCTTCCTTATAGCCATATAGTCATTTCCAGCTCATTTCCCCTCACAGTACATCTTCTAGGCCTTCAACAAGAATGGGTCTCAAAACATCAAACACTGCTACCAGCAATCACACACAGACATGATAGATCAATTAAATATTGCATTTTCCAAACTGCAGAATCCTTACTATAGGCTAGGTAGCTAGAGAGTAATGCTACTGTATATGAAAACTTATCACTAAAAAATTCCCTGCTCCTCAGTACTTTTCTTTATGTACTTTGTGATACTCACACTACACTAAGAACCCTGAACAGACAGCAAGCAACACAACAAGCCAGCAGCCACATTACTCTTGGTTGCACTGATAACTCCGTCTTTGCTGTCACCTGGGAAGCCACCAGAAGGCTCGTAATTCGAGTGCTTGTCTGCACAAATTCTCCTGCTCCTGTGAAACTGCTGTTTCATAAATCTCCTTTACATTTCAGAGCAATGCACTGAAAACAGAGCTCCAGATAGGAAACAGAACTTTAATTCTGCACTTTTCCTAATACAGACAAAGCCGCATTTTAACAGATGACCAGGGCATCTTCCTGGTAACTACCACCTCAGATTACACCACTTTTATTGGCCCTTTGTGAATAAACACAGAAAAAAATAATTCAACAATCTTTCCTTTTCTCAAACGAGCAGGCAAGAAGAGAAAAACAGAGGCTTCCAAAACAGTCCAAAATGAAAGAAGATCTAGCACTAGCAAGCTGCAGAAGGAAACAAAATCTGTTTCTGTATTTCCCTAATAAATGAAATTTTACCAGATCAAGTTTCTTTTGAAAAAGGTGGGGTGAAGAAAAATAGTCACATAACTCAGTGTTACAGGGTTAGCTCAGAGAAGCAAAGCATTATTCCAATGTCTTCCTTTCAAGGAAAAGTATTTCATACACACAGGCTTCGCACCCTTACAGCCAAAACACCTATTACATCAGTGAACTGCAGCAGAACAACTGTTCTTCATAAAGAGATGAGTGTCTGCTGTAGTCAGCAAGAAGCAAAAGTATTCTAGATAGTCGGTAATATTTATAGTCATGGCGACCAAGAGACCTAGTTACACTGTAGTAAACTGCAAAACCTCCAAATGGCAAGTTATTCTAGCAGCAGCGAGTAGTACAGGCCAAAACATGATTAACACATCACATACATTAGTCATCTTGACAGCTTCTTATACCCACAAGTCTCATGATTTCAATGCACTCAAACATTGGTTAACAGTGACACAGTATTTTAACTTGCATAGCTATTCATCTTAAGGCAAAGTTTACTGGCAAGAGGTAAACATTTCTTGCTAGGAATTACTTCAGAATTTAACAGCATTCAAAATGAGCAAGGAATATGCGATGTTCAAAAATGTACTCAGTATTTGTAAACAAGCTTAACAAGGTGCAAGGTAAGTACTACCAGCTAATTTTTAATGCGGTAGAAGCCTAGGCAATGTCACAGTGCTTTCTATATCAAAGAAAGTACTTCTGCTTTGCAACAGTATGTTATTCTTTTGCATATTATAAAAGTGCTAACAGGACTGAAACATTTCAAATGTATTAGTCACTTGCACTTCTCATACTGCAGTGTCCATACTGCAAGTACTCAGATCTTAAAGAGACAAGCTATGCTCAACCGCTTTCAACAAGTCGAAAGAGTCAGGCCAAATTTCCGTCACCTTTAGCTTACCACAAGCAAACAGTAACTCACACTCGAGGCTAAGTAACAAGAACAATTTACGGCTCCAGACTTTGCCTGGAAGCCACAGGTCTGTCCCGCCTCAACTTCTGTACTGATAAGGAACGGCCAGCCCTCACCGATTTAAAAATGAAACCCAAATGCCTGGGAGGTTTGGGCTTTATTATTGGTTGGGTTTGGGATTTTTTGGATAGGCTCACGCCAAGTAAGTATTTTGCCTTTTATAGTGCATACACTTAAAATAGGAGTTTCCTAGGCAGCAAAGAACGACGCAGCGTATCAGAGCCATCTGTGAAGCGTTTCGGGGTTGGGTACGAACCGCAGCAACTACCGCGCTTTACTGCACTTTAATGTGATGCCGCTCCTCAGGTGGGCAAAGGCTTCTTCGCTCCGAGACGGCGCACAACTCGCTCTTGGGACAACTCACTGCTCCGCTGCACGGCTCCTTCACCGGCCGGAGCGGGAACAAACGAAGGCGGCTTCCAGGCGGGAGCCGCAGAGGTCCAGACAGCCTTCCAACTTAACCCTTTCCTGGGCCCCAGCACCGCGCCCAGCCGGTCCTTACGGGGCGGGGGCCGGGACACCTGTCCGCGACAGCCCGGGGCGGGCGGGCGCCGCCGGACTCCCAAGCTGGCCGCGGCGGCCAAAGTCGCTCCCAAGAGAAGGCGCGGAGGAGGCGGGCCAGCCGCCGCTACTCACCCGCACCAGGTTGCTGACAGCGGCCTGCACGGCCGACACGGGGGCGGTGAGGTCCGGGATGGCCTTTCCGTCTACCTCCCCCTCCTCGTGCATGATGACCAGGTGGGAGATCTGCTGGGCCACCGGCTCCAGGATGCTCTCGATGGTGCGCGTGTGGAAGACGGGCATGGCGGCGGCGGGGTGGGGGGGTCGGGGCCCGAACTCAGCACAAACTCCTGGCAAACTCTGTCCCTGCGGGCTGGCGCCCCACAGAGAAAGCCGCGGCCTCCGCGCGAAGAGGAAAAGGAGAAAGATTAGGAAACCAAACGCCCACCCCGAGATCCCCTCGCCCCGGAGCAGAGTGCGGCACACGGAGAAGCGCTGCCGGCTCAGGCTCGCGGAGGCGGGACTCGAACTCGCTGCCCTCCTGCCACCCGCTGGCAGCGCCCACCCCACACTGGCGCCGTTCCTCAACCAGGCGGCGGCTTTTCAAGCGCCACAACCCGCCCCGCCCGCGGCTCCCGCCCCCGGCCGTCTCGCCGAATGGCCGAGCCGAGGCCGCCGCTCCCAGTGGCGCAACGCCGCGTCCATCAACATTCCAGAGCCTCCTTCCCCCTCCGCCCCCCGCCTTTCCCGCACCACCCGCCTTCCCAACCAAGCTTGGTTGCGCGGGCGCTGGTTTCCCAGCGTCGAGATGACGTCAGACATTCTGGTGTCCATATAAGGCGACGATCCATGTCAGGGCACCGGGATCGCGGGGGGCGAGTGCAGTGGGATTCCTGCGCCACGCCCGCCGCCGGAGCGAGTTCGCTCCGTTGGGCTGAGGCGGAGCGTGACCGCCTGGCCGGGCGCGTGGGACTGGGCATCGCTGGGACGGGGGTGGCCGAGGAGAGGTAGCGCTCCTGGCCGGACCCGTTGTCCCCGGGCTCTTTGGGGCGCGCCGCTTCGTGCGGGGTGAGCGTACTCTCCGCAGCCGGCCTGTGCGGCCCGCCCTGGGCGCGGCCCCAAACGCTTCCGCCCACACTGAGGAAAAGTGGCAAGAGGCTGCGGGCGCCGCTTCTCGATCGCGCTGCGCTGCTGGTGGGGCGGGCTGTCCCTGCTGTCCCGCGCGCCGCCCCTCAGGGGCTGAGGGAACACGGCGGGACAGCGCTGAGGCGGCCCTGCGGGGCGGCACGTACCGGGAGCGTGAACTTAGGCTCGAGTTTTACCGCTATGACTGGTGGTGGGAGCTTGTTTAAATACACTTAGGTGAGCGGTGTGGTGTCGGGAGGAGGTGTACAAACCGTAGTCAGAGAGGAACATAAATCCCCACTTTCCGTAGCGCCGCTGTGGGAGCGTGGCTGCCAGTCCCAGCACGGCTCGGGGTGAGCCCGTACGAGCGCTGCCCGCCCTCCGGCGTGTCCCGGGCACGGTCTCTTGTGGCACTGGCAGCCCTCCGAGGTAATAAAATAAAACGTGAGTAAGGAGTTACGCTCTACACTTCTTACTTTCTTTGATAAACGAGCAGAGGTTCAAATTTGGAAAGTTATTGCTGGCTTGTAGGTGTTTTTATCCTTGTGCTGCTATTTTAAGCTATAAATCAATGTCCCTGTCGGACTAGGTTGTGCTCTGAAGTGGTCCAGAGCAAACAATGTGTTTTCTGTGCAGTGTTTGAACACAGCCACTCCTACCAGAAGAGACAGGGATGTATAGAAAGAGCAGTTAAATCAGCAAGGCTGGTGTGAGCTCAAGGATCTCTTTGTAACTTGTACCAGCATTGTCGCTGTTGGAGCTACTGGGACAGCTACAATTTGTAGGCCTAAAAAGCTATGAAAAACAGATTTTGTGCAGGGTTAAGAGATTTTAGCAACACCTTTAGCTCAGAAGGTTTTTTTGTTTTGGTTTTACTGTTCTCTTTTTAGTATGATGGAAATTGTATTTCTCTGTGTGTTTATTGAATCTCCAGTCACAGAAATCATAGTGCTAGCTTCCATGTTGTACAAGCCCACTTGGTTTGAAAAGAGGTATGCCTGTAGGCTCGATAACAGATAATCAAATGATGCTACTGGCATGCCAAACATAATTACAGTACAAGTCTTTCAGCAGTAATGTGTGTTTTAATTTACTTGAACTGTGTACCGTAAGAGTTGCTTATGTTGTTGGCTGTATAGCAGGTACAATTTTTTGCATATATGTGCCTAGCAGTACCTCTTCCACGTTCTGTGGATCAGTAATAATGAGAATAGCTAAAAATCCTTCTGGACAGCAGTGTGCAGGATCTGGAAATTGCAAAAAGCAATTAGTCCATGTCTAATAATCTGCTAAATTCTGTTTTGTGGAAGTATGCAAACTTAATAAACCCCATGTATTTAGTAATTTGTGGGACTGGCACATAAGTGAACCTCTTTGATTAAAAATAATTGCTTTAGATTTAGAATTGTGTGTACTGACTTATGGCTGAAATATGCATGTTTATGCATATGACTTTCAGGAAAAAGTGTTATCTGATCATTACAAAAGGCTGATCTGGTAGCTCAAATAGGTACAGTTACTGCAGGCAAATTAAAATACAGAACAGATGGAAATTTTTGGTGGCCTCCTGGAACTTTTCCTGCCTACAGGACCAAAACCTATACTTGTATTTGGGATGTGTTGGTATTAAGAGTTTGTTTCACTATTTCACTTATATTGGTGTAATTTTTGCCCATACAAAATAGAAATTTTATTCTTTGGATTATGTGGCTGTACTGCATGTCCGTCACTGAAATTTCCTCCATGCTGTTGGTGTGGCTGCCTAATTTTTGAAGCCACATCCAGCAAAATTCCATGCAATTAACAGCAATAAGCAATATATGTAACCTTGCTTCTTTTCTGGTTGTTGGTGGGTTTTGGTTTTGTTTTTTTTTTTAAAGTACAAAATTTACAAAGTTTTCTCTTTCCTTTGCAGTATTCACAGCTGTCACATTGATGTCATGTGAGTAACAGCTTTGAGGCAGGTATTTTTTTCAACAAGTTCTGTTTCTTAATGTGATGTTGTGAAGCAATAGGCTTAGGTGGAAAAAGGGAGGACACTGTGTGCTTATAAAATATGTAGCTGCAATGCAGCCTCTGCCACAGTGTCTTTTGGAGAGTTCTGCATCTATCCCATTCTCAGGGTACATGGCACTGCAGCTGCAAGTGGTGGGAGCAGTGGAACTGAGCTATTTGCAAAGAGCTTCATGAACCTGCAGTTGTCTGCAGTTATAAGGTGTTTGCTTGTATTAATACTTAATGGAAGTGAGCGTGTCTGATTAGTTTGAAGCACTAGCCTCCATTTTACAGTAGTTATTTTCAGTATTAGGTACCACAGCAGAGAAGAATCATGCTTTCTAGGCAAATACACGTGTCTGTGATTGATCACTTTTCCCTGGAATCATCTGATCTTGTTCCTTTACTGTACCAACTTCTAACTTTTCTGAATAAAAACTAATTAGCTGCCTAAGAAAATTTACAGAAATGCTATTTTCATATATTGCATAAACTGGATTGTATAAATGTCTTGCTCATAGGATCAAGATTTAAGCATATGTTGAAATTTAAGGTTTAGAGTCCATATGATCAGCTTCTGGAGAATTGGAGGCTACTGTCTATCAGTGGATGTTCTGCATTTCCCTCTTATCAAGGATTAACTGGGTAATCTAAGGAGTAAGAATTGGGTGATTTAATTTTAAGTAAAAAGGTGTGTTTTTTTTCTTTCTGTGGTAATGTCCACCTTAAACATAAATTTTAAATTTGTCATGAGTTTGTTGTAGAATGGTATTACAATACTGGTAGCTCTTGTGTGTAGGTGACTGGCATAGGAGGAATAAATTTCATGCCTAATAAATTACAGCCTTGGAGAAAGAGCAGATTACTAAGGTGTTTGACAGTGTAACTTTGCCACAATGGCCTGTCAATGCACTTTGCCGTTATTTAGATGACTTTTGCCATGAAACCAGGTTAGCTTCTGTTTAGTTCTGCATCTTGGCTGGCTGTGTCCTAGGAACTGCAATGACACCAACACTTCAGAAATTTTTATACACTGACTCACTATCTGAGCTAGATGTGAGCAGCCTATTACAACTGGAAAATTTACATCACAGTTGTCATCCAGCTCCTGAATACAAATTTTACTTCATCATACAACACTGCTTGGTTCCCAGCTGCCCTTCTATAGCTGTGTTCTGTTGCTGTGCAGACATGGTGGGGCTTAGGTCAGCAGGGAAAGCTGCTACCAATTCCCTGTCTCCTGCAAGGGGTTTCTTGCTAGAAGTTCTGCTGGGAAACCAAGAGTGCAAATGTAATTAATTTTTTTCATCTTCTCAATTACTATGTCAACTGCAATGAACCCAAAACTTTTTTTTTAACTACGTACATTCTGAAGTGGTTTATTGTGGAGTAAGTATCACAATAGTTGTAACAACAAAACTCAAGGAATGCTTTTAAGAACATGAAACATATAGAAAAGAAAGGTAAGCATAATAAATATATATTTGTGTGTATTTATTCTAAAAATTGCCAACTAGGGATGAGGTTCAAAAAAGCATTTTTCAACTTTTCTTCTAAAAAAATTGCAGGTGAAAATATATTATTATGTACATGCAAAGCATACATGATAGTGTATGTGCAGTTAAAATTATACAGTCTATTCACACTAAATGCAAACAAAAAGTCTTTCTATTCTTATGCTAACATTACTATTAACCTGTGGTAGACTTTGGTGTTTCACGGAGCAGCAGGTGGTTTTCAGGAGTTTGACTCCTATACTGGCTCAGAGCTTGTCAATATAATTGACTATCCGGTAAAAAATCCAAGTGCTTTATTTACAGTAGGTGACCATTTTAATAGTATAAACATTCATTTTGCAAATAGGGATTTTGGCTAATATTTATGGTCATTTCTACACATGGACTCAAGGAAATTGAGGCATATAAACTGCAGATGTCAAATGTGTTTAAATGAATACTATTAAACATCATGTGGATGTTGTTGTTTGGCTTTAAATGGCCTTTGCTGCTCCATGATTCCTTTCCAAGAACATGCTTTGTGAGAGTAGTAAAGCTCTTGTCATCAAGCGGTTTACAGAGCTGCTGGATCTACCAGCTGAGATGTGGCAACAAACTTCTTGTATGGGTTTGGTGTACTTCCTTAAAAAGAAAAGGCTGTTTTAAATTACTCCTGTTGATCAGTTTAAGCTTCCCCTGTTTTGTTTTGCTCTGAAAAGCACAGATATCTCAGGTGAGATGCCTACAGTTAAGTTCTCACACTTTTTGTCTGCTTTGCAAGAACGCGTCTTGATATTCAGTCCTTGATTATTTTTGCATGCAGATATGTTCAATTTCATTTCAAAGACCTCTGTATCCATATCAACCTCCAAGATGATCTAAGAAATACTTGATTTTTTTTTTTTGGGAACTGGGGTACATGTTCATCCATGCTTCTGAAGGCTTTTTTCCTGATTTCTAATGTTATGTGCTTGTATGTATCAACTGCTTTCTTAGTGGTTCCTCGTATTGGATTTGACTTACTCAAGTATTAAAGCATGTATATGTTGAGAAGTGTAAGTTTGGTCTGAAATTTTAAATCTTCTGCTGGTTTGGAGTCTCATAAACTATTTATTGCCCTACTGCAGGATTAGCAGGCTTGGGGGGTTCTGCAATTCTGTGTATGTTCAAATTCACCACGAGGTCGAAGCCTTTAGACTGGGCAGTACTTCTGGAAAAGCCACTGGCTGAAATTAAGAACCACTACATGGAGTAATAATGAACTCTCTCTATATATGCCTGTATGTGATTGGTTTTTAACTGCATAATTGTAGAGATATTTAACATTTTCGTAGATTCTTTATGGCTTATATAATGATCTGATTTAGTGTGCAAGCTAAAGATTTTTAGCTATATATTACTAGATATAGGAGTTTACTGACATCAGCAAATACTAAATGGCCAAATAAGGCTTCAAAGAGAAAATGCTAGATAGCACTTGATTTCTGTATCAATTTATAAACTCCCTCCATATACAGTGGAGATAGAAATCCACAGAATAAATATACTTTTTTGACATACTTTTGAGTTTCTTTTCTGTGTTGTATTCAGTAATACATCTTGACTGAAACTCTTCAGGTGTCTCAGAGGAGCTTCAAGTAATTACAATAGAGAAAGACAATTAACCTAATGCAAAAATACTTCCTTCTTCCTCCCCCCAGGTCCTGAACTTGCAGTTATTTTCATAAAATTGGACCTTGTACTTGGGGAAAATTCAGTAGGACTCATTGTAAAATTGCTTTGTGAACCTTTTTGTTCTCTGTTCCACATAAAATGCAGTGGCATTACAGAAGGACTGTGTATTCAACACTGGTACTCATGATTTTAAAGATCATTAGGATTGTAGTGAAAGTTTTATCTCACTGCAAAGTGAAGAATCCAAAATTACACAGATTCATGCTACCTTACTGGGCCTGGAAAATCTGTTGTAATTTGGTTTAGAATCTCTTCAGTCTACCAAAAACATGATCACCTTTCTCTTAGTCTCCTTTATAGCTAGATTCCTAACTGTTAAATATCAAACTGTGGTTCTTTTATCCATAGGGAAAATCCCTGTGCTGTGTCTTGCTTTCCTGTAGGTTTCAAGTGTTAGTGGCGTTTTGCCCCTTACCACAGGTGATATTGCCAGGTCAGTATTCAGAGTTAGGAATGAGAGGTTCATAAATCCTGTCCTAAAGAAGCTTATCTGTAAACTATTAGTTCTGTTAAAATGTTTCAAAATTATTTCTATTTAAGGCATTCTGTGCAATACAATATCATGTATTCAGTGTACTCATAAAAGGCAACAGTTGGTTAATAAAAATTTTAATGTTTTTTGAAATTAGAAGCTGTTTAGGTTCTGCTATCTTGAAGCTTCTGGAGGATGAGGAGCAAAAATTATGGGCTCTTAAGTTTGCTACAAGTGCCCTAAAATGCCAGGGGTGAAATTAAATTCCTGTTTTGGTTTTGGGCTTTGTGTATAGAAAAATGTCCCTGATGCCAGGCAACAATACTTTCCATGTGAGTCTTCCACTGCTGCATGCTGTGTCAGCACTGCCAGCTCAATGGTGAAGTGTGTGCAAACTGGTGCTGAAAGAGGGGCAATAGTCTCAGCAATGTCCCACTGTGCAAAGCATGCTGTGCTTGTGAAATGTTGCCTCCTGAGACAAACTTTCTGCCTTCATCACAGTTCCCCTTGCAAAGCAGTTAGCCAAGCTTAGAGTCACATTTTTCACTCATACTGTATTTGATTTACATCAGCTGAAGGAAATGGTAATGTGCAGCAGTGACTCTGGAATTTAAACAGAAACCCACAAGGGATCTCCATGCTGAAGGCCAACTTCCAAATATGGGAGAAGAGAAGCAGCAGTAGTAGCCTGGGAAGACATCCTCAGCACAGCAAGGGACAAAATAGTTGGAAGTATGTGAGCTTTTTGGAATTTGTTCAGAAAGGTAACTGCTGTCATGTTTTAGTCAGAGTGATGGAATGAAATACAAATACTTTGATTGCAGAAAGAAGCACGGTTTGTGTTAACTGTCTAGGGCCTGAACAACAGAAGTGCAGCTATTTTTTTCAATTCTATTTTTAAGTATGTAATAGTGCACTTGCTCCAGATCCAAATGTGTATCTAAACTCTGCCAATATCAATCTGTTAGGATCACAGTTTAATCAGGAAAACCCATAAGAAAAACATTTGTGAGGAAATTAGTGGGGCTTAGTGCCAGGTCTGGTTGAAATTCTGCCAGAACATTTTCTCTCAATAAAAGTAAATTCACCAATATTTAGACCCCACATTCTGTAAATTCTGATTCAAAGGCTTGAGAAGAGTTTTTAATATACATATAGCCCCAAAAATGTAAATGCTCAACAGATTCTCTTTGCTGGTAGAGTCACTTGTATTTAGCTGTTGCAAGTTTTTGGGGTTTCTCATTTCTATGAGCAGCACTAGCTGCGTGTCAGCCAGGCACACAGAGAAGCAGTCACCTACAGGCCAAAAGAATTTGAGTTTCTTTAAGGTCATATGGTGGTCCATATAAGAGTATATGATTTATATGCCATTAGGTAAAAGCATCAACAATTTTCAGGTTGATGAAAAGTGCAAGTTGTAGTGGAAAGGGCTCCTAAATTTCGAGTCAAAGTCTCTCAAATTAGGATTGTATGTTAAAGTTGAGTCATTGTGATTCTGCTGCTGTGCCATCAGTGAAAGATTTAGCAGGAGTGCTACTAAATGCCACCCTTATCTTTCAGAGGTGTTCAAAATAGGAATGTAGCAACTTGGATAAAGTTGTTTCTGCCTACCTGAAGAGTTTTTGGACGTTATTCTGTAAGAAAACATTCTGTAAGAATGTCAAAGCAGCAGGCGTGGCTGCTGTTTGGCAGACGTATTTTATGCCTCAGGTCTTAAACCCTAATGCCTGATTTGTTTCTGCTTTTCAGCCTCCATTCCTGTACATAATCATGGAGTCCAAAAATTATTTTGTGATGTTAAAGATTCCTCCTCCCAGTACATGCTAAAAAGTGTTCAGACTTTAGTTGAAGAATTAAAAAAAGAAATGCTACATAATTTACATAGCTGTAAATTACAAAATAAGGGGTTCTGAATGTTAACTGCTTATAGCTTCAGTAGAGATATATTTTTACTATATCATCATCAAAAAAGTTACTGATTCCAAAAGCTTTTATGAAAAAAATAATTCAAAAGCCATTTTTACAAATTCACAAATAGACCCATCAGGGTTTATTAAATAAATAGACACACTATTTTTAGTTCAAATCCCCAGTTTTACATTCTTCAGCTGAACATATGTACTTTGGAAATTATTTTATTCTTTCCCCCTCCTTTGTACTCTTTCATAGACATTTACTGTTGACCACCATCAGAGTCAGGATACTGTGCTAGATGACCCACATGGCTTGACTGGGCATCTTCGTGTTGTTCCTGGGAAATGGTTCTGCTAGCACCGTTATTCATGAAAGAAGGACCAAAATTTGTGTCAGGGTAATAAGAAACTTCAGGGTGATAATGTGTGATATGAAAGTGACTTGTTATCTGCTGTTCCCCTTACATCCTCTTTTCTGTGACTGAGCTTTTCCTCTCCTGCAGTTGACGCGTCTCTGTTGCAACAAAGATATATATTGTATAAACACATCCCTGTTCCCATTTGATAATTCGGGATAATGTGAGGAAAAACAGCACGTGCTGTATCATTGTATCCTGGCGCTGTGGACAGCCAGGGGCACAGTGATAAGAGAAGCACAGCTGTGGGTCAGGTCATGGAGTGGGCTTGCATCTAGGCATGTGGCAGGGACTACTTGCTGAACAAACTTTTAAATGCCATGCATACTTTAATCATGCAAAACATGAGCTGTAAGAAAAGAATTGTACATATATTAAATATATGCACATAAATACTTATATTAATGTATGTACTCCCATGCACCTGATTGACATGCTTATCACAATATGGGTAAGGTTGGGAAGAGATCACAGGTGAGGTCATCTGGTTCAACCTCTCTGCTCAAGTAGGGCACATTGCGCTGGATTGCATCCAAATAGTTCTTAAATATTTCCAGTGAGGGAGACTCCACAGCCTCTCTGTGCAATCTGCCTGGTCTCCTGCACCATAAATTTCTTCTTCATGTTCAGGTGGAACTTCCTGTGTATCAGTTTCTTCCTGTTGCTTCTTGTCCTGTTGCCCAGTGGATGGATCCAAGCAATGCCTGGATCCATCCTTTCAACACCCTCCCTTCAGACACTTACAGACACAGATTAGATCCCCTCTCAGTGGTCTCTTCTTGAGGCTGATCAGGCCCAGCTCCCTCAGCCTTTCCTCATCAGAGAGATGATCCAGTCCCTTAATCATCTTTGTCACCTTTGTGCTGGACCTGTGCCAGGAGCTCCATGTCTCTCACGTGTTGGGGGGCCCGGAACAGGACACAATGCTTCAGATGCCCCTCATTAGAACTGAGTAGAGTGGCAGGATCATCTCCCTTAGCCTGTTGGCAAAGCTCTTCCCAAGGCACCTCCTGGTACCTTTGGCTTTCTTGTCCAAAAGGGCACACTGCTGGCTCCGCCATGCTTGTTGTCCACCATGACCCCTGAGATCCTTCTCTGCAGAGTTACTTTCCAGCAGATTAGCTCCCCGTGTTTATGGCACTCTCTGTGAAATATTTTCCTTGCATGTCCTTTATGTAAGTTGAGAGTAAGCTTGTGGCATCTGTCTCCTAAAAAAGAAGTCTGGAAACAACTTCCCATAGCTTCATGCAAGCCTATTTTCAATCAAAATGTCTCTAACTAGTATAGGCTAAAAATGCCATGTGTCTTTAATTAGGTTTGCATTTCTCTTGGAGACTGGTAACAAAGGCAGAGAGAATATAATGCAATAGAAACCCTGGGAAAATTAGATCTGAAAGTGAGGTAAAGAAAACAGATTCTGAACACAGGACTGAGACAGAAAATTTATTTTGGGAACATTATTTAGGCTTTCTACTGATAGAACTGCTTTGAGTAGCTGAGAGATTTCATGAAAGGAGATTTTGTTTTGTCCATGAAATGACAGTGAACATAGGAAACATGCTTTCTATATTTTAATTTCAAATTAAGGATAAAGGAGAGGAAAAACATGGGTCAAAACCGAGGCACAACATTTTTAAGTTATACACGAGCACACATGCATCTGAGTACATACAGTTCATGTGTCCACAACAGAAACCCCTGGGGATGTCAGCTTCCTTCTGCTGCAGGAAACTATTACTTCTATAACCCTCAGGAAGAGTTTAAAATAATATCACTAAGTGTATTTCCAAATGTGAGTTTGAGCAGGAAAGGCCATTTGCTGCACTAGCTGTTGTCAGGAAAGCTCTGTACTGAGTTTCTGAGGACTAATTGGGGTCCTCGATGGTTATGAAATGTATCACCGTGGCACAGCTGCTTTCCAAATCTTGCAGCTGAGACAATCCTGGGACAAGCATAGTAACCTTCACCACTGGACACTGAAGTCTGGTTCTCCTTTTAACTGTCTTGTTGCAAAATACAGGAGCGTTAATTAAATAGCTGAAGTACAAAGAGAATCATGGTTTGTGAATTTGTGAGGCTCAAACCCTAAGAGCAAGTGCCCTTCAAGTGGCTATAGGAAGGGCTCCAATACTCTGGGGAACCCTTTGATTGCATGTCAAATGTACAGTGACCAGATGAGATATAAACATTAATTGCCACATGTTATGATAGGGAATAAACCTGCCAATGAAAGAGCAGATGTCATTGCATGAGGTCTTACATGGAATAGGAAAGAGATTATTATGTCCATTACATTGATCAGGATTGCACAATAGATAACAAGGTAATTGAATTTGTGCATTTGGGGTTAAGTTGCAAGAAAATTTAAGTCCTATTCCACTCTAGCAAACAAATGTCATTAGTCTTAAAAACAACAAGAAAAGTGAGTACAAAAAGAACATGAATATATTTTTAAGAAACAATAGTATCACAGATGCAAAAATCTGAAGCAGATATACTGATTTTATAGTTGTGAGAGATGTCCTCTTTTCAGAAAGGCTCTAATGGGTACAAGTGGGTGCACACAGAGATGCTGTGTGAGTGGGGGGCCATGGCCTTTGCACTGAAATCCAGCAGATCATAGGCAACCATGCAGCAAGCAACCCCACAGAGGAGGAAGAGTAAACGCTAAATCCTGGCTGTTGCAATTCTGCTCTCTCTGCCCACAAAATAGGAAGGAGTAGAGTTGCAACTCAGACCTGTGTCTCTAAGGGAACACTAAGAACACATTAAGAAAAGAGCAAATTAAAAAAAAAAAAAAGTGTGCCCCTAAATACTCCCAAACCCAACTAAAAAACCTCCCTTCAAACCCAACACACAAACAAACAAAAAGAGCAAAGTCCCCCTGACCCACAAACAGCTCAATAGGCTGAATCTGCATAGCTTAGATTCTGCTCAGGGTCTCTCTAGTCCAGGGCTGGAACTGCAGGATGTGCATAAAGGCAAGAACTTGGGAGGTCCAGGAGTAGAACAAGAGGGAGTGTAGACATGCAGAGAGCAGAGGGAAAACCTTAGTAAATGCAGGACTAGAGCAACAGCTGCCAGAAGCCAAGGGTTGAGGTGCCTTGTCCCAGAAGAGCTATGTAAAGAATCTTGCCCAGCACCTGTCCATAGTGTCCCAGGCTCAGTCGTTTTGTGATAACATCTAAAGCTGCTGCTCTATATTGGGAGAAAAAATAATATATATATAAAACAAGAAAAGACAAGAAAAAATAAAAGCAAATAAAAGGTTAAAAAAAAAAAAAAAAAGAGGACAGCAATGATAATGATGACATTCATTTGGAAAGAGTCATTTAGAAAAGATTCAACTCTGGTACAAGCTGAGACCAAAAAGGAGACCTAAGGAGAGGAGTAGCCATTATGATAAAATAATTTGGTTTTTTTACTGATAATGAAATAACTTAAAACTGCATGCAAACATAAACTGAGTTATATTCAAAGTGGTGATAATTGCCTCCAGTGAGCTTTGAGCCTGCTATAAACTGTTAAATACTCTTAAGTTATGGCTCACTTTGAGTACATTGGAATATACAGACACTAGGAGCATCCCAGGGAATTAACCATGCAGCTGATAAAAACTATAGAGTGGAGAAGTGTGCTTCTTTTCTCCATATCCAGTGTGTGGCTCTTCCACCTCACCCAAAATCAAAGGAGTTTTGTTTCTTTCTACTTTACTATTTCTTTCTGTTTTCACCTTCTGTTCTCTGTATACTGAATTTCAACCAGGTCAATACATGGCAAATAAGGTGCCACTTACCTCTTGGTGTGCAAAATCCAACAGATGGCAGCTGACACCTTAGAAATGTATTCTCTCACAGGTACTATGGCCAGAAGATGGCTTCTGTGGTGAGAAGAGGTAATTTGGCGCTACTGCAAATGTATGATGTATGGAATATGTATGTGTATGGAATGTTCCAGAGTTTCATGTAGATCTTCAGGATGTTTCTCTTTTCTCTTTTGTCTTTCCCAGCTAGCATCCTACAGCCACACAGAGGTCAGACTTCTTAGTATTTCAAAAGAGAAAGATACCTTCATTTGAGATAAGAAATAGGAAGTACTTCCTCTGTGCATTTTCCTGGGAGCACAAATACTTTCACAGGCATTCCACAGGAAGGTAGCAGTTGTCATAGCTCAGACCACTAACCCCTCCAAGTTCCATCAGTCTGTGGCCAGTCCTGACAATTTCAGAGGAAGGTTTAAGAAACCCCACTGAGGAATTTCCACCCATGGTGGGAGACTGTGGATGTTCTTTGCACCCCGATAATGTGGCAGTGAATTCTTACTGTTATTTTTGTTGTAACCTGAAGATCAGACAAACTCCTTTTGGACATGATATAGTGCTGAATTCAGAATTTAGATACATTCATTCCCCTACACATGAAAATCCCATTAGGGTGGGATTTCACAGGCTGCATGATTCACATACTGGCAAAATGACATTCATAAGTATTTGGATTTACAAAACTGATCAGCTCACAAAATTCCCATTGTAATCTTCAAGACATACAGATACAACATAATGATTTGAGATTATGAACAGTAAATACTCCTATCTTTTTGCTGCCAAAATTTACAGTTATTAAGAAACTGGAAGTATTGCTTAGCAGCAATAATAATATCAATTTATCTGCTGGTAGAGTATTCCCCATGGTTGTGGATTATCTGTTTTCTCTGCAAGTAATGGTATTGCTTAAATCTACTGGTATGCTTTGCAAGTTCATTCATCCCTGTATTTTTCAAAGGATGGTTTAGATATTAGCTAATGTGTAGTACTCTCTTCTGAGGTTGGCATGGGCCATTCTTATTTTAGAAGAGAAGGAACTGAGACTTTCTAAAAATAAACAGTTTTTCCTTCTTTGGTAGTGCCTGAAATTGCTAAGTCATATTTTTAGGCTTAGTCTGTACTGCCTCTTTTTGGAATATTTGAGAATACTGTCTCTATGTGCTTTTATTTTACATGATTTGACAACAGAGTAATTACACATCAGACTCAGAGGTGTCAAGAAGTGGTCTCAGAAGTAGTTTCATAGTCCAATCCTATTATGGGTTTTAGCCAATGATCTTGGATACCTCTGTGAATACGCACCTGAGTTACAGCACTGCAAGGTGTTCAACACTGTTAGTTCTATTCTGCCAGTTCTGGGTATTCTAAGCTAATTCTTTTGACCTCTCTGGCTCCAGTAATATACATGGCTGAGAATCCATTCTCTTAAATTCTTAACTATGGGTGTTAGATTTCAGATAGAGATGATGTCATACTACTTATGTCTTGGCAGTGTCTTTTTTTCTGAGCTCTTATTCTTGAAATATTTGGCATATTTAAAGCTTTCTTACATGGGGGTGGTTTATTTATTCTGTGTAAATTATACTGTTGTAAGGCTTCTGCATATCTCTCAAATTTTTATATGAACATTTGAACATGTGGAAGAGTATTTAATATAAGCTACTAGCTTTATATATATTCAAACAAGGTAAAAAAAGTGCAGCTTATACCTCAGTCTCCTATAATTTCTGCATAAGCCATTATTTGACCCAGATTTCCTAAGTACTTAGTCCAACTTTGCAAAAATTTATCCAAGTCCTAAGCACCCAAGGAAATATCTTTACTGAAATCCTTATGTCACTGAATTAAGTAATAGAATCCACACATACTGTTATAAAGTAAGGAATTTACCTCTGAACTTCAAAGGACTTCTGTGACTAGGAAAAAAAATCCAGGGACTATTTCCCTGTTTTAGCATTACCAGGGCTAATGGAACAGAATAATATATTTAGGTATGTGCACATTATTCCCAAACACATTCAGTCTAGACTTAAACACTCTTGACAGTCCAGAGATGCTCCTGGATATTGCAAAGGGAGCTGTGAAGCAGAGCAGGAGCTGCCCTTGGACTGTGTACATAAACACTTTGACTGTTACTTAGTCTGGTTAAAACTAAATCCAGCTTCTTGAACTGAATAAATTTCTTCTTTTTCTGTCCAAGTTGCAGTTAGTTGGTCAGCAATAGATAAGGTCAGGAAGGAATAAGTTATATATAGGAGGCTTTACACCTGTGAATGGAAGTTGGGGAATATCCATTCAGTCATGAGTGTTGCTGGTGAGATTTAATATCTTCCAGAATATCTCCAAATGTCTGCAAAGCTTTCAGACACTCTGGGAGATGACAAGCAGCTCACACAGGACTCTCAGACAGAATTTTTATAGTCTGTTACATTCCAACATGCTTTTTGGTAACAATTGTCTATTCCTGTTACAAAATTGCTATTATCATTCTTCTGAGAGGTGAACATATCCCCTTAGTTATGTTTAAATCCCTGACAGGAACAGCAGTTGAGGGCAGTGCAGCTCATTTGCTAACAATTGTCCCAACATGCAGAGTAGAACTGTAAGCTTTTCCTAGCAGATCATTTATGCCATCTCCCCTAGTAATTCGAGGAATAGTCTGCCCACTTCATGTGGGACAATATCAATTTTTTTCTTTGCTGAAGAACTGGACATACCAGGCAGCACACAGAAGGCCCACAGAAACACAGATATTCTTGCAGTGGAAATTGTATAGAGTTACTATGAAAACAGTCAGTAAGGTGGTGTAAACATGTATTTTATTTATGTGTTGTCATCTGTAAAGACACATAGGCCTTGCCTTTGCTTGGAATTTGGCCTGCAGACACTGAGGTAGAGCAAACAGTACAACTTCCAGTTCTATAAAGGAGAAAGCAAGTAGGTGCTTTTCTCCATCCTGGAGTCATCTCTGCTCACACAGATATTTTTTGTCCTTGTTTCTTGTGAGTTTACCTTGTGCAGGGACACCAGAAACTGTAACTGTGGTTTACAGACCAAACAGTGGCCTAGATTTCAAATGATCCGCAGTGTTGCAACAATGTGAGCTGTGGTAAGGTCAAGTTTTTGAAGAGCAACACCCCAGGGTGTGCAATTCATTGTGAATGAGACAAGAGTTCTCAGTTCAAAGTATTTGTATGAAGTAAAGACTTTTAAAAAGAGGTAAAAATAATTCATGTGTATAAAAGCTAGTTTAAAATCCCCTTTAAAAACAGATCACCCTTTATCTGTTCAGAAATGCAGTTCATAACTCTTTCTGGAGACTCAGTGACAAGCTCGCTTCACACCCTGTGTATCATCACTCCCATCTAGCCCTTTGACTAATCTACTTGTTAATAGCTCACAGTCTGAAACAAATTCATCACCCACATCTTTATTGCTTAGGCTGTAGCTTTGTCCTGGACAGGTGGTGCAAAAGAGGCATTAAAACTGAATACTAATGCAGAGAACTCTTCACACCCACAAACTCCGTGGTCAGCTAGATAAGGTTAAAATGAATTCCCCTGTGACTGCGTTGTCTTCAGATACTCAGTAGTGGGTTTTATTTAATGGCTGGAGTGTTGTCAGGCTTTTGTTTTGAGAGGCACAATTTTGTCTGCTTATTATCTGACAAAAAAATCTGCTTTCATTACATCAGTTTAGATAATTTTCTAATCTCAGCTAATTTATATTAAGTTTTTCTGACTACAATTTCTGGTTTTGTCTTAGCATTTGTATTACTATTAATTGAACACTAGTTTTTGAGTTTTCTAATTATATAATGTCATAAAAACTCTAACATTAATATGCCTAATTCCTGTATCTCATTTGGGGAGAAAAGCTCAGGACTGGGGCACTCTAATTCTAAAACCCCAGACAGTAGTTCACGTCATAACCCTTAATTAAAACACTTCTCCTAATTACAATAGTACATGACTTTTCAGGATCCAACTTACTTTCTGTTGTCCCCATTAAATGTGCTAGTTCATTACTGTATTTACTTTGCATTTGGCTTATCTTTATTAGTGGCCAGCACCAGCCTAGAAAGGGATTTAGAATTTTCTTCTATTTAGTGTCAAATATTTTTATACTGTGGATAATGTCTATAAATCTATTGCAAAGAAAGTTACTGGTACTCTGGTGCCTTCTGAGACTTAATAATCTCACAGATGGTGACTCCTAAAACGTACCTGATTACAGCTTGGGAAATTAACTTTTCAGTGCAGAATGTGAAGTTCATAAATATGAACTCTACTTCTGCAGATATTCCTGATTTTCACTGGGGCCTTTAAGGTCTTCCAGTACTTCTGTAACAAATACTCTCAGGGAAGCTGTATTACCTTCTCCAATTTAAAGCTGTGTGGTGGCTAAACTTGTATAGAATATATCAATCATCTTTATGATGGCTTTTGGAAATATTTCTTTGGAGTGTCAGGCCATTTGATGGCTGAAGAGAGTTCATACTTTTTAAATGACTGTTTTGTAATGCAGTTCAAGTCTCAGAAGGAATTATGAAGTTTCTTTGAAATGCTCTCCATTTGCACATTAGTACCTACGTCAAATCTTATCAGCTTATAAATAAAATGCTATTTTTTGATAGCTACTCCTACATATTTTGATTGGAGAGTGAAAACCAAGAAAAGTTTTCTTCCTGTTCATTAATCCCTTGCAGTAAAGAACTCAAGTTAGGAACCCAGATTAGCAAAGACACAATGTGAGAACCCTTGTAAAGACTGTCAGTTTGCAGCCTTAGTATTCAATCAGGGGCCAGAATAAAGAGCACATTCTCGGAGTGGCTTATCATGTGCGGGTACTAAAGGAAGAAAAGAAGATTTTAACTTTTCTCACTAGTGTTCATAGGTCTGGTTAGGAATAGTCCTTAAAAAACAAACCAAACCAACCAATCAAATCCCTACACCCCTCACACCCCCCCCAACACACACACACACACACACACACACACACACACACTTGCTTGGGTTTTATTTTAGCTGGCACTTTCAGAAGTAATGCAACTCCTAGTATAGAAAGAACCAGGTGTCTTTTGCTTGGGACGGTGACTGTAGTGGATTCAAATACAAACTTAACCCAGGCTTTGGCTTGAAGCTATTTGAAATAGAGTGTCAACAATTAGGAGACTTTTGGATTTTAAATTTTGTGGGACACTGAGTTGTACAGAATCCCTATATTACTACTAATCTTTTGAACAACCATTGTTTCTAGCAACATGTGTAGACAACTCAGCAAATATTTCATCCAGATTTCTTGCAAGGGTAGTACATGCTTATTGCAAGCTTTCTCCTTGTCAACACCAACTGTGATAACAACTTAATGTAGTTGTCAGAAATTCTCTGTACTTCTGAAATCTGTAAATTCACACTTGCTGTCTTACACAAACTAGGAGAAGGATTCAAAAATAATGAGGTTGAAGATTGCTTAAAAACTAAATCAAATAAAATTAGCAGCAACCAAACCCAAAAGCTTTTCATCATCAGATGCTTTTTGTTTTAGTGGGAAAAAAAGATTTGGGATCCTGTAGCATCAAATCCTAGCTTTCCATCCCACTAAGTGATCTGTGAAAATACTTTCTGTGATCTAAAATAAGATATGCAGACCGGAAGTATAAAGATACTGTTTTTCTGTGGGAAACCAAATGCAGATTTAGAGTTCCTTGAGTCAGGCCTTTTGCATTGTTTATTTTGAAAGACCTTGGTTTCAGTTATTCTGTCAATGTAAGTCATACAAGAAGAAAATTCTTCGGTGTAACAGATACATGGAGAAGAATTCCTTTTCCTTGCCCTGTTTCACTCAGTTGTTGCTGGCTGTGTAACTGGCCAATGCACAAATGGTCTATCCTGTTCCTGAGAAAGGCCTTGAAGCAATAGCTGCTAGAGATATTGAGATTTTGGGTTTTCTTGTTTTCCTTTTCTTTTGACAGAAATATGATGCTTGTATCTCTTTCAGACTAATCTATTAAAAAAATTCACTAGGATTTGTTGTTATGCTGACATGCTCTGCCCCTGTGAAAAAGTACACATATCAGAACTGAGTTATTTTTGATGTTTTAGTTGTTATGTTTTTTCTCTGCAATGTTAAAGACTAGTTCAGGGTAAGGAATACCCATCAAATAGAAGAGACAGAATAGCCTGTACTTCCTTTTGGAAAGCAAGGCAGTCTTGCTGCCAGTACCTTTGCCCGACTGTTACAGGCTGGAGCTCAAGCATCTCTCATATGGGAAAGTAAATTGCTGCCAATCAGCTACAGCTGCTGTGCATCGCAGTGGCTGTGGGTTGTTTCTTACTTTGGGGAAGAAAATTGAAGGTGGGGAAATGGGGCATCTGTTGAAGTTCCTAGAAAAGTGTTTATTGGTTGGTAAAGAGATCAGGGCCCTTGAAGACCACTCAGGAACTAAGACCACTTCTAATTCACAAGGCTCAGTACCACACAACCCCTCAGTCGTCTGAGATGATGCTGAGAGCTTGTAGCAGCTCTGTTTGAGTGAGGGGTCTGCTCCACCCCTGCTGGGCATCAGGCTGAGGGAGTGCTGGGGAGGTCACACTGCCCAGAACTGTAGGGAACAGTGTGGATATGAGGAGTAAGGTTAAGCCTGTGTATTGGTGCAGTCTCCACTTCGTCATGGTGCAGCTTCTGAATTGTTAGCAGTCAAAACTGCCCTCCACCAGTTTTCTCTCTTCCTCACTGAAGTGGATACAGCTAAACTATGCTCTCTCTAGCTGTTTTCTTGATTCTTGCAGTTGTACACTGCTAGGATATTTTCTTGAGCTGCCACATTCCTGAGGTAAATAAATCCTTCTTCCCACCCTCCAGCCCTACTGTATCTTCCTTGATAGGGAATCTTTTATGTCAAACCCAAACCATTTTCATAGCAGATCTCATAAATGGATGGTTATATACTGCCGTGGCTTTTTTTCTGTATACATACATTTAACTTATCTGCAGTACTATCAGGGTAGGAGCAAGACCTCATCATGTGATCTTTATCTGTACTGCACCTTTTTTCTGATTCTTGCAGAACCAATACTAGTGTGCACAGTTACCCAAAATATTATAATTTCTTTGTCTTATCTCTCAATGGTAATGGCAATCTCTACATTAAACAGAATTAGTCTTGTTAGTATTTTTTCTGATATGTGTGCCATGATTTTATGACCCCTGTAGCCAAATAATGTTTAAATTCAGATAAGTTTGACTCAAGGAATTCTAGAATCTCATGGCATTACACTGAAGAAATTTGAGAAATATAAATATATATATATGTACACCTCATGCAAATTTAAAATGTGTTATTTCACTTTAAAATAGAGTCATCAGCAAATGTAACTGTCCCAGTACTCACTGTTATGATTTTGTGACAAGCAGGAGGGGAAAAGATGGCTTAAACAGAGACCTATAAAGACATTTTCTTATCTTCTAGAAAGTAGAGCCTGCTGCTCCTACGATGTGACGTCTTCCTTATAGTGGCATATTTTTTGAGATTACCCAGAGAGCACCAACATTTCTTACAGGGAAAATAAAAACCCAGAGTCCAGATTTTTATTGTCTCATTTCTGCTCCACCTCTGATATCTGTCTATTTTCAGGCAAATCTGAGCCTCCATGTCTGAAACAGGTTTAGCATTTACACAGCTCAGAGCAATGAGTCACATCTTGGTTCTGTTCAGTAAAGCACATAGAGTTCATAATGAAATACAAAGTTATTTCCAGACAGGGCCCCTGTCTGAAAAATGTTAACAGGTGGAAGCCCTAGTAGATAACTTAATGTCTGCTCTTCAAGAGAAGGTTATTTTTACCACCAGCCTGAGTTTGGTGAGTGCATGTGCACCATGCAATGATATACAGAAAGCATTTATAGCTGGAATGCTCTGGAGTGCCATGTCCCCCCCCCCCCCCCATTTTTAAAGCAGAAGAGGCAAACAGTCTAATAATGTGTATGCATTTGTGCATTCATAACATCCACCTGAGGACATGATTTGATTTCTAGGCCCAGAATTTATTTGATCACTTTGAGAACTGGCTTATGAATAGAGAGTACCCGATATCAAATCCATAGGTGCTTTGATAAAAAACCGTGTACAAAAATATTTTTTATGAAAATGCAGCTTATCTTTTTGAGGTTACTGATCACAGTAAGTTTACTGCCATGTAAACATTTCTAGACTTTCATATGCTTATATATAAGAAGTCATCTAAGAACAAAGGTCTTTTTCTCCCTCCATTAATTTTTTGCTTGAGGAAAGACTATTAATTTATAGCTTCTCCGAAAATTGTGCTTTTTTTCTCCAGTGTCTAGCTTTGTTTTTTAACCCTTGAAGAAATACATGCCCATGAAACTGAGGAACTTTATGAAGAAATTTGAGCTGGTAACTGAGTGCAAAAGTCTTGTCTGATGGCTGAGGAAGAAGAGACTTGATCCCTTATGGAATTCCCCCTGCCTCAGCCCACATGGATGGGCAGTGACTGCATTCTCCCCCTGGCTTGGCAGCTCTAGTCAAGACTCATCACAGTGACTTCAGTGCCTTTGACAGCACTGTCTGCTGAAGTACTTGAGGCCCACCAGTGTCCCCTGTGAATGTGGCACAGCAGTGTCTTATAAAAGCATAAGGCATTCCCAGTGTGCTCCTGAGAGAAAGGAGTCCAGCTTTGCTCAGGTCCAGCTCTGTGGGGATGGGCTGTAGAAAAGAAAGCCCACAACAGCAATGTAAAATGGTAAGTCCCATTGTGGTGTAAACAGAGTTTAGATTTACAAATGAAAAATTCAGTGGTGAATCACATGAACTCTCCTTCCCACTTACTGAATACATTACAAGTTTTTAGAAAAATCTGCATTAGTAATACTATAAAAATCTGCTTTTATTGGATTTATGGATTGCATTGCATATCCTCAGTTGAAAAGAGGGAGGTTGTGCCTCCCTCCCACCATGCTTCTAGCTAGGCCACTAAAATGTCTTACTGTAAGAGAACTGCTCTGTGTATTTTCCTTTCTTTGTCTTTTCTGAAACACCCTGTTTGCCAGAATGCCAAATAGAGGCATGTTTTTGATGAGTATCTTTTCTTTAGAAACTGGGCTGAGAGCCACGGACTTGCTTCCAGTGAACAACCAAACATTCTTTTAATTTGATGACTTCAGTAACTGTTGTATTTGGATGAACCCAGACAAGTTTATATGTGAAAGTGTCTGTCTTTCATTGCTAATCCTTTGAGCTATTCAGTCTTTTTAAGTCCTTGTCTTTTTAGGCTTAAGAGGGTTGCATCTCTATCCAGACACTTATAATATTCTGTTTTTAAGACTTAAAAAAGCTTTTCAAGGCTCTTCCTGTATTTAAGATTATACTGATAACTGCAAAGAAATTTTTAAAGCAAAGATTTTTGCAACATCAGCCAGCTTACAATTGTATTTTTTTTCAGGTATAGATGTGCTTAATAACTAAAGAATATAACTAAAGGTTTGCTAACAGATGCTTGCATAGATTAAAATCATCTTTTCTAGGAAGAGACATAAAGCATGGAGTCAGGTTATCTGATGTCTTGCCTTAAAGAATTCTCCACCTCTAAAATGTGGGCTGAACATGGGCTTGCAGAATGTCCTCTCAATAAAAGGAGAAATAATTTAATGGTTTTCAAGGTTACATAATTAGAGACTGGGATAGTGGACAATAGCAAGGAAATGGAATAAGGTGTCTGCCTTCTGAATAGTCAGTGCTTCATATAAACAGGCTTTGAGATGGTAGAAGAAAGTTTTGTGCCATGGGTTCTCAGATTTTCAGCAGAATTTGGCACTGCACTCTTCCTTCCAGACCTGGGCAATGAAAGTGGTCCCTGCTTCTGTACTATCACACTGCAGAAAAATGAGAGTTCCCTGAACCAAGCTACTTCAAGCTCTAAGTGTCTAAACTTCTCAAAAATGACTTCTTTCTTTATGATTAGCTTTTTTCCTATTTTCAGTTCTTATTCTGTTTCAGCTTGAAACCAACACCTTTGATGATTTCAACAGCCAAAAAAAGTATAAATAAAGAAAGTGTAAATATGGTTATTAAATCTGGGGAGCTCTACATAGTTTCAGTGATACTAAAGATGTTCTGGTAAGTATCCATGTCTTTATCTTAAAGCTTGTTGAATCAAGATGGTGATCATTAATTCAGCTGAATTTTAAGGAAGATAGATAGTGATGTAAAAGGGATTATTTTCTTCCTTTGTTTTTCTTGGTTTTAATGAAAATCCAGAGCATCACAGAACATAATGTATGTTTTCATGAAGTTCTCAACAGCAGAAGTTGCCATCTTTTACTGAACAAATTACAACTTTCAGCTACGCATGGAAATTGCTCTTAGAATACAATTTTAAGGTCATGGAGAGCTAAAAGTAATCAATTATGCTGGAATTTGTATCTGAGAGAATCTGAAATTGTCAGCAATCTAAACTTGTCAGCATAAGGGACTCTGTGCTTGCTTAGTGGGAAATAAAAATATTCACAGCTACCATGAATAGTAGGAGATGCAAGATACTTAATTTTTTTCACAACTTCATAAAGTGTTTTAAAGCACTCATGTAGGTGCTGTACTCTGGTAAGGTGGCCTGGTGGCAATATCTACTTCTTAATCTGCTTCTAAATGATTAGGTAAACACATTCCTATGCCTTACCAGATATTAAAAATATATTAGGAAATATCAAAAATAGAGAGGCGGTTCAGCCTTCAACGCAGTAGATCTGCATTTTTCTGAGGTGGAAGACAAGGGTTCAAAGGAATTATCCTTAACCTTTTGGATTCCAGAAATAACTGTACTGAACATGGACTTGCTTTAGTTTTAAATCCCTTGTCTGACATCTGCCCCTCCTCCTGCAGTACACAATGATGCATACAGGTCCGAAAGCTACAATAGCCTTTAAATCCTGAAACAATCCTCTGTGCTTGCTGTTGGCTCTATCATGGAGATGGATGCTAAAAACTTGGTACTTTCCTCTCTGTGAAACCTAGTATTTTGTATTAGAGAATAGTTCAGTTTAAGGTTTGCTAACAGATGCAAACAAATTCCTGAGAAGCAGAGCCTGGCCTCTAGTGTGATTTTTTTCTTCCTGTGTCTTACTCCGCAAACTTTGAGAAAATGCTTCCACTTATCACAAAGCCTCCCTTGTCCAGAAAAAGAGGGAATGCCCTCGTTTCCATGCACCCTGAGGGGCTTCCTGAAACACCCCTGTGTTGCCCTGTCGCCCTGGTGCCCTGGGGGCAGCCCGACTGAGCAGAACATCGGATTGGTTCCACGCACTGCTGCCTGCCAGCACACTGTAGGACTAACTTGCGAGGAATGTTCCCCTTGGCAGGCAGCCTCCTCCTGGCATCAGTGCCAAATGATATCAACCATAATTGTTACTATTTATGATTTTTCTTGTTGCTTTTATGAATCACTGCTAAGACAGCTAGGTTATTCCAAAGCTTTGAGCAACTTGTACAGTGGAAAACCTGATAATAGGTAGAGGATAGTATGAATTATTTTGAATTGAGTCTACAGTTTTTTGAGCTGAGAGATAAAAGCATATTCTCCTTGAACTGGGAGCTCCAAATATATAAAAGAATTGCTGAGTCTTAGGACTCCAGCATTGACACTGTCTTACTGTGTGCCCTGGAGAAGTTTCTTGAATGTCTCTCTTTTTTTTCTTTTACTTATACTTTTCTCTATATTCCATTAATTTGCACTTTTTCCCAGCTGATTTTAAATTAATGTAAGCAAACAGGTCCACATTTAAATAAATATTTCAGCACTGAGAATAGTATCATCTGTATGCAATGGGTCTGACTGTGTACTGAACTTCTTGGTGTGTGGATGAAATATACAGATAAAAATGGTATTTCTATTTTTACCTGAAAGTAACACGCAATTAAAAATATAACAACTCTGTCCTGTTTTGCTTTTTCCAAGTAAGCAAAATGCAAATATATGTGAAATTCCTGAGGTGAACAATGCTGTAAGTGCCTCACAGCTCTGATTCAGGTTTGCACTTCCAGAAACCCTGGGCCTGCTGTCACAGGCATTCTGGAAAATGTTCAGTGAAACAGCTATGCAAGCACAGTAGTTCTGGCATGTCCTAAAAGCAGGTGACTACTGTCAAGTACAGTGTCATATGAATGCAGGCAGTTTTTATCAGGAACTCCCAAGCAGAAATTTGTTTGTCCTTTTCTATAGGTCATGACTAAAGCAGACACAAAAATCCATTTTCTGTAAAAGAGAGAACATTGTATGCAAGGTGCTCTGGGGTGGGTGGGTTTGGATGCCCACTGTAACAGCAGAGGAAAGTAAGTCTAGTTTTTGGTGCTGAAGAATAACCTTCTGTAGTACACATGGGCTAGTAGAGACTTCTGTGGTGGTACTTGAAGGATGCTTTAAGTTCTAAACAAGGATGTTTGTGTTTTTCTCCACTTCTTGTGATTGACTGTGGGAAAATATAGTACCCACCTCTTCTTCCGTTTCTAGTGTGTTTTATGCCTCTGCAATGATGTTATATGAATAATATTGCTTTTTAAACTTCCATACTGTTGCTGAGTGTCAATAATATTCATGACAGAGTTTGAGTTTTTTAATGCTTTTAGTTATTATTATATATTTAATTCTAAATGCAACACTACATATTTCATTTTGCAAATGAGAAGTACCTATCAAATATCACTGTTTATACTGGCAAGTTTATAAATTATACTATTCAAGCAAATACAATGTTTTTTTAAATTTGAGATATCACAGGAGTGCACATGGTAATGTGGGCATATAATGCAACTACATATATCCCCAAATATTTGCATTTTCATCAGGCTAAGCTACATGAGGAAATGGGCTGTTAGCCAGTGTAACAGACAGACCACAAATATGAAGCATCTGGAGACCCAAGCAAGACAGCACAGCTACGTTATGCCATCAGAAGTCATGACACCATACAGAAATAGAAAGAGCTGGTGGCTTGGAGGCAAGAGGCAGAAGGTTTGAGCTGATTAGGGATGCTCTGCCCATGCCAGTTCTTCTTGCCTTCACACAGGCATTATGGCAGAGCAGGCACAATGCTTATCCTGTGTAGAAAAGCAGGCTATTTCTTGGTACAAGTCATGGAGAGAAGTGGAAACATGTTGAGCTACACTGCATAGGTCACTTACTCCTAGGAAAGGAGAGGGTAATTTTTTCAGTGTCTCAAATGGAAGACTGAACTGTGGGGAAGTCTCTAAAATGCTCTGAATGCCTACATTGGGGCAGGAAGCAAACCCTCTACATCAGCTTTAGAGAGACACTCACTCCTGGTGTCCAGCACAGCAATCTCCAGCTCACATTGCAAGGATCTACAAGTTCAGTTGTTTACTCTCCCAACCCAAGCCCATAAATGCACAGAAACATTATTCATATCTTGTTTACTTTATTCCAAACTCTAGTTAGTGCAAAACTCTGAAAACACAGTTTTATGCACAACCAATGAGATGCTTTATTATGATGCAGTTTCAGAGTCAAGAATCAAAAGATTTTTGGTGTAACCCTGTCTTGAAAAAGTTGTAATACAACTGGGAAATGTTCCTGTTTTGTAAACATGAATAACAGAAACTAGAACCACTAAGTTAAGTTTTAGGCCATTCTGAATTAGTGGATCTAGACGTACTGGCTTTTTAAGTACAAACACAAGCTTGATTTTAGTTGTTCAGGTTCCTCTTTCTTTTTTAAAATCTTTGTAATTCTTAGAAAACAGACTGCACCTGGGGGAAGGCTGGCAGGGAAGTTCATTTGGTCAATGCTACACTGAAATGTTTTTTCTGTCTTTTCTAGTGAAGAAAAGGCTTTTCCAGAACTTTTTTCCCCCCACCCCAGTAGTAATGTTTCAGTTGAATTACCACATATGTTAATTTTTAGCTGTCATCTGGCCCACCCAGGAATGTGAGTCTTTCATTTTCCCACTGCTAAAATCTTAGAACTAAAACTCTTCCATGTTTTAGATACACTATCAAAGTATGTTAGTAGTGTCTCAAACTGCAGATCTATCAAAGTGTGAGCCATTTAATTATGACTAGTTCTGATTTAATAATTGTTAGTGTAACTGTTTTGTCTTCCATTAACTTTCCTGAAGACAACAGGCCCCAGATTGCAAGGTGCTGTCTGTGTGGCATTATGTACAGTCTGTTCAGGTGTCTCTTTTTCCCTGATAAAAAGTCTTTCTGCTGCTTTAGCACTTGGATTTTCTCGGCTGATGACTGGGACAGTTTTGAACACACCGGGAAGGCAGTGGCCAGAGCGATGATTTTGCTTTAATGGCGTATTTCTCAAAAGCTGTCCAAATGCCATAGTGATGGACAGCTTTGAAATACATATTTAGCTTATAAACTTTAAATTAAGAGCCTGTCTGTTGTGCCAGAGCGAGAAAAAATCTTTAGAAATCAATTGTAGCAAAGCAAAAGGATTGATTTATTGGTCTTTCTCACTTCTGCCTCTCATATATTGTTCCTGTAACAGAACATAACTTTCTTCTTTTTATTATTATTTTGGTTTTTCTTGGACTATAATGTTCTTTATAGAACTCTGACTGTATCCTTTTCCTAACCTTTTTCCTAGTGTAATTTCTCTTTTCATAGTGTTTCATTTTACTATAAAATTATTTGCATCAGAAATGCGACTCTTGTATTAGTTACTTATGCAGGCCGCAGCACTGCTTCTTGTTTCCATCTCACAAGCAACTGAACAGAAATAAAAGGGGAATAGGCAGGACACTGACTAGCCAAAATTTCTTAGGTTTCTATTCAAAGTTGTATTTGGAATCATTATTGTGACAAGCACTGCTGAAATTAGGTGGGTTTACTGTGGAGATGGGGAGCTGACATCATTCTGTTGCACGTGGTTGCCATAAATTGTAGCTTTTTATAACACAACACCTTTGCAAATTGTACTGGCAATGCTTCTGGGCTGTCAGGGGCACTTTGCAAAGAGCATCTGCTGGAGTCTCAACAGGATGTAACACATGTGGCCTTGGGATCAGTATCTAGCAGTTTTTAGCAACCTACCTGACTACATTTTGCTCTGTAGGAATGCATGTTTAAATAGACATATTTTTAAATTAATGATAGTGTCTTTGCTTGCTGTTGATGATTTAGGTATTTACTGCACTTTAAAATTTCAAACTATTGTCTAGCAGTTAACAACAGCAGTTAAATACAGCATTTTTAGCGCACACATTACAAGGCACAGAATTCCAGCCTGCAACATCTGGCTGATAAATTAAGTTTTACACTAATCAGCATATCATGGTGGTCAAATGCAAGTGCTAGGCAACTCTAAAGCAAATATATCACTATTTCTGTCTCTCCAACCAGAGCCCTAACTGTATAGTAATTTGCTTAGCACCCAGTAAGCTGTAATTTCCAAGTTATCTGGACAAAGATACAATTACCAATAGGGAGAGTGGTTCTGAGAGGAGAAATCTGAGTGTGCTTGGACATTGTAAGCTGAAAAATTTCAAAATAATATTCATAGTTTGGGAAATACATTTCTTCTTGACTAGAAGATACTGTTTTTCACATTGATGAATCAGCACCATAATTTTAAGAAGTGACATTGTCCTCCAGATCCTCAGAATCAAGTTGTGATGTGGTTATTGTCTGATTAGAGGCTTGGTGCTTGTAGAAGGAGCTCTACTTCCATTTCATACAGGAAGGCAAGCATGAGACAGCAAATAAGTGGGTGTAGCACTTGCACATGAGAGATGTGCCTGTACATAGATGTCAGATTAAAGTAGATAGATAGGATCAGTAAAGGAAGCCAAAAAAAAAACCAGCTAGCAGTGGAACAGAGCTGTTGTTTTTCTTCATGATTTTTGTTGCTCGTCAATGGTTAAAGATTTCTTGCTGTGTGAGGTGTTAGTCCTGGCAAAAAAGAATTTTTTAGCTCTTTAGTTATTGGGTGGTCTTATAGTACTGGTGCACCTTATGACCTGTGGAATATAATGTTTCAATTCTGATTGTAGGAAAAATTCAGATTCTATTTGTCAGCTCTGATTTTATATATTGTCTGGTAATGGGCCATTGTGTTTTTCAGCCACTCAGCAGTGCAATGCTAATTCTGGATGACTGATGAGCAATGCTAGCTCATCTGGCTAAGTTTACAATGACTTTATGCTGAGCTGGGGCTTTCTAGGCACCAGCAGAACTCCTTTTTGTTGCTGCCTTGTGTACATGCTGCTAGGCAGCAGCTGCACCAAATTTCAGATCTTCTGAAATTCAAAGTTCTTCTGACTGAAGCACAAGTGAGGAGTAGAAGTCTAAAAGAAGGAATGTTTCAGCTTTTCAGAAACTTTACTACCTCCTTCAATGACCAATTAGATAAACTTGTTTTTCTATTGGTTCTGAAAATTGCTGCAAAGGCTTCTGTTATGTGGATCTATCCTGTTGGTAAGGCACAAGTTTGTAAGGAAGTGACTAAGCCATATGGTGGCTGGTGATTGCTGTGGTTAGAGATGGTGCTGGGTGTATAGGAATTTACAGAAGTGCAGCACACAGCTGAGCCCCTCGTGGCTGGGGCTTAAAGTCAAGGGTGATATGTGTCAGTTCTGCTGAAGGAAGTGGAATGAAGGCATGTTCATGAGATATACTGTGTTTCTAAAAAGGAATCATAATTGACATTTTATTTGTCTAGCCTCGCCTTCACTTGCCTTCCTTTTGAAATCTTTCTGTCACAATGAATGGAGGCTCCCAGTAAAATCCACTTCCTAACTGTTGACTCATATAGATTTATTTTAGATTTTCTGACTTTTTGCTTATGCTGCCTTAAGCCTGAATCCACAAGCAAGAGCTACACCATGGCATTGGAGGACAGAAAATGAATGCACTTCAATAGAAAAGAATACTGGCCCCATAAGAATTTTCTTATTTAAGGTTTGAGTCACACCACATTGACAAAATTACTTGCTCCTCTCAGTGGTTCAGCTGCTATTATGTCTGATTTTCAGTGTGCATGTGTTACAATGCCTAATTTAGGGGAGAATAAAAGCATTACACTCACTTATATGTAGAAAATTATTTTTGAGGTAATGATACCATGGAGCCTGATTTGAGCTTTCAGGAACACTGACTTCAAGGACTACAAACATTTGCAAATGTAGTTAATAAAAATTATTCGGAAACATAGATGGCGATGAGACAAAGAAGCGGTATAAAATTTACTCCACAACAAGATTCTACCTCTGAATTTGCTAAGACTCTCCTTAAATGTGTGTCCATGAAATTGATGTTGTCTCTCTCCTAGGGATCTTCAGCAATCCCAAGGGATTACTTCAGGGTGAGCTAAAAAATGTTCTTGCATTATTTACCAATGACTCATTTGTAACCATCTGCCACTCCTCTTCCTTGAGTAAATATTGGCAAATGTTATTGCTGCAAAAACAACAGTCAGCTTTACATCACAGCTTTCTCAGATACTGGCACAATGGCTGTGCCAGGATAAGGCAAAGTGCTTTTCTAAAAGCTGTAAAAACCAGCTGGGGCTTTCTCATAATGCTGGTCAGAGCAACCCTAAAACTGTGCCATGTGATGGGGGGAAAATCATGGCTGAGGTCAGGAAATCACAAAGAATCTATTCCTCACTTGTTGCAGTTGTGCCAGAGGACTTGATCTGTTTTACCTTGGTGAGGAACAGTTTTGTGGCTGAAAGAATAGAAATGGACAGATGATGGTTCTGTGGAATCCATCTGGGCTCTCATCTCTTGGAGAGGTTTATGGAGGCTGATGATGCCGAGTGTTCTTGCTTTCTTCTGCAGGGCCATGAACAAGGAAAGACCCCTCATGTAAGCTACTTTCATGCTGTGAGATGCAGTAGCATTTAATTTCTATGTTTTCAGCTTCTACTTCATCTTCATTGTAGAATTGCGAAAATATCTATAATCTGATGCTGTATATAAATTACTCAAAAAGTAGCATCTTGGTATAAAACAGCAGACAGTACTTTTTTTTTAATTCTAAGAATTGGCCTGGTATTTTTCAAAAATGACTAGAATACTTTTGCTGCAATCTTACTCAGTGATCTAAAATTATATCTTCATTGATTTGGCACTTAGCAGCTTTCTCAAATAAGACATTACAAGATCCTTAATGGATGTACTTTTGTGGCTTAGTAGCCGACTGGCTGCCGCTGTTTGCTTTCAAGGTAACCTTTCATGTTTGTCACATTTTTAGAATACTTTCACTGTATGCCCAAAACCACCAAAGATGTTCATCCTGCCCCGTCTAACTGAAAAGGCTATTTCAGCCACTCTCATGAGCAAGTGAGGTTGTTGTAAGAGGAAGATTTGTCTAAGTGTTTTTTATCTCTCTAAACTGGTACTTACTCAATGGACACCAAATCGTGTGCCTTGCTGCATGGAGGTGCCCTGCTAAACCTGGGCAATTTAGCTTGGCTGCTGGAAGCAGTGCAGTTATATGAGTGTGTGTCTTCACCCTGGCTAAAATTCTCGGCTTTCTGTTCGGCCTGGTCATTCTGAATACAGTGTCAGTCAAGTGAAATGCTGCCTAGCCAAAAAGAGAAAAGAAAATACATTATTCTTTCATATTTTCATATGTTATCCTGGTAGATTCTGGTGATTATGTATTGGGTCTTTCCAAGCTGGCTTTTCAATGAAGAAGAAATCACTGATGTGGAAGTCTACTGCATCCTCCTTGCTACATACAGGCCTAGAAAATAAGCTTTTCTTCTAGGAATTAAAACTTGCTTCCATATGAAGAAACAAGATTCTTAAACGGTAATTAAGATAATTAAGCAGTAATATTGCTGGGTAATATGTAGACCTAGTTTGTGGATATTAGTTCTTCAGTACAATTACTGGTTAATGTGAACATTCTTAGAAATAGGCAGGAGATATTTAAAGACTGAATTATAGCCTGCTGGTTGGCTACAGTTTGAAAAGTAGGGCTACAGGCATGGTGTGTGAAAAAGCCCATTTAAAGCCATGCTCTACCATATTTAGAATCATGTAGGATGAAAATTCACAGTAAATATTCATAATCTATATTCAAATATTAGAGAAGGAATTTAGATTGTCCTGAACCGTTGTGTTGTTGCAAAAGTATGGAAATTATTTTCCTGCTTCCATTGCAGAGGGAAAATAACACTAATTTTGGGAACTTGAAAGATTCTGCAAGGCAGAATTAAATATGCTGGTCTAGTTCTGTGTTTTTTTCATTTTGGTCAGCATGTGAAAGTGAAATGCAAATGTTAACAATCTTAGAGCCACTCAGATTTGTCTTCTGTTTGCTTAGGCTTCCCTGTGGATGATCTTTAAAATACAGTGCATCACAAATACAGTTATACAGGATTCAGGTATGGTAATATTGTGTGCAAATCCCTCCTCTCCCCTTCCCCACCATTCTGTAAAATCATATGTGATCCATGGGTCTTTTTCACTTATTTCTTTGTGTTGTTTAAGGAAACACCTGAGTCATGATTTTACTTTTTCTCTCCAGCCATGAGGAATGCAATTTTTCTAGTGAGTGAAAGCTTAAATCCTTTAACTCTGGGATCTGGGCTAAACAACAATTTTCATTGCAAATTCTCATAGCTTTTCTTATTCCACTTTGGATGAGTGGTATCATTTCTAATTAAAGACGCCGTTAAATACCAGTGGTAATTCACAGAAAGCCTATTTAGCTTGTTCTGCAGTGCAGGATTCTTGTTAACTAGGCTGCTTGTTTTAAATCAAGTCTCATCTCTGTCCATGAAAGATGCTGAGGTGAAGGAGGACAGAACATTGCAGGTTCAAAATGGGAACCTAATTTTATTTTCTATACTTGATACACAAGCATCAGATGACAAACACAATTCAGTTGATTTAATTGCTGTGCCACAATCTTTCCCAGTATGATAATAAGCATTTAGCAGCTTGGTGACACCCTCACAAAGTTATGTTAGGAAGGACTCTAAGGTTTCCTTTGTCAGGGTCAGGGATGCAGAAGCACCCTTTCACTTCTTTGTATACAGACAACAGAAAAAAAAAATACCACGTGTCTGCTGCCCATCATCTTCTGGCATCACCATTTGCCTTCCTGTCATCATGGAGGTTTGCATCATAGCTGTTTCCCAAAGCTGTCGTTATCCTAAGTCCACTGAGATCAATGTCTGCTGAAGGAAAGTGAAGACAGCTTTCACACTCAGAGTTTGCTTTGATTGTTGGTATAAAGTCTTGTAGTCTCAACACAAGAATAACCACTCATGAAATCTAAATACCTCATTCCCTTTGGTTTATATATGTTTTAGCTGTTTTTTTTAATTAAAAAAAAATTTTACTTATGGCTAACCATGAGTGTCAGAATGTCTATCTTCACAGCCAATATGCCATTTTTAATGCTTTAACTGCCCTTACAAATTCCAAATGAAGACTCATCTCCTGCACATTTACTTATTGTTGGAATTACCTGTTTTAGTGAGTTTTCTGTCTTCATACACCACTAAGCTTCACTTCTTTCTGAACATACAAGCAACCAGCCAGGTACAGAATAGATGACATTGTAATATTGTTCACTTTGATTAGTAGTACAGCTTTTGCAGAAAATTCAATCAAGGCATCAATTTTAGACTGTGTTGATGATAATAAATTCCCTATTTAAGAGAATTTATGCTTTCATGCTTTTTCACAAGACATTTTAATTAATCAGTGTAAGTGCTAATGAAATAATGAAGTGGTTTGAACCATAGAAAATAATTGTCGTCTGCTAAGTACCATGTGAGAAACAATAGCAGGACTTACCAGATGGATGCATAAATTTATGTGGCTTCCCTGAGTTTATGGTTTTCAGCTTTTTTTATTTTGTATTTCCATTTGTGCTAGGAATATGTCGCAAAATGAAGTAACGTACAGCATGAAAGTACGGTAAAGAAATTAATGCTTATGTTGTTTAATTACAGTCAGTAAAGGATGTGATTTATAAGTATAATTAGTTCTTACTGAATACTCTTTCACTATGCCTTGAAATGGGTGTCTAGCTCAAATGGAAATACAGATGAGAACCTGCACAATGTGTAGCTTTTTGATTCAGTCATGGCTTTGAGAAACAGAGGAGATGAGTTATCTGGCTTTTCATGCTGTGCAGGGTTTCCAATCTCACTCTGTCTCAGAAGCAAAGCTGGAGCCACAGGCATTCCTCCCTCAGTGTTTGAGCTCCATTTGTTGCTTGGAGCAGAGGAAACTTGCAGTCAAGTTGTGACTTGTTACCAGTCCCCATGAATTTGGCAATGTTGGCTGTTTGCTTCTGGTAGATTCCACTTGAGTGCAGGCACTAATTAGCCATGAAGAGATTTGTTGAATTATATTCCCTTTGCTCACTCGGTCACTGCTCCGAGCAGGAATCTTTCAGCAGATATTGCCGCTGACTCATGGGACTCCAGCTGATGAGGGATTGTGAGCGTTGTGCATCTGGTGTGCTCAAGGTCGTGTCGTGGGTTCATGTGTTTGTGGGAAAGCACAGAGCTGCAGGCAGCTGCCCAGAAAATGTGCACTGCTGCTATGTCTGTTCCTGCAAGGCACAGCAAAGAGGAGAATCTCAGCACTGCAAGTGCATGGAATGCAGACTGAGGCAGAGGTGTGAAAGTGCATAAGCTGAGGTCTGACTGAGTGAGTCATCACTCAGAGCAATGAGACTCCTCAGGTCTAAGTGAGGAAAGGCCCGGAGGGGCTCTTCAGAGAAAGAACACTATTGCTACCACCGTTCAGTTCCTTGTCAGCCTCTTGCTAGAGCTGTGGCCTAGCCTTGGAACTATGACTTGCTAATGTTTGCAAAAAAGAGCTGCATAAGAAATTCATACTTGGGCCTTTTGTAATTCTGAATCTCTTGTCTTTGCAGGAATTTGATTTTGCTGCGGTATGTTTCTATTTCACAGCAAACTGGACTTTAGGGTAAAAGCAATTTGCCAGATTCTGCCTCTGGAATGAGTGCATGGTGCCTGTCAGATTCTGTGGGAGCTGCTGGCTTTGAGGTGAGGGCTGAATATTTGGGATTGACCCTGAAGAACAATTTCAAGTCCTGCTGTTTTATTCATTGGGACATAATCTAGACAAACAGGATTTGCAGAGGATTTTGTTTTTTATTTCATGTGGGATTCTTTAGAATGTATTTTATATTTGGTCACATAGTTGTTTGAAAAATGATGCAACATAAATACCATTTCTGAATTCTTCCAGCTGAAGAAGAGACATGCAGAGGAGATGGGAAAAAAAAAGCATAATGGGAAATCTGATCGTAACCTACTCCCTTGCTGGGTTCATACTTTTTAACACAAGAAATGCCCATAAGTAATAGAATTTTTAAAATTCACATTTTTTAAACACTTAACTTAAATCACCAATGCATTGAATAAACATGTTTAGCCATTTCTTTGCAACTTACAGCTGCCATGGTGTTTGGTTCCCCAACATTGCTGTTAAAGCTATTGCAGGCTAATTTATTCTACACTTACCTGAGTCTTGTCAGGTCTGAGAAGTCAAGCAAGTCGACAGCTTAGTTTTTATTCCTTTCCTGTCACAGAGGCAGAGAAATAGCCCTGCTGCTGGGCTTGTTCAAAGATGAAATTGCTCTGGAGTCTCATTAATATAGTGAATCAATATGTTCTCCTCAACTGGCATGTTTTATGTACTTTGTCTCTCCTCCCTAGGAGGACACTATTATTTAGAAATCAAATCTATCCAGCAAACTAAAATTAAGCTATTTTCCCCCTCTCTTTATATATTTTGCTAGCTAAAAAGTATTCCAAGCAGCATTCTAAATTATTCAAAACTCTCTAGTCTGTGGAATTTTCAATCTGATTGAAACAGCTGAAAAATAAAAACCACATGCTCCACTGGCTCTGCATACAAGAATCTGCATTTTAATCCAGAGCTGCTGCATATGCTGTAGCATGTGCCTCTATCATTTGGTGTTGACATCTGCATTACGATGAGAGGAATTATTCAAAGCTAAATTACTATTCTGGGTGGTAGTGTGAAACAATGAAAATGAGATTGCTAGAGGGGAAAATGTATGCAACAGTTTGTATAGTTAGGGAAGAAAATTGGATTCATTTGCTGAAGCACTGCTTTCCTCTTTAGCAGACTTTAACCCCTTTACAACAGCTAAAATAAAGCTGTGACATGTTTCATGACAAAATTCAAATACTTTTTCAACTGATATAGTTGTAATATTTATGGACCAAATCAGAAAATATCCTATAAGTAGGAAATACTTTGTTTAGACACACATCTATACTTTGTTGGAACAGTGGGAATAATTTGCATCAAAAAGTAAAATACAACCAAAGAATTACCACCTTTCCTTTTATTAAGGTGTAAATGCACTGATTTTCCTTTTTTTTTTTGTTGCAAAAGGAAAAGCTTTTCCTTCAGTGTGTATCTTGAGTGAACTGGGCCCATGCATTGTGAATATTCTGCCATGTCCTGTATTGGTGAGCTTCATGGCACACGCTCAGGATATTAATTTCTTTCCTTAAAATGGTTTCTACAAGTTTGTGCTGGTCTATACCTCTTTTAGAAGTAGAGTCACAACATTCTTCAGCTATTTAGAAGTCCTAATGAAACTTTTGGAAAGTCATCCTTGCCCTCTACTCTGCAGAGAGGTTATGGATTCTTCCTGTACTTAAAAATTATCTACAATAGCCATAAATTAAAGAGTTTCTCTGTCAATTTTGGTCAGAATTCCAGGTTCCATCACATCTCACAAAATAAGATGTTTAGAGATTGCCATTGTTTTATAACTCCTTGGCAAAGCAAAATTTCCACCCATTCTTGAAAGGTTTATGGCAAAGTGTAGCTCTATCCTAATTGATGCCTCTAAATCCCCCTCCTTTTTCTTACATTGTCTCCCCAGTTATTTTACAAGAGACGTCAGTACTTCAGGTCTGGGAGGTGACAGTGCTCCCATTTAATTTCTTTACTTCTTGAACTGTGTGCCAGAACAAACACTGGCATATGGACACATTTGAACTGGTTGCTAAATAAGCAATAGACATTTTTCTAACTCCTTGAGGGCTGTTTGCTTACCTACAGTTTAACTTCACTTATGTGTCCTCTAACTGGTCGCTGTAACATCCTTTATGTGTGATTACAAGAGCTCACAAAATTCCTTACTGACCACAGAGATAATTTTAAAGAGACAATAAAGAATTGGAAATTCAGATTTAAGACCTGGGAAAAAGTGAATAATGGTTTTAAGGCTGGCTTTACTTTTATTAATATTAGATTTGTTAATGTTTTGAGTCTTCATTTATACAAACAATATCCCCTGAATTGAGTTGTTTCTTTTCCAGCAAGAATGATGGGTTTTATCAATGTACATTTTCAACAGAAGAAATGAAGTAATTGTTACAATTTTATGATTACTTGAGAAAGAATTATAATAAGCTATCGAGGGGATGGGGGGAGAGGAGGGCTGGGCTGGGCTGTGATAAAAGGAAATGACAGTAAATAACCAGATTTTTTTTAAGATACTCTATTCATGCACCTTTTCTTCTAGCAGAATTCTGCACTTTCTTTGGAATTTTGTAGCTTTCTTGCAAGGGGAGGCAGAAGGACAGGTGCTGATCTCTTCTCTCTGGCTGCCAGTGATGAGACCCAAGGCAGTGGCATGAAATTGTGTCAAGGAAGATTTGGGTTGGGTATTAGGGAAAGGTTCTTCACCCAGAGGGTGGTTGGGCACTGGAACAACTCCCCTGGGCAGTGGTCAGAGCACCAAACATGTCAAAAGCTCTTGAAGTATCTGTAACTACTCTTAGACTGAACATCTGATGTTGAGATTTGAGAACTGAATGTTTGATAGCTGAAGAGTGATGTATCTGCACCGTGTTCCAAAGAACTGAAAAAGTTACCAGCTGTGTTCATGCTTTGAAAGGCGCAATAAACTTTGGTGTCAGAGAATTAAAAAATCAGGAGCTGTCCATGATGAATGACACTGGTAGAAGAATTAACTTTTGCAAGCCAATAAGGATGTTTGCACTAAGATGCACAATTCTGTTTTCATGCATATGCTAGAAGATATCAGTTCTCTGGACCGTGTTCATCCCAGCAACACACATTAAGTATCTGCCATTCTGTGTCTTTAATAACCTTCCTGTAGATGCTGGGGGGCTGCCACATAGAGTGCAGCCCAGGCAGTAACAGCAGGAGCTGCTTCATTAGACTCCCTTCTTCAGCAGGGCCTGGGAATGATGGCTACTTAATTCCCATTTTTGCATGAGAGATCTTTCCTGTGCAATGCAATCTTGAATTTATGTAGCATATGTTAATAGGTCACATGAATCTTCTTGAGGAAATTTATTACTTGATGCATAGTGTTCATTTAATTCATAACTGAATGCTCTAGAAAGACTTCACATTCTCAGGTAGACTTTATCCCTTAAAAAAAAAAGTGAAGCTATTTACTTATCCTTGTCATTTAAATCACCAATTTTTGCAAAAGATAGCAATTCTAGAAATATTTTTTTAAATCACTGAAGATTATGTCAATTATTTGCCTCTTCCTTTAACTTCTGAATCAATACCAGTTGCCACAGCTTGGTCACATTTGCTGTCAAAACAGAGTACATCATATATCTGTAGCAGAAATAGCTCTAAAAGGAATGGAGGATTTGGCATCATTTTAGAACTTTAATGATGCATAAAGAAGATCGATAGTAACCTAAAAACTGGGTAATTTTTATGTGCTGTGCTCTTGTAATAGTCTAACAGAATAAGTAACAAACCAATTTAAATGTTACAAAACCTGTTTCTAATGAGGGTGAGTAATTTGTGAGAAATGCAGAATATCTCAGCATTCTGACTGATGTCATGTTTGTTCGCCATCTGCAGAATGAGATGAAATAAGTGTTCACTTTCGTTAATTTGCTTCTTTAAGCAATACTGAGTTCTGCTCATGTGTAAAGAAGAAAATTATCTTTGAAGTAGTCTTTAATGGAATGATGAATTAGGATTCTTAACATTTGCCACATATATTTCTTAAAAATATGTTAATTTGGTAATTCAGAGCCTGAAAAAGTTTCTTAATCTTAAAATTTTCCAGTCATGCTTTAACAGTTTGTTGTTTCCAAGGTTCAAAATGATAGTGTTTGGGTCATGGGCTTCCTAAAATTTGGTAACAAGTGATAACACAAATCTGACAACTGTAGCAAAAGGGTGTGCAGGCTCATTTATTAAAGACATTCAAGTGCTCTCTGGCTGGATGCTCTGTTAGTATTTGTGTTACACCTATTTTGATATTGTAATGCTATTCTTAATTTCAGAATGAGACAACTTCTTGAACAAATTTATTAGATTTGTCATTTTAGCTGTGCATTGATGCCTGAATACATCACAATAATTAGTCAATGTAAGATCAGGTGGGTTCTGAAAATGTTGATGCAGCTTCAGGTGGCAGCATGTTTTCAGAAATCACTTGACCATACTTCACTTCCCTGCCTATGTCAGATGTGAAGACTCATGAAAAGTAAATTGTAATCTTTTGCCTGTTATCTGAGTGTGTTTGCACTACCTTAAGAAAGTAGTTAAGGACTGAATAGAAATTTCGTGGGTGTTGTCTTGAAGTTAAAATTTCAAACGTCCAAAATCCAAGAGATTAAACCAATTCAAAGCAAATTGCACTGTGTTGTTCTAACTGGGGGACAGCAAAGTACTTGTCTCTGTGTGTAGAAAGTGACAGAAGCAGTCTGGAGAAGAGCCAGCATCTCTCAGGCCAGAGCAGCGAGTTGGTTCCTACTTAGACGCGGCCATACGGTCTGAAGCTAGTATTCTTATAAAAACATGGGAATTGCTACTTTCATAAGCGGGGTTACAGCCTCGCACCACTGCGGGTGCCCGGGATGTCTATTGGGGAGGGCACCATCCCCTCTCCACGGCGTTTGTATGACAACGCGCACGGCTGCCGCAGTCTAGGCTGCCCGGCTCTGTTTTCGCACGCCCCTCTGGCCGGGGGCTTCCTGCAGCCGCCATCCCTGCCCTGCCGTGCCCATCCCGCTGTCCCCATCCCGCTGTTCCCGTCTCGCCGTGCCCATCCATCCGTCCCCATCCCGCCGTCCCCATCCTGCCGTCCCGGCCCCGCCGTGTCCATCCCGCCGTGCCCATCCCTCCGTGCCCATCCATCCGTCCCCATCCCGCCGCGCCCATCCCGCCGTCCCAGCCCCGCCGTGCCCATCCTGCCGTCCCCATCCCTCCGTGCCCATCCCGCCGTCCCGGCCCCGCCGTGTCCATCCCGCCGTGCCCATCCCGCCGTGCCCATCCCGCCGTCCCGGCCCCGCCGTGTCCATCCCGCCGTGTCCATCCCGCCGTGCCCATCCCGCCGTGCCCATCCCGCCGTCCCGGCCCCGCCGTGTCCATCCCGCCGTGCCCATCCCGCCGTGCCCATCCCGCCGTGCCCATCCCGCCGTCCCGGCCCCGCCGCCGCGAGGCGCGGGCGCCCCCAGCGGAGCGGCAGCGCGGAGGCGTCGGGAGATGCTCTCAGCAGATGCTCTCAAGCGGCAGCAGTTGGCGGGCACGTTTTAATGATCCAGAGCTTTAGAGCGGCTCAGGGAGGATCACTGTCAGCTCTCCCACTCAACACAATTATAACTGTTACTCTTCTTAGGTAAGATTTAGTATTGCCGCGTTTACTTGTGCTTTGTTTGCCAGATTATCTTTGGCTGTGCTATTTCAGTCGAGCTTGTGCTTTGTTGGAGGAAAATGGTTATGTTTTATGTAGCACGTTTTTGCAGGTTCTTCTTAAACACTTTTCCCGCTGTTTCCATGCCTTCCACGACTTCCTGTGAACTTGACATGAAATAATGCGTTAATTTGGTTTTGGTTTTGGTTGTCGGGGTGTTTTGGTCTTTTGTTTTGTTTATGTTTATTTCACGAAGTAACTGTCTTTGTTGTGGCAAGGAGTTCTCATAAGAACAGCTGGACACAGCTGCTCCCATAAGAACAGTTCTGGCCATTCTGCTGCTGTAGAGGGTGGTAGCATTACCTGAAGTCTAGATAGATCAGGAAAATGCAGAATTATAAATGCCAGTGAGGAGTCACAGACTTGTCTGGCAGGATCATAGTTAGAAGTGACAAGTTATATACTTAAATGGCTGAGTAACTACTGTTTGTCCTATGCTTACCTTTTCATAAGTACTGGGGTGGAAGGGGGGGCAAAGGTTATTCTATAAATAAAACCACTTCACTGTGACTTACGTGCTCGAAGAATTGCCCGTGCATTGGCTGCGAGCGACAGCGTCTCCTTTTCCGAGGCTGCTCCCCCATCTAGCGGCAGGTCTGTGCCTTGGCTGCCGGGACAGGGATGGAGATGCTGCCCGCCGTAGGCACCTAATTTACTCACGGATTTGAACAGCAGCGAGTGCGGCAACCATCAAAGTTGGAGTCTATCTAGACCAATCAATAAAAGACATACTTAGTTTTTCTGCAGATGTTCATAAAACTTTTAATAGAGAAGAATGGGATTTAAATCAGGGAAACCAGCTTGTCTGCTGTGAGCTTATAGATGTGAGATTATTTCATGTAAAATGAGAGATGAGGCTGGCCAAACACTTAGTACTAAATCTGGAGATAAGAATTCAGTCACTCTTGTAGATCATTCGGTATTAAAGGTGTGCTTGTCAGTGCTATATTTACATTCTCCCTTTAAAACATTCTTTTCTAATAGCTCACAAGTCTCCAAATTGATCTGATTACATGTATCTTTGAGCTTTTTCTTTTACATTTCTTTTCTGTAAAGCTTAATGGATAAACCCTGTCTTGATCTATCTTTGTTTCCATACCAAGATTCTGTTACTAAAAATACAACACTAAAATCTCTGTTTGGCAGTGGGTTTGTTATTAATAAAAATTAGCCATTGACTCCTGTGCAGTGATACCAATAACATGGTTGGGTTACTGGTAACCTTCTATGAGAGAAAGCTTCTGCAGAAATGCTCTTTGCTATTGGAGACTGTAATGTTAATGGTAGTGTCCAGGCAAGTTTAACAGATACCAGACAAAGAAAACCCAATAATTAAATAGCATCTAATCTTGATTGTCCCTATAGAAACTAGAACATACCAGCAGATATAGCTATTTTCTTGTTCAGGTTTAATGCAGGGGCTCAGATGCTGGAGATTTGTAGGATTCTTTGGGATTAGTCAGTAAAATACATTACATATACATAAAAACTTCAGCCCCTGACATGAATGTTTTGTAGGAAAAAGCAGAAAATCTCTGGTATTTGTGAAATTTGAACCTTGTTACCACAGTCTTTGTAGCTGTGAAATTGTCCCATCAGGCAGAGATAATTAACTTATTTAAACTAATGTAGAGAAAACAATAATATTTCATTGTACCTGCATACTTGTCTCTTTATTTATACTGACACAAAGTCTGTCAGTGTAAGTGCCAGCATGGGTATGGATAGGCTGGTCCTGGAGTCTGATGTATTTTCATTGAGATCCGGGATCTGGTTCCAGAGAGTTCTTTCAACATTGCTGTCTCCTGGCATTTTCAATGTATTAATAATGCATCTTTTTATTATTATTGCAGGTTTTTTGATGTAAAAGAGTGCTGACATAGATCACAGTCAGGTGACAAACTTTGTTTTTAAGCCTTGCAGTTCAAAGCACTCAGAAACTTGGGAGGCTAAAATCCACTGTTTCTTTATCTTCTTCCACCCCTTATCATCTTATATGTTTGACAGCTCTGTTGCCTCTGAACAGTCAGTATTTTTCCTGGCCATATGATTGTTTCTATGCTTGAGGAGGACATATGTGTATTTTATGTATAGAATAGGACTGTAAATATAAAAACTGTTCTAAATTTTTAAGAGGAAAGCTTGTGGCTGGTATAATTTTCCCTGTGAATGTTTTTAAATCCCTTTAATTTAGTTTTAAGGCTGAGTCAAGTTGACCATCAGAAAACATTTTTGTAGCTTGGTTTCAGCTACAGAATGTTAAAAAATTCTGATTTGTCTCTCCAGGTAATAAACACAAGATCTTTTGATGCTGTGTGTATTGAAACAAGCCCATTGTAAATAGAGGATACAGTTATTGTAAGACAGAGTGTTCTTAGAGGGCAAAAGATGTAATATGTAAGATAAACCTAATTGCAGTTATTTTAGATGGAACTGGGTTGTTCTGGAAAAATATTTCTAATTTATCTTTGTATATCTAATTTGAAATTAAATTAGCAATTGCTTGTTCTTTAAGAGGATACATAAAATGTGATGTCTTTAATCAAAAACACTGCTCCCAAATGCAAGATGTCTAAGGAAAATAATTTCTGAGATAAATGAATTCAGTTTTGAATGGCAGCTACTTAACCCCTTTGCTGTCCTGCAGTGTTGGCTCAGGTATGGTCTAGCAAGTTCTAGAGCAAAATTTGTCTGAGATGGTCACAGGCAACTGTTTAAAGCAGTCCTTCATGTGGCTGGGGCTCTGTTAACATAGCACGTAAGCATGTTTAAAATAAAAATATTATCCAACCACACTAATTTGCAATGTGTCAGACTTTGCAGGTGCATTTGAAGATGCAGTTGGAACATTAGTGAAGATTTTTTTTATCATGGGTGCTAACATGCTGTAGTAATGCCAAGTACATGCTGTGATCTTCATGGAACAGCTGCAATTTCAACAGCTGTAGTGATGTTCTGGTTTATGTCACTTGGGCATGCTTTGTTTTAACTTAGGCTAAAGTTTTGTGCCACAAGGCAAGAAAATTTAGGAAGAATTTGTGGTAAGTAATTCTTAACTACTGCTGTTGACGTTATCAATTTACTGCACTTGGAACATCCCAGCTGTGACTAGCAGAGATACTTTGGTTCATTTCTAATAAATGTGAAATTGCCTGTGGAGTGTAAATGTGTCCATCTGGTTCTCTGGAATTATACTGTTACCAAACAGGCACCAGGTCCCAAAATGCATAAGTCTGTGACTAGCAAAGTCTCATGGTTGACTGTAATTTTCATCTTCTTCCATGATTGCCTCTTACAATAACACTGAGCTTTGGGAGATTTTATCATATACCCAGAGGCCTCTAGCTCAAAGCATACTGAGGTAATTCATGTGTGATGCCAAGTCATAGCATTACATATAAACCACTTTTCAGTTACTCAGTAGAAAAAATAACATTTCCACTATCCAGTGGGGGATAATAATTTTACTCTCTTGTCAGTTGCACATGTTATTCATTGACATTATTTTGTCCATTGGGACATGGAAACAATTTGATTCTAGTCCTTTCTAGAATATTGTTTTGTTAAGAGTCACTAAAAGGTTTGCTCAAAACTCTTTATAGTTATTAGTCTAGCATTAAGAGGTTTGCCTTTAATTGTTAATTCAGAAATCCAGACTTCTTTCTTTCATAGGACCCATTTCTTAAAGCTGCTTTTTTAAAAGACGGGTAAATTGTGTAATATGATTTCTAAATCTCCCTGCAATGTCTGTATTTTAATGTAGTCATCTCAGTCACTGAGCATGTTCTTTGATTTCATAATAAGCAGGGAACCTGAGGTTAGATGACTTCTCAAAATACCTTTCAGTTGCATTGCAAGAATCCAAACCAACTATTTTATTTCTGTTTAAATTTTTCTGGGAAAAGTCCAGTGAATGAGGCTCAACACCCCTCAATTCCATTTATTTTATGCTTCACTACTCTTACCAGTAGAGTAATTTCATAATATTTCAGTTCAGTTTCCTTTCCTGCAAACAAGATTATTGTTTTTCGCCCTATCTCCAGAAGACACAGAGAACAGTTTATTCCCTTCTCTGCCTCAGCCTTTTCTCTTTTGAAGAAAATGTCCCTTGTAGATTTTGCTTCTCTGGACTGTTTTCAGTCTTTCCTCCTTGTCATGTTCTCACCACTGATTGCTGTTGTCTTCTCACCAAGAAGAATGACGCTCAAAACACAACAAAGTGTTTGCCTTGTCCTGATGTTTACAAACTGTGCCCTGAAGTACGTGTCAGTATGTTTACAGTTTTTTACTCAACACTTTTGACTTAAATCCAGCCTGTGGTCTGCAATGCTTTCTGGATCTGTTTTAATACCAGTCATCACTCGTCTACATCTGTGCATTTGGTTATTCCTGTTTGTCTTCGTTATCTTGTTAATTTTCATTGACTCTGGATTGCTGCATTCACTCTGGATTCTGTTTGGATGCTGGTATTCTCACAGCCCTTTCCAGCCTCGAAGATCATTAGAGTATCCTACCAGGCACATGCTGCCTAAATCCCAGTGAGGCAGCTTGTTGGCTGTAGCTATGGAAATGCATACAGGAACTGAGCATACTGCTCATGTGGGTCAGTATCTCATTTTGCTGTTCATTAAGTACATAGTCCTTGTTCCTTCAAATGCATGTGTTTCCACTTCTCATAGTTCCATTTCATTCACTTGCCAAAATTCTGTTCAGATTGTCCACTTGTATATTGCATGAGATGTGATGGATTTGAAAGGGTTATGCCAGACCAAGTTTTAACCCAGATTTTTTTTCTTCAATGAATATGTAGTGTTCCAAATATGTCACTTCTTTTACTTCAGCTTAAGATGGAGATATCTGAAACCTGAAATTACAAGACTGATGGATGCAGAAAGATTTTATTTTCTTTTTATGGATAAATTCTGTACTTGTTAGGCCTAAAACAAGATCTGTGGTTAGGTGTCAGAAGTGAGCCAAAGGCTTAGTGAGAAAATAGTCATGTTGGGTTTTTAGTTCAGGTTTCAATATGCACAAGCAAAATACTCTCATGCATACAATTCCCCATGGAAGTGGTGTAACAAATAGGTGATCATATGTTACACTTCCTCATCCCTTAGGTTTTTTTTTTAACAGATTTTATTTTTAAGTGCTTTGAGTCACATTTCAGTTTCACTTCCATGAAGAAAGCTTCAGCTATATAAGGTCAAGTGGTCTGTTCATTCAGGATGCATCACTTCCTTCTAAGAGTTGACAGCTTAGACAAGCTTCCTCTGTGCTCTGGACACATTGGATACTGCTTTTTCCTCTTTATTTGATGTCTTTCTTCTGTGGGAGGATTGAAGATAAGTAGGAACTTGAGATCATGTTAGTCATGCTTCTAAGGCTTCTGAAAGTATGATCTCTTCACTTGGGCTGATGCCCACCTCTGAGCTGCTTCTAAATACTTGTTGGACTCCTAATCTGTTCCTCTCTAGTGCCAGCAAATACCTGAAGTCAATGAACCACATTAACTAAGAGTAGCTTTAGGATACCAAATTTTGTCATGCATGTATGTTTGTACCCAGCAGATATCAAATATCTTCCAAAATCATTCTCTTTCTAGTTGAGCTCTTGTCATTCTGCAGGGGGTGTTTGCCAGCCTCTATGCACAGTTCTCTGGGCGGTTTCCATCTTCACCAGCACCTCAACATGGAAAGAGAGTATTTCCCATGGATTCTATTGCAGGAAGAGGAAGTTTTGTAAAACTGTGCTCTCATCTTTGCCCTTCATTTTTTCAGGCTCTGATAACTAGCCAGGCAGCTGATACTGTAGCAGTGGGGCCAAAATTATGCAAAGAACATTGAAGGAGACTATATAAAATGGTATAGCAGCCAGAGCAGAGGTGTATGTTTTTCTAAAAATTTAATTTTTTATAGAGTAACTTATCCAATATAAACTAAACAAATAAGATGCACACCCAAACAGCATCTAAATGCTCTCTGCTTTCAAGAACCTGTCTTTATTTATACTTTACCTAGAGTTCCCTAGACTTCAGACTAAAGGACACCTAAATGCAAATTTTATTTTTCACTCCTTTTTCATTCTTACTTATATTCATAATTATGGAAATAACTTGAAATTTAACTTATATCTCTGCATAGAAAAAGCCTAGAGAAATTGATAATAACTGTGCTGTTCATTGCAATGAAAATCATATGCAATGGCCATAAAGGTATTTATATTCTCCACCAGTTGAAGATTCACTGATTTAAGTATTTTGATAAGTATTAAAGAGGGATAGTGAAGTAAGAAAAAGACATGCTTAAAACCTAGAATATTTTTGTCTAAAACTGTATTGGCATTGCTTACTTTAGGAATGAAGCATTCTCTGCCAGCACTAGTCAAGCTGTCCTGGTAGTTGCTGTCAAAAGATGCAGTTTAGAGGTATTTTTCTTCTCACACTCTCTAGTTTCCCATCTCACATGAGATCTCTAACTCCAGAAACAATGCAATTGTAACCAACTCTCTGCACAAACTTGAATCACGAGTCCACAAACTTGCCCCAAATAGCTTTACCACACGCAGTGGTAAACTCCACTAATAAATTTATTTGCAGATCCCAACCACAAACTGTATTGCCTAACAGTTTGCAACCCAGCAGTGTCAGTAATCATTTCACGTTTCATTAGTGCTTGGTGTCCCTGTCCACCACTGGGCTATCAGGGCATTAGTCACAGTACAGTCACAGAGTTGTCAACTCTCACTCCTGACAGCTCAGAGCCAGGCAGATCTGTGGGAAAAGGGAAGTGTCCCACACCTTTTATAGAGAGGGGACTGAAGTCTAAGGGCACATGACAATAACAGCACTACAAAGAGTGGAGATATTACCTAGTTGAGTCTTGAGTCTTAAGGACTGACTTCATCAAGGTTCTTCTTCCCATCATTCCATCACCAGTGTGCAAGGTTCATGTACCCAGACTACATGAAGCTACAGCTGCAATAGCCTTTCACAGACACCCAGGTGCTTTTTTGGAAAAAGAGAATTTAGCTTATGCAGATCAAATCCTTCACTACTATTTATGTTTTACAAACAAAGATTACAGTCAGATTAGAACTTAGAATGACAATTCCCTTTTGAGTCACCCTTCTATTTTCCAGAGAAGAGAAACACACATAAGAAGAAGGTTTTTTTAATGATAGTTAACATCCATAATACAAACAATAAGTTAAGCACAGTAAAAATAACTTAAATAAAGCTTGAGGTTCCAGCCCTCATACAAATAATTCAAATCTACAAAACAAAGACAAGTTTAAAAATAAACCCAGAATATGTCTTGGAGGAAAAAAAAAAATCACTTCCATATAATATCAGTTAAATGAATGGAAATAAATTTCTGACTTTTGATGCCTGCTGCATTTCACAAATGCCAAGTTCTTAAATCTTCTCCAGGGTGTATAGGTAGATGTAGAGGTTGCATAATCAGACTTTCCAGGGGACACAGACACCTTCACATGTGACTTGGAAGTCCAGCAAGTTTCTAATTTGCCCCCTTGCAGCACAATTCTTAAGTTAAATACATTAACAATTTGTAATGCTGACTCAGCTACTACTTTATTTTCCCCCAACTTTTTGATGCCAAGTCTGATCACTCTCTCAGTACTGGTCTTAACAGGCTTAGTTTGTGAGTCTTGAGACTTAGTATTATCCAGTACAATGAGGGGAGATTGTAGACTCAGGTCATGTATAAAACGAATACTTGAGTTAAGTAAGTTGAAACTGTATCAATATTTCCAGAGCAAGTGCTGGTTCATAAATGAAGAAGACAGCTAACTTGCTATGCACAGTATCATGCATGGGAATACTCATTTAAATGTTAAATATTTTAGCTTCCCACTGAGTGGTTTCCAGGTAATTCAGAGTAGTAAGATAATGTATCAACCCTCTCTCTGCCTCATGCCTCAGGAACACTGATGTGAGTGACTGACCACACAAGCATTCAAAATGAAAGCCTCTTATGACATTCAGGTCTTCACTGTCCTGTTGTCAGTATAGGCAAAATTTTGTTCATTTCAGTCCAGCTGTCAAAAACAGCTCACTTTGGTTCAGGAAGAAAACGACTCTTGGCAGCTAACCCGTTCATGCTGTAATCAATCCAGTTAAGGTATTGAGTAACTCTGGTGTAAACACCCGGCTTGTTTTCCTTTGCACAGCCATCTCCCCAGCTGACAATCCCATAAAGTATCATCCTGCCATTGTGCTCACAGACCATGGGGCCACCGGAATCTCCCTGACAACAGAAAGAGAACATATTAGGTCATTTTCTGCAGATGGAGGCTGTGATTGTTCAAGTCACAGCAGATGCCAAACCTACTGTTCCATCTAAGCAATGTTCTCAAAGATCCAAGCTTTAACTCATAGGTCCTCACTAGCTTGCTTAACTCTAGAAAAACAGTCTCTAAAGCTGAGGTCTCTAGTTCCCTCTCTCAGGATACCAGGAGAATAGTTACCTCTGAAAACAACCCTCCATCCCCATCCTAAGTTTATAAGCACAGACATTAGCGATACAAGGTCAAGGCCAATATGCCCTCTTCTTCATCACTGAATCAACTGTCTCCCTGTCCATAAGGTACTTTTACATTTCAGTATGCTTGTTCTTTTCAGCAGCTCCCGTGGTCACTCTGCCCAGTAAGGTGCAGGGAAATAAATGTAGTTTTGAGGAACCTGGAGGAGCTTAGTGTCCCCTGTAATCTACTCTTGCAAAGCTATAGTTAATCTGCAAGCTGAGATTAGAGCAGTTGCTATATAGCTCTGATGGATATCTATCAGCTATTGCTTGAATAGATTGAAATAAGGCCTTGAGGAAAAACAGTAACTAAGATACTGCACTTCTTGCCCTCCTTTGGAGGTGCCTGGAGGGAGTAAAACCTAATTCTACATTCCAGCTTTATTCCAGATATGTGGCCACATGACAGATCAACTCCACTTGACATGCTAATTTCTAGTTACATTAGAGACTCTTGTGACTAGTAGAATTACAAGATGCGGCCAACAGATCCATATAGTAGCGGACATGCATTTGAAATATAGGAAAAAAAACAAACCAACTTTACCTTGCAGGCATCAATCTGCCATGTGGGATCCCCAGCACAGACCATGTTGTCAGTAAGTCTAATATTGTCATAGTATTCATATTTGCATTTTCTCTGTGATATTAAGCTCACAGTAGCTGACATCAGTCTTTGAGCATAGAAGATGTCATCTGCAAAAACAAAAAGTATTTCATTATTTTTACTCTCCAAGAAATAAAAAGCAGCAAGAAACCCCCCATTACACAATTTCTGCACTTAAATTAGCATAACCATTCCAATTTCCCACTAATGTTCTTACTTCCACCTTATGCAGTATTTGTTTGCTTTTACTGTTCATAAAAAAGTTTCAAAGAGAAAAACAAACAATCCAAATGCAAAATATAAAGTTGAGTTTTTAGAGGGAAAGAGTTTAATAATTTTTGATGGAAATTCTGCACAAATGCAATCCCTTTTTTTTTCTGCTCCTCATCACATCAGGAATGATAAAAATTGTGGTTTATATCTTGCCTTACTTTGTATGGTTGATGAGAGAGAGAAGCATCAGATAGGAAATGCCATAGACAACTAGAGAAGATGATAGCAAAGGTCATCTTCAAGAGATGCACATGGAATACATACAATAGAAATTTTAATTTCTTAATTAAATTTTTTAATACTTCACAGATCCTGGTATAAAAATCACATTCCCACTACTCTCAAAGACCAATTTTGGTGAGAGAAGTCATTTACTTACAGAAATCTTTTTTTCCATAGCCAGCTATTTCACAGTGTGTATTATCTTTTAAGTAAAGGTTCCTCTCTGGCAAGCAGACTGTTTTGACATACTTGGATTCTACTGCACACTGTCCAGAAGTTGTCCTTATCCTTAACAAAGCTATGAACCAAGTCAGAAAAGATACAGTTAGATTTGTAAAGTAAATTTTTCCCCTCAAGTCCTGACAATAGCAGTACTTGGTACAGTTAATGGGAATAGCCGTGATTATATTTAGTTCTGGTTACACACAGCTCCCCTCATTGCTTTTGGAATGAGTCATTACTTAATAACAACAACATTAGTTTCCTAACACTAAAATTGACAAATGTTCCAACTTAAACTTGCTTCCTCAAAAGACAGGGGCTGATAGCTCAGGCAGAAGAGTCTTCTGCAAGAGTATCATTAGATGTTTTGAAAGACCAATCTTCTGACTGGATGTAGAGGGTGGTACCCACCATCCTGAGTGGCTTACAAAGATATTATTCTATCTTCTTTACTTCAGCAACAGTAAGAATATGGAAGGGGTGGTAGAGTTCTAAATGTGAAGTGCAAGAGTGAAAAGTCTGGTCTGTTCAAGTTGCAAAAACCCATCTCTGACACAGTTGCTTTAGGAACAGGCTTGTGAAACCCAGACTTTTATGAAAGTCTGATTTAATTCAGGATAACCTTGAGCTAATGAGGTAGCCAATATGGCATTCCCATGCTATATGATGAAACCTATTATGCATGCATTTTTTTCATCTTTTACTATACATAGTGTCTGATCTTCAGGACACATAATGAAATGGCAGAAATGCAATGCTGCCACCAGTGCTTATGGAAAATCCATGTCTTCCACAGGTCCAGAGACTACTTGCCAGGTAATGCATCTGATATGTACCACAATCAAAACTGAACAAGTGCAAAAACTGTAAGCACAGTTTCCAGACTGTTCCTGTTCTCCCCTTCTTCCCATCTCTGGTTCTACTTTTAGATGCAGCCTTCACCTATCCCAGTGTTTTAAAGGCTTACATTAAGACAACACTTACCAATATCATTCTCATTGCCACCTGTCTCATCTGTAAAGTCAGGGTGAGAGATGATCTCATCAACCATGAATACTTGTTCTTTATCATCAGTAGCATTCAGTATGGACTTTCCAAGGAAGACTTTGTAGGCAGATTTGTCTGTTGGTGGTCTTGACCTGAGTGAGAGTAGAGAGATCAATGAAGACTACTGATTTCTGGAAGTAAGGTCAACAGCTGAGATCCAGTCCCACTTCTGTTTCATATTTATTTTAATGCTGATTTTAAAAAGTGAACTTTAGTTCACTTTGAAAGTTGATCGTTGATCCAATATTCTGAAGAAAAGCATCCCAGTTTTCCATTTGAAGGGATTGAGATAGGCATGCTTCAAAATGTCTGAATATCTAACTAGATGCTACAAATGAAAGGCATTGGCCTTAAAAATCCCCTGCAGGATGCCAAGAGGATCAGCTTTCCATAGAAAAGTAAAAAAAAAAAACCCAAAAAACCAAAAAAACAGCCATAGATGTATTACACAGCTCATCATCATCAGTACAATTATTAAGTTTGGGGAAGGGCTGAGGTAAAAATGAAATCCTGGCACCAATATACACTGAATTATTTAGATTGCATCCCACCCAACTGTCCACATCTTGCTAGTTCATTCTGCTAGATGTGGGCTCCCAGAAGCTTAATGTTTCTTTTGCTGTTCCTTTGACTGAACAAAGCAAGACCATTCTTATTGTGGTGCATTCCAAAGGGCTGCTCAGGGAACATCACACCAAGAAATCAGTTGAAGAAAGTGTCAACTAAGTAGCCCATGGAATTGGAAACTTACGGAGTGATGAAGCAGTGTGCTGCTGTGAGCACCCAGCAAGGGTCGATGAGGCTGCCACCACACAGGAAGAACTCCATGCCCCTTCTGATTTGGAAGATGCTTGCTATCCAAGGCTGAGACTCAATCTCTGCCTGCTTTCCACCAACAATTTTGAACATCTTGCTGATGCTCCTTTGACCACACGTAGGCCCTGTGAAAATAAAACTTTCATTCAGGTGTTCTTACAAATAAACTTCAAACTTGTGCTATTAAAAATAAAATTTAAAAAACAAACAAAACCCCAATTGTGTTGAAACTAATATTACTTACCACACTTCTCTATGTTGCAAGGTGTTTCTTGAATGACAGATCCCCTTTTGGTGTAACACCAGGGTCTGCTCCTTCCATTTGGGTTTCTAAAAGATAAAAAGTGTTCTTTCCATAAATACAATTTTAAAAGCATAGTATTTTAAAATTCCAAGTGTTTTGGAAAAAACAAAAGTATTTTGTTGTAATATATGCCAGGGAAAATAATGTTTCAGAAACCCATATTCCACATATTTATAGTCAATAATGTTATTTTTTTTAAAAACGTGTTTCTCAGTGGAGCATCTCTGGGGCTATGATAATAAAAGTTTTCACAAAATGAGTTATGCTCTTCTTACCTGCAGTAGCTGTGTTTGCCCAGCCCAAGCTGCAAAGCATTCTCTGAGTAAGCATGGTAACGACCCCTCCTGATTAGAGAGGGCAAGTTCCATGGTAGACATTTGTCTTCTGTTGCCATCCCTCTGTAGTCCTCCCCATTTCCAGTATAGCATGTGCTGTCAGTGTCTGAGAAAATAAGTATTTTATTAGCAGCATGCTCTTGTTTATGATTGTTCTGTGACAGACATGGACAAATGCTTCAAATGAGGAAAAAAGTTCTTGCATTACACTCAAAACCAGATGCAAAATCCAGATTGACTAGATACTGTTACTAAATTTGCTCTGTGTGGATTTTGAGCATCAAGTATCTTACTCTTTAAAGAATGCATATTAATTCTTTAAAAGTTTAAGTGAATTTCACAGTCTAATAAGTTCTTCTGCTTCTGACCACCCACAAACTAGTTCATTTTTTCCACCCCAAACTAAAAGTAAGGTTGAGGTAAGCAACCTTAGTGAGGAGGCAGGGACAAAGAAATTAGAGGTCCTGATTTTGCATTTTCTTGCTTCTCCTCATTTAGTCTGTTAGCACAAACTGCTAAAGGCTATCCAGTCATGTCTCTGGGTAATGCTTTCACTTGGCATTTCATATTAATTCTTTGACTATCTTTTAGACCTTTCCAATTAATTTAGTCAGCATTAAGGAAGACAGATACTCTACCTAGTTCACAGTGAAGCCCCATGTATCCATCTGGACATATGCAACGACCAATTCCACTGAAGAGATAATAGGTAATGCATGTTCCTCCATTCAAACAAGGGCATTCTGTAAGTCAAAGACATCACTAATTATAGGCAAAACATTTGAATGTGGAGATGAAATGTAATTGAAGATTAAGTTTTAGGTGTTTCAGTATCATTAAGGGTCTTTCTTCTTGTACAAGTACAGGATAATAAGTTCTTTTTAGGTTCAAATAGAACAGGCAGATGCTTACCCTTGTGTTCTGATCTGCGTTTATATGGCTTGTAGTATTTCCAGCTATAAACCTACAGGAAAAGAAAAAAAATGATTTTTAAGGAGGCAGTTCCTTTTATGTGGTTTGACCATCTTTTCCCTACTCTGTTCCCTACTGCATACCTTCAACAGCTTAGTTTTATGGATGTAGCTACCTGCTGAACCTGCTCTGTGGAATCTGGATATGAATGAGAAGTGAAGCTCTCATTAAGCAAAGCAGAATGGGGAAGGAAAACTAATCCCATGTCATGCAAACAAAAACCACCAAAAACCCAAAAAAACCACCCCAGGATCAGAAAAGCCCCACTGATCTGTGCCCCTGCGTCCGAGCAACATTGCAATTATTTATGCTGTAGGAACATAAGCAGCTCTTAATGGTCAGTGTCCCTAAAACAGGCAAGGAAACCTCACCCTCTCCACCAAGGAGTGCAATAAAGATGCAACATTCATCAATTGGCCCAACCATTCTGCTGACCTTGGTGCTTCACATTTGGGCCATAGAACGAAAGCCAGAAAATTTATTCAACAATGGATTCTTGTTCTGTCTTTCAAGGTTTCACCTCTGCTTTGCAGGCTGGGTATGCCTTTTCCATGAAATAAGATTAGGCCTTTGATATACTTAAAACTTACAGACTCTAGTCCTGTGACAAGTGCACCCAAGGTTATTGTGAGGAAGATGAGTAACTTCATGTTGTTAGTTAACTTCTCCCTTTGTTCTTCTATCTGTATAATTTAATTCTGAAAATAAAAGAGAAATTTAGTATCATGCTGTAGCCTACAGTGCCAGCTTTCTTGCTTCTGTTGTCTTCAGCTGGTTTCAGAATAAATTACAACACAACTGATGAAAAATTAAGCTTTTACTTGCAGCAGGATATCTGTTTATTACTTCCATATATTAACTTAGAGGTTATACTTTGAAGCTTTTTTTGCACAGGCAGCAATACAACCAGATTTTTTTTAAGAGTGCAATTGAAGCAGGGAAACAGAAATTGGAAAAATCCATACTCCATTTTTGCAGTATGGACTAAAAGTTGGAAATTGGCAGATGTATTTAGCTGCTGCCTAACTGTTTGTACCTATTTAACTGACTGTTGCTACCTTCAACGAAAATACTGAGCATGCAGCTTCAGGGTATGAAAGAGAAAGCTCCATTTTTCAGTCCCTCTGTAGTTATCAGCTGCATATTGCTGCTGTTCAGCACTTAGGTAAACCTGGCCACCTGACCGAGTGCCTCTGACCACTGCCAACTCTTGAAAGTCTGCTGGCGATGTTGCCTCACTTATTTTCAGTATTAGAGGTTTACAACATAGTCTGTCTCAACTTCTTATATGCAGCTGGATCTTGTAGCCAAGCACATATAGCAATCTTTCCAATGGCAAATAATTATCTTGTAATAAAAATGGGGATACAATAAAGTCTCACATGTATTTTTCTGTTTTTAAATTGCAATGTAAGTCGTGGGAGTATTTTTTTAAAGCATTCTCACTTATAGAAAACTGTAAAACTTGATTTTTAAAAGATTCCATGGCAATCTCAGCTATATTTACATCAGTAAAAAAAAAAAACAAAAAACAATGCAGTAGAAGAGGACGTACAGAACTGAGCTGTACAGTGTACCTGCTTCAGGTTTCTATATTGGACAAATTCCAGTTTGGTCCTGCAGACTGAATGCCTGCTGATATGTGGATTGCACCTTTTAGTTCTACTTTATTTGGAAGAAATGGAGTGCAAGTACTCTATAGCTCATTACTGAGCACTCCTAACACATGCTAAGTTCACACACACAGTGGTGTGGACCAAAACACAGGGTATAGAGAAGTACACTAGAATAATTTGGAAGATAGCCACAATACAAATGAAAATGCTAATGCAGATGCAACCTTTGCTGGTAAGCAGGTATCATAAAGCAAGAAGGCAAATCATGCCTCAGGTACTTGGCTGTGCATGCTTTGCAGATTCAGATGAAATTTTAGCTGATATACTTCCCTTAAACATTATTATGGATAATTATTTTTAGCATTTTTAGCAGCAATAAAAGTAAATTATTCTTTGCTACTATAATTAGTTTCTCAGACCCAGCCTCCACACCATAAACAGTACTGCTGATTCCTTTAAAAATTCGGACATACTGTGGCAACTAGAACTGACCTTCCCCGCAGCTGCGATACTGCACCGCAGTACCTTTTTTTTGTTTTTTAATTTCAATGCAATTTCAAGAGCAATCGCTTCATCCCGATCGATTTAGACGCGGCGCTGGTGCCTTTAGCTGCCGACCGGCTTGCAAAGGCACGGCACTTACCGGCGGCGAGGCGGCGGTGCCGGGGCGGTGGAGCTGCGGCGGCTGCCGGGGCACAGCCCGCTGCGGGCTCTATAAAGGCCGGGCCGGGGCGGGGCCGCCAGCGCTGCCGCCCTGGGGCGGCTCCGCTCCGGCCCTCGGCGCTCCAGCGCGCCGCGAACACAGCTGCGGGGTGACTCAAGGGGGAAATCTCTTATGCTGTTTTTTAGTTTCGGGGAAGAGGAGTACGGTCAGGGCGAGTAAACAGTTTTGTACGGGGTAAGATTTCTGGAAGGGGCTCCTTGGCTTCTCCACGGCAGTCAGCAATTCCTTAGGGACCTTTATAAAATCAAAAGAGAAATGTGAGTGAGAGCTATGAAAGGAATGACTAGAAATATGTCTGGAGACTTGACAGAACGATAACAATGATAACATGTGTGTATACACGCATTAGCAACAAATATAGAGTGACTGTGAAACGTGCATGGAGATACAAGCAAATGTGATGTATTATTCATATGGTGCTACCCATAATGAGAGAAGCACAAGTACCTAATAGAGGATTAAACTCTTTCAGGTGTGGGTAAAACACAGCCCGCTGGGAGGGAGTATTGGGTCAGAATGCACTTGAAGCACTGGTTGTGTTTTCAGAGAGCTATTTTCAGCTGAAACACAGGACATCGGGGCGAGTAGGGTGCAGTTCTCATGCCAGCTGGAATCTGTTAGGACTCGGGGCTTCAGCAGGTGCTAAACTCATCTCCTCCAAATTACTTATGCTCTCTTGGCCCTGAGCAATCTTCTACTCGTGAGAAAGTGGTCATGGTTTTCTTAAAATTTCTGCCTCCCAAAGAAATATTCAAAGCAGCTCATTTCATAAGATGAGGATGGAAATTTGAAGTGACAGATGTCTAAGAATGCAGACCCAGCACAATAGATAGTCTTTCCTGGCCCACTTAAATGTGATTTTGTTCACATTATGCTGTGATGTTGTACCAATGCAGTGAATAACAGCAAACCAGTACATAATATTTGTGGGTGTATTCATAGGCTTTAGCTTCAGGTAGTGCAGGTGACTAAGGTGAGGTAGGTGTCCACAGGCTATGAAGCTGATGAAGAGCAGTTTCTTTAGAAGTCAGGTCAGAGAAGTAGTTGACCTGAAATTCCCTCAAGAGAAATGTTTTCATAACTTGACAGTTCAGAGCTCAAGGAGACTACCTTTCTATATTTGCCATGTAACAACTTGTGTGACTATGGTTCAGCTTTCTTCTTCCCTCCCATTTTCTATCTTTGACAAGTCTGTGGTGGACAGTACCCCCTTCAGATCTTCAGGCTCACATCAGAACAGATCTCATGTTTGCAGAAAGCACATGGAGTTTACTTCACTGAATGGCAGGAACTGAGTCAAGAGAAACAGCTCTAGCCAGAAGTCCATAAGTGAGCGTAGGTAAGGAGTAAGCCTTCTGAATTTCAGGATAGAAATGTGTCCCACGTTCTGTGGTGACTTAATATGTCAACATCACAAGTAATTAGACCTCTAAGAAACAGAGCAGAAAATATAAGGATGGAATCCCCATGGCACTCTTTATTTCAGAGGAGTGGCTATCAACTAAACTTATCCTAAGGAATCTATTCTGCAGAGGAGGAAATAATCCAGATTTTAAAAGCAGTCTGGAACATTTACTCAATTAATTTTAATGCACCAACTTTACACATAATAAATGAAGAAATAGGTCATAGTTTCATTCAGCAGGGAGAGCAGGGAAAAGCCTGGATGCAGGAAGAGGGAGGCTCCTCAGGCCTGGGCAGCACCTCTCCTTCCTCCTCCGTGCTCCCAAGGAAGAGTCTCTAGGCCTTCCTCAAACTATCCTTCTGGGAAAAAACCCTAGAGCAACTGTTTCCTCTTTGATATTTTTGTTTCCTGAGAAGTGTGATCAGTTATCTTCTCCCTGAACCTTTGACCGAGCTTTGAAGATGCCCCTTGTTCCTAATTTTTCCCTAAAACTTGTAGGTTCATACTTGTTTTCCAAATCCAAGAACCAAAAACTTTTGTTGTCTTCACTCTGACACAAGATACAGCAAGAGTTAAATCTCCCTTTTTCTGCCATGTGTCATATACTCAGGTTTTACTGAAATACTGCACTTTTTAAGTACATCTAGAAGACCCCTATAGAAGGAGAAGTGGCTTGGGCTGCAGTGTCACTGTCTTTCAGTCAGACTGGTGACAGCTATGGATCAGAAATTCTGACATGTTTGCAGTGCTGCTTTAAAGCTATCCAGTTCCTTTGGTCTAAATATTTGTACTACCTAGATAGGTAAATGAGTTATAGCTGGCACTGGACTGCTCTGAACTCAAAATGTGGTTTAGTAGAAAGATATCCAAGCCAGTTGCAAATAAGTTTGTTTTGGTGTTCCAAGTAACCTCACAGCTGTGTTATCTCTATGATCATTAAATGACTCTTAGGGAAGCATGAGATAATTTCCAGCACCTAGATTCACTGAGCTGGCTGATGGCTGGCACAACCAGAGCTGAAGTGAAGTTTCAGGTGAAATAAATCCTTGGAACCTTGTCACGTGCCCTGCCTTAAGGCAGAGACCTTGGAAAATCTGTAGCACGGCACTTCTGCCATGTCCTCCGTCTGACCTCAAAGCTGGACTTGCCAGCACAGATGGGAAATGCACATGCTCAGGGAGTGGGAGGGATGAAACAGGACCGGTTCTGCTACCAAGAGATTTTCAGTAGCTTCAGGGTCAGCATTTGTTCTCCATTGCATGTCTCAAGAGTTTAGAAGGGCCTGGTTACAGGCCATGTCTTCTGTCCAGGACAAGACTGTGATAGGACAGAGGAAAAGCAGGTCTTTATAACTCAAAAGCAAAGTTGTTTGGGAAAAACAGTGAATAAAGTTAAATGCCTACTGCAAGACTCTCAGTGGAAGTGGAACTTACTTGCTCAGTAGATACTGATTATGAGAAGTCATGAAGCTTAAGAAACACTTGTGCAGACTCGTGAACAAGTTTTGTATTTTGAGAGCCACATTGTGCTTTCCACAGTTTATTTCCTTTTCCTTTTACATGTCTGTGGTTTCATCACTTTGGTCTCTTACCAAAATTTGGCAGAGGTGTAGGCAGGATGGAAGGAGGAAAGACTTCTGAAGAAAAAGAGGTGGTAAAGGAAGTGCTAGAGCAACCTTGTAGAAGGTACTTTACCTGCTTAGTAGGAGTACAGCATCTACATGAGAAAAAACTACTAACAAAATCTCAAGTCATTTGCTCATTTTTGTAGTCAGGGCTGTTAATAATCGGGCTTTATATATTTCTCTTGTGTGCGCCTAGATTATATCACAGAGTAAATAAAATGTAAACACCTCTTATGAGCTCCTAAGGGGATTTGAGTCTGCAGTCATATAGCACTTCTCTAAAATAGAAGTCAGAGCAAGTAGTATCAGAGCAAGTAGTATCAGACCCACAGCCAGACAGTTCTTGGGTTACTGTGATTTTGTGTTTTAGTTTTCAGTTCCAAGTAAAAATCTTGCTGATTCTTTTAATTTATTGTTGAAGTAACTTGACTGTTTCGGACTAATCAGCCAGCCTGACTTAGCAAATTTAGGAAAGTTAACATTCCATTCCAACCTGATGGGAACACTGACCCTCAGAGAAATACAAGGGTTTTATCTCATGGTGGTGTCCTGAAAGAGATTGTGAGGTTTGCATTGTTCTGCAGAAGTTGCTGCAGTGGAGGTATTATTGGTTACAGTGTGCATTTTCACAGCTGATGATAAAATAGTAAAAGTCAAGAGAAATACCATCCATTGACTCTGCTGGTCCATCAGTAAACCCCAAAAGGCTAGAACTTCCAGGGAGTTAAATAACTCTATAAATATTAGTAGCAAGAACTGCTACTGAAGTGCTATTCTACAAGGAAAATTTAGGCCTGAGGCTTTATATTGCCTGAAGTCTGGTGGTCATGTGGTGTGTGTTCTGGTTTATATCCAGCATAAGTAACATCAGAATTAGTCCTTTGACTAGTAGAATGTGTGCTTTGCCAACGGGAATTTCAAGTCCTCTCTACTCTTGGTACATTATGAACGGAGAAGTTTAAATTTGCATAAAAGCAGTTATGTGTGCTTAAACCTCTGTCATCTCAAATGAAAGAGCAGGGTTAAACCACACAGTGAGTATTTGCTTAGTGATTAAGAATACAAAAGTTAAGAAAACACCTAGAAGTCATGCAAAAAGATTGACGTGACTTGTCATCTCTATAACAATAATGGCTCGTTGTTGTCAGTTTTGTTAAAGAAATTAGTTTGTCATTGAATTAAGTAGCCCCAGCCATGGATATAGAATTTAAAGAAAATAGCTATTTTTACCATTGCTTTGAGTATTGGAGTGTAGCTTCAAACTCGAACTATGTTTGGTTACAGTCAATTTGTGATTAGGGTAGAAAGGATTTTAAGTCAGTCAGAAAGTGTGTTACAAGTTTAAGGGAAATTTTCCGGTATAAGGTTGAATTAGATTATTTTGTCTTCATCTTGAAAAACATGGGTACTTTTACAGTAAAACATTTTGTATTCTCTCTCTGATGTTATCCAAGTTAAATTTTTTAATCAGTTTACTTCAAACTCTTGAGATAATAACTGGAATTACTGAATAAACCATTAGATTTTGAAATGTAAACAACTAGATTTCAAATGTTATGTTGTCACTATTCATAAAGTTAAAAATATAAAGCTCACTCTTTTAATCTTATTTTCTCAAATTACTGTTTGTATGAGTCCCAGGAATTTCCAGAGTAGCTGATTTTAAGTTGAATGTGATTCATAAAAATTCTTGTACTTTAATGACTCTTGATTACTTGTCAGTTGTTTGTGGTTGGAATCTGAAGCAAGTGGTGATCTCATTTCCTTTAGGTACAATTCAGCTACTCAGGTTTCTTTATTTAATTTTTCTTTCCTTTTCCTTGCTGCCTACTGGTTTTCCTCTTATCTCTGTTATCTGTGTGCACAGAAGTAGCAGAGCATTCTCACTTGAGGGCCACTGGGCTCTCTGGGATGCCTGTGGGCGCTGCTTGTGGCTTTGCAGGCAGGGGAGCAGCCAGGCTTTATCTCTGCCCGAGGCAGTGTCACCTTGAGCGCCTGTGCAATCCCCGGCCACCGGCCTCCCGTGTTCCTGCCAGGGAGCAGCTGCCACACGAGAGCTCTTCTTGTATACAATGATGTGTTGTTTCAGTGAGCTGTCCGGATACGGGTATTTTTCAGAACAGCGATGATCACATCTGAGGGTTTCTTCATCAGCTTGATGTGCACCTGCTTTTAAACTATGGTTTGCATCTCATTTAGCATTTATGAAAATTCATTGATTGTGAAAATCAGCAATCTCTTTGACATTTGATCAAATTGCTCATTTGAGGCAGCTAATATCTAAAATGTAAAGATTAGTTGAGCTACGGATCTTGCATCCAGATCATAAGTACTTGAAAATCATGTTTGTGTATGGGTCTAAGCCTGTCTGTAGTTGAAATCAAAGTGCTGATAGCACTGGGGGAAACATAAAAAAGATTTCTGAGTCTGAAAGTAGAAGGCAGAAAACAATTAACAAGGGGTTTTAGGGATTCAGTTGTGCTTCATTTGGTGATCTTAAATCCTGAAGTAGAATATTTTTCAAAGGAATCCTTTTTCTACCCTGCCATTTACTGGTCTGGAATAGCACATTGAAATCCAACATTAAAAATTTACAGGGAGAGCTGATTTCGGACTATTTTTTCTGCAGTGCATCAGTCAATCAGATACACATTCCACAGGAAACCCAACGAACTGAAAGCATACCAGTTAGCATATTTCTGGAGAAAAAAGATTTGCTAAAATCTTGGAAGAAACCAGATTCTGGGGATTGACCTCTGCAAGCTCTGTCCCAGTGATGGTGTATCCAAGGAAGCAGCATACCCTAAATCCCCTGTGCAGTACAGCCCTGGAGAGAAAACTGGCCCTGTTCATCTCTGTGAAAGGCTGCCTGGGAAGATCATTTTAGGATTCCACTCCCTCTAAAGCATTAATTATCTAAATATATACAAGATACAGGAAGAATAACTCTTATGTCTTGATATTAATGACATTAGTAATGGACTGTTCAGAAGAAGTTCTGGAGGGAAAATGGCAGCTCTGTCAATTTATAGTTGAAGGAAAAGGTTATTAAATGAAAAAAAATGGTAGAGAGCCCATAAAGCAGTGCTGCCCGGTGTGTCAGGCAGTCTCAATAGACTTGTAAGTGAACAGCTATTGAACAATTCAGGGGATAAAGAGTTTTAAGGAGAAAAAATAAGTTACTTCCTGGGTGCTGTTGAATAACTGCATTCTTCCTGCATAAGCTCATAAAGAAACTGTACTGAGAAGAAAGGAGAAACAGAATTAACTTGGGTACTCTTGGGTAATAATAGTGTCTATATCGGGTGCTCTAATAATAGTACTTATCTTCCCCCCACCACCACTCCTGTGGATGTTTTGGCTGCATTCTTCCTTTTTTTTAGTTCACTTCCTGTAACTTATTTCTACTATGGACACTGTGCTATTTTCCCTAATCTTTGTTTGCTGATTGTTGTTTCAAGTTTATAAGCTTTAAGTAAATACACTTTTAAAGAAAGCTGTGCTTACTCCCTTTATCCTGTCTATAGCAGTTGCAGATTCTGTGGACAAATGTGGTGGACAAAAAAAGCTCAAAAATATGAAGAAAAAGCCCAACATAAGCCCAACAGAAAAACAAAACTTTAAAAAATATGTTTTATTTGCAAAATAGGCCTCTTTTCTTCTTGGTGTCTTCCAGAGGGAGGTTCTGGCAAAGAGTGACCTATCATCAGTACCAGCAGGAGTATTCTACCAGTAAACAGAAATACTTACTTTCTGCCTCTCCCCTCTGTCTCCAAGGCTTTTTCTTGGCCCTACTTGCTACTTATGCCATTCTGTGATTTTGGTTAGAACAGTTGGAAATTAGAATGTTTTCTTTCTTCTGAAACATGTGTGGTTTTGACAAAAATGTCTCAAGATACAACAGTCTCTGTCATGTGGAGTTTTTGGAGTGTGTCTTCTCATTGTTCCCCAAGAAGTGTAAGGAGTATGCTTGCTTCTTTCTATGAACCAAGCAGTGAGGGAGACCATCATTTACAGGGGAGATGAAGGCAAGGTGGAGAGCACACTCCATGCTAATAAATCTGTGAGGCTCAGCATCTTGGGCTGCAAGATGTAGTCATGATCAGAAAGATAGGAAGGGAAGCGGGAAGATGGGGGAAGAGGCAGTGTTAAAAGTCACTTGCAAAAAGTGGAAAGATGCTTATCCATGGACATCATATCAGAAAAATTACTATGTGGACAATGTAGGTTGGCCACATGAGTTATTCAGGAGGACTCAGCATCCAAAGGATGAGTGTGAGAGGATAGGCCTAGAGGGAATAGGTCATGAGGTGCTCTGAGAGTGAAAACAAGTTATGTATGGTTGACTCAGTGAAAAGCAGGCATAGGATACAGGATGACTTGATCAAAGAGATGCCTTTGCAGGAGCTTGTCTGTGTGCAGACAAGAGAAACATAATTGCAATTTTCAAGGCTTCTGTCAAGCAGAAAAGTTATTTTGCTTTCAATGACAGCCAAAGAAAATAGAAGATGGCTGTTTCGGACCCACAAGGACTAAGAAAGATGGAGCTCTGTTATAACTGAGTTAGATCTTATGAAATGTCTTACAAAAAGGTAATACCAGAAAGATGTTTGAATTTACTCTTTGACAGAGTTTACAGAAAGTTTGCAGTAGAGATGTAACATCACCCACATAGAGATGGCAAATTAGTTTGTGTTTCCAAGTGTAAAAAAAGGAAACCAGAAGAGAGCCCTTTCAGAGTAAAAAATGTTGTGTTAGAAGAGTATGGAGAGATTCAGTGAAGAAGAGAATTGTGGAATGTGGGCTGTGATGTGTGAAGGAAGCTCAGAAAAACAAGGACAGAACTCTGCCTCTGAGCAGTTGTTCTTTGAGAATAGTTTGGATTCCATGTAAAGGACAGAATAAGATTGGAGGAAGCCTAAACTGGAGTTGGAGGAGAAACTCCACTGCTAAGTTTGTATTTGGTAAGTTCTAAGGAGATCACCATGTGAAAGAGTTGCAAGTATGCAGTGGGATATTGTTAAGGTAAGACTTAGTGTAGGAAAGAACTGGATTTTCCCTCATGGCACCTGGTGATGAACATTCATGTTGCCATCCAATAGGAAAGCTTTTGTAGCCCATGTGAATCCCCCTGAGATAAATGGAAATTTCTAACATAGTCTGTGTAATACAATTCATTATATGGAACTACTTCTATGAATAAGCATTACTCAGTGGGTGTAAGGAATGTCAGGACAAATCCTAGGCTATTGTAATATGCTATACTGAATATTACTTAAATTCACCTTGAGCTGCACTGAATATTATTTAAAAGAAAAATAGCTTAGGTAGATGCTCATTTTCTGTTCATTTCAATGGAATGGGTCCAAAGTACCTACTCAACCAGAGACGTCAACTCTCTTTGAAACACATGTTCATAAGCTCAATTGCTCCATAGCATCTTTATACTACTCTAACAGGGGTCAGCATTTGGCCTGTAATAACTCATTACTGTTTTCTTATATGCACAAAATTATGGAAAAAGCCCACTGTAGAACGTGTGTTCCAATGAACAGCTTTTCCTGAAGGCTACTTGGTTATTGAAGTGTCTCTTGGGCCTCAGATCTGTTTCGCTCTCTGCAGGGTCTCATCAGAAAACGGTGGAGATTGACTCTTGCCCTAGACCACCCTTTTCAGAAAAGCTAGAAATCCATGCCCTAGACTGACAAGAGCCTGGAATCCAAATCTTTCCTTTCAGGGTAACTGCAAAAAGTGAGTACTGCTACTGCTGGCTCTTTTGTCAAGGTCCTGCTCTTAGAAGATATCTTCATATGCCTCAAGAAGGAAGCGCGTTTGTAGTGCAGGCACTGAATGCAATGATTCTACAAATATACCAAAGGACCTGTTTATGTTTTTAGGGGATGCTCTCATGGGACGTAAGGACATCAAATACCTACTTTAGGCATTCTGAACCAGGTCAAGCAACTTTTTTAAAAATGTTTCCATGCCTAAGTTTGATACGTATGGAAATTAAGCTGGTAAGAGTGATGATTTTCACTAAATTCCAATAAAGGTAATGTAGGCTACTAGGTCACTTGTTTCAGATGGTTTTAGGTGGTTATTTGCTATTCCTCTGCCTTTCATTCTTTCCCCTGTGTGATTCATAGTGAAAAAGGCATTTATCTTGTCTTTCACAGTATGGTAATATATTAGTAGGTGATTCCACAATAGTATTCAGTGCCAGGCAGAGGTGTTTTCTTTGACCACAAAGCATGTCACTACATTAACATGAGATCATTCCTCAAACTGAGGTTCATTAAACTCATTAAACTTCCAGTGCTGCCCAGTTACAGTTTCACAGCTCTCAGTTCTGAAGCAAGATAATTTGGCACACTTGGACCTCTCTGTTTCTGTGCATTGACTTCTATAGAATGTATGACATTTTCTCTCTAGCTGCGAGACTGATTCCTAAAAAAAAAAACCAAAGCCAAAATACTCAAGAGGAAAGACACAATCATTTAAGGAACATAAGAAAACCGCAGTCTAAGCATGTGACATTCAAGTCTGTGCAAGCATATATCAAGTACTAAAAATTGAAACAATTTGTGTAAGTAACTTCAGGCTAGGCAACAGCAAGCTTTCCCTTTAGCATCTTCAAAAAAACCCTATTAAGCTGTTAGAATAGACATATAAGCTCTACTACATATGTATGTAGTATTGACAATTCAAAAGGCAAGAGAAATAGTATAAGCTATGCTTTTGGTTGTCAACAACCAATGCCCATTGACATGGGCATTTACAGCAATTTCATTAAGTGAAAATAAGAATAGATACATCAACATCTGGTGTGACCCATTTACAAGACAATTTTTTCAGATGTTCATTGGACCAGTGCTATTAGAGCTAGCAGAGCCCAGGAGCTGTGACTCATCAGAAGTGCTGAGAAACCTCTGATTTGACAGGTAGTTCTCTGAATCCTGGCATGAAGATTACCTTCTGAAACAATGGTAACACTTCTTTTAAAGATGACTTTCTAGAAAAAGAAGGGGGCAAAAATCTGAGCAGCAGAAATTCAACTTCGTGTTTTCTTTTTAGCTCTTGATAAAAAAAAGTATTTGTAAGCACCTCTTTTAGGTGATTAACAATTAGGAGTGTGTCCTTATCTGTTCCTCTTATTTCAAAGCCCTAGAATGGTAGATCCTATGAATGTCTGAAGGAAACAGTTAACTCCTGAGTTCTTGTAAAGTATGATTGTCATTTCATCTCTGCTGAAACCTGTATTTCACAGCAGGGCAATCATTTGCAGCACTATGTTAGATTATGGCTATAGGAAATTCCACAGTAAATACTTAGAAGCTGCAGTTTCAGATGTATAGGTATATTGGGCATGCTGTGATCTATTTGGGCTGCCTGTATAAGCTAAAATTATATTAAATGCAAAAGATTTAGTTCAACTCTTAGTGCCTGGCACATATGCAGCCAGCCTTAGGTGATCTGGGAATTTCTGGTTTGAATTTTTGGGTTTGCCAGTGATTCTTTCTTTTGTAATTCAGGTATGGAATAGGGTGTCAGTGCTGTTACTCTACTGGCAAAAATAATGTCCTAATTCCTTGAGCACTAAATCTCAGAGAAATTGGAATATTTTAGCAATTAATGGTTAGGCTTGCCTTCTCATTCCACTACTCTCCTTTTGGACAAACTTCTTCAGAAATCTAGTAGTTAACTGAGGCTTGACACTAGTAATATCTTTCAGAAGGAAAAGTGACTTACTGCCCATTAAAGAAGATGTGAAATACTGGCTACTTTGGCAGACATGCAAGTAGTAAGATATATTTTCAATAAGCTCTCAAGGGAGAGCTTAGAGCTGGGCTAACAATGAGAAATCTAAACAGAAGTATCTATTACTTACTTAATCAGCCTGATTTCATGCATATTCCTAGGACTTGACAAACATCTAAGCACAACTTGCCAAAACCTTTGCTAATGGAAATCATAGCAGGAGAGTGACAAAACTGTAGAGAGTGCCTAGGCTTGGCAGGGTTGCAGAAACAGCTCTGCTGTCCCATGCACAGCTGAGGTGGTTTGGACTGGCATGCAGGCATGACCTCATGATAAACTCACTGATCCTCACTAGGAATTAATCATTTGGCTACTTGTAGTCAGTAGTCTATCACCAAGAGGAAGAGGCTGCTGTCTTCCGTTTGCATATCATAAGGGCAAGTATATTTATCAGCAGTGTTTACCAGAGACTTCGCAATGAATTTATGAGCTGATTTCTGCAATTTCTGATAATAGTACCATGTAAAATTTCCCCACTAGTAATTTATTTGTTTTAAAGATTTGTAATATTACAGTGACCTAAGTTGCTCATTTTGGTTTTGTCTCTTTCTAAAAGTGTTGTTCAGTCAAAGATATGGAATTCTGATGCTCAGAAAGTTGGAGCTATCATGACTTCCTGATAAGGAAAAAATATCCTCATCAATAAGATGTCCATTCTTATTAATTGTTATTCATTCTATCCATAACAAAATGCTTTGCCATGCCATTGAAAAAGGACATAGAAAGAAAAGAAACATAAAAATAGACATGTTTTCTTTTGAAATAAAACTCTTATTTTATCTTCCTAAGAAAAAATATTGTATAACACTTACAAAATGTTACTGCGTTTGAATAACCTCATTCAAAGACTATGGGATGGAATAGTGCATTTTGAGCAAATGTGACACAAACTCTGCGTGTTCTGAGATGTTATTGTCTTAAGTTGTGAGGCTGATTTTCAGCAAACCAGCCAAGCAGTCCTTGGAAATACTACAGGCAGCAGGAGTCCCGCAGGAAGTGGTATTTGTGATTCAGTCAGCGGCACCTTGCCCACTGAGTCAGTGTTGAGCCAAAGTCCAAATGCGTTTCTAGAGTGTGGACCATAAAACTGAAATCATGACTGCTGCAGCCACTGGGAAATTCACTGAACTATTGACGAGAACAGGGATATTAACCGCAACATCCCAGATTCCAGACAGGGATAATTACAACTTTCCCCCGCTTACTTCACTGGGAGAATAATTCTTCTAATTTTCTCTAAGCCTTGTACTTTTTTGCTGCGCTTAACAGACCATCCTCTAGGCACGATGGAAGGATGAGTGCCACAACTCAGATGTGCAGTCTGTCTTTCTGTGGGCTGTGCTGGAAATGCCAGGTGTGGCACCTGCAGTTTTGCAATTCCATGACTTATCCTGCTTGGAGATGTCAATAGACACCATCATTGTAACTTCCCTGAGCTTTTCCAGCTAGTTCAGTTTTGCAGCTGAAGGGATATGCTGGGGCATTTGCAGTATGTTCCTTCTCCAATTCGTGACCCACTAGATATGCACAGTGACTCAGAACAGCCTTTTCTAAACAAAGTCTTAATTCATGGGTAGGAATTGAACAAACCTCAGCTAAGTTTTAAGAGAAGATGCTCCACATATGTGGTCTTTCCTACTGGCTTTCACATGTCAAGTACAGAATTGTTCTCTACTCATTAGATTTTCTGGTGTTTTCTTCTTTTTTTTTTTTAATCCAGTTGTTATATATACTTTAAAATGTAACAAAAATAAGTTTTCAAAACAGATGTTTAATGTCATTCATCCACACACTAATTTACATGAAGGTTTGTGGCAGTAAATTTTGGCATCCAGATTTCCAAAATAATGACAAAAGTTGCTGTGAAAAATCACAGCTACAAATCTGTTGGACAACAGGCAGTCTGAGTGCTGTGACCCTGCATATTATTGATGATATAGTGCTTAGAATTATAAATATTTTTCATGTCAATTGTTCAGAAACATATTTTTATCCTTGTCTTGATTTTAATTTTTTTGTAATTATGAAAGAATATCTACCTGCATTTGACTTAAATTTAGAGAAAAATTAGTAAGACTTTTGGTAGTGCTTGTTTTGGACCTGCTAACATTTTGATAAGAGTCATTGCTAGGTACATATAAATGGATCAAATTTTGTAGCAGGCAGATGTGGTTTGGACCATTTAGTTAGACTCTGTAATCTGTAATGGCTAAATGATTTCTAGGGTTGTTGAACATATTAAATATTAAGTAGCTCATTTAGCAGAGGGATAAGTTTGTCAACATGTGAGTTTCCCCATTAATATTGGAAATGTATTTAAATGTTACACATATCATCTTGGCTAGAAGGGGCTCATCAGCCAGTGATGAAATATCGTCCAAGCAGACTAAGGGACATAAGGACACAAAATTCACTTCCCTGGACACAGCAGTAATACCTCTGATTACCTGCTAGGTCTGGACTTGCAGGTCCAAGCCTCTTTGTTCTTCATTCCATTGGAGGGAGGAATAGAGGGTTATTCAGTGTGAGAAACAGTGACAAGATTTCACTCTGAAACATACCAAGGAGTTCTTATGGTGTCATATGAAGAACACAAGGTTTATGCACAGCGCACCAATCAATCCTGGTCTCTTCCCTTCTCCTTCCTTTATCTTTCCTCCGCCCTTCAATACAAAAGTTTCCGCTTGGTCATGAAGGAAGTGAGGAAGCCTGGATGTCACCCCAAGGGAGAAAGCTAGAGGAAGGGCTGGGTGACTTAGTCAAGCAAAGGGGAGGAGAAGGAAATGATCATTGAAAAATAAGGTTCTAAATACAGGATGAATTTAGATGAGAAATATGTGGAAGCATTTCTTTAGAAGTGAGAAATGGGAATAATGTATGCAAAACACTTTCAACATATGCAATTAGTAAATGGAGATTTCAAAGCCTGGAGCCTTGTGTGAGACCAACTGCTAGCAATGAATTTAGAGTGTTGATTCTCACTATGTATTGTACCAGAAATGCCTATTTTTATGGAACTCCTGGTACCATTTTGCCCTATAGTCTACCCATATGGCAGTCTGGTTGACCATAACTCCATTTTGATTGGAATCCTTGCTGATGCCTTCATCTGTAATATCCTTGCAGCACCTTTCTTTGTGGCTTCTCTCTCTCAGATATGATGATTTGGGCTGTCTGCGTTCTAACACTTAGAAAAACCCCACAACACAAAAAACTGATGGTGTCATAATCCAGTTACCATATTAGTGTACTTTGCATGTGTCTATTAGTATCTGTTTAGTTAGAAAACCAAGGAATTGTTGGTATTTATACTGTGCTAACATACATTAATGTATTTTGTGTCACCCCATCCTAAAGTTTTTTCCCCTCTTTTTCAGATCTTTCTTGGCTTAAGTGTTGTTTTTAAGGTATTTCTTCAACTAGCACTTCTCCCGTAGTTCTGTGAGCATCTGTAGGAGCCAGGCAAGCTGCTTGTGAGCATGCTGGGGTTTTGTAGGTGTATTGCTCTCATTTTATTACGCTGAAAAGACTTGCATAGCGCAAAAAATGAAAACCTTTTAAAAGTTCTTCAGTCAGAAATGCTGGTATCCTACACCTGGAAGCTCACAGCTGACCAGAGCTGTGTAATCACAGACAGTGGAGCCCCTTTGCAAGCACACAGGCTTCCTGAAAAACTCTGCTCTTAAGGGCTGGCAGAAAAAAAAAAAAACTGAAAAAATACTAACAGTTTTAGATTTTATGACTTGACTGCCTCTTTCCTATCCTGAGCTTCCTTTCGGATGTCCTTTCACATCCTGGGCTGCATCAAAAGCAGTATGGGCAGGAAGTCAAGGGATGTGATTGCCCCCTTCTCATCCACTCTGATGAGACCCACCTGGAGTGCTGTGTCCAGCTCTGGGGTCCCCAGCAAAGGAAGGACATGGATTTGTTGGAGCAAGTCCAGAGGGGGGACACCCAGGTCATAGAGGGATGAAGTGTCTACAAGGCAAAGCAGAGAGAATTTGGATTGTTTAGCCTCCAAAAGAGAAGACTTTGGGATGATCTAATTGTGGCCTTTCAGTACCTGAAGTGGGTCCATAAGAAACATGGAGAGAGACTTTTTCAAGAGCATGTAGTGACAGAGCAAGGGGGAATGACCTCAAGCTGAAAGAGAGTAAATTTAGATAGCAGGAAGAAATTCTTTGCTGTGAGGGTGGTGAGGCACTGGAGCAGGTTACCCAGAGAAGTTGTGGGGCCCCATCTCTGGTAATGTTCAAGGCCAGGTTGGATGGGGCTCTGAGCCCTGATCTAGTGATGTGTGTCCCAGCCCATGACAGATGGAGTTGGAACAAGATGATTTTAAGGACCTTTCCAACCCAAGGAAATGTATAGAATGTTCCTAGCCTTTGGCGTACTGTGAAGATATCAATACGTGCTGAAGTCAGTTGAAGTTGCAAGGAAGAGTTAGTAGTTAAAGACTTATTGGAAAGATCTTGCATTTCCAAGTAGCTAAGGCAGCTCAATCAACTTAGGAAGATATTTTACAGTGTATCAATGAAAAGTCATTGAGTGAACAAGTGCATTGTCCTTTCCTGTGGTAGGCCAGGTTCATGAGTAGGAATTTTGTCCCTTTCTGCACTCTGCTATTTCTGAGCCTCATAATATTGTGAACAGGAAAATGGTATCTGCTTAAGAGTTGAAAAAGCATAATTATTTCACCCTCTCCTTGGAAATGCAGGTTGAATGTAAAATGGTTAGAGTAAATAAGATGGACAGCTGGCACCACTCCTTGATGGCTGTTTACATTGTGCTTATATAACTCCCTGGCTTACAGTGGGCCTTTTTGCTTTATCCAGCCCTGATCAGCAAGAAGAAATTAGGTGCTGTATCCCCTAAGTGTAAGCTTATTAGCCAGGGTACACAGAGCTTTCTGGAATGAAGATTAAGAGACTTAAAGTCAAATATTGAAAAGAAGCATGTCTCTCACCCAACGATTTTTGGGTCAACTTCCCCATTTCCTTCAGACACATAAATAAGTACACAATTTTTAGTGGCACAGGAAATTTCTGTTTATTTCACTTCCTGGGAAAGTACTTATCTTGATTTTTTTTTTCCCTGTAGTATAAAAAGCTCTGCTAGCAGATTCTTCTCTTCTTCAGCCTGCTGACAAATTATTGTCAGTTCATTCCCTGAAAGCAGCTAATGGAGTTGTTTCCAGGTGCAGGAAGATGATACATTTTCACAGGTCCCTTTCTAGCTCTGAGATTTCATTCTGAAGTGTGTGGCAGTAGGAATAGCCTCCAGATGAAGACCTCTGTCAGATGCAGGCCTCAGTACACCTGCATATTACTTGTCAGCTGAAGATGCTCATATCTTGCCTGTGTCTGCCTCACATATTCATTTGCCTTAACTTCTTACCTGTAAGTGCAGGGGTGAGGTAAAGCAAATTTTTCAAGGTCATAAGCATTCAGACTGAAGAGCAGGACAGAGACCTGGCCATTATTATAGGGCTTGAATTTTAAGCCTGAGGTTTCCCCGACTATTGCCTGAAGAGACCTAGGTTATTATTTACTACAAGTCCCCATTCTGCTATTTCCAGTGATCTGAAATAAGTCCAGACTTTTTGACACCTAGCAATATGAGAAAAAGATAAGCTCAACCATCTCCCCTCAAAGGCTTCCAGGGAGAAGTAATTTTCAGGCCCACTAGGTCAATGTACCCATCAGCAATTTTCAGGAATACCACAGACACCAAAGACTGGTACTGGAAACAGCTGGAAACAACTGTATCTTTAACATTGCAGCCATTTATTCATACCAATGACTGCACTTATCTACTACTTTTTTGAGTTTCCATGGCTTTCTAGGGAGGTTGTGAATGTAAATGAGAGGTGGGCATATGTTTGCAGCTATGAAAGAAAGTAATGTAGGGCAAGGTCTCTGTTGAGATGTGATGCACTTGATCAGGATATTTCTGAACAGTCTTTGCCCGTGTTTCATGGACAAAAAGTCAAATACCTTAGAACAGATGAAATTAAAACTTAAGTCAAGTTCATTGTCTCTGATGGAACTTCATACAAATTTAGTTACTTTTCCCTGTTCTTGTTTCAAAATAAAATGTTAGAACTGAAAGTCCAGGTTTAACTCTTTTTCTCTGACTTGTCAGAACTGAGTTCTGTTTCCAAGTTGTGTTTTTAAATGCTTATGAACTATCAGCTTCAAAACAGGAGAACAAAATGTTAATAGTTTTGACCTTACAAGAACTAGGATGTAACAGACATCCTGAAGTCCATTTCATTTTTGAGGTAATGAGACAGGAATGAGTTTCACATTGTGAAATTAGTTTGCTTCAATTCCGTCTACTAGTAAGATTAATTAGTTTGCCTGCACAATTAATAATTTCAATTTCTTTAATTAAAACATCATTAACCCTTTCATGGAAATAATTTCATGAAGGTCTTCTAAGAAAAACAAATATTTTTAATGCAGCTGCTTGCCTCAAAAAGTAGCAGGATGTTTCATAAAGTATTATTTTATGAAGATCAAAAGTATCTTCCACACCTGGAAAAGATATAAAGAGAAACAGTTTCATGGAGCAAAGCTATAGAGATCATCTTTCCACTGCACTGGTCTGGTAGGATAGGAACTAAATCTATTGCCAGTAGGATGTTTTTGGGAGGAATCCTATTTTCTCAGAGTTCCAGGCAGATCAATTAACCAGTTCTCACCTGAAAGTAAGGTGCAGCTAGATATAACCACTCAAGCAGCAATAAATGAAGGAAATTTATCTTTCCCATATTAATTCTAGATTTTTTCTGACATGATAGAGTGATGGGTTGAAATTACATCATGTCCTCACAGGGAAGAAATTCTGTGTTACTCCAAAGATATGTGGAAAGCAAGGTTTCTGTAATATGTTTAAAAGCAGTCTACGATAACAGAATGAAAGAAATTGTCAAACTCTAAAGCAAGGGCCTTAATTACCTGACCTTGCATTAAAAAGCAAGGTGTACTGCATATTATTTTCTGCCTTGTTATGAAAGCTGTTTATTTTCACTATTCCAAGTAAGCCAAAATTTGCAAATACATATGTTTTAGGGAATGCTGAACAGTATGAGTTTCTCAATGCAATGCCTTGTGTGTCCTTACTGCTAATCTGCAACATCTCAGAACTCACGAGTGCATCCTGCTGCGTGACATTGCATGGGCATTTGGTTACGTTGTATTTGAACTGATTTGGGATAAACAAGAGGGGGCTGTACAGTTTTGTTTAGTTTTTCAAGATTTTTAAAGTATGATAAGAATGGTCCAGTGTGTTGAAATAAATGCCTTGTGGAGTTCAAAGTCATTGCTCATTTATCTTGTAATCTAGAATTAATCCTGACAAGAAGTATGTAAACACAGCTGAAATTGATTAAGATATCTTCTTGGGTAAAAAAAGAAAGAACAGGGTTTGGTCTGGCTTCTTTATAATATATATTTTTGAAGAAAAATAGTGGTGAAAAAAGAGTTCTTAAAATTATTTAATTATTACCCGAATAACCAAAGTGACCATTTAAATATAGGAAGATTGAGGCAAGCAAATTCTTTATTATTGTGAAAAGTAATAAAAGAAGCAGGCTTTGGAAGAAACATTTGTAGCTATCAGACACCATGTCCAGTTCTTGCTAGATTTGAGCTAAAACACATTAAGGAACATAACTATTTTAGGACACAACCTAAAAAGAACTAGTTAACTCCCTGCAAACTGGAACTTCCTGAAATCCAGATGTGAAGTACAGTTGCTATTGGTATTCCTGAGGCAGCTCTATACTTGCTAGCTTATCACCATCTAGTAGAGCTGCAGGGACATGGAGGTTCCAGTGTTAGGCCTGGAGTCCCTTCTGGCCATGCAGAGCTCAGGCTGCCCCAGCTCTGCTGGCAGCAGTGAGGAACTTGTGCTAAAAGCTTTTGGGATATGTTTACACCAGTTGTATTGCCATTGGATTGCCCTGTAGACAGATCGAAAGTGTGAAGCCCACTCAAATCTCTTTTGCACATCCAGCCAAGTTACAACCATTCCAGGCTGCTTTTCTGTGAAGTCCACCACTGTCTCAAATCCACAGAGCAAATCTCATTGATCTCTAGTTCTCTCACAACTCTTTTTGCCAAGGCTCACAGACAGATCTGAGTAGCACTATCCTGCTGCCCGCTCAAGTGCCAACTCAGTGATGATCCAGCCTCCAGGCATAAAGGCAGTAAGATAAATTATGTTGTCGCCTAAAGTATGTGTTTCCTTGTCCTATGTAATTTTTGTATCTCAGTTCTGAAATCAGTGAAGCTGTATGTGCTTCTGCCATTCAGTTTGATGAGGTGGATGAAACATACTGTACTGAGGAGGTTTGTCATAAGATTATTTGTTGACTTTGCACTTGAATGCAGGAAGCTCTTCATTGAATCACTAACCTAGAAGAGGAAAAGCAAGGTAGTATGACCAAAGTAGCTGACTGGTGGAGGACCATGAATTAGTCATATTTACTGTAGTATGTCATATTTACAGTAGGATGTGTTCCTAAGATAGATGAGGGCATTCTGAAATATTTGTGTGAAAGGTATCAATGACTTGTCTATTTTCCTCCTACCTCCATCCTGTGCTCTATCTTGCCACATTCAACTATTTTCCCCAGCTATCTCATGATGGGCAATCTTTCCCTGAGAAGGCCAGAGTATCCTCCCACAAGGCTACCCTTGTACCATTGGAGGCCTGTCCAGTGGAAACCATTTTTCTATCAGCTCCCCACACCTCCTAGGGTTTTGCTTACCTCCTCTCATTAGATGGTTTGCTGTTTGAGGCAGTCATGTGGTTATTGAAATAGATTGTTTTTCTGGTCTGAGTGTTGTGTGGAGTTGGGACTGGAAAGTTATGTCACTGCACAAAGATGGGACAAAAAAAAAAAGGGTATCCTTTACTTATTTTTTAGCTGTATGTTAAATGCTGCTGATTTGACTATGTGTCCCACCAATTTATTCACAGCAGAGAGAGACTTAAAAGAGTGTGAGGGGATCACAAATTGCAAGACTAGTAGACAACTTTCAGCCTGGTTTTGTAAGTCAAGTTGCTATTTTCTCCTAAATTACAAAAAGATTTGAAAGTTAAGGCTTCCATCCATGGTTTCCATCTATGTTTGAGCATTTCTGTCTGATGATAACTCCGCGGTCAATAACCAGTGCAGTTCTCTCAAATACGTATCATAGGAACTCTTGCTGCTGTTTTTTAACTGCTGAGGTAGAAGTGGAACTCAGAAATTGCTCACATTAACATCTGAAATGAAAACACAGGAACACCGAGGTACTGAGTCCCCAGATAGGATTTCAGTGAAAAATCAGTATTCACAGATGGACTAAAGAAATTGTCACAATGTCTTCACTCTCAAATTCTTTCACAGACTCGACTAAAACTTGTGATTAGAAGTACATAAACGGCTTCCCATTTTAACTTTCAGGTGTTTCAAAAGAACTCAGGCTGTTCTATCTGCAAGTTCCTGCTTACTGTTTCCCATGGACAAACATATAGCCCAGAGCTGTGCAGTCTTGACAGCTGACAGCAGTTTTGCCAAGATATTGTGGTACTACCAGATATTGTGCTTGTCACACTGTGTTTTAAAAGGAAACTATTCAGTGCATATAGGAAGAAAGCAGCCTTGCATTTTTGTTACCAAATGTATGAGTACTACTTAAATAATTAGAAAAATTTCTGAAAAATGGTAAACGTCTTGCACTGTGATGAAGTAGCTCAGTTTCGGACTGGTCACTATACTGATCATTTACAAATAGTGAGTCAAAATATGTCCCAAGCCACACCCTTAAAATGCCACTGACGCCACAGTTTGTGACCTTCAAACAGTTGTATTCACTGTTCTCACTGATGCAATTAGGAGATGTAATGATGATGGTATTGTATGCTACTTTTAAAGAATATTTAGTTGTAATAGTGAGAGCTCTGGTACAATTAATAATAGGAAGTAGCTCTAGTAGTCACAGCAAGCAAATACTTTTCTGTGTTGCTTTTGGTCAACAGGTGTTCCATTTTTCTTTTTTTTTTCTTTTTTTTCTTTTTATTTTTTTTAATAAGGAAGAGGGCCAATTATTTTTAGTTACTTGAGATGAACTGGGGAGAAGGGCATCCAATTTTCAAGCCAGCTTTCCCTTAGTCCACCAAAAAATTCTTACTAAAAATAGAAGTAAAAGTAGAAATTTATTTGCTTTTCTCATTAAACAGAATTTAAAGTATATAAATGCTTCCTAGCTAGCAGGTCAGCCCTTTCTAAGAACAAAAGACAAAATTAAACCCATGTCCGTAAAAGTGGCATATACAGTTTAAAAATGGAAGAGAGACCAACTTGTGTTTTTTCCTGCTCTCCAGTGTAGGTGAGAGGTGGAAGGAAAGCAGTGGCAGAAGCTATAGCTAAGGGTACACATTCCACTGATTGCCAGCTGGAGCTGTCATCTCCCACACCCCGATCCTTCCTGTGAAGACAATCACAGGAGCACATTTGATTTCTTGCAGCTCTGGTCATTACTCATTTCCAGTTGTGCCCTGGAAATCACCTGCTCTACACAACTGCCGGCGCTTTGCCTGCACCGAAACCAATCCCATGCAGAAATGGAAGACAAAGTCTCCTTGCAGAGTTTTAAAGCTCCCCTGAATAGTCTTAGAGTTAATTTTCCATAACACATGATCCAGACTAAAGACCCTAATAAACATACTAACTTTCTGGGGAACACCTGCTGCAAAGTGCATCTGATGTTCTGCATGCATGAATGCATAAATAAATGGTTTAGCTGCAGCAGGAGGCACCAAAAGTTTCAATTACATGGTTTATAGGTCAGTGGAAAAACAGGGTGCAAATTTAAGTCTTGAGTTCCATTCCAGGGCTCTATTTAGATATCTTCAATGAAATCATGTGAGCATTGAAGTGCCCTGAGGGCCGTGTGTGTGACTGTGCATGATGTTTTTGGTTTCACTATTTCCATTTTTAATGGCTCCACAGTAATGAATCCCCCCAACTATTATTTCCGTCAGAAAATATTTAGAAAAGTAGCCCCCTCTTCTAGAAAACACAAGGTAGTTATGAAAAAAAATCATTAATAAAAACAAACCCTTTTGAAATTAGGACCTTTTCTGATGCCCATATTTCTCTGACTCCATACCAGACTTTCCTTGAAACTTGCAACCTTATGATTTAAAATAAATGATAAATATTTGTGTTTTTATGTTGTTGCATAGTCCACATTCTTTCTTAGCATTTAATGTGTTCCGGTTTATAAATACAAGCTGTTACAGGAATCCTTAGTACTTACTAATTGGAACAGCTTTGTTTATTCATCGAGTTTGAAATAAAGTGGCCTGTCAGCCAAAGTATCCCATTCTTCCCCCAGCACTTGGGACATTGCATTTGCTCACACATCTGCTGCCTCTAATGGAGTCAAAGGAGCTCTGGGTCATTCATGGTACATTAGTTTAGTTTGGGTGTGGAGTAGTTTTTAAGATTACGTAAAGGACCTCGATATGTGTGTTCTATATTTAGAATTAAGAACCTAGCCAAAGTCATGTGCCATACTAGCAGGGGATTCACATCCCTAAGGTGTATGCAATTACCTTGAGTACATGGAAGTGCTGAGGGGTTTTTTAAATGGGGATCCTTCAGTTCACCTTTTTAATGATTTTTGGAGTTTGCACTTAACTTTGATGTTGACTTAAGTACCTTAAGCTGATCACCCTAAAACTTTGTTTTCAGGTATTTTTTGAAACTCTTGCAATCTATATATATTTTCTTTATTAGTACTTCAAAAGCCTAGAGTAGAATAAGATTTTGTGGTTTTAACCATTTTATAGATGCATAGAAAGTTGTGCTCTAAAATAAATTCGTAACTCAACTAATATACCATTATTTGGTAGGAAAGGAAATGAGAAACTAAGTTATGGGAAGTTGAGCTGGCAGAGCAAGGTAATAAAATTGAAGTATAGAAAAAGGAATCAATGACACTAAAATAGATTTCCCAAATAATTTCCATCAACTGCAAAGTCAATTCCTGTGTATCTCTGTCCTCATAAACATCTGTCCACCTAATAGATATCAGAAATATTGACAAACTGCAATCTTCAGTCTTAAAGATGATACGTCTATCACAAGCAGTCTTTGCTATGGTATGATATGGAGGTAATTTTTGTGGAGATTAGGGCTTGGTGTTTGATTGAGTTCCTCCATTTGAGACATAGTAAATCAAGAATTGTTTACTTTCCAATGATACAGGGTATTGGCCTTCCAGCTGGAATGTTTACTGGCTGCCAAAAATGTGCTTATATGCTAGTTTTTTACAGAGCAGAGCGCTGGAGAAATGAAACTTCAGACTTTTAAAAACAATATATGCATACTTAACAGCAGCAGTCCCATCTGCTTCTTCCCAGCTTTAGCACTATTATCAGCCATTATCTGTCAATTCCTGGAATTAGTTTCTCCACAGAAGAAAATCTGGATTATTGTTATTTGAACTACCATCCCTCAGTACTGTTAATGTTGCGCTTATCTAAGTCTGATATTTTACAGATCCTGCATTTTTCAAGCAAAATGTTGTTAATTTAAGTTGAAGTGTCCAAAGAAAAAGAGCCCTGTTAGGAAAAACAGTTTCCTGTGTGAAAGACAGAGTCCAGCAGCTGCTAATGGTAACAGTCAGTATCTTAATCTGATCACTGTGAAATCATGAACAAATCTAAAACTGGAACTATTTGGCATAAGGACTGACACAGAACACAGATGTTAGAGTAACCGAGGCTCATTTTTTAAAAAGAAAATTACAAGCATCTTCATGTGCTGGTTTATGATGATAGATGTGAGTCAGTAGCAAAAATCCCTGAACTTCTGTAGAATTCCTGCCCCTGGACTGGAAAGATGGTTAAAGAACTTTATCCTGCATATAAATTTATATCATTACACCCTTAAACCTGTACGAAGTTAATTCAGCAAATATCTCTCATGTGCCAAATATCCAAAGGGATAAATAAATTTCAACAGTTCTTCTGCCATCATTCCCTTATTTTCATTTGGATATGTCTTGGAAGGGAAGGGAAAAAGGCTAAGGGTCTGCTTGTCTTTCTCTTGCCCTAAAAGTGTGAATGACTGAAGATTGCCCTTTAGCTAATTTGATACTAATAGGAAATGCTAAATGAACTTCAACATGTTTTTCCTTGAGAAGAAAACACACTTCCCCAGGCACTTAACAAGGGTAATGCAAGGATAATTAGGAGTTCAAAAGTGAGCAGTTTTCCTCTGCTCTACATACACAAAGACTTCTCATAGACAGTAGGGATTAAGATGGGCATATTGGAAAAGGCAAATATCATCCTGCTAGGACAAGTGGAGGTGCAATAGAGATGCTAGTGCCTGCTAGAAAGAGTTTCCTGTGTGAAAGACAGAGTCCAGCAGCTGCTAATGGTAACAGTCAGTATCTTAATCTGATCACTGTGAAATCATGAACAAATCTAAAACTGGAACTATTTGGCATAAGGACTGACACAGAACACAGATGTTAGAGTAACCGAGGCTCATTTTTTAAAAAGAAAATTACAAGCATCTTCATGTGCTGGTTTATGATGATAGATGTGAGTCAGTAGCAAAAATCCCTGAACTTCTGTAGAATTCCTGCCCCTGGACTGGAAAGATGGTTAAAGAACTTTATCCTGCATATAAATTTATATCATTACACCCTTAAACCTGTACGAAGTTAATTCAGCAAATATCTCTCATGTGCCAAATATCCAAAGGGATAAATAAATTTCAACAGTTCTTCTGCCATCATTCCCTTATTTTCATTTGGATATGTCTTGGAAGGGAAGGGAAAAAGGCTAAGGGTCTGCTTGTCTTTCTCTTGCCCTAAAAGTGTGAATGACTGAAGATTGCCCTTTAGCTAATTTGATACTAATAGGAAATGCTAAATGAACTTCAACATGTTTTTCCTTGAGAAGAAAACACACTTCCCCAGGCACTTAACAAGGGTAATGCAAGGATAATTAGGAGTTCAAAAGTGAGCAGTTTTCCTCTGCTCTACATACACAAAGACTTCTCATAGACAGTAGGGATTAAGATGGGCATATTGGAAAAGGCAAATATCATCCTGCTAGGACAAGTGGAGGTGCAATAGAGATGCTAGTGCCTGCTAGAAAGAGTAGAGAAGCATGTTTGGAGCCTGCAGAGAGGAAATATTGATTTAGTTGTACCAAACACAGGGTCTGAAAAATAAAGTTCCCCTCGAAGTACTTCTTGACATTTCATAAATATAGGAAACAGCACGGCTCTCCTGAAGCATGTTAGAGCTCCTCCTTAGAAGCCATACAATATGGTTTCTTCTCAGGTGTCACCTCATCTGAACTTGAGGCCACACAGGAGGATAGGCCACATGCTTGCAACCCATATGACTCATTCCTCAGATGCACCATAAAACTAAGCTTTCTTTGCACGTTCAGTGTTTCTGATGGCAAGGAACAATTTTTAGATATTTGCCCCTTTGTGATTTTGCTGATCCCCACAGGGGCGAAAAGATTGCAATAGCATGAGCAAGAGGACTGCCTAACATCACTCAGGTTTTCAACATCTTTCTCAGCTGCTTCCTTTATTTACGCTACTGTAAATAAGTTTATGCAATTGTGACTTGACGCTAAGTCTCTCTCGCTTTACATAACTGTGGGCTGGCTTTCCTAACAAGTAGGATGTGACTTAAGTAGACTTTTAGGCTGAATAGACTGCCAGCCTTGTAGGGTCATCTTTATTCATTTCCTCTGCACAGATCCTGCATTCCGTACATTGAGGCCTCTCTTGGTCTGTTACATGCCGTGTTTGTTAATGACTACTAACCACCAGCCAAAGTGCTTTGTTTCTTTTCTTGGAATTTACATCTCAGGCCTTGACTGATCTATCCACATTCCTCCATGGACTTTGTGATTTTGTTTCAGGTTTTTTCCTTCTGGCCTGCCTTTTTTGGTGCCCCACTTCTATGGCATCAAAGCCTGATTATTTGACACTTGCGCTGTTCGGAGTGTCATTGCATTGGTACAATGCATCATGTTTGATCCTGTATCCATGAGTGCTCAATTTCAGTTAATTTAAATTCCTTTTAAAGGAACTACAGCAAAATACAAAAGTTTGAAAAAACATTTGCTCCATTCAGTTCCAAAGAATTGTTTTGGCTGCACGGTGAGGTTTGAAAACCCATTAAATCCACACAGAAGTCTTTGATGGATGAAATCAGTAAACTGAAATACAAATTTTTTCAGGGATTAAGAGACAAAATATTACAGATAATTAAGAAAAGGGTTAATGCTGTAAAATCAAACAAAGGACTACATGCCAGCTTAAGTTTATTAGGAAAGAGAAGCCAGTGACTGATTTGGTTAGCCTAGAGGATCACAGGATGTTAGGAAACATGAGGAAATGTAGACAATTGCTGTGACTGCAAACCAACTTTATGTATCTGTCTTCTCTGTTAATTTTGTAGTTGCACCTGTCTTAGACATGCTTTCTCCTTGTAATGTACATTAAAAAAAGAGATATCCAAAAGAGGATTGCCTGATCAAACCTGTAGTTCAGAAAGAAGTAGTGCTGTTAGGAGGTAATCAGCATCTGAATTGACTTTAAAAACCATTCTGCTCCTCAATTGAAATTGTTGCTGAGAGGGATCAGAATTCATAAGTAGTGCTCTTGTGTTAAAAAATATTCCGTGGTTAACTCAGTGTTTTATACCACAAAACCTTACCTTTATTCCTAACAATTTTTCGAAACTGTAGCTCCAATAGAGAGAATGTTGGAAGATGATGTTCTCAAAGTAAGACAGAAAACAGGTTTTGCAAGGGTAAATCTTGCTTCTCTTGTGGTTAGAACCAAAAAAAAAAACATTTGGAATGGAGTAAAATAATCAACTTTTTGGACCTTCTGTTGTTTTTTCCTGCATATTGGCATGGCTACTTTGATGGCATTGATGTGGAACTAAACCATGATTGTGCTGGTTTGTTCGGTAATGGAAATAGTCTTTCAGATCTGCCTTCAGCTGTTTTTTTTCTGATAATTGCTTATGGAATTCATGGCAAAGCTGCATAATTCAGGGACATGTTCAGAAACTTAGCCCAACCTAGGAAATAAAATAATGCTCCCATAAATTATGAGTACATGGAGAAAGTTGTTACATTGTTTTCCTGGACAGTTTTGAAAGCTCAGTAGTACTGATCAGACAGGACCAGGGCTTGCTCTTTTTTATATTAGATACAGTGTGATAGTTTGAAGTACCTTAAGTGCAGTTCTGGCACTATGCAATGTGAATGTATTATGATAACAATATGCTAGAGAAAAAATATGTTGAGAAGGACAAATGGAGATTGGTGAATCAACATTGCAAATACTGTAACACATAGAAGCACAATAGTTTGTGAGATTTCATTCAAATAGTTTCCAGGTATTTGTGAAAATGTTATCTTCACATGACCCAGTGACTAGATATGAAGAAAGCAGAAGTGATTCATGAAATATTTGCAAACCAAAAAAGCCTTCAGTGTGAATGTTAAAACCAAACCCATTTACAGTAGAGTCTGTCCTTTATGGGGCTCTAACAGACTTATTGTTGTATGCAAAAGCATGGGATTTTTGGGGTAGCCATTGATACAGCTACTATGATAAACCCCCCTGTAGTATGTTTTGTTCCCAGATACCAGTGATATACTGGAAAAATAGAAGTTTCAGACCTTTTCCTTTGAATGGAGCATTCAGGAATACTCTGTCAAAAGCTTAGGTATGCTCTTAAAATTCTGAGACAAATCTGAATTTTACTGGTTGAATTCCTGTGCAAGTGAAGCAACTTTTCCTTGCTTTTGTCAAATGAACCTGGGTTTAGTGAATCTCAAGAGGTACAAATGGCCTACTGGGATGAAGCTGACATGCTTATAAGTTACTTGTCTTCATCTTAGTTCAACCACATTAACCAGTGGAGTTCTATATTTCCTAAACTCGGTTACTTCTTGTCTGAGATTGCCCAAGAATCATTTATATAACCCCAAGGGGTTATATAAAAGAAGTTTCTAAAATCTCCAGATCTGTCTTTTCTGCATGATATAGTGCAGATGTGCAGTGGTTTACTCAGTATTTTAAAGAGCTCTCCATGAGTCAGTATCCCCAGTATTGTTCTTGGCCCTTTTTCAGACCTGAGGTTGCTGGGTCCATCCTCTATAACCTCTGGTTTTCTGTGGTTTATTACTTTGGAGGCCTTGTTTAGAAAACCATTCCTGTTTGATAATTTGTCTATTTATATGTTTGCCTTTAAGATCTTAGCATATCTTTGAAATTTCTTGTATGTTAACAAATTCTGTCAGATCGGGAGAGGCAGGTCGGAAAGTTCATTCTGAGTGGTTATGTCAGATGCAGAAAGGAAAGCAAGAGCCATCGTGTTACCACACCAGTGTTTTGTGTCTTACAAGTGTCTTCATCAAATTGAATGAAGGATAATTATCTTTTCAGACAGATTTTTACAGGCAGTAAAAGCTCTGTGCTGGTTGTCTCTCTTACCCAGCCAAGAACCCAAGATTTCCCTGGCTGCAGGATTGTGTCCGTGTTCCCTGTCAGAATCCAAGTTCTCCTACTGCTTGTAGTGCTTGCACTGTGTAAATCGAGTTCCTTAGCAGATGGTGGGGATGTCTATTTTTTTTCTCTTCTGCAGCCTACTCTTTGCAGGATTGTAATCAGGAAATGAGGTTCAATCTCTTGATCCAAGTATCCTAACCCCTGAGTATGGATGAGATTTATGAATACTTTTTTTCTCTTATTTTGAATCCTCTGTCATCATAAAAGTGCTCTCATAAGGATTTTCATTATAGTAATACTTCCACCTGGGAAAACGGATCTTTAATTTCAGATGTTCTCATGAAGAAAATGTATTTCTTGAATATAGATATCTCTTACCTTCTGCAAGTCATTGAAGATCTTTTAGCAACCACAGAAGCCATTTCTGAAAATGAAAGAAAGTGAGGATTGTCTTTTTCCTGGTTTTTGGATCTTTTTGAGATTTAATGGCTATTGGAGGCATCTTCCAAATAATACCAAAATAAAATACTGATAAAATACTGTTAATTTTAAAAACTGCGTGTATTAGGATTAGTTTATATGCTCTCTAGACAACATACTACTTAACCTAGTCCCTATTTTTGTATGTATTGACAAGGAAAATAATGTTTTGAATATATTGTGATTTATCTGTTTAGTGACTTTTCTTTGACAGTCATGCTTTTTAGCTTTAATATTCCCAGGAAATAAGAACTGAAGCTTAGGGAAATTAAATAAACCTGCAGTCATAGCAAATTAAATAGTTTAAATAATTCCTGGGCTTCTGGAGGCAGTGTGTCTCACTGAGGCTTTGGGCTCTGTAATGGATTATAGTGTTGGGCAAGGAATTAATTTATGGAACGAAAAATGTTTGTTAGAAAGATTTGAGGTTAGTGTGTCAAAGACTTAACCATTTCCATAATAGGCATAAACCAGAGAATATTTTTTTCTATTGTTGTACAGAGAAGGAACTTGTGTTAAAGAGGAAGAGAATGATTTCCTTGAGGTTCTTTTTTTCCCATGTTAGTATTTTTATTTCTACATATCATAACAGGAATTGGCAACATTCACATCCACATGGTCTTGAGAAGAATGTCATCTGAGAGGCAGAGAGATGTACATAAATTTTTAGATTCATTTTCTTTTATAGTCTTAAGTTCAGGAATGATCCATCTGCAATAAATTATTAAATGAAAAAATTAATTCTATTAAATTATAAAAATCATGTTCAAAGAAGCCTTGGGTTCATCCCTCTGTCCAAAAGCAGGGTCATTCTATTTGTGACATTGTTTCACCTGCTAAAAAAACTTATGCTAATAGAGGCAGTATATATTCCTCATCAATTTATTCTGATGAAAATCAGGCACTGCATCTGGAATCCATTAGTTGTTGTCCTGTCTACCATGGGCGTTTAAACATTTTATTTCTAGATTCCTGATGTACTGTAAGACTTGTATGGCACCACTCTTGCCTGTGCCTGGTGCCTGGTGTAACGTGTCTGATCTCTGCCCTCAGGCAGCATTTCCTGAACCCCTGAATGCATTAGTTGGGTTCCTTCTGTCTCCTGCTGGTGTGTGTCCTTCTTGTCACTTAGAGCCACACTCAGTGCTGCAGCTGAGGCTTTACAGGTGCCCAAGGGGATAGTGAAGTGGGATTATTTCCTGTGCTGTTCAGGCCATACTCCAGTGTAGACAATCAGTACAATCCCTGCTGTTTTCACAATGCCACGATGTTGTTGACTTATCTGTGAATGATTATAACCCTGGGATCTCTTCCCACAGACCTGCTGCTGGCGCAGTAGGATCCCAGCCAGTGCCATCTTCTCGTTGAAGTTCATTTTCTTGTACTTGCCCAAAGGGATTAGCATTTTTTAAAAATTATTTTTCCAGTTTGCCAAAATTTCCAGAATTATAACCTGCACTTCACCCTATTATTTGGTCTTCACTCTATTATCTGCTCATCACCCTAATACCCTACTATTTGAGTCCTACATGTTGAATAATGGTAATCTCTATTCTACCCTTCTTGCTGTTTTGAAAATATTAAACAGTCGTGGGTCAAAGACAAACTAGTTTTTAAAACCCCACCCAGTGAAACCCCAACCCATATCTACCCTATGGTAATTAAGACAAAACCAAAAAAAGCAGGTTTCTCTGGTTTGCTCTGAAGAACATTTAGTGTGCCAGGATAAGAAATCTGGTACTTGTTGATCATGCAGGCCACCCTGCAGAGGCTGTGCTATCTGTGGCCAAGAAAAGGAATGTGAAGAGCAGCCTCCCAGCACAAAAGGAAATTGAGGTGTGGCTCTAGATGGCCACTGCATGGCCCTGCTCTTCAGGGTGGGCAGGCTGAATGACAAAGGTTGACACCGAGGAGTCACGTATTCTTTCACAAGTCTGCAGGCCCCGCAAGGGCAGTCTCACATTCTCTATCCATAATCCCTATTTAAAAAGTGGGACTGTTTAACATTGTTACTCTAGCTGATCTGATGTTCAGTACCATTAAGTTACCAGTCTTAACACTTAATATATGAGGGATAAAAAGGAGGAAGAAGGAGCTGGGAGATTCCCTGATGGTTTTAGGAATGCATACCAATTTGCTCAGTGCTGAGTGCATAGCAGGGATTTCTCTTATAGAGAGAAATTGAAATCTGATTCTGTGTTCTCTCTTGGCTCTTTCAAGACTTTCTCAGTTTAGGGAAGTTAATACTTCTGTGCTTTTTTTTTTCTATATGACTAAAATGATCCAGAAATGTGAAAATGAAAGGGAGGTTTGAGAGGTCATGTAACCTCCCACTGAGGTATCATTAGTTTAGAAACTCCTGAGACATATTTGTGTTCAAACCTCCTGTGAATGTGACTTAAAAGTTCCACAGCTAACTTCTTCAAGAGCTTTTTCCTTAGTAATGCAGTGTTTGTACTAATCCTCAGCTTCCACATATTATACTTACTTCTTGTTTTCCCTACCATTAAAGCTGGAGAAAATTGCATTGCTATTATTTTAGTAACATCTTTTCTTATCTTACAAACCTTAGACCTGGCTTTTTCCTCATGGTCCTTCATGGTTGCATCTTTTCCAGATGCTGTCTCCCCAATTTCTTCAACCTCTTTTAGTCCATGCTTTTTAGTTGAGTCAGCATTCATGTTGCCCTTCTCTGGTCTTTTTGTCCAGATCTCTGCCTTCATCTTTATTTTGCTTGTCTTCAAAGCAATACATATTGTTCTACATCAGCATTCAGAAGCACTGTATTTTCACCTCCACTGTCTGATCCACAATTAATCTGTAAATTTAGAATAAGTTGAGATTTACCTTTTTTGTACCCATCTTGATGTAACTACTTTATACTCAGGTCAGTATGGTAGGAGAGCACTTTGTAATTAAAATGTAAATTGTCTTGATTCAAGAAATCATTGTGAGATCTGTCTGTAAGTCACATATGTTGGAAATGAAAAATCTGCTTAAATGCATTTCTTAACCCGAGTTCATGAATTTGAAGTATTTTAATTGGAAGAAAAATATCTGTGGTGTTTATACTTCATCATGATACTGTGTCACCCTGGCAGTTTTCAGAACTTCTCCTCAAATTCTTGTTTATCGCATACTGACTGTGGTAGACTGGAAATAATATGTTTATTTTTAGCAGTTTGCCCACACAATCATGCAAATCTAGAGGATAAAGTTGTCAAAACTTCTAAACATAAATACCATGGAGTTGATTCTGCAACAGATGGAAAAGTGCCAGAACTGCCACTGACGCGAGGGCAGCCTGACATTCAGGGTGAAAGTAATTTATTGTAGAGTGGTTACAATGCAGTGAACAGAGGGCTTGCATTTGGGGAAATTGGTGTTGTCTTCTTCCATATTTCCCTCTCACAGTCATGACAGCTAAGCAAAAACAGGAGGTGAGACAATAAAACAGCTTAATGAAGGATGGATACGATTTTTCTGGTTTAAGTTCATGTTCAAGTTTTTTTATTCATAGGTCACATCTAGGAAAAAACACTTTTCACTTTCCTGCCACCCTTTCTTTTGAGAATAGACATTGTATCATCAATTACTTATTTCCAAGTATTGCCCCACCACCTTTTCACAGCAGACATTGTCTATATCTCAATTTCCTTAGTACAGGCTGTCACTTCACAGAAATGAGGAAGAAGACATCAAATCACAACGCATTTGAACCCCCTCCCCATCCCCCAAGGACATATTTTTACAGAAAGAGCTGGCAGTATTTCAGAATTTGTAGAATTTTTCCTTTCCCTATGGGTTGAATCAGACCTTGGCCAAGAAAACCCAGTCATTAAAAACAAGCCATTGTAATAGCAGTGCAGCTGTCAGATGTAACATTGGGCTGTGAGTGGTGTTGTAGGTGGTGCTTCTAAGTAATTGTTTCATTATTCCATTGTTAGTGAAGAGCTTAGGGATAAGGCTGAGAGAATATGACCCTTAAGAGACCATGTGTCCTCCCATGTACAAGTCTGTTACATTTACCCAAAGAATGTGCCAAATTTGCTTGCCCTGAGTTTTGTCATCCAAACCATGATGCAGGCACTCTTGGTCATTGGTAGTTCCGAGCGCTGTTCCTGAGAGGAATCCACGTCCTGCCGGCCTCACGCTGCCCAGTGCAGAGATGTGTGAATGCTGCCCTCAGTAACCTGGAGCTGGAGCACAAACTGAGGAACAACCTGGTACCAACCAATGCAGGCACGCTCAGAGTAGCTCCAAAGGATGTTGTATTTTAATGGTTTGTGGGGCTTTGGTTTTTTCTTTCCAGAAGTGAATGTTACAGTGATGGACCTATCTTAGTGCAGGTAATTTGCCTGGGAAGCAGATAGAGTGGTCAAAACAGAGAAGAGCCAGCATGGCAGAGCATGATATTGAAGAGCTCTGATGTCAAGAGGAAGTGTTCCATCCCACAGTCTGCCCAAGTGGGCACTCCAAGCAAAGCACATGTCTCTCTCAGACACCGTTTCCTGGTGTTAATAAGTTAATAAGTGGAAGTGGTCTGCAGGGGAAGTGATGTGTCTGTCACAAGTTTGAAAGTCTAAGGATTTGACTAGGAGAGTTTGAGGACAGCTGCCAGGACTGCAGCTGTCAGTTCAGAGCTGTTCTGGAAAATTTGATTTTTAATTCACCACATTGCTGAGAATACCTTTTTTGTTGTTGTTGGGGTTTTTTTTCTGTTTGTTTGTTTTGTTTTGTTTTTGCTCTTTACCTTCTGAGCATGTCGTAATTCTTACTTGCATAAGAAAGGCAGAGGTGCTGAACCCAAACCCACTTATAAGGCACTAGGTAAAGGAGTAAACAAATTAAATCAGCCACAATAAAGTCATGCAAGCCACACCTTTCTCCTGAGGCTAAATATAAGGAATTTGAAGAATTCCTAAAGTTAGCTGCCCAGCAATGTTGCAGCCGCACCTCCACCCCAGCAGCACAGGGGACACTACAAGGAGAAAACATCTATATTCATTTCAGAAATTATGAAAGTTTCAAAAAAGAAAGCAAAAAAATTCAAGATTTTTGAGTTCATGGTGGTCATGTTTAATAATGTCATGGAAACATTTGAGGTGTTACATAGAGACCATGTCACAAAGTGGACCCAAAGGAGTCTGTGTAATAACTCAGTTTCCTCGCCTGGCTGGGTGCTCTTATGAGCTAATTATAAGGGAGCTACAAGCCACTCTCGTTTGTCAATAGTGCCAAATTTCACAATTTCATGGCAAGACTTTCTGCAGTTGCTTTAATACTTCACTGTTGCTTGGTGTATCAAAGCAGTGGAGAATGTGAGTTACCTTTTTATACCTTCCTGCTTTTTGGAAAAAAGAATTGAAGCACAGGAACATGGATTTCATATAGGAAATCATAGGACTCACAAAATATTGTATTTTGAAAATGTCATTAATTGAAGCAAAATGTTTCTTTAAAGCATTCGAGGTGATAATTTTTCTTCTTGCAGTCATTATCAGGCTCCCAGTTGATGCACTATGTGATACACTGTATTACAGCTGGGTAATGCCATGTCATGATAAAGTAATGATCCAAACTCTTGCCCACTTGAAGATTGCAGGCTTGAGCTGGTGGCTTGTCTTCCTCTTCTGGCCACTGATCAGTAGAGCCAAAGAATGGGTTGACAGGGATGAATCTGCATTTCTGTGGATTTTGGTTAATTTTTGTATATTCCATCTCAAATTCAAACCCACCAACTTCATGCAACTATATTGTGTGAAGTCCTGGCCTTTGCAGTAAAGTTTTTAAAGAATAGGCATCCAGTGAAATGTTTATAATCAGCAGGCACCATAGTGAGTCACCAGGATGAGTCACTGACCTAGTTGTAGTGCACGGGATTGTGAAAATGGGATCAGACTTCTCTCTGCCACACAGAGAGGGTACACTCAGACTGGCATCTGCTCTGTGCCAAAGTGAGGATGTGGCCCTGCATGGTGGGTACTAGTATGATCACAGAGCATGTCCTCAGAAGTTACTCCACACAATGTTAAATGAGTTGCCATATGAACTTTAAATTAGAGATTGCCACCAGCAGCAACAGAATCTTTACAGTCCTGAGCACACTGACCAGTGCTCTATCACCACCAACAGTGTTATCCTGATGTTTTCCAAGTTAAGGACAGTTATGAACACAGCCAGAGGGGGCTGTCAGGCAGGTTGTATGGTTGTGGTTCAACCTGTCCATCTACTGAGCAATATACTGAGCTGCTTACTGTACTGAGGGAGAGAGCAGCCTAGGTCAGCTATCGAAATGGCAGGCTCATCCTTATATATAGGTCACTTTCTTCCTTACCTATCAATTCCCCTTGTAAATATTTCTCAAATGATGGACAAGCATTTTGTCAGTTGCAGACCTCTGTTTGGTGTTGCTAGAAGTTTGATGTAAACCAGAATGTTGTTATAAAGGGTTGATTGCATTCTGTTTACTCGTCTTTAAGCTCATTTCCCACTGGGAACTGGGTGAAATGTATTTCACAAACACTGTGGAAAGATCACAGTGTTTCAGGCATCTCTCCATGAAAATGCTCAATGAAAAAGAGCAATGTGGAAACTTACAGTGAGAATGTATGCACTGCACAGGCCATGTACCAGAAGCTGCACAGCACCCTGGTGTGGGAGAGATCATGAAAAGAGATGAGGCTAGCCAGTAGCAAGAGGCTCACATAAAAGAAGACTAGGGAAAATAAAGGGCTTAGTTGCAAAACCAGTCAAAGGGTGAATGTTATGGTGTGGTGCCCATTCACAGAGCAGCTGCCCTCAGCTTGACCACCAAATTGCTAGACAGTGAACTCAGTGAATCTCACAGATTGGACCAACCAGATGTCATAATAATTAATTCCAACTGTCCACTAATTGAAAACAGCATAGAGACAGCAATTTCTTGTTGACAACATTAATAGGAAATCATCTTTAGGTGGAAAAGGCTCAGGTTTTATAGTTTTGAATCATGCAAAAGGAAAGAATAAAATTCTGGGTTCTAAGATAGGCTTTGCTAGCACTGTTTCCATCTTTCAGAAGAGACTCACTCAGCACCCATAATTCTAAAATCTGCCTTTGAAAGCTGGTGTCTGTGTGTAAGGCAGGGCTTCTTCACAGGTATGCATCTGTCTATTAAGAAGCAATAATTTCAAATCATATTTCACAAAATACTTTGGAATTTTATAAAGGATTTCCAAAAACTTTACCATAGGAGTGCTTTGCTTCTTTTATGTCAGTCCTAACTTTACTGCATAGTGTAATTATCCTTGAAGTAAATTAGTATTAGGCTGCTTTTTCTCTTACTTATATGTGATATTTTAATGTGTATTTTTGGCTGAGGACTTAAATGCCCAAATTGCATTGAAATGCTTTAGGGCCAGAGCACACAGTTCCTGTAAAAACTGTTGCCTCTAGGAGTAACTCCAATGTTCAAAAGATCCAAAGTGAAGCTTCTTGTCTGCATATTCCTGTTCTGTTTCTCAGTTTATTTGAAGGGTGTTAAAAATGAGGAAGGCAAAGATTGTGCCTGTTGATACGCATAACAGTGCATGAAGAGTTCTGGATCTTCTCTTTTTTAGGATGAAAGCCTTTCCATAAAGTAATAGGGCAGTCATTTGCATCTGATCTATAATGTTCAGGTCTTTTAATTGACTAGCAAAGCATGGTCCTCAGGATACCACAGGAAATTAATTAAGCAGAGCTACTTTGTTTACATGGTGCAAATGGGAGCAAAATTTACCTGCAGCTGAGACATGATTGAGATTTATGTATTACACCAGAAAAATATTACTATCACTTCTAAGATTTTATATATATATATATTTAAGAACACTATCACTTGTGAGATGTCTGTCATTAATTGTTGATAATTTAAGAAATTGTTCATTAAAGAATTCAGATATAATTGTTGCAATTACAGTCTTTTATACTGCCTAGCACTTTAAATGGAAATCTCAAAACTTGGTTTTACAGTTCTTTGTTTGCCACAAGGAAGTGGAGACATGAATTAGAAAAATAATTAAGGCGTTAGCTTTAATGGAGGCTTAGGAGTTTCGTTAATTGTTTGGGTTTCTCCAGTACAATTGATACTTGGTATTATAAAAAAACCCCAAGGACAAACCAGCCAAAACCAACCAAAAAAAATGCAAACAACCATCTAGCACTTAGTGTCTTTAACACAATAACAAACATTTCTACAGTTCAGCACTTGTGAGCAACCCTAGAATAGCAAACCTGTGCAAACAACTGAGATCTTCTGAGAAACTTTGAAGTAAAAAATTATTTTGTGCAAAACTCAGCACTTTGTGACCTTTCAGATAATGGCAAACCAATGTTCTCATCTCAGCACTTGCCTGCTTTTCTGCAATAATATGCCAGTGTGAATGTACAACAGAAAAAACCCACCAAAAAGCCAAACATTTCAAGATTTCTTTTCCAAGGTCATTTAAAGTGAATAAAAATAGATTTGGTCATTTATAAATGCATTTTATAATACACAGAATCAAGTGCAAAGGGAAATACTTGGGATTTTGATATTCTGGAATACTTGTACAGGGAAATGTGATTTTTTTTTTCCTCCTTCCCAGAATCCTGAAGCAACATTAAAAAGGAAGAGTGAGCTAGGTTGGGATAACTGATGAGCTGAGATTAAGTATTTGTTCCATTTCACAGCAACTTCAGGTGTAATTCTACTGTTCACTCTGATGCTTGCAGGGTGCCTTTTTGGCTTTTAGCAGCATGCTACAGGAAACCATTTCAGTGTGTGCTGTGGGTGTAGCAGTGTGGCAGGGACAGCTGGACAAACTGCTCCAGTCTACAGAGCTGGCTTCCATCCCCGTTCTCTTCCTGGTCAGAAACATGACTGCCCTTTTCCCATATTCTCTGTCCCTATTTCTGACTCATTTGCTGTTTCTTTTTATATACAGAAGGGAATTGTGCGGGAGAGTTAGAGCTGCTTCTGCAACTCTGTGCTGCTCATGCAAAGGCAGTATCTGGATACCTCGCACATAGTGCTCTGCAGGCCTGGGGGATCAAAGTATCTGGCTCACAGCAGACTTTTTCACTACAATCTTCAGCTCCTCTGTATGTGTCATCTCCTGGTGGCAGTGGAGGAGGGGAGGGAGAACAGAGCAGCTGGACTGGCATTTGTCACGTGGCAGTAAAAATAGCAAATCACCATTACAATTTTGGCCTGAGTTATATGAGATTCAAGGATTTTTTCATGATGGTTATAAAAGTGACCTTTAACAAATGTTTTGTGGTCAAATAAACATGAAACTTTAGGAAAAGGAAAGTCCAATTGCGTACAGAATATTCTCAGCTCTTACACAGAACTGGGAATCTAACAATTAGATTACTGATGAACCATCATAGTCAGAACGTGTTTCACAAACTGGAGTTAGTCTATGGAGTATTTATCATGCATTTAATCAGAAAAAGTCTGGAAATTCATCTGGAGCACAAGCAGCCTTTGTTCAGCAAACTGCTGACATGTTCCTTCAGGCAAATTTTTCCTTTGGCTGGATTAGTTAAGCAAATAACTATGCAGAGTGCTTAGTCCTGGGTTTTCAATTCTGAAGGAAATTTATCTCCTTAATGGGTGCACTGCATATATGAGTATGTCAAAAAAAGATCAAAGTCACAGTCTTTGGGACTAAGTTTTGATTCAGTAAATTTGAGGTCCTTTGAAAAAAAAGAACTCTGGTTCTGAGTTATCAGCAGGACTGCTGGTGATCATCACCAGGTGGTTAAGAAACACTTTTCATACCACTGGAGTCCTGTTCGTATTTTTGTGCCCTTTTAAACAAGGAAACAAGATTGAAATCAAGTATTCTTATTGTAGACTCCTGAGGCAAAATGCTAGCAAGCTACAGGGCACTTGGCAGTACCAAGTAATTAATGAATACACACCAGTTGTCCCATAACTCTAAGATAAAGGCCAATTAAGAATATGGCTTTGGAGAGCCCTCTAATAGTAAAAGATAAAATTTATAATTTAGAAATCCTTTAATAGACAATTGAGAGAAAGAGAACTCTGCACGTGCAAGTGCTTGGTAGTGAGCTAGCTCCTGTACAGCCAGAGTTTAAAAAGCCAAATACTTTTCTTGGGGTAAATAATGTAATTCTCTCTGTATGCCTTTTAGGAGTTTGCAAGGGAATGTCAACATCAGTAGAGATGATGCAGACATTCTCCTGAAATATCTTACATTGTTAGCACTACCTGAGAGATCAGTTTTTTCCAAAGGTGTCCAGTGGTGTCTTCACCTAAGTCTTAAAGTACAGTCCACAAGTATTTGGCAAATGGTTAAAATATGTTTTTCTTTCTTGGCTAAGATCCATATTTTCACTTAACCCAAGATACTGTATTAATTTTCTTATGACTGCTACACTACTATAGAGACTTTTTCAATTATGTACCAGCTGTGTACTCTTTTTCTGAGTGTTCTGCATACTTGATTTTTTTCTCACATGTTTCACAGACTGATTAACTCAATCCCACCTCCTTTGCCATTAAGAAATTTGAATTGCCATTCTGTGACCACTACAGACTTGCCTGCAGCTGCTTTTGGACTTCGGCAACACCCAGTTGTTGTTCATAGGCCTGAGTGACGCTCTGACTTGACTGGGCCTGTGTCTTGTTCTGCAACATGTAAGTTGTGCTTGTATTGTGCAGCTCATTGCCCCACTTTACTTCTCCTGAATTCCCTTCCCCACTGCCTTTTGTGGCTCAGAATGGCAGAGCTGAAGTCAATGAGACTATCTAAGGAAGGAACTGGTCACATCTGCCTTTCCTGTTGAGCTTTTTCCCTTTTAGAGTTTTAGTTGCCCTATTAACACATAAAGGAAACCAGGGAGTTGTTCCTCCTACAGAGTACTGTACACTGTAGTGGAGATGTCTCCTAACACCTCCTCCCTGTGGGCAGAGTGGAAGTATGAAAGCATGCCTGGGTCTTATGAGGGGGTCTGAGCATCACAAGTCAAAGTACACATTAAGGTACACAGGAATAGAGATACCAGATCTTTCAGAAACCATTTTGAAAATCATGAGCAAAACAGGAAAGCAAACAATTAGATAATGAGTACATACTAATGCAGACATGCCCTACACCCAGGTGAGAGAAGTTAACAAAAAGCCAGGGTGAGCTTCCAGGAAAGACTACTCAAAGGCTCTATGGGGGGGCTGAAGAGGTTTGGGAATCTGGAAGCATCCTGAGAGCATGAACAGAGGAAATGTAGAGAGCTGTGATGAAAGCAGAGTTTGGTGTTGCATACATGAAATATGACAGAGGTTTGTAGAAAGCTGCTTGTGCAATTTTTAATATAAACACACCAGCCAGCCCCCTAAAGAGAGTGTGGAGAGACAGGAGTCTGCCTCTCCCACGGCTAGTAAGATTGCCCATCAAAAAGGGAAATGGTCTTACCCTGTCTTGCTCTACAGACACTTCAAAACGTTTCTCCAGTTTATTGTATCTCATGTACTCTGCCTTTCAGGAGCATCCATGTCCTTCTCAGTTGTATGGAAGGATCATGCAAACAGACAAGATATGGCTGGGGGAACAACAAATGAGCTGGGATTCACAGCCAAGAGAGAGGAGGTTCACCTTCCTCTATTTCTCTGTTGTATCTTACTCTTTTGCACCTACTATTCGATGGATTTGTTTCCTACTGAGTGCAACTCCTCCCAAGCTGCAGCTGCCTTTTAGCAGATCTCTCTCAGACGGCCACATTGCTCGTTCTGTCTGGCCAAGCTGATATTTGATAGTGGCAACATCCAAGCCAGCACTTTTAATATAAGTTACTCACTATCTTTAGCTGTATCTCTGTGTTGAAAACTGAGATTACAGTATTGTGGGAGAGAAGAAAATGGCAACATAATGGAAACTAGACAGAATGCCCATCTTCTTTCTTGAAACATGTTGACAAACTGTTGAGATTGTAGCTCTTCATCCATCTCTAGCTGTCTATGGAAGGCCCCCCAGCAAATAGAAGGTAGTTCTGACTTTTTGGCTGCCTGCCTTGTGTCCTGAAATCTTGCTAAAGGGGAAGCCTTATAATCTGCTCTCTCTTTGCAGTGTAGAGTATTGCAGCTCTTTGGAGAATATTTCTTTCCCTTGGTTATTGGAGGTTTTATTGGCTGTTTGGTAGAGAAAAGCTCAAACAAGCAGATGTGTTAAGGTTGGTGTCGTTCTTTCATTCAATGCACAGGCTTTTCTAACCAGAAAGAAAAACTGTTGAGGACTGACCTTCTTGTTAAATGTGTGAGACAGCAGAAGCTGTCTGGCTTGACTCATGGGTTTGACAGAGGAGTTAGTAAGTTTACCTGAGGACATTCTGAAACATCATGAGACTGGTAGTAGCTAAATATAAGGCTACTCTGTTGGTGCCACCCTGGGAAACAGAGCTCATGGGTGTGTGGCACAGAGATAGCAGAGCCTGCTGTGCAGAGGCAGACAGGCTGTCCCACTGACCACTTGCAAGGTGTCAAGGCAGTCAGACTCGCATTTGTAGAGCTGTGGCTGGAGCTAATAATACCCGATACCTGTACGACATTAGGGAGGGAAGAAGAAATTATAAAAAGAAACAAGAATTAATAGGACAAGGAGTACAGATAGTTAAAAACTGAGACTTTCAAGGGATTCCAGATTCTGGGATTTTGCATCTTTGAACATGGAAAGATTCTCACTGAAACTAAACATATCAAAATAGCCAGAAAATAGACATCTGCTGCTTTTCTTTTGACTGCATACTGATTTGACTTGCTACCCTATAGCAACTATGCTGTAATACACATAGGCCCAGATGTTTTCTAATAATAAAAATGTAGCTTGCTAACACTTAAGGAGGAAAGATGCTGGGTCTTCTTCAGGAAGAGAATGGTTTATCCTACTTGATGCAGCTGGACAGAGTTAACCAGCCAGAGTATTTGCTGTACAGTATAAGCCAGTCTGAGCACCAAACAGCAGTCTCCAACGCCAGGTACTATATTAAGCTCCTCTTTGTCACAGGTATAAGAAACATGTTCTGATTTTAACCTGCCCATATCTGGCAGGTTATGGATGTGGAAGGACTGTATTTTGGAACTTGACTCTACCCACAGGTAGCTCTCTCTCTCTCTCTCTCTCACTGAATAGTTCAAGAATTTAACTAGATTACCTGACTCTGAAGGTCTTGCCATGCATGTGTAGTTCTTGAAACTTAATGTCTTCTCAAACTGATTCTCAGCTGTCAAATCAGGCTACCAGTACTTCCTTTCATCCACTACTTTCTTTACTTTTTCTTTCTTACTTAGAACCTGAAATCTTTGCGTTTTATCTTCTTAGGGCATAGCACTTCAGCTTCTCATTAGTACTTCCAAAGTTTAAGGGAAGAAACAGAAACAGGAGCATGTGTGTGGGTACAAGCCCATGGTCAGTGAAGGGTCACAAAGCAAGGTTTGCTCTTTCAGTGACTCCAGAAAAGACATAACAATCACAGCTTGCAGGTGGCTCTGTCACCAAAAGAGAATAAGAATTAAATTGCCCCATATTTGTAGCACCTGATCACTGATCTGTATTAAAAAGTCACACAGAAAGCAGCTACCATAGTGGAAGTTAAAGCATACTAACTTCCAAAATCTGAAAAACATGGGTTTTATTATCTTTTGGTCCAGACTTGAACTAAGGGAGATATCTTGTAAAGAAGTTAAAAAATCAACTCAGTGTATCAAGGATCATGTGACATACATTTTCAGCAAGCAGCCAGAGGGTGGGGAAACACCCAAGTTAGCAATCCTATGAAAATTACAATATTCATTGGCAGCGCCCACAGAATGTCCATCTCCCTGTAGAAACTGGTTTTGCTGCTACAAGCACATTCATGTTTAGATCATTATCTACTCAACAGTTCTTGATCCTCGTACTTCAGAGGAAATGCTGTATCTGTTTTGAAGGTGGATGACAGAGAATGTGAAGACTGACTTTATATACAGGTAATTTAAAGCAATACTGCACATTTATTTTAAACTAGAACACCAGTAGATTTCATATATACCATCTTACACCAGAGTCACTCTCCCTAGCCCTTTGGGATTTAGAAGAATATTACAGGCATAGAAGATAAAATTACACTCCTATAATTTTCCTATGTTTCTATGAAATATAGGAATATATTTCTATGGAATATAGAAATAAATTTCGATGAAATATAGAAATAAATATTTTAGAACAACTTATTCAGGATTAGTCATATCTATGGACTTTTCTTCCTCTCCAGATCTTGCTATGTTAATAACAGTCCCAAGTCTTTCTGTTCTGGGTACAAACAGGTTTCAAAGGTGTTTTCAGCCTATAGTTCCTGGCATTGTTTTTTCAGCTTCATTCTACCTGACCACTTCTTAACAACTTTTTTAGAAGAGAGCTGTAATTTTTTGTTAATACAAAGACACAGAAAAATTTCCTTATTACTTATACAACTAGAGGACAGAAGAAGGACATAACAATAAAAGGCCAGCATGCAAATTATTCTAGTCAGTGCTCAGCGCCTTCCTTTGCGCTGAAGCAGACACTTACTCAAGTGTCACTACTCACAGGGAAGCAACATTTCAGCTCTTGCCTCTCCTACTCTGGACAGATCCTCAGAAATTCTATTCACAATTGCATGTTCTGTAGCACTGTTCCACTCAAAATATGTGAGTTTGACACCTGTTTTATTACCAAATATGTGAAATTTCTTACCTTTTTCCAGGTACATATATGAAACACCATTAAATGTAACTCTTAGCCTTCTGCAAGCAATGCAGAGCCATCAAATAGACAAGGCAGTCAGATAATGATCATTGATAGCATCCAGGTGCTTCACAGGGAAGTTGCAGCAAAGTTTATTATCTCTTTCTTTACCTTTAAGGTTTTGCCTGGAGGCCAGTGGTGAAATCAGACTTTCAACCTGCCAGAAAATTTACAAGTACTTGCTAAGTCACCCTCCTTGCCCTGAAGACTTTCTATTCTAAAAAGTCCCTTTACTATAGATAGAAAGGTGATGCATAAACCAAATCCAGACTCATATTTTGCAGCAGGTTGACAATAATTTTTTTGATGTCTTACCATGAGAGAATCAGGAGTGTTATCTGGGAATGCCCTGAGTTTCAGCCTTGTGTCTTTCCCCACCAACCTCTTTTACATACCAAAAATACATGGAATAGTGTGTGTGACTGAAGTATTTAAGTCACCCTATTCAGTGGGGGCACTAATGGTTATGGAAAACATCCAAAATTTCTGATAAAATGGATATGCAAAACCTCACTCCCTATAGAAATGAATATTCTACCAAACACCATGTTTTCAACAGAGATCAGATTGGAGATAGTTCTGTGGGGGTTTTGTTTTGTTTTGTTTTTTTTAAGTCTTCTCATGGAAAATCATACCATTTATTTCATCTGTGTGAGAAAGGGCAGGATGTTTTGCTGGTTATTTCATCATGTGTGAAAAATAAAATGTTGCCAAAACCTACATTGAACATACTTCCTTAAGAAAAGCAGGTTAAATTACATTAAGCCTCAAGGGATTTTAGTCACTGTAGAAAAGTCAGTCTATAGTTTCTACTTCACTAGCAGGTTGGAGTGCCCATACTTGCCCAGAATATCACTTCTCTATCATACCACCTTCTGAATTTTATTTAAAATACTAATGTCTAAATACAGGTGGCTTTTTTTCTATATGTGAAATTTTGGAAACTCATGTAAAATCCTTTGAGACAACATTTTCTCTTTCTCTCTACATATGTCACAGCTTGAGCCAGAATTCCTTAAATCTGAAATATCTGTACATGAAAGGAACAGATAGTGTTGAACTGGAAAAAGGCAGAAGTCTGATAGCATCTCAATTAGTTTTCATATCTTTATGTTGCTGGGACACGAAGCATGAAATGGCACTTAAAACAAGTTAGGCAATTGAAGGTGATCTGTGTTTGCCACTCAACTTGTTTAAAGCTTTTATCAGCTCTCTGAATGCCTGTTTAAGAGATGCGACTGCCTATCTTGCACTCAATGATATGTTGTTCTCAGTAAATGTACTTAGCATAGAAGAACGGTGTTTGCTTCTGCACACATTGGTATGAGTCATCCACATGATTTTATAGCAGATTTTCATGAAGCACCTGCATGAAAAAAAGGTTGTCAGAATCAGTCTTTGATTCCGCAATGTATTTTCACTTTTTTTTTAGGATTTTGCAGGGTGGAAAAGGCTCTAAAAAGACAAATATGAGTAAGTCATCAGCTGAGAAATGTGGCAGTTGCAAGTTTTATTATTTGAATGCTGACAGGTCATTTCCCCTTTGCCTCTTGCATAGACTGTAATATTATCACCAGTCAGCACCAGCCATCTGGCTTGTCAGCAGAAGGGCAGGGAAATCACACACTAGGCAGGGAAAGCTACTTCTTTTCTTTCCCAGGGAAGTCCATGACAGGAAACAAAGGAAGAAATTATAAACTATGATCAAATAAGATAGAATCATCTACTCAGGAATTTTGTTCTCCTTTCATTGGGTGGTGAGAACAAAAGGCTCAATGTTTAGCTGCTCTGACCTCGAGAAAGCCAAGTCAGTTCTCTGAGCACTGGGGCTTTAATGGTGACTAAAAGCAAATGCAGAGAATGGTTATGTTCCAAGGGGAGGACAAGTGGAATAGGTTGTGGACTACACTTCTACCAGCTGTGAAAGACTACTGAAGAATCCATCTTTGCAGAAAAATATATTGGCTAGAAATTTGGCTTTTTTCTTGGTGCATGTCAGTCTGGCCTATGAAATAAGGTGCAGCACTGCAAGTACTCAAATATGTCACCGGACCTCAACAAAGCCCTTAATTATACCGTGGTTAGCGAATTACTGCATTGCTAAGAGCATGAAATGCTCAGTAATATCTCACAGCTGTCTGCAGAAACCTTTGTGCTGCTGCCAAATAGTTTGTGGGGACATTAAAACAAATAGTGAATTCTCAGCAAAAAACTAGACTGAGCTTACAGAGAACTTACTTACTTGCTTAACGAGAACAGCAGTGTTTTTGGGCTCCATATCTGGGCAATCCTGCCTTGGTGCCTATGCCAGTAAGAAAAAATGGCTCTTAAAACTTTTCTCAGTTTCAACTTTTGAAAGGATGTTGATATCTTCTTTATCCCCGCTTTTTAGTGGTGAATCTGGGCTGTTCGTGGTGTGTCCTGTGTGTCTTGTCAATTTGTGTCTTCTCCCTTTCAAGTACTGTTAGCATGCTTGAGTCATTTCAGACAGATGTATAAACCACTAGAATTCAGACCCTACGGGAGTGATAAGTTACCAGATGCAAGGGGCACATCCTCACTGGATGTGATTTTACAGTTTTTTTAAAAGCTTGAAAGTAGTGGAGACATGGAAATTTGTGACATGAAAACAATTTTTTGAAATGCAGGTTTTTTAATACCAGGAAGCCTGTTATTTCCAGCCTGGTCAGTGTAGAATGGGAAGATCTTACAGGTATGGAATGAAGAGAGTTATTTTTGGAAACAGAGCTGAAGAGTTCTGCTAGTTAACCTAAAAGAGTAACATCAAACAAAGTAGAAAAATGTTATTGTGTAGATCTGAATTATTGGCTATCACCTTTTTTTGTTGCTTTAGGTGAGTCAGAATTTTTCAGTTTCTTACTGACATATTAATTTAGTGGACTATAAACCTTAGTTACTGCCCAGACATGCTGTGCAGTTTGACTAATGACTATGTGAGAAGCATGCTGTTGTCCAAGATAGATCTTACAGATATGCAAAGCCAAAAGTGTTTTTAACAGCTGAGAGTCTGAACATCCACAGTACTATGGCTTGGATTTGTTTGCTGTGTAAATCTTTGTAAATCTTTTTTGACAAATACGCAGATCTTCAGTCAACCATTCTGTGAAATAATTCAGAACTAAATCTAACAATTAAGGGGCCAAATTTTGTAATGAAATATCCTGACACTTGTGTAAACAGCACTATCAATTACTAAGCATCAGTCCTGGGAAGGGGGAAGGTCAGGTGGTGTTTCCTCAGGGTTCCTGTTGCACAGGACTAAAAAAAAAAAAAAAAAAAAAGGGCTCTGCAGGGCAGAACAGTTGTAGGAAAATCAGCTCAGCTTTGATTATATGCCTCTATCCCATTTTGGCTCTATAAAGTCTTTTTCAGGCCTGCCACTCCTTGCTGACACATTACCAGGTCACCTCCGCTTCCCTCCTTTTGCTCTCTTTTTCCCAGGGAGGCCACCCGCCAGGTCTTTTTGGACAAGTGCCATTCAGTGAGCCTCTGATCTGCAGACCAGAATTATTCTTCAGACCAGATAGAAATCTATTCAAGCTGCTGTATTTTTTAACTGCTTTTATGGGCTATCAGTATTACACTTGTTCATATCCTTTTGTGGAACAATACATACGACTTCTTGTGAGTCAGAATGAATTTTCTTGGCAACCAACAATGTTCAGGAGGTGAATTTGCCAAACCCTATATTATTCAGTGTCCTTCTGTCTCTGGGGCATTTTAATCGCTGCAGCCATGGGGTTCTTGAAGTATTTGTATCAGGCAGCACTCTCATTGCACAGGAAGATGGCTTTCCTGCCTGCCAGTTCTCAGTGCATTTCCTGCTCAATTCTGTGTCACAGCTTACAGAAATAATTGGTAAAGTGGCCTTACCTTGCTTGCATAGGTTTCTGTTGTCTATGGCATGAGTACTGCTAAGAACAGTACCAAAATGCAGATGTATCTTTGGAAACTCTCTTTCAACTTTTCAAATACCTTTGCCTGCAGTTTGTTTTCTATCAAGTTTTTGCATGAGTTCCCAAGGGAGCAGTAGGAGTTGGTCTCACCTTATAACATGACTGATAATGGCACTCTCAGCAACTGGGAATGAACAGCATGGTGAATGTGTGGTTTTAGGAGGAAATGGTTCCTTATTTCCTTTCACACTGCTTTCCAACAGGATGGTCTTACTTTCCTTCATTGTATTTATTAATAATTACAGACATCCTTTATAGGATGGCTTATCTCCTTCCTCCCTTGAATAATATTTAACCTTGAAGGAGCTAGTTTCTTGCACTCCTTTTCAGGACATCATGAGTAGCAGTATATCATAATATTCTGAATACCTTGGAGTTCTCATTCTGTTCTATGGACAGAAAACAACCAGAAGAGCAGTTCTTCTCCCACCTGTTGGAAAGAATGTTGGTGGGGCATATAATTGATTCTATTCCTGCAAATTGTTTATGGAGAAATTCAAACACATCACCACTCTGTGCTTTAGCATGTCTGAAACTGAAATTTGAGCCTAAATGTTATAAGGGACAGCTATCTCTGATGAGAAAAGCAATGAATGATTCCTTTTCTCATCAGAGACTAAGAAGCTCTGACTGCAGGTTAGCACCTTTGTACACCACTGTCAGTGTAAAGGTGAGCACATTTGAAGGTGCTGATTCACATGCTATGTGATATTGCTTTACAGTTTTGTTACTGACAATGGCTTGGGTAAGTGATTCCAGAGAAACCACAATCCCCTGCACTCAAATGGATCAGCTACTTAAGGCTTTATTTACTTAATTTTTCCTTACACTCGTTCTCAGGCCTTGTGTTTGGGGTGGGGGTTAGTGCGTTCCTATAAAACTAATGAAAGGTTATGGGTTGCTGTAAAAAAGTTGCATTTAGAAGCCACTTTGGTGTGATCAAGTAATTTTTCATACCATATCAGCCTTTGAGAAGGAATCCCTAATTATTTGACCCACCACATGTGAATCATATTCTTAAAACAAGTGAATAATTGAAATTCTTTAATTTGTAGTGAATTGTGATGGAATTTTCAGTTCAGGCAGAATTTTCAGTTCAGTTCAGGCAATTTCAGTTTCAGGCAGAAGTGCCTTACAACGTAGGTATATGAAGAATATGTTCACTGCATTCAATCCCTTTAAATTTATGGTGCTTCACTTTATTGCAGGGTATCTGTATTGGAGAAAGTCAGTAACCAGAGAGGTACAATTAGCTTCCCTTAATGATGAACCCATTGAATAAAGCTGCTGCAGCTGTAAGTGTAAATGGATTAAGCTACTTTCAATCTGCTTTATACAAAGTTAGCTTATACCTACAAGTAGCAGTTTAGCCTATAGTTAGACAAAACACAGGGACACAGACCCTATTGGAAACCTCAGAGTGGTCATTAAAAATTATCCTTCAAGCTTCCTGCTTGATCTATTCCTTGCTTACTTGGTACATGGTAATTGGAAAAGCAAGGCAAGTGCACACTCCCTACATGGTGTTAGGGAAAGGACCTTGTATGCAAAAAGCTACAAGACAAATATTCTCATTCCTTTCCCAATTCATTAAGCAATGCTGTGCTTTTTGTTGCATCTGCTTTCCTGCTTTCTCATATATCAGTGAGGGGTTTTCTTTCTCTTCAAGCTAAGACAAGACTGAGAGAATGATGAGGAGATCAAATAAGTATTGCTTTTGATCAACTGGGAAATTCACTGATACGTAGTTATAAATTATCACCTACTCAAGTTGCCTGGATAACAAGAGGTCTAGTCCATGACAGAATCTGTTAATGCAGCTTATTTCACGTGCTTTTAGCAATGTCAGCATAGATAGATAATTGATCTATCTAATTTGGCCTCCTGCCTTTTGACCTGGCTGTTAACTGAGAGTTAGGTGTGCAGTTTCCAGTCTCTTCTCTCACCCTGAAAATACACATAAGCTGCTTTACTGTAGTAGCTGTAGTACTGTAGTGCCTTAGAAGGACCCTGGATTCATTACTTGCAAAGCTGAGTTTTAGTACCAGCTCTGTCACTGACTCACATATTGGCTCTAAGAATCTTAATTAGTTTTGGATTGTTTAAAATGTCCAGCCCACTTATTTAAAGCTTGTATTTTCTTAGGATTTTTGGGATCTTTTGTAGAGTTATTTATTTTCAGTTCCTGTCAAATCTATTCAAATACATTCAAATTAATTCCCTGAACCAGTATCTTAAAATATGTTCTTTAACGGCAAGTGCCTGAAAAGTCTGTTGATTGTCAGAAAAGTTAGGTGTCTGTCAGGCTTGGCAAGTGTCAGTCTGTTGAGTTGAAGGTCTGCCCCCTGGCTGACCTCTGCTCATGTGCCATGTCATCTGCAGCTTCACCTCTAGGAGATGAGGATGAAGGCTTAGTGCACTGGTGAAGGCTGGAAGGAGGCTTCTTTCCTTCCCTTGCACATGGCTGATTAATCTGCTAACACTGTTATGTTACACAGACAAAAAGCTAAAAAATACAGACAAAGAATCCAAGGAAAGAAAAAGCAGTAAGCAATAGGTACATGTAGGTGAGTAGGAAGCTGGGCACCCAAGGAATGGAAGGTATAATATCTGTTTGAAGAGATTTGGAGAATTATTGTGGGCACAAAGATGACCGGATGAAAGGGATGTATGTCTGCATTGGCATTTACATGACAGAAGTTATTTATGAAAAAAGTGTCACTTAGGGGAATCCCTGGAACAGACTGTTCCCATTGTGTCCACTGGTTGTAAGTATGTTTAGGCTGGAAATTTAAATTCTCTGACTATCACTGCTATTGGTCTGGGGCATCTTCCCAAATGATGAAATGAGGCATGTTATTGTTTCACAGATAAGATCAGTCATTTTAAGAAACAGGATGTTTTGAAGTGGCTTCCTTAAAAATCCAAGGCTCAGCATGTCCCCTAATCTGATATTCTTAATATTTGTTCTCTAGCAAATTAAAGCATTACTTTTCTAAGGATCCTTTTAATGGGGTTCTTATATGTTTGCTTTTGAGCATCTGTGTTTGGATAATTTAATCTTTGTTTTCATCTCTGTCACTGGACTTCTTCAAGGAAACCAAAATATTTTGTAGAAAGAAAAACAGTCCTGTTAGGCACAGGCTGAAGACATAATGGAAATACACCATGCAGTGTAATCTGCTTTTAATTGGTCATATCATTCAACTATTGCTAGCTAGAGAAGACACTGGAAACAAAATGTTTGGCCTCAGAAAAACTAAAATGTGTTAGCGAAAAATAAATATAGAAAATTGATAAATTAGAGTGAAACTAATCATATGGAAACTCTCAGCAAACAATCTTCATGCAATGGCTGGGATAATTTCAAGTATATTAGAGGCATAAATGGGCTTGAAATATTATGGGGCTTTTTGCTTTGAGTTACAGCATTAACATGATCAAGTTTTGATTCTTTACTGCTGTATTTACCCAAAAGAAAGACTAGCTTTTTTTAAAGTTAAACTACTTGGAAAAAGTAATTCTAGATTCCGTCATTCTCCCTTTAGCTTAATGTGGTAATTAATATCTGCTTTTTAAAACTGAGCAAATGTTCAAAAGCTTTCTTTTTTCATTCAGATTATCTAGTGCATAGCCACAGCACAAAACTATCCTACCATTTTACTTCTACTTTTCTTTCCAAGTTTTTTTCTTTGTCCTATCCTTTGTTTGTCCTGTGGCAACCAGCTAGGCTACCTGCCAGTTGTACTGGGCAGTTTTCTGATATACCTTAAATGCCTCAACTATTGAACAGCTGTAGGAATATCAGTTACAGACCAAAGCCCTGTTATGCTAAGGAACTGTACAAACACAAGGAGAGGACCTAAAAAAGCACAGGTCTTGTGGAGCCTTGTAAGCCTTTGCCTTAAAAAGCACAGGCTAAGTGGAGTAACATTCTAAGTGCCTGTGTCTAATTGGTCAGCTGGTAGCACATTTGTTTTGAATCTTACCAGCATACAGGATGGTGACAATGACTATCTCTTTAGCGAGCCAGTGGAGGCTTTTCTGACTGTCTTTTTTTCTTTAGATAATACATAATGCATTGGCTACAACATTGAGCTACACTTTTGCTTTCTCCCCCAATGTGTTTACTGGGGTTGTATGACACAAGGTGAACGTGGTTGGTTTTTGCTACCATGCCCCTCAGCAAAGGCAGGCCAATGTGCCCAGATGCCAAGGTGGTGTGTTCATCAGCCCGAGCCCTGCCAGTGTCACAGGCAAGGCAGGTTTGTTTCAGACCGAGTTGGGCTCTCTGGATGAGTCAGGGTTGTTCACACTGCACCTCCATAGGCCTTTGCAGAATGGCAGCCACCTGTGTGTATGGTGAGAACTGGTGATATGTGCACGTGCTGAAAGCATTCAGCAGTTTCCATTTAAGATTATAGAAAGTTTTGGGGTGAATTTTCCAGATATAGTTGGTTCATTTGTGAGTCTCAGCTAGGCACTTGTCCTGTAAGAGCAGGGTTTCCAGGAAAGCTTTCCATCCAAACAGATTTTGTTATCAATTCACAATGAAGATTAAAGCTAGGTCACCATAGGCACAGAAGAATGAAGGGGCCTCTATGAGCTTTGAAGCCTTGTGAGGTCCTCCTGCTTCAGCTTTGCTGGAAAGAGCTGGCTAATAAAGATGAATAGGAGCAATGGAACTAGACAGAAAATTAAAAACTTTTATAGCAGAAATAACAGACACCATGCAGGTACAGATACTGGGTTCCAATGACCCCGGGGCAGGGCAAACACAGCCAGGTATAGGGACACAGGCTCAATCAGAAAAGTGAACTTAGAACATGACCTTATAAGAAAAAGGTCTTGACCAACAGCAAAGAAAAACTGGAAGTTTGACCAAACATAGGAAGGTTCTATTAGCATACTGGCTCCCAAGAACCTACTGTTCCTACTGTGTCCTGGCCAGGTGTCCCCTGCCCTCAGTGCCCTGCCTGCCATGGTTTGTGACCAAATCCCTCTGTAAAAGCATCTGAGGTAAAAACCTCAATAGGGCAAGATCCCACAGGCCTCTGCTTACCCAAAGCAATCAAATAAATCATAATTTTTCATCCAGAATAAAGAAATATCATAAGGAGACCTTTGGGTTTTTTTGCACCTTTGATCCCTTTGTGAGAAGGGGAGAGAGGTGCCAGGGAGCAGCAGGGGTGGGTGTTCACCGAGGAGGGCGAGCTGTGCCCGCGCCGGCTGGAGCGCGGTCAGTGAGCGGGCAGGTGCAGTGCCACATCCAGCCCCAGCCAGCACAGCTGCCAGCTGAGGTCAGGCCAGGAGGGCAGTGGGGCAAGGAGGTAGAGACCAGGCATGGCCACACCCTTGACACAGCCTGGGCAAGGATGGAGGCTGGGGATCTTCTCTTCAGCACTGCTCCTCAGCTGTTGCCTGGAATAAAAGGGCAGGTCCCAGTTTCCTAATCTGAATCCACATTACAGTCAAACACTATCAGGACAGACCTGGAGCACAGACACAGAAACCCTGGGGCAGGGGAGGTGCGGGCAAGGCTCTGGCAGGTAGAACTTGTACAGTCCCGTGTTGCCCTGACTCCAGGGACTGGGTGGTGAAGGTATGGACTTGCCTCCATTTGCTCAGACCTGTTTCCAGTTGTTTATGCAAGAAAATCTGAAGTGCCTGTTTATTTGCAGACCTTGTTCGTATCAGTAAGGTATAGCTTGGGCTTTGATTTTAATAAGGTATGGAAGTGCAAGTGTTTGGGGTTTTCACTTACTTGTCAAATTAACAGTTCAAAAGCCAAAATCTTTAGAAAAGGTTAAATTACCAATTTGCCTATTCCTTATGTGTGAGGTGGACAGTAATTAATCATATCTACTATTTGCATAGCATTATTCAGACAAATTATAGGGAGAGATATCATTATTATGTATATAATCCAGAGGAGGAAAAGAGGTCTCAGTCAGGTCAAACAAGAAGTGAGCCAGCATGTGTGTGGTCAGTCTTCCAAGAATTCATGTTTGGCGCACGAAAACAACTGAGGATCTTGTAATTTTATTTTTCCACAGAGATACTGAACATCTATCTACAGCTTGCTTTGAAATTACCAGGACCTCAAGCATTTCTGAAAATCAGTTCATATTTGTTACCCACTTCTAAATAGACATGGTTACCCACTTCTAAATAGACATAAACTGCAGTTTGAGCCAAGCAACTTGCATACAGAGAATTCACACCTAGCTCTTCTGGAGGATTAGAAACTGGGATCCAGGATTGAAAATCATGTTTACAATCAGGTTTATTTTGAAGTTTCTGGGTATCTGGGTGTGACAGGATGAGAGCAATAGCTTTGCTCCATTACTGTGTTTGAATCCGCCAGTTTATACTAGTTGCCTGGCTGATGTTTTTTTCCTCATTTTCTGATTTTTCCAGCTCATAGCTGCAAAAGAAAAGCTGTCTGTGGACTCTATACAATACAGCTTTGCTGAAGTAAGTCTTAACCCTCTGACATGTCATTCTCATTTGGCTCATCTCTTGCTAGTGGAAAATGCACTCTGCATTTAGGGCTGAGACTACACAAGCCCTAGGAAGAAGCCCACACTCTTGGAGTCCAAGGGGCTGGATGAAGCAAACTACACCATTTGCCATCACCAGAGCACCCAACTGTAACCAGCACGCACACTGCATCTCCAACACACTTCTAGGTGAGTCAATGGCACAGAATACCAACTGCCTAGCGGAGTGAAGCAAAGAATTTCCTTTATACATCACCAGCTGAGACCAGGGGCTGAAACCTTTTGGAAACAGCCTCCAGATGGTCATTAGCCTGGAACTGGAGTGTTCCCAAATATTTGAGGAACCCCTCTGAGCCCTCAACCAAGGTGTCTTGCTGGCTACCCATTTCTAACCCAAGTACTATGTTACTAATTTCCAAGACAGTTTTTGCTGGACCAAATAACTTGTGTAAACCTGATGTTCAGCGTTGCTTTTACAATAAGAATTCATTAATTAGTATCACCATAGCTCTGTGGCTATAGCTGGCTGCTTTCTGTAGGGTCTTCTGAGGAAGGGCTTAGGCTTCTGGGGATACAGATCCAAGATAAGCAGTGAATCAGGCTCACTTCTTTGGCTGGGTAGGGCATGTCTAAGATCCTTCCTTTCCTTCCTCACTCCCCAGGATACTGTCAAAATTTTGCAGAGAAGTTTGCAGAGCACATTGTGAACTAGATCTGCTGCACAACAGAGCTTATTAGTGCAGCTTGCCAGTCTCTTCCAAATATCACAGTTGTCTTGACATTTTGAAAAGCAATTAAAATCAACAGCACATAACAGATTACAGCTGTAGTAAACATTTCTCTTGGCCATGGCAAACAGCCCTGGGAACCCTAAACTGCAAACAACAGCCCCTCCTCCTGTTTGCAATGGGGATGCACATTTAGGTTCAACTGCAAAAACTGTTTCTCTCCTGAATTTTTGTTGTCCTTTGTAAGTCACCTGGGGAGCCATAGGCTCCAGAGTATTACATTTAGAAAAAGTAAGTTCCCTGAGCAAACTGGGGCTCATTATTCTGGAATTTATGAAAAGCATTGACTATAGTAGAATCTATTAATCATGGATTTCTGAGAGGGATGCACACCCTACATAGTATTGATTTTTCACAGGCTACAGGTTTCTCTGGTTAATCCCACTCACTGATATTCATTAGCTAAATGAATACACCCACAGCCAAACAGCATGAATTTGCGGGGTTGTTAGTTGGCATAACTTCAGTGACTGTTAACAAGCCTTCATTCTTTATCTACCAGTTGTCAGTCAGAGCCCTATTTGGGATTTATGGGAGAGATAACTGCTATCACATCTTGCAAATAAAGAGATAAAAGGAAAAAGCGTAGGGCCTGCTGAGGCTACTGTGGAGCCAGCGAATTAAAATATGACAGCTCCAGGTCTATATGTACAAATGTAAATTGTCTGGTGGCATTGACCTTTTCTTACTGGTCTCTCCTCCTATGAAGCGCCTTAGGCCGCAAAGAGAGCCCATATTTGAAAATAATTTTTCAAGAATAATGAGCTCTCAGAGCCTGTGTTAATTTTAAGCTAGATGTTGCCACAGAAATGTGTCATGTTTCATGGTGTATTATCCTTTTGCTCTTTGATCAATTCCTTCTTCTTGTTGTGTTTACAATTAAGTGTCTTGCAGGAGAGTCCCAATTTTGATTTGGTTTGCTGATTACTTGTCCGGGCATTGCAGACATTGGAGTGCAGGAGGGTGATTTGTTCAAGGAGGGCGAGCACCACACCCAGACATTCCCTCACACACCTCAGAGCCGAAGCAGCCCTTACAGTGGGGTAAGTACTGAATTTCATCACCTGCACTACAGTCTGTGCTTGGGGCTGAGCTGGGCACAGCTTCAATTGTAAATTTACAGCAATCTTGAGCTGCTGTTCAGATAGACAAAAATCCAAACAAAAGCACTTCCTACAGCCTGTATAAACCCATTGATTTATTTTAATTTTTTCTGTCAGTGTAAATTTTTGAAGAAGTTTGAACAGGTTGTGTCTTTAAAATCTTTAAGTCAAATTTAAGAGACTATCTAGGACACAAAGTATGGCTCAAAAAAAAAAAAAAATCTCATCCGTGTCATATTTTGAACCCCTCACGGATAAAACTAAGTGCCGCTGTGTCTTGGGTCATAGCCGAGCAGCAGGCAGTGCGCGGCCCGCAGGCCAGAGCAGGCACCCGGCCACACGGCCCCGGTGGCGGCTGCCCGGCCGTGCCCCTCCGGGACCCGGCTACACCGGGATGCTTCGGGATACTCTGGCACACCCCGGGATGTCCCGGGATATTCTGGCACACCCCGGGATACTCTGGGACACCCCGGGATGTCCCGGGATATTCTGGCACACCCCGGGACGTCCCGGCATAGCCCGGGCCCAGAGAGGGGCCGCGGACTGTCCGGGGGCGCCCCCTGGCGTCCGCAGCCGCCCGTCCCGCCTCAGGCCCCGCCGCGTTGTTCTCTCCGGTGTCAGGCGGGCTCCGCCTTCGCGAGCGAGGGTTTCCATCGCTCTTCCCAGGTACATGGAATGTTCTTGCTGTCGTTAATTGCAATATCCTCAGAGTGCTCCAGTCTTCATCTCACCCGGTTCGCCTGTGCCAGGCATCCCTCTGGATCCCTCCCCTCTGCAGTTCCAGGAGTGCTGCTTGTGCTGTCACTGAACAGTTGATTTATGAAAGCATAAATTTCACTTTGTTTACAGCAAAATGTCTTGTGGGACCAGACTTTAATATTTTAACCCTGTTAGGAAATGATAAAGGGAATTATATTACTGTAGTTGTGTATGTGTGTTGTTCTGCAAAGAGGAAATTTGGAAAAGGCTTTAAAACTCTTCCAGGCATTGGAGGAAAATACTATCTCAATAAACATGAACTAAGTAAGAAGACCATGCAAAAAATTGCTCTGAAGGTGGCAGCCACTTAAATATCCTTGGCTCTCTCAAGATCTGCATACCTCTGCTCAGGGTTGTGATCTATTTATGCAGGCCCAGATGACAGCTGTAGGGAGCATTCAGAACCTTGCTTGGGATTGAGAGATCTTACCCAATTCCTTCAGAAAGTACCAGGTCAGTTCTGTCCACTCCATACCAAGGCTCAGGCTGTGGGGTAGGAGGGTGTTTCTGTCTGGCCCTGATGTACTTTTGGGGAGCCCAGGGTGGCAGCAGCAATGCGAGAAGCTCTGGATGACCAAGTCACCCTGTTGTTCTGAGGCCTACTAGCCTGATACTCACCTAGCAAGCCTAAGGCTACCTGGCTTGCTGAATTCCAGGGGACAACACCAGGACTAGCTACTTAATGGACAGGATATGTTTATGGCCCTTATCTGCTTCTTTCCTTCTTTCCTTCTTTCCTTCTTTCCTTCTTTTCTTTCTTTCTCTCTCTCTCTCTCTCTCTCTCTCTTCCTTCCTTCCTTCCTCTCTTCTCTGAATCCCCTTGCTATTTTATATGCAAGTTTCACATTGCTTTAATTTGTTACCTTTCTAATTTGAAGAGTCCTTGTTTACTTAATGTTCTCTCTAAGAGTGGTGTTCCATGTATTTAACTATCCTTGGTGCAGGCAAGTGAGAGGGAGCAGAAAAAGGCAACATGAGTGGAAAAGTGTGGGATGCTGCCTTCTGGGGGCAGTGTGCGCTTGTAATTACAGGAACTGTGATGATTTCTCAAGTGCAAACTCACGGTGGTTGTTTCAAGAATTCCTCTTATGCTGGAACTACCTCCCCATAGGGTCTACCCTGGCTGTTTACACCTCCTGTACTCATTCACGGTGGGGCCATTACTTGAGTAATTGAGTAAATCCTTCCCCTTCCTGCAACCTCCTCTTCACAAAGTTTTATCTCTTTTTACTTTAACTCTCTTCAAAGTAATCTTTTTCTCAATAGCTAGGCATGTTGATTTTTCCCTTATTACCTACTCCTAGTAGAGGGCTATTTAAGGGGTTCTGCAGGAATACCCTGTGTGCAGGCTAGACTTTCAGTAAAGAGTCTCAGCAAGCTGCCAAATCCAGTGGTCAGAGGTTCTCCTGCCTGTTGTGTGACAGAAGCAAGTGGCATCTTCAGCCTGGAAAAATTTAATTCACATTTAACTGGGTGCTGAAAGGTAGACTTTGGGGTCTTTGATATCTCCTGTTACAGTATATATGCAATATATAGCATATTAATTTCTGAAAAGCACAAGAAATTGCTAATTGACATAGGTTTGATTATTGTAGTACAATGCTTAGAAATGTCTTTCAGTAGGTGCTGTCTGAGATAAATACAAAAGGAAGGAGTACCTCACAGTACCTTATTTAACATCCAGCCTGATGTTAAATTTGCAGTAATTTTTAGGGAAAATTATTTAAGTGAATTGTGATGGCATCGTGGGGTATGCTTCTGCATTTGTTCTTGTGCTTTTTCCACTTCTTTTTATATATAGTATTAAAAGGCTGTTTAAAATAGATTCTTAGAAATTAAATTTGAATATGCCTACTTGGCTATCTTGTATAAATCAGGTATTCTTCTCAAATATATTAGTGGATATTTGTAATTTCTCCTCTAAATAGTTAAAAAAACCAAGTGATAAAGATAATTTCCTAAGTGCCAAAAATCTTTCTAACCTGGTAAACTGAATCTAAATAATGGTTTCTGATTTCACCATTGAGGTAAATGACACAGGAAGGGGAGAGAGAATTTTCTTCTGAGTCCCTTCTTTAAACACTTTTTTGCCTTGACTAGGAGTTCTGCCTCTGTAATGATGTCCAGTCCTGCCTCTGTAATGATGTCCAGTCCTGACTTATTAATGCAACTCTCTAATTATCTCATTATATTGTTGTACATCACTGTGTAAATACTTGCTGACCTGTACAAATAAGAAGCCCATATCCAAAGAGCTCTGTTTGCTACCAAGAAGGCACAAAATCTGTTCAGTAGAAGAAATTGTTTATGATAAGGCTGGATCATCCACTTCAAGATCCTATGGTAAGGTTTGATTTTAACAAGGGAACACCGGCAAATGAGCACAAAGAGTTTTACAGGAGCAGAGGACAGCAAAAGCAGAAGTTGTGGTGTCGAAAGCTGGACACACACAGCTGAAGCTGATTGAAAGGAATGTAGTTTTGCCATGTGGGTAATTCATAACTCTTTAAACTGGAAGTGTTTTCTTAGCTAATTAAACCGCAGGATTAAAGTGACTGTTGTAGATGCGGTTTTAATCCTCGGGCAGTTTAGGGATATTGACAGCTGGGGTCTTTGCCCTGGCCGAGCTCTGTGTGTCCGGAGCCGCAGCCCGCCCAGGGGCGCGGGTCGGCTCCCTTTGCCGTCGCGGTTGCCGCACTCGCGGTCGGGCTCGGCAGCCGCTCTGCAGGGCGAGCGCGGCCGCTGCCGCGAGGTGTCTCCCGACGGCGCTTTCCTGAGGGCATCCGAGCATCTCGGGTTCCTGCCTAGTGATCAGAACTCTTCCAGAGCAGCACGCAGCTCCGCCGACGCTCTCCTTTTCGACTAACTTTTTTGACTGTTAAGGAAGAAATTTGAAGCTATTTGATTTGGGCTGTCTTTCATGGTATTATGTACTGTGATCTCCTGATGACATTCACTGTAGGTCTTGAGATCTTGCCATGCTTATGCATGTTCTATAAGTGCTAAATGGCATTGGCAATGGATTGCAATTTTTCCCACAGTGGCCTCTTTTTGCTTATGACTCAGTAGTAGCAGGACTGTTGCAAAAGTCACTTTTCTTCTTCCTCACCCTTCACTCAGGTGTCCCACATCTGTTTTGGCTGTACGCAGCTTGCATATTTCCCCCTGCTGCTTCTTAAATATTTACTGCTAGGAAATGTCCCTATACAGCACATATGGAGTAAGTACTCAGCAGTGCTTCCCTTTCCTCTCAGTTGTGCTGGTGGACTTATGTGAGGATGGGACCCCAAAAGCACCATTCCCAAAGGGCATGCCTGCTTCCAAGGTGGAGCTGAAAGCTGCAGATGAGTCCTGAATGTCACTTGTCCTGTCCTCCTGCTCCTAAAACCGTTTAAGAAGCAAAAATAGTTCCAGAAGCAAAACACATTGACAGGGTGGCACACAAGCCCAGCATGTGCAGCATGTTATTGACTGAGCCAGTGCAGGCATTTGGAGAAGTTATGCTGCAAACTCCCCCATTCTCTCTTGCCAAAGGGAAGTGTAGGCTAGGAATAGGACTTTCAAGTCCTCAACTGGCATCATTCATTCCTCAAATTAATTACCCCAGCTCCTGGACTTGAAGACCATCCCGTGGAGTCAGGGACAGTGCAGATTGTGTTTTCACCTACTCCTGTGCATATCTAGGAATAGAGACAGATGCCAAAGCTGAGGCAGATGTTAGTTCTGTGAATTTTAGTTATAGCCATCAGGTGTGATTTCCACAGGGAGCTAGCTCTTCCTGTAAGAATGACAGCCAAATGTTTCAGCTGCATGGGATCACAGAGTGCACATCCTCTTCCACACTCACTCAGAAGCAGAAGCTAAATGGAGTTTGGCTCTTAATTGTATTGACAGCATTTATTTTCTCATGTAGACATAAAATGCTTTGTCACTCTCTCTCTGACACACCCTAGCCTATCCTTGTTTGCTGCATGGAGCTCACTCTAAGTCAGTTCCTCCCTATTGTTTTTGGGTCCTTGGCCTTTGCACGTATTGTGTGTCTTGGAATATATATTTTAAAACATCTTTCATCTTTCCTTGCAGTTTATGGTATCTCTGCTTTTGTTCCCGTTTGTGGGACTGCAGTACCTACATCTACCTGGCCTGTGCACCATCCAGTCACATGTACATGTGCACACCTCAGCATAAGTCACCTTATCCACCTTTGTGACCAGAAGCACTGTTCTGCTCCATGCACTTGCACACACTGCTGTGATTTGCAAGTATTCAAGAAACAAGAAGCCATGAGCTAGCATCTTATTCTCTTGCTGGGATATATTTCTTTCACTGGTACTTCTCAAATGTAACGTAAGGTCATTAAACATGGAAATAACACCCTTTTCTGCAGTATAGAAATTAGATACTTGAGGGCTTCTGAATGTGCAAATATTTGTGTTTCCGCACAGTCAGGTGTGCTTGCCTACTGCCCTTCAAAGGCAGGAAGTCTGTGTCACTGCAGACTCACAGTGGTGGATTCTTAATGGGGATCCCAACCCAAACTGACAGATGTTGGGTGTAATTTTTTTAACCTGTCAAGAATCATCTTTTTTTCCTTTGAATTTTATTTTTATTAACAAGATACAAGGAACAAAGTGCACTCAGAAGGAGGCGTGGATTGCAGTGCCAGTCACAGCCATTCCATAGAAAAAGATGCAGGAACATAAGGTTTAGTGAGTTTTTAATTGTGGGTGGCACTCCATGCTGAGGCATAATTTTGGGGAGAAAGCTGATGAAAGCTGCACATTTAATTCAGAGTGACACTACTGTATTACCTTCACCCAAAATCAAGATCCACAGGAAAGCTGTATCTGTTCATGCTGGAGGAGCAACCTGAATTCTGCCTTCCCATGACAGATGCACTCCCATGAGGTCATGAGAGAGTCACTGTCCCACTCTCTGGCTCATTTCTCTCATTGTAAAACATGATTTACTTCACTTATTCCCACAGGTTTTGTGGCCCCATTTGTAATGGGGAGTTTAAATCGTTATTTTACTATTACCCTGGCTGGGAAATCAGGCCTGTCTTTCTCACTGTGTGTTCCCTGTTCATTACACACAGGCAGAACCGGAACCTGGAGAAGCCAGAGAATCCAGCTGCTGAGTGGAGGTTTTGTTGTGGTTCCCAAATACCCTCTTGCTGCTCTTGTTGGCTCAGGCTGTTTTTGTAAACATTCACAGGCCCTCTCCTTTGGATTGTTCCTTGGAGCCGGATTTTCTTTTGATGTGAAACAGGATGTGTGTGTTAATTAATTTATTTTACTCAAGGTAGAAAATTACTGCCAATGCTCTTTGAAGAGTCCTGTGAGCCATCTCTCCTGTCATGTAAACATTCAGACAATTTTGGTTAAAATGTTTATTTTTTTAAAATGATGCATAAATGTTAAACTGGCTGGTTTACAATGGAGAGGTTTTACAGGCTCTTTTAAAAATATCAAGGTCATCTTTAAACAGTCACTATTTAAACTGAGGAGGTGAAACACTGGACCAAGAGGATTCAAAGATGAAGAAAAGGAAAACCAGTATTTTCTGTTAACAGGTGTTATTTGAGAGTTTGTGCTGGCGAAAGTGATTGTGAAATACTCTGGAGATATTGCTTCTGCATCTACTCCTCTGTACTTGTACTGTGGACATTGTTAGTGAAAATACACCCTTCCTGCCTTAGTCCTAAATTTGAAAGGACTTCTGCCTGGTGATGACAGGAAAGCACAGGCTCTATAAATGTTGATTTCCTGAGACTGCCAGGAGGGGCCAGTTCATGCCAATTTTGGCAGTGACGTTTATGCTGTGGAAGTACACTACTTCATGGCTTATAATGGACCAGGAGCTTTGATGATTAAATGTTGCTTGTAATGTCTCCCAGATTCAGAGTAATCTCTCAGGATAAAAAGGTTTGAGAATCCCAGTGCTGGATGATTCTGTCATGTTATGTATTCAGCACTCCCATGAGGGCAAGGAGCACAGGGTGTTCTTTGTGAAAACAAAAACTTTCAAACTACAAGCTTAACAAAATTAATAATAAACCCCTGTATTTTTAAATAGCTTTCTATTGTTTTGTGTTAACATTAAATAACTCCACTCATGGTTTGATGTTTAATTGGTAGGATGGTATGATTTGAGAGTTTTAAACTGATCAGTCAATGACATGCTACCAGATATGCACAGTATTTTACCAAACAAGACCAGACAGATGCCTTGTTCTGAACAGCCTGCAGTTTGAGACTGATCCATCAATATACTATATGATAGCAAATTCCCCAAGGGAATGATTTGGTCTCTTTGTAATCTCAAGAGTCTGCACACACTTCAGGGTATCTTTGGTGTTTAGCACTTTTATTCTGGGACAAAATCCACAACCATTTAAATCAAGAGCTAACAGAAAACTCAATGGAAGTTTAGTATCACAAGGACTGTGCCATAAATTCAACTGAGATGACAAGATGGCAAAATGGATAGTGTGAGATACATTAGTTTATCTTAATTTGAATTTAATTCAAATAGAGCTGGTAATAGCCAAATGTTTTGATGGCTTTGGTTGTGAGAGTTAAACTGGAAGTTTTGATGGCTTTGGTTGTGAGAGTTAAACTGGAAGTTTTCTCAGTGATCTGTGCTCCATTTTAAACAGCAAAGAAACAAAATTTGTTGCAGCTGGCACTAAATGGAAGTCTTTTCTTTCAGCAATAGCAATAGATCGCATTGACTGATCACCGGAAACCAAATGCTCATTTCTCATTCCTTTTGGTTATGGGTGAACCCCAGCAATGAGAGAGTTACTTGTTCATATTCTTCTCAACACTCTGAAAGGCAGCATTCAGCTCTTGTAGCCTGTCCATCCATCATCTTTTTTGCAATATTAGCTTTTCCTTTGACAGGGACCTTACCTTAAAAAGAGGGAGGCTCCATTCCAGGATGTGGCATTAGTTTTCAGTATTCATTCAGTAATCAATACCATTCAGCATGGTATATGTATAATTTCATACAATATTTTAAGTTGGTAGAGATATTTGGGATATAGGGAGAAATCTGTGTTCATCCTTTACGTAACAGTCATTGACTCATGCCATCTTGTTTAAACAAACAGTGTGAATCTTAAAATAGCCCTGAACATTCCACTGCGATGGCCATATTCAAATGAATGTTCAAGATGTTTCCCCACTATCGTATACCCACAGAGTAACCCTTCAGTGACAGCAGAGCTGCCTGGAGTCACTATTAAGCTAATAGTGACTGGGCACTGATCATATGGATCTGTCCACTTCCTCTGGTGGAGCTGGAAAATCTGTTTCTCTGTCATCCATCCACCAAGGGAGACAACAAAAATTAAATGTTTTGAGGCTAACCTCATCTGATAGTGATTTTAGCATTCCAGTTACTGTTACTGGACAGTTATTAAAGCAGTTTGTGGAACATGACCTTGTTGCCATACAAGTGGTGGGAAACCCTGCTCTTCACCATTAACAATTGACACTAGCCAGTTTCAAGAAGATAGAAGTGAAAACTTGGGTTTTTAAAATGCATTATTATTAATATTCTTATAGATATAGAACTAGAGAAGTTCTTACTGCTTACATTATTGGTCTGGCTTTCATAATCCTTACTGTTTTCTATAGGGTCCTATGGATAAATTTAAAAGGATAATTTAGATGTGATAAAAGCATAATATGTTGTAAAACTGATCAGTTAAGAGAGCAGCCAGCAGACACTGTAGCTCAGCATTCAAAAACTGTTTAGTGATGTCTCTCTAGCAAAGAAAGTTTCTAAGAAGAATCCGGAAAGCTGAGTCTTCTGGAGTTCACTCAGTTTCTAACCAAGAGTTCATGCTATTATTGAAGGGACTTGGATTTTCATGAGATGAAAAACATAATATCAGGCTGCTTTAGCCTGTTCTGTATTGCTCTGTGGGTGAAGTACTCAGTTGTTCCGGACTGTCCATGTGTTATCTCCCACTACACTTTGCCTACATTATATGTACTTGTGCAGGAATCCATAACAGCTTGTGAAATCAGTCAATAAACCTGATATTGATCCCTTATTAAGGTAGGATAGGGCTCTAGAGAAAAGATAGTGTGGAGTGAGCTTTTGCCAGTTAAATATGCAAAATGTGAACCAGATGCTTCCCCTTCCTAGCTGGGTACCTAGCCTGTGCTTCTGAAATCCAAAGTTGCAAGCTCTTCAAGCTGAGAGGAAAATACCTTGTGTCCAGGTGACTTAGAAAAATCCCAGGGAAAGGCATGTGCCCCCATGCAGGCTGCCAGCAGGTACACAGAGCCTGCCCAGAGGCACCCAGGCACTGAGACACAGCTGCCCCCTCCTTGGTCTGAGCTCCTGGGGCAGTGACCCACAGCACTGAAGAGCAGAGATGTACAGAACAGGGCTGGCCACTTGGTCACACTGCCTATACTGACCCTGTCTCGTAACAGTAGAAAGCACTCAGAGACATTAAAATAGAACAAATTTGCAATGAGATCAGGTTATATGTTTTATGAGCCATATAATTAACATGTGACACTCAGAGCCGTGGGATATTATTGACTTAAATAGCTTAGTAACTATCAAAAAGGATTAGGCATTGACATGAAACAGAATAGCATGTGCACTGACACAAGCTACGATCAAAATTACAGGGGCTACCAATCCTGGTGCTTCAGGGCATATTTTGATCATCAGCATGGGGTCAGGAGGAAAGCCAGTCTCTAATCAAGAAGCATGCAATATGCACATGGGTCGTAGTTACATGGATTTCTTTATTGGCCTGCTTTGATTCCTTTCCCTTTTTCTTCTCTGTCTTCCTTTCCTACCGTTCTCTTCCCCCTCTCTTACATTTATCATCTGGAATAGGTCACTACTGAAGACAAGACACTAAACTAGATGGATGGCTGAATAGTCCCTACTAATAGGGTAATTTAATATTTGCTTCTCTCCAGAACTCTATAGTTTATTTCAAATATAAATTTTATATTCATTCACTAAAAAGTTCCTCTCTTTCCAATCTTCTTTCTATGCATGCTACTTTTTATTTTTATCAGCCTCACTTATAAATCCTCAGAGGTAGCAAATGAATGTCAGTTTGGGAGAAGGAAGAAAACAACCAGGCACATTAAAGAAAATTGATTTTCTTGTTAGATACTCAACAGTGGCGTAAGTAAAAAAAATTGAGATTTTTGTACAGCCAACATGAATGATCACCTATGAAAATAAGGGGGCTTTCTTCTGTAAACATGAATGTGAGTCCATGAACAGTAATGATAAAATGATGCTTCGTTTAGGTAACTTTGCATATTTCTTTGTAGATTCAGAAGCAAGATAATAGATAAGAATTTAAAAACTTTTCCTCACCTGCCAAAAAATCTCTCATTTTAAGATGATGGAATATTTCACACAATTTTAGATGCTTGGATGTTTTCTTTTGCATTTTTATTTGTTATTATACTGAAGTAGTGTCAGGAAGCCCCACACAATAGCAGGGAAGGTTGAATTTTATGCCCTGTAATATCTCTGTGAGAGGTAAGACCTACCTGGAGCTACTCACTTTAAAGAGACAGGCTGGAGAGCAGAGACATAGAAAGAAAAAATGGATGATTCTTTGTGGGACCCCAAGTTAATAGCGGAAATCCAGAAAATGTCTGTTTAAAAAATATGCCTACTCATTTTCTTTACTGCATGTTTCTTTTTTGGTATTTGCTTTCAACCTCTCTGACTGATTTCTAACTCCACCCATTCTTACCCTTCCAAAGTCCTTTACTTTTGCTAACACCCTTTCTTCCTATCTGGTACTAGACAGCACTGCTGCACTCAGCACACAGATACATGCTGCCCATGGGCTTGTTCAGCCTTGCTGGAAAGATGCTATCATGCATCTTCTCTAGCATCCTTCCCATTTTCTACAGTGGTTTGAATTCCAGTCAGTTTCTGTGAAATATTTTTTTTAGTCCTTCACTCTGCTTCCCTAAAGACCAATGCTTTAGTGTAATTGCCTTCCCACAGACATTCTTCAACATACCAAAGCTGACCTTAGGCTCCATGGACAGATGGGGCCTGATCCGAAGTCCATTAACATCAGAGGAAATGTCCATTTATGCCCATGGGCTTTGCATTAAATCCTTTGCATTTTACTTACTTTCTTTAGTGCCTCTTACTCAGCTCCAGTTATTAAAATCAGATTATTACCTCACAGATCCCTGACAGTTTAGAGTACTGTATAAGCCAAACTGCGCTACTTCAAAGATAGAGACCAAAACCGCCACTCTGGTAATGTGAAATCTGCAGCTGGCTAGTACTAAAAGCAAAGCTTTACTTCGATTTCAATCCTGCATATAAGTCAGGTCAGGATCTCACTGTTCATTAGCTGAATTTCCCATTACTAGTGCACAGGCTCTCAAAACCATTTCTTATTGTTCAGATATTTTTTGGTCCCTGCAACATTAGTCTGACCAGGCACCATCCAGATTCACCTCTGTTTGCAGTTTTGCTCTCAGTACAAGTAGACTGGAATGTCAGCCAGAACATCAATATTTCTTTCTGTTGACACAATACTCTCTTATCCATATTGCCACCCCTCCTCCTGCTTCATTCCTTTTAAAAACTCTACTCCCATAATTTAGTCTCCCACTCAGTACTTGGTTTAATCAAGTCTGTCACTCAATTTATATCCCACTTCTCACTTAACACAAGTTTCTCAGTTAGCAATCTGTTTCTGTAGCACTTGCTATGCAAAACACATGGTTAGCTTTTCTTTACACACTTGCTCCTCTGTTCCCCTGCCGATTTCCAGACCTCACGTTTTCTTGTAGCACTTGAAGATGAGAAATGTCCTCTTCTGTCTCCTTCTTTTTACGTTCCTCGTGTATTTTTATAAGACCACTGCTATCAGAGCTTCTTAAATATCATGGGGTGCTTTGTGTAGAGCATAGAACACTCCCTGAGTCCAGTTAAAACAGTTTTCAACTGCAGAATAGCTCTCAGTTTAATACATAGCTTTAGATAAACCTCTCCTGTTGCTGTACTTCTTGGTCATGGCTCAGCTGCTTTCCTCTGCATAAAAGTAAGATTCACTCCCTCTGCCTGCTTATTCACTACAGCATGCTAAAATTTAGGCCTAATCCTCCACTCTCAGTTTTGTATTGTTGGAACAGAGCCCTGTTCCAGTTGCTCTGTGCATCTTAACATTGGGGAATGGGTTGCATATTTCTTGATGACATCGCCTAGCTCAACCACAGCACAAACTTAACAGCTCACTTTTCCTGCACAAAGGACATCTAATGTGATTTTGGGTGGTGGAAATGCAGAGCTGGTTGTGTATCAGCAACATTGCCCACCTCTGTATATATAATCTCCCACTTGAATTTCATGTTATCAGCCAATTCCCCTGGTAAGGACCATGGGTTGTCAAACTGCTTTCCTCCTTGGCTGCAACTGTTCTGGTAAAGACACTGGTGGACCACCAAATGAGGTTGTTGGAACAGTTTTATCTTGGCAGGAGCCTGATCAATTGATACCTGTTGGATAGATCATTTGTTGGTTCTCTGAATTATACAGCTGTGTCAGCAGGTTTCCAGGTTTAAATGCTGGCATGGTGTAAGACGCAGAATGCTGTTGTTTCATAATCACCTTCTAGAGGTATTGCTTTGTTGTAATGCTACTGTTATGTTGTCCTACTTTTGCTATCTACTTTCTGCATAGGAGGAGGGAATTTTTGCCCACTGCATCACTTTGGTGTAGTCTTTGCAGCACTGGGATGGCTGCATTTAACCTGGAGACAGGGAGCAGGGGGGTTTATGCTGGTGGCTGCTGTCACTGCTTTTCATATGATTGAATAACATGATGATTTCATAGTCCAGACATGGTGCAGAAATATATGGTACTTATACAGTACTCTTAATTTTCAGATCAGTTTAATGCTACTCCTGGCTTATGGTACACTCATCTGTCTCTCTGAATGTTCTTAACACAGCTTGCACTCCCAGTCACGCAGGAGAGGCCAGTGCAGCCCTTCCCTCTCTGGCTGGATCAGTGACTGCCCTATATAAATCTGCATATTAAGCAGATTTGGCAATTGTTCAGACAGAGACAGACTCACTTAACTAAAAGGAGAAAACAAACTTGCTTATGAAGGCACTGCAGCAGCACTCTCAGATGCTGTGCTAGTAGAGACAGCACAGAGACTGGTTTGTTTTCTTTTGTAGTTGGGAGACTGATGATTTCTGTTTGTCTTCTGCGTCCAAGTCTCATCACCATAAACCACCCGTGTGTGCGAATGCCGGTTTGCACTCTCTTAACAGTTCAAGCCATTTCGCGTGTTACCGCTTTACCTCTGCACCAGATGGTTCATTTCCTCGGGGACTTCCACACGCGTCCCCAAGGTCGGGCAGCCTGACAGCGCTCAGGAGCACAGGGCCCAACTTTGAGGTGGATCCGCAGAAGGGCTTGAGGCCCCGCTTCCTTGGGTCGCGGGCGGCAGCACAGCGTGCCGGGCTCCCTGCGCCGTGCTCGGACTGCGGTCGGGACGGGCGGCGGCGGCCGGGAGCTGCCGCTTCTCCCTCCCCGCGCACGGAGCGGCCGGAGCGAGCCGGGCGGCTGCTGCCGGCGGGCCGCGACACGCAAGGGCCGGGTGGCCCGGTGTTAGCCCCGCTGACGTGCGCCCGGGGGAGGGCGGCGGCGGCGGCGACGGCGGCGGTTCCCTCTTCCCTCCCCTCCCGCTGCACGCAGGAAGCTTATCCGGCCGCGGCTGGCCCGGCGCCCCTCACGCGGGGAATTAAGAGAAATACCCGCGGTGCCCCGGGCCGGGGTCCGCTCCCGGCCGCCTGCGGACCGCGTGGGGAGGGGGCGCGCTCGCCGCAGTCCGCCCGCCCTTGGCGCGGGGCGGGGGCGCTCACTGCAGTGCCCGCTCCGCGCCCGCGGGCGGGGGGAGCGGCCGCGCCCCGGCTGCAGACCCCGGCGGGCGACGGCGCTGCGGGCGCCCCGGGAGCGCCCCCGGCGGCCACACCCCGCGGCGGGCCGGGGCCGGCGGAGGGAGGGGGCCGGCGCGGGGTGTCTCCGAGCCAGTTCTCGCGGTGCTGGCCAGGCTCAGCCTCCTTCCCCTCCCCGGCGAGCGGTGACTGTGCACGGCAGAGCGGGGAGCGCCGAGCCGGGCGCCGGGGGAGCCCGCGCCGCCCCGCCGAGCTAGGAGGAAGGCCGCCGAGCAGCGCGCCGCCCGGCCCGTCCCCGCCGCCCTGCCCCATGCCCCAGCGACGCTGAGCCTCCCGCAGCCCGAACATGGCCACCACGGCAACGTGCACCCGCTTCACCGACGAGTACCAGCTCTACGAGGAGCTTGGCAAGTACGGAGCCTGCTGTGCGCCCCGCGCCGCGCCCCGCCGCCCGCCCCGGCCCCGGTACCCACCGGCGCTGCTGGGAGCACTGTGCCGGCGACCCGGCTCTCCCGAGAGCCGGAGAAGGATTAGCTGTCGCGCTGTAATCCGGTTCTCCAGCCCCCCGTCCACCCCAGCGACATAGCCGCCGGAGGGCAAGGTGTTCCTGCCCTCCTGGGTCGCCCCGCCGCAGCGGGTGTCCCTGCACCCTGTCTCGGGCTGCGCGCTCCTGTTGCACCCCGAGATTTTCTCTGTTCCCTCCTTTCCTTCCTCGGGACCTGGCTGCCCCGTTCTCCTTCCCGCACCGTCTCCCAGCTGCACGTTGCCGTTCCCTGCAACTGTTTCTGCGCTGGGACGCGACACTGTTACAGCCACTCCGCGATGCTTCAGTCCCCACTTCCTTGTCCCTGTGAAAGGACCAGGTGCTGCTGCACCGCGCTTCTCTTCCCTCCCCGCTTCCTCGCTTCTTCCCTCCCTCTCTCCGCACTTGTCTCCGCATTGGCAGACTTGCTGCTGCACCCTAGGACAGGGCTTTGCAGGGGAGCGCAGTTGGGCAGGAAAGCAGTGCAGAAAGGGCTAGAGTAGGATTATGGGGACAGTGCTTTCCTGGGTGCTACTGCTTGCTCCCTCCCTTCCTGCACCAACTGCTGGGCTCTGCTGCATCTCTTCTCTATAGCCCGGTGTCCCTGTCCCTCCCCAGGCTGCTGCAGCTGTGTGTCACCAAGCCCGGGCCCCAGTGCTGGTGCTCACCTTGATGCTCATTGGTTTGTATGTAGAGGTTGAGGAAGGGGATAAAAAGGAAGGACTCTGCAGTATTGGAAGGATTCAAGCTATTTTAGGCTCTCTGTAGGACTAACTATCTGTGGGGCCCTTGTGCAGCTTCTGTTCCCCTCTCTCATAGTTGAAATATGGACATTTGTCCCTAGACATGGGTTTGCATTCCTGATCTGAAGGACTTGGAATTTTCTGCTAGTTTTCTCATATTTGTCCTTTCCTCTTTTCAGATCTTTCCTGTAAAGCTAGTTGTTGTTCTTTACCCACCATGGGGGGTTTTTTGTGTTTTTAAAAAATAAGGGGCTGTTTCCAAGTGCTAATTGTGTAGTCCTGTAGATTTTCAGTCTCTGTCTTTTCACCTTGGTCTCTTGTATTCACTCTTTTCCCCTCACAGAAATCCTTCTTCCCTCTCTCTCAGACTTCTTCCCCAAGAGTAATTCTCTTTGGAATAGTTGTAATAAAGTCAATATTTCCAGCTTGAGGAAATGTAGAAAGCCTTGTAGTTTTCTACTCATTTCATTAGTAGGTACATGTGCATCCCCATTTTGTAAGTGGGTTGAGGGATATAAGAGAACTAGTAACTTCTGCAAAGTGTTGGAATGATTTTGTGACTGAGCTTGCACTTGAGCATGGGAGACGTGAGTCCTGGGTTTGTGCTGTGATTGTCGGGGTGCTGTCTCTGGGAGATGGACTAACCAGCTAGTGTTTGCAGTGCCATTCTGTCTGTCTCTTGTTTATCAATCCCTTCATGTCCTATTTCTATGCCTGTATGGTCTCTCTCATCCCACACAGTGTGCTCTTCCTGCTGCACTGTCTGTGAGAGAGCTTGAGGAGTCTTCAGGAGGCTTGAGTACCATATAGACTTAAGTTTTTTGCTGATCAGACAGCATACGTTGTTCATCAGATTCTCAGGTGTTGTGTCCCTCCTCTGTATGTCTTCTGCCCTTTCCTTAATCTGGTCCACTCTGGGAACAGAAATTGTTGCTGTTATAGTTTCATTTTCAGTTTCATAGCACCTACCCTCTTTATTTTTCTTCCAGGGGAGCCTTCTCTGTGGTCCGCAGATGTGTAAAGAAAAATTCTTCACAGGAATATGCTGCAAAAATCATCAACACCAAAAAACTGTCAGCCAGAGGTTAGTGTCTCTATCTACCTTTCTTCCCTATATTAATAGGAAAATACTTCACTGGAGTTGAGGCTGTAATAAATTTAAGAGATCTGGAGTTACTTGTTTCAGTCATTATTTTTAGACATTTCAAAATAATTGAGTTGTGTGGCAAAGAGGAACCTGAAAGAAGGTAGTGTAGGATGATAGAAAAATTCCTGTGTCTGGAAATGGATACTCTGTAATGTGATGTTGTCTTTTTTCTTCTTGAGATCTTTCTTCTTCAACGTGAGCTAGAGGTAGATTCATCTATGTGTGTGTCTGTACCAATCACTCATAATAAAGAGAAGTGTTGCAGACTTATTTTGCTGAATGTCTTTTTTACCTAGGAGATTTGTCTTACCAGAACAGATGTGATTATTTTTTTGAAAGATAGTTGCTATATGCCCTGCTCCTTTCATGCTATATGCCTTGCTGTAGTTAAAGGTAGTGTGTTTGGAAGTTAAAAAGTCTGCATTCATAGGCAGAAATATGTTTGATGGAGAAGTCTTGCCAATTTGATTTCTCAGCATATTAGAACAAGGGGTTTGTGCTTTCATTACTCCTGGAGACTTACAGAACCTGAAACTAGACTGTAGTGTTATGAAAAGAGAAAAAATCGAACTCTTCTAAGCTGTTAGTCTTTTGCTTTCCAGGGACATAAGTATGCATAAAGAGTAGTAGCCATATAGTGTGAGGGGAATGTGCATCCTCAAGTGTGTAGGGAATCACTACAGGGATTGGGTGGGTGGGGTGAATGAGGGGGAGAATGAGAGAAATTGACCATCAATGAAAGATGCTGAAAACAGGGAGTACAACAAGTTGAGATTCCAGAGGCAACTCTTTCTAGAAAAGGTGAGCAAGAAAAGTTGTAAGCCTTTAGAGGCCTTTCAGATTTCACAAAATTAATGTATGAAGCCCTTGATTATCTTGCTAGTTGAGTAGAGGGCTTAGTAGGGGGGTTGAGAGAAATGAAAGGGAAAAGCATGAGGAGAAAGCAAATGATCTTGAGAAATGATTTAGAAGTGAATAATGTTTTACCTAATCCTTACAAAAAAGAAAAATAGAATATGTATTCTCCTTTTTGCCAGAATATGAAATGTGATGATAAGAGCAGAAGACAGCTTGAAGAATAGTGAAAAATTTCCATTTACTGCAGTTTGTGTGGTTTGTATAAAGAAGTAGTGTCAGTGGTAGTGTGCTGTGAAGCAGTGATTTTTTTTCTTTTTTTTCTTTTTTTTCTTGTTCTTTTTTTTTTTTTTTCTTTTTCTTTTTTTACTTCTGGAAGCAAGCATATCTACTAAGGTGTTTAGTATTTAGCCTGAGTGAGGTGGTTTTGGGGACCAACCAGTGGAGCCCTGGATTGTTAATTAAGTGGCTGCAGATCTTTTGAGAATCAGTGTCCCCTCAATGGTCACGTGACAGTGCCTGATGATGTAGGTGGGATATCCAATCTCTTGGGTTCAAAATTAGTTCAACTTAATATGGGAGAGGTCTGAAGAGTGGCTTTGCTTTGCTGACGGCTATTAATGCTGTGTTTGCTCCCCAGACTTCCCTGTCCATCCTGTGGTGAGGACTAAAGCTCAGGAGAGCCTTTCTCAGATGTTAGTGGACACCAGGCTGCTTGGAGAAGGGAGATGCTGTTTGATTAACTGATCATGAAGGTTAAGCCCTTATCGTACAAAGAACAGGGCACTGAAGTTAGCTCTGGAGATAAGAAAAATGGGAAAAAATGCATGCTGAGCACAGATGAAAATTCAAAAATATATTAGCTGAGGGCCAAAACTTTCAGAAAAACTGATTGAATCATTTTTTTAAGTGTTTGGTCATTTAATGAGTTACAGAGGGAGAAATGCAAAGATTCAAATTGTTTTTCATAGTAAGGTGATGACAGTTTAATGACCCAAAAAGTAGGAAAAGTAAGTATGGGTGAATGTATTGATCTATACTTACTATTTAGATTTCATACCCTCCTATAAATAAAATACATTGAGGCTGCTAGCCTGGTCATTAGCTACTCAACTCAAGGCAGCTGGCAATGATATACTTTAAAACGTACTGGTTAGGTAGGGTAAATGTGAGGAGAACCAAGAAAGAAAATGTGTGTTTCTGCTTCTACAGAGGAGTATCAGAAACAAGGTACTGATCAGGTTGTGTTGAAGTTTTAACTGAGAACTGAGGAATCTGTGAAAAGTGGATGGTGACTTTAGCTGAATATGTAGGTTCCTCAATTATTCCAGCTGTGTTTGCTGAGAGCTCAAGGGGTAAGAACAAAAAGTACTTATAGTAAAAGACATGAGTATTTTGGTAGGAAGTTAGTGAATTCACCTTGGAATAGGTCTTTAAACATCGAAGGAGAAATGCGTGCTATTTAGACATTGCAGCTGTAAATCAGTGATTAGGGAGATTCAATTCAGCAACCTGAAAATGAAAGTCTTGGAAAAAGGCATTTTAGAAAGCTGCCTCCCTAAGGAGCAGAATTATGGCATTAATTCTGCAGCATCTTGGATATGTGTTGCCTGATGTGTCCTTTCCCCAAGCTGGCCCTTCTCCTTGGGCTGTCCATGTCTCTGCCCATCAGTACCTCTGTCCAAGGCTCTCCTGTGCACCCAGCTGCACGCTGTCCATTGTGCAGGGTAACCCACCTTCCCGACCTTCCTCCCACACTGCTGGTTTTCTTCTAGGCATGGTCAGAGAGCCAGAATATTCCCTTATGTGGGGACAGCCAGCCCCTCTCTAATTTAAGCATAGCTACATTTAACATTTTATACTATCTCTAGCAGAATTTGAACCTGCATGGACACCTGATGCAGTAACTGCTACTTCAAGAGTCAGCATCTTGCTGCTGCTGCAAAGTATAGCCCATCGCTGCTTCACAGAAGTTTTGCCTGCTGTAGTGCTTCCCTTGAATCTGTTCAAGGCAATGGTAACAGAGCCTTGCTCTCCTCCTGCAGTACTTCTTGTCACCTTAGTTTTCCAAGACTTGTGATGAAGAAATACTAGATAACTAACTGGGAAGTGCTGAAAAGCTTACTGTATGTGGCTGAAAAGGAGGATGAGGAATGCTTCAGGGTGAATTATATGCAATGAAAGGGTAAAGACTTGAAGAGGCATGGTGTTTCTCTGTGAAATTAAGGAGGGTGGACAGAGTGCTGGTCCTAACAGCTTCAGTCTAGTAAACTTCACCCTTCATAAAATACCAAGTCAGCAGTTGAGAGGAGTTTCTTTTTTATACTGTCTGTGATTTTTGGATGCCTATTCTCTCATTTAATAAATTTTGTCAGTGAGAGCTGGTCTAAATTAAAATTCATATTTTGGCTTTAGTGAAGTATTTGCTATTATTCATGTTGTGTTGATGCTTAAGTCTGCCCAGTGAAGATCGTGCCAAGATGTGTAATGTTAAATAGGGTCCAAATGCTTGTGGAAAGGGAGAGGAACTTCACCTTAGTCAGCGTTCAGCTGACATATAAGAGCAGTTGTTATTACACATGGAGGAAATACAATGCTTCAGTCATCTGAAATTCCTACGGGATTGAATGCACAGACTTTTAGCGTAGAGGGAAGTAATAACTGTAATTTTTTGAAAGTTGTCTTGTGGCTTTCACTAGAATATACTTTTTGAACATGAAAATTCATAGCAAGTAGTGCTACAGTGACGTTCAAATAAAGTAATATTACTTGCAGTGATAAAAAGATCAAGAGAGAAGCAGCAGCTTCAGTGGCAGTAGGGAGATATCCCCAATTTAACTTGCTAGCATATACTTCAAGAGAGAGTCTGGCTTTTGAAAAAGGTAGGCAGAGCTTTAGGATTTGATAATTTTTAGGATGTTTTTAATATCAAATAGTATTTAGTGATTCTGCCACCACCGGTAGTATTTCTGCCCTTTTTTTTAGGTGCGGAAGGAAAAATCTCTGTGTATTACATCTATTGCTAAATTTAATTTGCTGTTGAAAATCCATATCTTTTAACTCTGGCAAGTGACATCTCTTGATGAAGGAATTAAAAACAGTTGTCTTGTAAGTTAGTCCACTTCACTGTCCTTACTGTGGCTTTGCTTTTGACTGTGAAATAGAGGTGGCTTCTCTCCCTGTTTTTCATCTTTCCAAGATTGTAAACCAGATAAAAATTTGCAGTCTACTAAGTTATTTTGTTGTTGTTCCTGTAGGAGATTATGTGGATTGTGGGAGGAGCAGGGAATTACTTCTGTGAAGCAAACCCCAACAGGAAAAAACCACTCTTTATACTTCCAACTCTGCTATTTTCCCACACCACTATTGTCCGGGTTTTTGGTTCCGTAGTGGTTGCTGATTTGGGCTTTACAATATGTTTTGTTGAAAATGTCAGCCTGGACCTTGAGCTTGAATGCTGCAGAGGAAGTCTAGCAGCATCAGTCCCTAACATCTCTCTTGATCTGGTCTGTACATGTTCCTAGCTGCTGCTTGCATTAAAACTCCCTTGGACTGCTCTTGAGGCTGCCAGGTTTCGAGTGTCTGTGGGGCAGCGCACACTGCTGGAATTGGCTGTGTGCAGGCTGCTGCACTGCAGCGGGCCACCGGCTCCGCCAGGGCAGGCGAGCCCAGCATGTGGGGGGCTCAAGTGCAAAGCCACACTCGCATAGAAATGTCCTGTGATGGGTGTCCTCTATGTGTTCCTGTGTTTGCAGGTTGAGGACAAATGTCCTTTCTTGCAGAGGGTGACAAATCAAACTGTGTCTGCTCAGCTGTACTTGCTGAGCAGCCAAATCAGGTCCAGTCATTTGGTTTGGGAGAGAAGATTTCCTTCCTGCAGCATGGGCTGAGTGAAGAGCTTCCCTGTGCCCCGGCTCCACCCCGTGCCTCCCCTTTGCTGTGTGCAGAAGTCTGAGAGATGCTGGGAGCATATATAGCTGACCAGCTGCAGTGGGTTGGAAATTTTTTGGAGGTCTTTGCACACATGGAGGGAAGCAGAGAGCAGAGTGCTGCACACCCCCCAGAGCAGCGTATGAGGCTGGGAACTGCCTGGTGGAGCGACTGTAAGAGTCTGGGTGCTCGGGATGGGGCTGCAGGGGAGGAATTAGTTGGTGGAGTGGGTTTGTGGGTAGCAAGTGGCTGAACTTTTCACTGTGCCCCACAGCACACAAGTGCCACAGGGGCTGGTGGTGAGGCTGCTCAGCTGATGTTAGAAACAGCAGCCTTCTACCTCCCGCCAGCAGCCTGCCTCCCCCTGTTCTTCCCACCTGCCTCTGCTTGCAGTCCCCTGCACAGGGGAAGAGGGGTTCAGATAGTATATATACACCAGTAGGAGAAATTTCATTTTTTGGAATTGGATGGGAAGAGGTGTTTGGAGAAGGAGGAGGGCTTGTGCCAAAGAGGAGACCCTGACCTTGGAGGAGAGGCTGGACCTGGGAACTTAGTGGGGGGCTGCTGAGGGTCAGCTTGGCTTTTTGCCTGCCCCAACATATCAGTACCGGCAGGAAAATACCCTGGTGTGAGAGCCAGCAGAGATTGTTGGGGTGGTGAGTGGTGGAAGCCTTGCTTTACTGTGGCTCACTATGGCTAGAAGCTGGCTTCCTCCCACTGTGGATGTTAGTGATGGTTGGGGTTACCCCAGGTTGCCTCTCAGTTTACGCTGTATATTTTATAAAGGAGCTGGAACAGAGCAGACAGGATTTCAGCTTGTGTCTGTCTTCTCAGTGGTCACATTGAGTATTAAATTTCCGGCATTAACAATGAGGGGGGGGGGGGAAGTGGGCACACAGATTGGGCAGGAATTCCTACTGCCTCTGCACGAGGTTAGAGAAAGAAGCTTGGTGAGAGAGTCAGGTTTCTTGTTTTCCCAATATAAACTGGATTTGTGTATGGCAGAAATGTGATTAGACTAACTCCTGCACGTGTCCCAAAGCCCTTGGCTCTAGAGCATTTACTCTGATCAGCGAGCCATGGTTGAAATATTTGTAGGTGTCCCTAGGGTGAAGAGCAGGGTGTTGAGCAGCCTGTAGATATTTTGGGTAAGGAGAGCTACTTGGAGTTCTTGTAAGAAGGATCCTTGTAAGAAGGATGCTTTTTTTTGTGGTGTATCACAGAGATTTCAGTCTCCAAATTTAATCCTTCTCTAGACAGCTAGCAAAATCATCACTAGAGGGGGATTCATCTGTGGATCAGAAAGAAATTTTTAAAGAGTGCCCTACTCCCCAACAATGGGTTAGCACCACTGTTCCACTGTTTTAAGAGAGGACTGTCACAATATTTTTGTTCCTTTCCACGCCCTGCAAGTATTCTAGTTGTTCTTCCCTCCAGATTGGGTGAAGACAGTTTTTAAAAGGGAAGCATGCTAATGCAAAAATTTCTCTGTGCTGTTCACTATGCTGTTTGTGAACACAACCCTGACAATGAAGGCATCACCCCCCACTTTTTCTGACCTGTCACCTGTTTTGGTTATTCAGGTGTTTCTTTTTGTTTCCTCTGTTCTTGAAATCTCCTGCTTTTTACCAACATAACAGATGTAAAAAAAACCCACATTCATATGCCAGTGTTTGACTATAAAGTGAGCTATTGCTGTTGGCTTGGTTGGGCAAAGAGGGCAATATTGCCTGGCACCAGGGTCACCAGCACAGGAAAGAAGCCTTGAATGCTGTAAAAAGAAATGTGGAGCATCTCACATCATTGTGTGTTTGCCTGCAACTGAAGTGATGTCAGTGCTCAGAGTAGTTATCTTTGAGAAAACAGAGGTGCATTGATTTCTGATGGGCAAATGCATCCTTAAAATTTTGAGTTGCTCACTAGATGTTTTGGGGTTTTTTTAGTGTATGGAGGAAATTGACCCTGTAACTTCAACTGCTGTAGTTGCTGCTGGTCCTTACAAAAATAAGCTTAATGCTTCAAAAATTGGGGTCCTATGAATTAGGCTAACATCATGTTCCTTTTTATACCTTATTAAATTTAAATACCACTTTATACTTTGGTTACATCTCCCCAAACATTCTGGTATTGCTGCCTGCATGATTTTTGGACAACAGTTGCAGAATACCTCCGAAGAAATGGGCTGGCACTATCTTAGAAGTAAGCTTTCTGAACACTAAGGGTAGCCAAAGTTAAGTGTAGCATGGATTTGACTTTCTGCTGAAACTGAGTCTATAGTTGTTAGATTTTATTTCCTTGTAGCTTTTTTCACCTTTTACTCTTCATTTGCCTTTCTTTCCTTTTTAATTTTGAGTTCATTTTGAATGTTCATTTGTTTTTCACGGATCAGTTATTTTAACCCATAATTATATTAATTTATAATGCTTTGATAGAAAATAGCCCTTTAGTAATGCTGCTTTACTCTCCTTCCCTCCCAGAGAATACTGTAACATTTCTGTTGCTCCCACAATTTAGATGACCAGACTAGGAAATGTGGATGTTGGTGCAAACGGCTGATTACTGACGTCTGAGACTAATACAGAGATGCCAGGAGAGCTGGTCAATGATGTATCTTGCCTTTTTATGATGGAATCAGGAGAGGAGGAGATGACCATGTGACTTTACTTCTGGTGTCAGTATCTGTCTTGCTCTGCTCCTGGCAGAGCCAGAAAGAGAATTCCCCATCTCTGAGATGTGAGTTGAGTAAATGCGATGACATTTCAGAGAATGTGTGTGCGCGTATAACTTTCGCGTTATGTTCCCGAGAGCACGAGTTACATATCTCTCTGGTGACCCCCTGTCCTGCTCCCGTCCAAAGTTCCCGTCCTGAGTTAGCTGTTGCCCAAGCCCCCACAGCCATGAGCCCTTGTCTTACCTGTGCCTGGAGTGTGCTTACCTGTGACGCTGGGACAAGTCCAGGTTAGTGTGGTGCTTCAGAGAAGGTTGCTAGCTAATCTTTTCTCTTTGCTAGAAGCCACAGGTGATTTCGCTGTTAAACACAAAACTTTTCTTTCTGGGACCCCAAAGGCATCATCTCTTTTTGCAGTGCGATTATTTGTGTGATTCTGTCAGAGTCCTAAAAATTGGGCTGAGAATTGTCTCAGGCATTGTGGGAATGAAGACACAGTTAATTTTAAAGAAAAACAAATGCCATGTAAACTTATCTCTAAAGAAGGAATATGCTTGCGATGATGAGCCTGGGAGCGGCCACAGCTCTTTGTAGACCTACGAGCCAAAGGCTAAATGGCAGATCAGACAGGGAGTGGCAGCCTGCCTGCTGTGGCAGAGCTGCTGGGTTATCTCTGGGGGCTGTTGCCATGATGACAGTGGCAAACAGGGACTGAAAAATTTACCAGATGCATGTGAGCCAAAGGATCAAACTTTCTCATAGGAGAGAAGGGAGGGGAGGAGGGTGAGTGATGAATTAACAGACAGTATCCTAGTGAGAAATGCCAGGCTCACTTTCCTATACAACTGGGATGGCAGGGGGGAATGCAGACTGGCATTCCTCCTCCAGTCTAAACTCTGAGCAACACTGCCCTGATAGATTTCCTCTTTGAAGAGAGGGTGAATGCACCCTCCTTTCACTGCATAAGTCATTGGGATTTGCATTGCCTTGTCAGGTGGAAAGTAAGAAGTGGGAAAAAATCGTCTCTCTTTTTTAGTCTTTTTTTTCCTATTCTCTATACCTACAAGTAAGTCTAGTTCTTTACTTTGTGCTTAGAGATTTTCTGCGCTAGAGTTAATGGAAATCAAGTTTCAGTGTTGACTGCAGGTTGCAGACTATCAAACATGATTCTAACCAGCCTGCACTACTGGCATCAATAGCACAAGACTGTTGCCATTGAAAATGTCTGATGCAAAACCATACCAGCACTACAAGGGCTCGTAGTGCTCTTGACCCTGCATATGCTTTTATTCCTTTCCCAGAGCTGGGGCAGTGTCCCTGCATATCACAGTTGACAGCATGGTGGGCAGGCAGTGCATGAGAGAGGCTAAGCTTGGCAGTTTTCCCTCCTCTAGAGTCTGAGGAAGCCCTATTACGGCCCTGTGCTGCAGCCTCCTTTGTGGAGGTTGACCACAATAAGGACTGGTCCTAGGCTAATTAGTGATTTGCAGCTGGCTGGGGAGCACAGAGCTGGTGAGGGGGTCTCTACACTCATTGCCCAAAATCTCAGTGCTCTCATTTTGCTCAGCAAAATGTGGTATCGCTTGGTTCTTTGCAGTACTGCAAATTATTATGATACCTGCTTGCAGGCAGCTTCAGGAAAGACCTATCTGGCTGTGCCTGGAAAACTTCTGAACAGCAATATACTAGTATAAAATGTTTGTCTGAAGGCTTAGTAAGGTAGAATTGTGGTAATAAAAACTAGTTTCATTATAGAAGGGCTTCTTCAACTTAAAACATTTATTTACAGAATGAGACACTTATATCTATGGAAATTATTGATATAGGTCTTTCCCACCAGGCCAAATCCCAGTGGACTTTTTAAGCTCCTGTGAATACAGGCCATATGTGAGGACAAGGCCTCCAAAGCCAGTTTCTGAAAGCCTATGAAAAGGATTCTTTCCTTTCCTTCACTTCTACTCCTCTTCTAGGCACCTGAGTTAGCTGGTGTAGGCTGCAGCTTGTCTTATGAAGCAACTCAGTGTTTGGATGTGCTTTATCTTCTGCAGTTACTGTGTCATCCCTGATAAGTCAGTTGGTGTAGACTGTGGTAAGTGATAGCTGTGAAGACAGAGATGTCATTTCTTGATGTTGAAGACAACTCTTTTTTGAAAGAGGTTTTCTCAATCCCAGGGGAGCAGTGAGAAAAGGAGAAGCAGTCTGACATAGCCTGATGTCTGACGTGAAAAAAAGGAGACTGAAGAGCTAAATCCTTAAACTTTGTTGTACTCCCTCTGTTCCCTGTTCTTTTACAGGGACCTCTCTTTCACAAGAGAGGTGCAGCAGAATTTAGTCTGTAAAGTTTCCTGCAGCTCCGGAGATGGGTGAGATGTGTGTGTTTATCCAGCTCTATTTGCTGCTAGAGACCTGATCTCATACACCTGACTCGAGATGTGACTTCATAGGGGACAGTCCAGTGCTCTCTCTGCAATGCACTTTCTATATGCACATTTCAAATTACATGGGTACCCTGGAAGCTTTTTCAGGGAAAACAGCTGGTTAAAACTCATCCTATATTGGTCTCCAGTGCCTGCCAAATAAACTTTGTGTTTCTACTGTATTAGAGCAGCTGCCATTCTGAAAATGTCCATGTGTATCTTGGTTTGTTTTTTCCTTTTTATAAAAAATTTATTTATTTCCTCATATTCCTTTATGTCAAAGCATATAACATTTCATGAGTAACGGGCCAAGAAATTGCCCATTGGCTGGAGGAAAAAGGTAGATGTAGAAGGAGGAACTTGTCTTTACTGGCCCCTGGAACGTTTTTCTTGGAGGCTACTAGAGAGTATGACTTGGTGATGCCAAGCAGGACTTTTCTGTCGTTTGGCAATAGAATTGGTGTGCTGTTAAGTTTAATTTTGCCTGCCTCAGGCCCTGTCCATGTAAGCTTTGGGTATCAAATGTCCTCTGTTGAGATTGTGTCAGAGAGATTAGAAGCATTGAAGTTGCACAGCTTTATTTTATAACTGGTGCCTGTGCAGAGACAAAGCTTAATTGTCATGATGTGTTTCTTCACTACAAGTTAAAGTAGTGATTCACAACTCCTGTGTTACTTTAAATATTCCTGATTTTTGAATTGCAGATTGAAAAGTGGCTTTCAGCTCTGCCCATTTTTGTTTGACTCGTGTGTCATCTGGCCTAGAATCTGCCAGCTCTGCAGATTAGGGTGTTGTGTTGTGTCTGCTGTTTGTTATGAAGTTGCCTGGATTAAAATTTTTGATGCAGAGCCTTCTCTGTTTGTCAGAATTGCTCTTGCACTTAATAAGGATGATGTAGAGGACTGAAGTGTTGGTCAGCTTGTCCTTTGTGCGGAAGCACTTCTACAGTAGTAGACTGGGAGTTGAGCTCTCATTTGTCTTCTCCAGACAGCCAAGTTCAAGAAGAAGATATGAAAAAAGGGACCCAGGGCAGTTGGCTTTTTTGATAATCATTATCAAATATTGCTAACAAGTTCAGGTGACTCTAGTTGCTGCTAGCAGTTTATATTGCTGCACACCTGGTTACAGTTTTAAGGAAGCACATTATACCTTCTTAACTCTTTGTGGCTATGTACATTTAGTTTCTTCAGTAGTCCTGAAGCTTAGCTTAAAAAGCTTTCCTTCCTACCACTTCACAAATAGTCAAGAAGTGTCTTATCTCCCTGATGAATTATGAAATGTTAATTGCTGAAGTTTTTTCTCATTTGAAAGCACAGCCAAAATTTCCCTGTCTTGGAAACAAAACCTGGGTCTAATGGTTGCAGTTACCTTATCTAAAGGGGTGGTGGGGGTTGGCTCAGGAACAAGGCAACGTGCAGCTCTAGTGAGCCAGAGGAACTTAAATTCTTCCTTCTGCATCTTTGAATTCCTGGATCCTGCATTGCAGTGACTTGACACTGCTGCGATCTGCCTCCCTGTCGCACTGTTACCTTGTCTGCTAACCAGCTGTAGTCTGATACTTATTTGGCTGGTTCATCCAAAACCACAACACCTGATGTGGTCAGCTGATGGGGAGGAGAAGGGAACTTATGTCCAGAAATAAGCTCACTTGGTGTGGTTTCTCTTAGTTAGGCTGTTAGGACCCTCTGTGCCTGGTGAGTTTAAGACAGAGCTGCTGGAGTTCTTGTGCACGTACAGTTGCTGTGAATGCAGCAGAGGAGGTGCTGATATGTCTGGGTTGCCTTTGGAGCAGCTCTGTGTCCTACTGTCTCACTGCGTGTCCACTTTAAGAGAGTTCATCTGCAATGCAGCTGTTAGCAGGGAATTTCTGTAAATCAAGAGGGAGTGAGTGCAAGTGAGCCCAGTGTCTGCAGTTGTGGCTGGGTCCTCCCCAAAGCACAGGAAAACTTGTTCAGAAAAGACTTTTTGCAGGAGGAGAAAGGGATGGCAGCACAGTTCTGATGGTAGGAGCCCCTCCCTTCTGTGCCTGTGTATGCATCAGCTGCTCAGGGGCAGGAAAACATGGAAAAGCACAGTGGGCAGCAATCCTGGAACTGGAAAATCCTGTCATGCTTTCCCCTTCCTCACTCTGCCACAGTCTTACCAGGTGTTTGCTTAGGGCCAGTCCTGTCAGGATGTCTTTATAGCACACTCCCTTCTTACACAGCATGTCCTGTTAGATTTTGGAGCTTGTTGTGAGCTTCTGCATGTCAGTCAGAAGTTCACAGAGGCCCCATGGGTTGCAGGTTTACAACCGTGTTTTCTTTTGTTGCATGGCTGTCAGAGAGAACAAGTACTAGTGCAAAGGGATGATGCCAGGGAGAGAGCCTACAGGTGGAGTCAGTTGGAGTGCCCTGGCTGTTCAGGTGTTGCACCTGGCAGGGTGGGGACTGCTGCCGAGTGACTTGCTGTGAGGGTAAGGAGGAGGAGAAGAGCCATGTGTGCAGTAGCCCTGCTACAAGTGGGGTAGGTGAGCCATCTGAGGGGAACTCTGAGAAGATTGCAGCCCCTCCAGCACATGTCAGGAAGGCTGGCTGGGGGGCTTGTGGCTTTAAGCATGTGGCTGAGGAGTGGACCACTTGTTGTTCTGCTCTTCCCCTGCCTCTCCTCTGCAGGAAGCAGAAGCTCCTCGAAAGACTGCCTGGCTATCAGCTATGACAGGAGCACTTGTACAATTGCTTCCTTGTTCCCCGTCCACAAATTTCTGAGGATATCCTGGCGAAGAAATTCCTCTGTAGCTCACAGGGATTCCTAGGGCCCCTTAGGCCATCGCTGGAAAGGGCCCTAAAGGACCTTCCTCCAAGGTGCCTGCAGTTTATGGGGAGTGCATAATGCTTTTCATTCTGGTGCATTCTGGCAAGGCTTCTTCCTTCACTGTATTTAAAAGTATTCTGGGCAGACTTGGTTCCATATTTCTATTTCAATTTCTTTATTTCCACTTGGGAAAGCATTTCCAATTGACAGTCATTGGTGATGCAGAAAAAAATGATGTATGATTCAACACCCGCTTTTCCTCCTCTGCTTCCTCTCTGCCTCTCCTCTTTTCTGGACATTTGTTGTCCCTCTCGTAATAACCAAATTGTGCTAACTGTGTGTAAGCAATGTTCCCTCCCCTTTTGCTGGGGGACTGTCTGACTTGTTGTAAGAAGTTATTTTTAGGGTTTGCTTCCTGGGATATTCTACCCGTGGCCAGTTATGGTGATGAAAATGTCACTGAGATGCAGAAAGGACTCCCAATTCATTGATAGCATGCCTGATCTTTCTTTTGTAAAGGTGCCCATGGAGATCATGAGTTCCTTACAAATACATTGCCAACACTTAGGGACACAGCCCCAGTGACTGTGCAGCATAACTCCCTGTTAAAAGTATAATGGGCTTCTGAATTAGCCCAGGGGAAAAGAAGAAAACAAGAAAAAAGATATTAAAAATAAATAAAGCCTTTCTTTGATTGCAGTGGACTTTGTTTCTGCCCTTTTACTTTTTATTTTTTGTATATAGGGATGTCAGTGCTGCAGAGCTGTGTGTCAGTGTACAGGCCAGTCCCTCGCAGGCAATTTGCTCCTTGTACTGGATATATTATGTTGCACTGGGTTGCTGCCAAATGGCTGGTCTAGGCTAGAGGAGAAGGTGTGTGCTTATTCTTTTGAAACACCTCTCCCACCCCCCAGGTCTGTGACTTGCAACGCCCAAAAAGTTGATCTTTATGGCAGCTATAGCTAACAAAGCATGAATATAATACAGGCAGATTACAAAGCTCAACTGACCAAGGCTGTGGGCTGACAAAATACTTGGCTTTAGAAGCACCTGTGTTTTCCTCTGAATATGTCTGTTCCCTCTGTATTGCAGCACATTTCTTTTCCTTTTTAGTCTTATGCCTTGAATCAGGAAAACAAGTTCAGAAGAACCATTCAGTAAGGAATTATTGAAGTGGTGAAGATTGGCAGTTATTTAGTCTCTTGGTAGACTGGAGATCTGTTTACATCTTCATATGTCTTGGAGCAACCATAGAAGGGGCTGCTTTAGTGTAGCTCTGGAAACCAGGATCTTCTGCAGCTGGGTCTGAGAAAAGTGCATGTGGAAAGAGCTTTTGGAGTGTATGTGGAAATAGCTTTTGTGTGCCAGTATTGTACTCCTGGAAGAGAGCACAGGAAGCAAGAGCCCCTTGAGTAGCTTTGGATCAAAGTAACAGTTTGGATCAAGATAACAAGTTTAACCAAGTTAAACTTGGTTTTCAGGCCTGATGCTGTTGGGATCAGGAAGCTGTGTGGCTGTAGTGCAGGGATGGTGGCAGCAGTCTCGAGTGGGTGGGTGCTGTGCCTGTGCAACACAGAGACTTGTGAGCTGCCTGCAAGGAAAGCTGCTTACAGAAAGATTGGGGGGGACTCCTCCCTGATTAGATAGCACGTTCAAAGTTATCAGTGCTTAGAAACTCCTCTTTATGCTTTTAGATACAAAGTGTTTCTATGTGTGTAGCATACATGCATAACCCTGCGTATGTTTTAAAGTAATCCTGACAATTGAAGTTGTTTTAGTGAGTGGTAGCTTTTATTATGTCTTCTTGCTGTCTTGCTTCCATACAATACCTTGAAGAGCCTGAGCACTTTATATGCACAGGATGAAGTTCTTGGACTCTTCAGGAGCCAGAGGCAACCACGCTGTCTCTTTCCCTGATGCCAAAGGATTTACTGAGACATGGTGCGCTTTGCTCTTTGGTACAGAAGTATTTTGGTGGCTGTGCTACAGGTGGTATCTGCTGTGGCACATGTGTGCATTTTAAGTCTTCTCTCGTTGAAATGTCTGGTTAGCTGCTCTGTATTTACTGCTTGCTCTGCTTAATTTAAAGTTCTCCTAGCATTGCTAGGGGAACTTAGCCTTAAAATAGATGGTTTGACCTTTTTTTTTTTAATTATTCTAATCCCCTGGGGCTTGATGTTCCTTCTTGTCAGAAGAGCGTATTTTAACGGAGGTATTATCTCTTTCGGAGGGAAGTCATTCAGCACTGGGGTGCAGTGCCATTCATCTGTGCCTTTAAGAAGATTTTCTTTTTTGTTTACTTCTCTCATTCATGTCTTTCAAATATCAAATCAAGGCAGTATTTCTAGCATCCTTCCTTCTCCCAGCGGCTGGAATAGCTAAAAAGAAGCAATGGATGTAACCTTGGTGTTGCATGGACAGAGGCCCCACAGCATCTCCTGCAGTGAAGGATGGCATTATGCATTGAACAGTGATGTTCTGCTGAATACCAGTATTAGGAGTATGCAGAAATTCTGAGGTTGTTTCCCTCTTGAGTGTCTCTCATTTTCATTCAAGCATAAATTTCCTTGGTTCATTCAAAATAAATCCAGCTGTTTGGTGACCAGTGGCTGCATTATCATATAGCATTTTATTCAAGAACCACATCGTATAGCTGTGTCATGGGAAAACTGGGACTGGATGCAGTAGGTGTGCAGGCTTGGACAGCTCTGACAGTGATGGCTGAATTGGAGCACACTGGGTTTGAGAAGGAGCTTTTGTGGCCCCTTGTGCACAGGGAGAGCATTATGGTTTCTGTTCATGTGTTGGTAAAGGTGGAGTCAATGCTGGGAACCTCCTCTTCCAAGTAGGTTTTTTCCTAGGGTGTTTAGTCTTGTTTTCCAGGAGTTTGTGGGTGTTTAGTCTTGTTTTCCAGGAGCTTGGTTCTCTTTGCCCCTACTGCTTTGTCCTTCCAAAATTTGTATTCCCCCACCTGAAGGAATGTCATCATTCCACTGCAATGTGCTCCTCTGCACCACAAGGAAAGTGTTCCTGCAGCTTTTTTTCACCATGTATCCTCGGTCTTACTTGGTTGCTCTACCTGTCAACTATGTAATACAACAAGAGGTTTCATTAAATATCCTTGATCCTCCCAGTACTACTACTGGGCAGGGAAGTATTAGCCTTGTTTTACACTTGGGAATACTGAGAAAGATGCAAATTTTCAAGTGCTTTCCAGAACACTTGGCAATGAGCCATGATGAGTTAGGAAAAGAGTCCAAGTCATATTCTTTGCTGTAACAGTGATAGGAAGAGTGTAGGTAGAAAAAAAACTGTGGGCATTTGGCAGGAAATAACGTGGGCTAAAGCATGTAGTAGAATGAGGAGTTGTGGTATAGTTTGCTGTTACAGGGATAATATTTTGATGTGTTTTCTGTACTACTTTGTGCTCTGATTTGCTTACTGTTGTGTAATACAGCTCCAAAATATGTTACATTTGGTATGCCTTTGGACTCTCTCCCTTTCAGTGATTTTTCCAGATGAAGAGGATTGAAAACTCAATCAGAGGTAACTGCTGTTGGTACAGAAGGCTCTTACATGACAATAAACACACCATGGTTTTGTGTGTGTGTGTGTGTGAAGACCAATCAGAATAATTAAAGGAAGTCACTTAGATGTAAAATTATTAACTTGTATTCATAACTACAGGGACAGTACCATCTGCAATAGTTTATTTTCTGAATTGTTTAAGTAAGGTGGCAGAAATGAAAACTTAAATCTCTAAGATAAGCAACTGTACCTAAGAGTTAAGAAAACCCTAATGTCATGACAAGAATTTACCTAAACTCTATAATTGTCTGCATTTTGAGAGCTAAGTAATTGATTCGGTTGTGAAAATTTGGATTATGGGATGCTGTCAGGTAACTGTTCTACCCCGCTCTTGCTGTGTCTTTTGGCTAATAATCTGTCTGTTAGTGCAAAGGTTTCTGCCTTCCTGGAGAATTTAGAAGCATCCATATTAATGCATGGTTTACGCATTTGAAATCTTTCCCCAGGAAACAGCTGTAGGTGCTCAAGGTATACTGAGCAAGCCCTACTGCAAGCCCTCTTGACCATATGATAATGTCAAACTAATATGAAGTCTTTAAGAGCAGAACATCCTTTACCACCCAGGGAGGAATAAAATCTTGTGTGTGTTTAAGAAGATTACTGTTAGCTCATTGGAAGGAATAATGAGAAGTTATAGGACAGGGCTGAAGACCTGTCATTAACTGAAAGCCAGGCCAGGGGAAGGAATAAAAACCGTAAGGGAATGACCAGAAAGCTATTCTACACTTAATAATGTGTATGCTGGGGATACTGCTTACTTTTCAAATGGGGTGATTCTGGTTTTCTTTAGAAGACAGTTAGAAACCATACTGTGGCAGTGCTGCAACGAATAGCCATATAAGAGTAGAGGGAAAAGGGAAATAGTAGGGAGAGGTGGAATGTGATTAAGGTTAATTAAAGTGTGGTGTGAAAACTAGTTAGAGGCTCTGGTCTGCCCTTTCTGTAATAAAAACAAATGTGGTTATGCAATGCATAGAAAATTTATCTTTTCAATAATTCATTTCAAACTTGTTGCCTTTAGACAAATATTGTAGATAAGAAAAAAAGAATTAAAAACTTGTGTGTAATTTAAGTCAGTATATTAGAAGAGGAATGCTTTTAAAAAAGGAGAGGGTTTACACAGTTACTTCTTCAGGTTGTGTTTTTTGCATTGCGAGATTCATCAGTTCTTTCCTTTGTACAGGGTGACTGGGATCATCCTGAAACATAGATACGTGACTTCTTTTTTCCTGTTGACAGTTGTTTTCTTTATAACTTCAGCAAAGAATGCAGGCTTCCCTTTGGAGAGAAAGGTGCTCTCCTAACACCAGAACAGGAGAGTGAAAGATGGAGGAAGGTGTGGATGTTGGGAATGATTCATCCTATGTCTTGATACAAAAAAGCCCAAACAAACAAGCAAGAAAAACCATGAAAACAAAACAACAACAGCAGAAAAAAAGCAGCAATGTACATCCAGACACTATCCTTTTTCAGTCTGTCCTTTCTGCCATCTGGCTGTCCTAATGTTCTGGCATGTTGCAAGTTGTATTGTTGCTATTCTACCTGAATTAGCAGGTTTCAGACACCATTGGTTACTGAATACGAGGCAAAATTAATTCGAGGTCTGGCAATGAGTGTATATTAAATTTAGGTACTGTCTATCATGACTTGACTTTCTCCACTTTTGGAAATTGTATTTGTCTTTTTGTGCTTGAGCTTTGTTTTCATCTTTAGCAGGTTTGCATAGTGTGTAATGCTGCTGAGGACTAATGCTCATGCAGGGACCTATGCTAGCACTATTGCACATAATGTTTTGGCCTCCAGGTTGCAAAGAATTTTTCTGCTAGTGGATTTTTTTGATGGAGGACAGAGGAGAAAAGAAAAGCTTCAAGAAAATGTAGTATTCCATGATGCTGTTTTTAGAAATTCTGTGAGGTGCAGGTTTATATAAAAGACACTTAAAAAGCATTTCCCTGCCACCCCCAGTTTTTTACCTCCTATGAATAAAAGAATGTTAATACTGTGAAGGAGGATGTGAAACACTATTCTCCCAGGTTCAATCCTGTGAACAACCTCTATGTGGTGCATGGTTGGTATTGGCTTTTTACGCTGGAGCTATAAACATTGTTCTACTTCTCTCTGTGGATGATATGTTGGTCACCTCCAAACAAACAGGGTGTCTGTTCATGATTAGAAATTCACTTTGAGTTAAGCAATATTTGAATTGAAAGTGTGAAGAGCATGATGTCAAGCCTTCTCCATGGAAAATGATATTAAAAGTTGCTAGCTGTTTCAATGCACAAGCTGTAGTGGTGTCAGCTATGTTACTAACTGAAAGCCCTGGTGATTGTACAAGTTTTGTGAAACACTAAAATAAGTGAAACACTAAAATAAGTGGAGAAGGTATTTCTCTGACTCTTGAGTGGATTTCAATTTTCGTGGAATCACAGAATCATAGAATGGCCTGGGTTGGAAAGGACCTTAAAGATCATCTAGTTCTAGCCCCCCCTGTCATGGACAGAGACATCCTTCAGAAGTCCAGGTTGTTCAGAGTCCCATCCAACCTGGCCTTGAACACTCGCAGGGATGGGGCAGGCAACCTGTGCCAATGCCTCACCACTCTTACAGGGAAGAATTTCTTCTTAGTATCTGATCTAAACCTCTATCAGTTTGAAGACATTGCTCCTTCTCCTGCCTGCCATTTATAAATAGTTCCTCTCCATCTTTCTTGTGGGCTGCCTTCAGGTGCTGGAAGGCTGCAGTTAGATCACCCTGAAGCCCTCTCTTCTCCAGCTGTACAATCTCAGTTCTCTCAGCCTTTCCTCATAGGAGGAGTTGATTAGATCCCTCTAATCAGCTTGGTGGCCCTCCTATGGGCTCGTTCCAACCAATCAATGTCCTTCTTGTGCTGGGGACTCCAGAGCTGAAGGCAGCACTCCAGGTGCATGTTGTTGGCTCGTGTCCAGTGTCTCATCCACCAGCACCCCCAAGTTCTCAGCAGGGCTGCTCTGGATTGGTTCATACCCCAGCCTGGATTGATGCCTGGGGTTGCCCCTGCCAGGTGCAACACTTTGCACTTGGTCTTGTTAAATCCAATGAGATTCCCATGGGCCCACTTCTTGAACTTGTCCACATCCCTCTGAGCGCCAGCCTGGGCTGACTCTTCTAGGAAGAAGTCAACTTTCCCTGTGTGCTCAGTAGTTCTGTAGCTTCATAAAAGTGAAATTTTTATTGAGGCTTCTCTTTGGGCTTCCAAATACACATATTATTTCAGACTTTCAGCAGAAGTGAGAGTTCACTGTTCTGTCTGTATGTGAGAGAGGGGAAATATGTATTTGTTTCTTTAGGTTGCTTATGTGCCTGAAATTTAAGGGTGTGGTTGCATATCTTCACAAGTCCATGATGTGATCATTAACCCCAGAAAGGTCTGAAAGTTTGGCTTGAGTAAAGCTTCTGTTTTAAAATGAGGTATTGTTCATTTTTAAGTCATGAGGTATAGCTTAATTGCAAACTGGAGATCTTTAAAACCATCCTTCTCTTAACTGTCTACTAATTTGAAGTAACTGTGAACCCAAATGAAGAGAAAATAGTGCTTGGGTTTGAATTATTGGTATTTATGGAAAGGCAAACTGTTTCCTTCCCTTCTGCCCTTGCTACAATAAGGGCATTGCTTTTGTGCAGTGTAAACTGCATTTAGTAATGGTCTTGTGCTTAAGAGCTTCTAGTTAATGAGACCTATTAACAATAATGAAAAATGGCATCCCTAAAGTGCAGAGCTAGTCAGAAAAATAATTCTTCAAGAATGACTGGATGGCTGTGTACTCTTTCTTGGCTTATTTAATTTAAGGGGTGGGGGAGGAGCACAGTCTTGGCTCTGAAACTAATTATTCTTCTACATATGTGCCCGTGATCTGCAGTTCCTGCTGGGGATTTGCAGAGCTGGGGCTTCTAGAGCTAAAGAACTTCCCAGACTGAGCCTAGCTGAGACTGGGGCATGTAGGCTTGGCTTTGCTTTCCCAAGATTCAGTGGGAGCAGCAGTAGTAAAACCCTTTATTTTTGTCTGTTCAAATCAATGCATCTGAGTCAACAACACAGAGCAGAGTAGAGTAGAAAAGTGATTTTTTTGCATGGAGTAGAAAAGTGATTTTTTTGCATAGTTATTCATCTGGCTATGTTTGTATTTTTGTGTGTTGCCACCTCCGCATCATGTGCTGTTTTAGTTAGACAGGATATACATTGCTTTTCAATATGTGAATAATCCTGCTTAAGGAAAGGGGAGGATTGGCAATGATTTTATTGGATTTGAGATACAAAAAACCCTACGTTCCTGCTTAGGAAAGGACACAAGGAGACTGCCTGGATGATGGCTGTTCATATGAATAAACAGCAAGGCATTACAGGGAAAGTCTAGAGTAGTGAAAGCTACCTATATCTCTGCCTTGGTGTCCTCCCACTCAGTATTGCACTCCCATATACATTTTAGTAATTCCCTTTTGAGCTAGGACAGCCTGTCATGCCAGCCGGCAGACTTGGAATAGCTTGACTTAGTACAAGACCACCTTGTCCATCTTCACTGAAAAGGATTTCTCTGGTTCTGTTACTGCTCTGTTTCTACTAAGAATTACAGTTTTTTGTGGTTATAGGTTCTGTATATTGGGAGAACTTCCATGCTCTGGGACAAAGTGGGCACATTTTAGGACAAAGGAGAGATTTTCCTGTAAAGGAGAGATTTTTAGTACAAAGGAGAGATTTTCATGTTTCTTCTTCCGCTTTGGGGGCAGCACTGATTAGTGAAGACTTAATTTCTTGGTTCTGTACCCTGGTTGCCAACTAAAACTAATGGTACCACACCCCTCAGGGTTTTAATTGAACTTCATCTTCTAAGAAGGCACCATCCTATTAACTGCCATCTGTGGCAGGATCACATGCTCAAAGCAGTCCTAGATGGATAGACAATGTCCAGCTCAGTGGCAATTCTTCTGTCTCTTCATCCTCTGGTGCTAAGTAGAAAGGTGTTAGTGCCTGCTTACAGAGGAGCTGTTTCTATGCTATAAAGAAAGCATTTCAAACCACTTTTCCTTGCCTCTAGCAGGTTTTGGGAGGTTCATGTAATTTTTCAGGATATTTTATATGCTAATGTATGTGTCCTTTGTGGAAGAGAGCAGTTGGAGTGTTTGCCATAGAGCACTCAACCCCTACTGTAGAGACTGTTGAGCCATCTGGGGGAGACAATCACCTTCTTGAAAACAGGCTTCTGAAGCTGTTTCTGTGTGGAGATTGGAATCCAGTGGATGCCTAGGGCATGTAGGAGCATTGGCTAGGAGCTTCCTTTAAAATGGAGCCAACAAATATACTGTATGGTGAGCTGCTGCATCCCCAGTGAAGCTGCAAGATTCTTAGACAGGAAGCAGGGCAGCTCATGGAGAAGGAGGTGGCTGGCAGTGAAGCGGGGAGCAGAGCACTGATGGGGGTGTGCAGAGCGCTGCTCTGTAGGTGAAAGGAGAAATTAGTTCTTGGTGCAAAGTGTTTTGTGGCCTGATGGCCAAGGCCACTCACCAGTGCCAGCTTTACATGCACATTTGGCCAGATTTTCTTTTCCAGGTCTTGCTCTTTCCTGCTGTACACTGCCACAAGTCCAAGATTTGTGAATTTGACCCAGAATTACCAAGATATGCCTCTGCTCTGTTTTCTTAGACTTGTGTGTTTGAAAAGATTGGGATTTCCTTACTGAAAAATCAAAACAGAGGTGATTTCCCCTGGAATTTCATATCATCTAACAAGGTGTTAACAGAAGGAAGGGAAAAAGTAATTCCACAAACCTGAATACTGTGATGTAAGCTTGTGCTAAATCTTGGACTTCATTAATTGCCTCTTGCTCTCCTTAGCTTGTCTGTTTTTGAGGCGGAAGCACTGAGCACCCATGCTTCTATTGGGGATAATTTATCTTGACATTCCCATTGTTGAGCATTCCTTGGGATCAAACATCTAATCATGCATTCTCTAATCACATCTATGATGTGGCATCACTACCAATTTGCATAGACAATGTTAATTCTGCTATTTTTTTCACTTCTAGGTATTTTGGAATGGAACTTAGGTATTCCATTTTTAAAAATGTGTGTTTTGCCTACAGGATCTACGTAAATATTCTTCCTCTTTCTCTTCATTGACTTGGTCATTCAGTGCTGCAATCCAGTGTTTTATTATTCCCACTCCTGGGTTAACTGTTGGCTGGTAGGGAAGGAAGGCTTTTACATCTATGAATCCTTTGCTAGGGGATAATGTCTTTTGCAGTAGCTGCCACTTCTCCTTCTATCACCCTTTCTATGATTTGTGAAAAGTATGCAAAAGAGCATAGTGAACAAAGATGCAGTTTATCACAATCTGCCATCACTTCCAAGATGTCTAGAATGTCTTTTGACTCTGGAGAATCGGGATAAATGACTGGGTGCCTCTTCAAAGTGCATTTAATGTTTGAATATTAGAGCATAGTTTCTGTGTAGCTGGTATGGAAGAGGAGGCACCAAGAAGTGCCCTTTATTAGAAGCACCTATAGCAAATGGGTATCTCTGGGGCAATATTGCCCTTTTTCCTTAAAAACCTTACTCGTAGCTTGTGTAATAAGGTGATAAGGCAGTCATTGCATTTTGGTGTCTGCTGAGGTTTGGTATTAAATTCAGACAGAAAGCCCAATACCCTCTCTTTTTTTCATCCTTTTCTCTCCTGTCTGTCTCCATTCATTCAGAAGTAGCTAATGTCTGGTCAAAGCAAGTCAGATTGCTGGGCAGGCATCATCTGTGGTAAAGCAGAGAGTCATAGCGGGCCTCAACCTTTTAGAATGCAGACAATTTTAGTCTTGGATTGTGTTTCTGTAAAATGGTGTAGTCTGTTATGGCTGGGCTATTAGGCTAAGTTAATTGCTGTTCAAAGCATCTGAAAATTTAGTGCTAGAAGTTGTCATAGGAAATGCTAGGTGTTCTTTTTGCAGCTAGTATGAAATGCTAGATCTGTATTTTGTTTGAAGGGTGTTTCAAATTCTTCTTGATGCTTAGTCATGACCTATCTGTATGTTAACATCCATTTTCTACATAGTAAAAGCAGACTTTACCAATTTATGTGCCGAGCATAAGGATCTTTCCTATAACATGAAATATTTGCTAATAAGCTGTCATGTTTTGGGTCAGTCTGGTCTACTGAGGTAGATGATTAGAGCTCTTCTAGTGATGCCCTCAGAGCTTTGCTAATCAGAATCTTATGAACTGATCCAGGAGCAAATATTTTATCTTTGTAATAAAATTTCATAAGCTGAGGGAATCTCAAAGTACATTCCAAGCTGACAGTGGTAGTGGAACCACTGAATTGCAGTCATAGGCTGGGGAATCACAGAACAAAGCTGTATCTTAAATTGGTGCTGAATCTGAATTCTCCTATTGCATAATTCAGACATGGTGAAGACAGTTAACATGTTGGGAATATGATGGTTCAGCAAAAATCAGAAGAAATAATAAAGCTTTTTTCTTGGAGTGGGGGGAGTGGTGGTAGTTATTGCTCTTTTAAAAGTATGAGGAGCAGAGGGAAGCAGCCTTGCACTTGACGAACACAGGAAGATGCAAAATAAAGATCTGGTGTATTTTTGCCGAAATATGACTCATTGTTTCTCTTGTCCCACTTATATTCCTGGGACATCTGATCACAGAGTTGCAAACTGATTTTGCCCAGTGGTTAAGACTAAAGGATGCCTCTTGTTATTATGAAGGCAACCAAAAGTTCCTAAGCACTGTCTTTTGTAAGAATAGCTGGATAGGACAAAATACATTTACACAGCAGGAGGCAGAGAAGACTGGAAAAGCACCTTAGAGCAGCAGACATCTGGTTTTCTGAGATATGTTGCCCTCTTTCACCTCTGATGGCAGGAAGCAAACTGCCCCAAGTTCTCCTATATGAGGACCTGCTTATTTGATAAACAAAGCAAACTCTTCAAAATCCCCTCTTTTCCTGGTAAAATGGGTGTTTTCCCTCTCTGGACTCTGCTTATCTCGTTTTCCCTGTGCTGCAGATCAGAGAGGCCAAGACAGGTTTATCTTAGCCCACAGCAGTGCAGCCTGCCATCAGTGTGAGTCTGGCACAGCACTTCCCGCCAGCCACGGCTCTTGGTGGTGTCACCTGGCTCTTCTGAAATGCCTTCTTCCCACATCTGCCTGGGCTATTTGGTAGCTGCTTTCCCCAGACATGTCTTTGCTTCCTTTGTTCCTGTGGAGCCATCTTTGTGATATTTCTCTTAGCGTGCAGAATTATGTACAGGCTGTGATAAAGAAGAGCTTCTCACAAAAGCAGTCACTGATGTGCTTTTCTGGAGAAGTTGCTCTTCCCTTGAAGCTTCCACTTCTTTTAGTTGCAGAGGCAAGTGTCCTATTTCTCTAATATTTGAATAATTCTTCATGTGTGCCTCTGTTCTTGTTGGGCAAACTGGGAAGCTTTAGCTGTCTCCAGTTTTAACTCTGAATGCTGTAAATGCCTCCGTGCTCTGACTTGGTGGTTTCCTGACCAGCTAGAGCTAGAGAGAGAATTGCTCTTCATGCTTATGGACATAGGAGGAGATGCTGCTCCTTGCAAGTTTTCCAGTATATTGAATGCATGAGAGGGGGCTAAATGCAGATTTAGGAGTTGGTACGCTGTAGTTTTGGCTGCTCTTGTTAAAGAGCAGTAGGCAATCTGAGGGATATCACGCAGTGTCTGTTCTCATGGGAGAGGTCCTTGGTTCTGACTGTAAGCAGCCAGCTGCATAATTACTTCTTAGGAAATGGCTGTGTTTCACTGACTGCTGAACAGCCCATCTCTAAGCACTGCTGTCCCAATAGCAATGTCCTATTTGCCTTGATACAATCCAGATTGCGTGTGATATTCTGGTATTCTGTGGATGGGGTTTTATTTCTTTCTTTTGGCGCAGGATCTGACTCCTTGCAAATTTGAAATAAATTGCTATATTCTCACTCTACTTTTTTGATTTGCAGAACTGAGTATTTTTCTTCACTACATGAGGCAGGGATGGTAAAGATAGATATCCCCTATGTACTTATAAAAATGATGGTCTTTTTATGAGTGGCAGAAGTTATGAAGGGAGAATATTAGGGGAGCTCTGAACAGTTTTCTCTTATGATGGGTCAGAAACTAGGGGTAATTCAGTCAGGAGACTAGAACATCTCATGGTCTGACATGAACTGTATGCAAGCAGTATCTTGGAGTATCACAGCAAAGGGTAGTTGAACTGTCCCCCATAGCAACATGAGCAGTCTCAGCCAGCATGAGCTCTGCTGCTGCTGAAAGAGGCAGCCTTTCTTTTGGCTGTTTCCTCCTTGCACTAGCACAAATTCTTTATATAGGTGTGTGGTGAACCAGGTTAATGATGGATCAGTTCAGTTATCCAGTTCAGTGCGCTGCTGCACAAGTGCTTGCGTCAGCATCAAAAGTAAAGAGGATACAGGGCCATTAGCAAGAGGCAGGGGAAGGATGTGACTGCCGTGAGTGCCAGCTTTGCAACAAGGGGATCTCCTTTACCTGCTGTTGGACAAATCTGAACCACAGGCAGTGCCAGAAGAGTGATCTCTTTGTTTCCTAGAGCTATGAAAAAAAAAATCTGGCTTTATCTTAGCTGTGGCCTTTCAGAGGAGAAAGTTGGGGTACTACATCAGTGCTGTAGTGGGATGTTAACTCCTACAGCTGTCCCACTGAAACCCTTAATTCCAGTAGCTTACGTAAGGAATCAGAGATGCTGCTGCATCTCTATGCAGCTGAATTACTAAAATACTATCTAGTGGGTATATGGGCTTTTTTGGAGGAAGTGTGAGGTTCTTTAGGGTAAGCACTGTCTTGCTGTGGTGCTAGCTTTGCTGATGTGCACTAGCCTTTGCTGAAGGAACTCTTCTAATGCAACATCCTGAAATTGCTATGCCTATGAAATTTATTTACTGGTAGACACGATCCAGACAGAAAGGAAGACCAGCGGTGGTTAGTATCACCTCTAACAGGTAATTTTAATGTTCTGGAAGCATAGTCTTGATGGTGTATTCTATCCCCTCAAGCCTCCGTGTCAGGTGCTGAACCCAACATTTGGGTCTGAGATTGGTCTGATTATCTATTTAAAGCTACTGCATGGTTGAAGAGAATGTCATACAGTCTTAAGATCACTTGAATGAAGAGATCTCTATGCAGTGTGTCCTTTGTCTCTGCGGCGAGTGATTTTATACAATGGAGGAGCTAGGCTCCCGGAGTGGGAGCGGTTATCTGCGTGATCCCTCGCAGTGTCATTGCCCACACGGTGAGTCACTGGTAATGCCTGAGTTCTTATTTTTAGTCCTGTTGCTGCCATCGTGCTGAAACCATTGGCCGGTAAGAGACTTAAGCGAGGAGATAAACATGTTAATCTCCCTAGACCTTCCCCCTCAGCTGCTGCCTCTCTGCCTTTGTGCATCTCAAGATGTAAGCTTTCCTGGACTACTGGGCAGAATGATGTCCCCTGTGTACCCTGGTGGGATGTCACTCAAATATTTTCACAATTAAGTGCTGGAGCTGGGAGGAATGCCTTTCATGCACACGGGTTTGCATGTGCAGGCAGGCCGCTGTGCTTTGTCAGCAAGCAAAGCAAGCTGGGCAGGCTGTTACTGTTCCCCCAAGCACCTTGGCCATCAAGGCTTTACAGGGAACATCCACTCTTTCCTCGGGTCCTGTCACCCAAGTGCGTTTCCCTCAGTTACCTCAGAAGAGTTCTGAAACAAACTAGCAGGATTCTTTTGTCTAAGCTTGCTGTAACAATTAAGCAAGTCTGCCTCTTTTGGTGAGTTTTTAAAGTGTCCTTTTGAATTCTTGGGCGAGACACTGGTCTCTCTGATACATTATTTTACTGTAATAACTGTTTTTGCATTCATTCTTAGGCTTCCTATTTTACTTGCTTTCTTGACATGGCAAAATAGAGGATATGGGACTACTAGTGACTGCTTCTTTGCCCAGTAGTGGGCTGGTAGTGATGCAGACTGAATGGAGTGTTTTCTTCTGCACTGTCCTTGTGCTCTCTTTCCTAGATACTTCTGATCCTGCAAAATTAACTAGTTTGCAGATCCCTAGGGGTCCAGCTAGTTGTTTTCTGTGTTAATCTTGTTAGCTTGTGTGTCTCCAACTTTGGGGACTCTTAAACAGATTTACACCGTGTGAATTTTAAGGGAAGAAAGGAGTGTGTTCAGCCACTCTATGGGTTTGTTAGCAGGGTTGATTATTTTCTTAAATTATGTATTTTGAGGGTTTTGCTTGGTGAAGAGAAGTGAAGGAAATACAATCAGCTGATGGAGGCTTGCTCTTGTTCCAGCAATAACCTGAGCCCTCATGGACCTAGTTGTTCCAGAAGTCCCAAAACACGCATCCATAGTTAGTAGCACTGTGTGTTTATGGGTGATCTGCTTCTCAGTTTCTTTAACTCAGTGGCCTCAGGTAGCCAGGTGCAGCTTGTAATTTGAGTATGGTTCAGACTCCTGAGCTCCTGGCAGCGTGTTGGTGGTACAGCAAGCACATGCTTAACTGGGATGGAGTTCAGTCCTATTGATGATGGCTCTATTGGTGTCATTCTTCTGACCTTCCTGGTCCAAAGCTTCTTTCAGTTCTGTACCCTCATTTTTGTTCCTGTCCATGTGCCTTTGAGGGTGGCCCAATCTTTTTAAAATTCAGAATGATAATTTTGAAAACCTCTTTTCTTTCTGATGCCTACCTTTTGGAAGGAAAATAATGCAGTACTGGGTGATTCAGGCCTGGCCTCTTTTTTGTTGGTTTGTTTGTTTGCAATTTCTTCTGACTGTCAGACCTGGGAGAACATTAACTCAACCTAGGAATAGCACACTCAAGTATAGACTTGAGCCATAAATTGAACACAGTTACTATCAGTACTGCCCCATCCTGCAGTAATGTAGAAAGGCAAGTGAATGGAGTGATCACAGTGAATGAGGAAGTAGTGCTGCCAGCATGCTGAGATGGAGGACCATCATGCTGAGTGAGTGCAGTCCCGTGTGTGACTGAACTCACCTGCAGCTTCTCTGGAGGTTGCTCATTGCACTGAAAATGAAATTGACCGTGCACAATGGAGTTGTGAGAGATGTAATCACTTCACCCACGTGTGCTGTGAGTTCCTGGAGCTGGTCTTCACGTGTCCCTCCCTTTTGGTGTGTTTTTATGTTGTTATTATTATTGTGATTATTATTATTTATACAATCACTATTCTCGTATAATTTTGTTTCTGGGTGTGCTCAGTGTTTGAGAGTGAAAATGCACAGGACTGGACAAGCAAAGCATTATTAGTAATATCTCCGTGTCTGTATTTTCTCTCTGTCTCTCCCTCTGTCCATTCCTTTTACTGTGCTACTCCTAGTCTAAACACAAGAACTAAACATCTGAAACTGATGAAGAGAGAGCTGAGTCTCTGTTGGTAGTGTAGCAGAAGGTGTGATTGCAGCATGAAGGACATAGTTCACTAACTTTATTCTCAGTGTTGTAGAGATAATAGCATTGAAGCCTCAGTGATATGGGTTTCAGTGGCGGCTAGCAGCTTTGGAACATATGTAAGTCCCCAGCAGGCCTTACAATTTGCGTTCAAGTTTATGTATCCCACTATTACTAGTCCTGCTAGTGAGGTGTAGTGCTAACATGGATGTGTATGTTCATGCTGTGATTAAACTTTTGATTGTGGAGTAGACATCTCCATAAAGATTTGAGCTCTTTTACAAGGACAGAAGGTGCCCAGCAGGAACAATATCAGAAGCTGGGCATCTGTCTCCTGCTCATGAGTGCCAGTTCCAGAAGAAATTATTGTGCAGTTTGCTTATCACTTCAGTTTTACACCATATCTCTCTCTGCTGCTGTCCTTTTAAAGTGAAGGTCTTGGCTTCTCAGAGGACAGCTGCTCATGATATCCTCTTGCAGAGGGTCTCATTCACTGAAGCCCAGCCTCCTGGAACTTTTCTTCTTTCTAACCCTATGGAGAAAAATCTGTGTGATCACTTATAGGCAACAGCTTGTCCACGATGCTGGATTTATCGTCATCATGGGATCCAAGGGACAGCTGATTTCTGTCCCCTTAGCTGAGGTGAGGAAGCAGATGGATGGAAGACACTTCAGGAGCCATCCATCTGTCCTTTCATGGCACAGTAGCAGAGAAGGTTCTAGAAAGCCAAAGGATTTTGATAGCGTGTGCCTGTGCTAGCTGTGGTGTGGTAGGGGTGCTGGTGGTTTTAATGTCCTGGAGGTCATGAAAGTTGGTACTATAGCTGTAGTGTGCATTGGAAATTACCATGACTCTCATGGCTTATGAAATGTGAAAAAGGGATCTAAAAACTAGGAAAGTGACCGTAAAGCTTAGTAACCCATGTGTACTTTGCTCCTCCACACACCTTTCCTGCCAAAGGAATGAAAATGCAACCATGGGAATTATTAGCTATGTTGGTGTCTTAAGTTTCAGCAGTGGGACTGTTGGGTTGTGGTTTGAAGATTCCTTGGTTTTTACTGGGTATTTTTTGGTTTTTTTCTCCCTCCTCACAAAACTCCAGAGAAAACCGTGTTCTTGGAAAGGTGACTCAACTCTGCCCTGTGGATGTGTCAGCCCTACAGCTCCCAAGGGCAGATGCCTCAAGCACTGCAGTAAATATGGGAGAACTGTGAGGATGACAAGGCTGAAATCAAGATCACCTGATTCTTGAAATCAAAATAAGAGATACCTGCTGCTTCCCTGCATGCTCTGGGTGATCTCTCAGATCTGGTGACAGGTTCTGTGAATTTCATTTTTCTAGTGCTTGGCTCTTGACACAAAGTTCACCAGCAGTATTGACTGTGATCATTGCAGTTACGGCCATGCAGAAGTTACCCTCTTGTCCCTGCCAGAGACCTTTCCCTGCCACCTGGTCCTGTGTCTATTATATCCTTCCTCCAGTTTGCCAAGCAATTTTCAGAATCTTTCCTCCTGTTCACTTGGAATCTCCCCAGCTGTAGATCTATCAGGATGCTGTTCTAAATCAAGGCTGTTTCCCCACTCAAGATATCACGGTGGATTCATGGATTTATTCAAGGCTGCTGTTAGCATCTCAGGCTCTGTGAAGCAGGAAGTGGACAGTGAAGGTCGTTTATCATTGTTGGATGGGATGCAACTTTCCTTTGTCCGTAGGTGTGGTCAAGTAATCACTGTGAAAATCCTTGCTGACCTGTTATTCAAGACTTGTGCAGCCTCTTTTTCTGGATTAGACAGCAACTCACCCAGAAGAAGGAAACAGCTTGCATGCAAACTGATGGTTCAGCCACCTTCTGTTACTCCTTTGCAGTAGCCTTAACTCCATTTGAACAGCTGCTTTTCCTGGGCACTAGAGTGAAATCCTGTCCCTCATGGTGCAGTTCCCACCCCCACTTACTCTTCCCCAGGCAGATATCCACAGATGCTCTATGCTGGCCATGCCATGGATTACTTCTCTGAGCATTCAGTTTTTCAGTGTTCCTGCTACTCCTCAGCTGGACACAGCTCAGGATACACTGCCTGTGTTGTCCTTCTTTGTGTGCTTTACAACCAGTTCTGTGCTCCAAACCTCAGCTGTACTGATGCAGGGAGTTCCTGTCTCTATTCCTGTGAACAGAGCTCTGTGGCAGATGAGAATTATCATCCAGCTTCTGAATGAGGGTACAGCCAGAAGGGAATTAGCCTCTGACGTATGGTTGAAGGGACAGTGAACGCACAACATCACTGATGGCATGTGGGCATAGGTTAAGAAGGTCAGGATAGCAAAGCAACATCTACATAATCCCTTTGCTATTTTGTGTGAAGATGAATGAGTGGCTGGGCAGGGGAAGGAGGCAGCAAAATCACTGTTAGCAGGGCAGACTGGAATGTGGTTACAGGCTTGATTTTTGTGGGTTTGGTTTTTTTTTTTTTAGCAGGAATGAACAGATTTTTGGTATAGTAGCAGTAAAATGTGCACTGAGCTGGCAGCCCTCATCTTGGGAATTTGACAACTTCCTAGAATTGCTCATGTGAACTGGAGGCAGATTCCCCACACCTCAGAAGCTCTTGAAGAGTTGATAACAGCTCAACATTTGAAGGGACAGCATACTTACTCTGTGACTACTCTTGCATTCCTCAGCCTGCCTGACCCTCCAGCCCTCTGGAATGCGAACCTCTCTGCAGGTGCTGGTGGAAGCACAGCAGCAGCATTTCCTTGGTGCTCCCTTCATGCTGAGGAGCATGTCCTTCTTGCTGCAGCCTTCCTTGTTGGCTATAGCCAACATAGAACAAGAAGGTGTGCAGGAAGAGATGACTTCTGTCTGACTGCTGGGGATAAGGTGTGCTTAGAAAGATGAAGCAGGCACAGAAGCCATGCAGAAGTACAGTGTAGTTCAGACACCTCAAGCTGCCCTGGTTAGAGGAGAGTCTCTGTGTATTTTGGGCTTTCTGCAGCATGCTGCAGCTTTAGGGAGGAAAAGAGGAGTGGCTGTCTTTTCAAAACATCTGAATTGCTTGCCTTGCACTCTTCCTTTGTGGATGAGCTTTCATGAGAACAGTGACAGCTACTAGAAAAGCTGCAGCCTCAGGATTTTCCTGCGTCTTCCTTCCACCAGAGCTGGCGGTGCTGTTTTGATGTGTGTTTAACAGACCAAGCCTTGACACAGTGTGGGCCAATGCCAATTGGAAGGATCCATTTTCCAGCTGCATCTTCCTAGTTGGTGTCTGTGAGAGAGCAGAAGGCAGTGCCTAGAAGAAGGGATATGGAGACCTTGTGCCATTATGAGCACTTTCTGGAAGGAAATGTGCAGAAGCTGCACTTTGGGGCATGGAGACCTTGTCTCCCATGGAAGCTGGGAAGATTGAGCCCTCCTCAGCTTCCTCTGGAAAAAAAAATTGGATAACTAATGCACTCTTTGTCAGTCCTATCAGTGACTAATGAAGGCTTTTTTTCTCCCTTCCCCTCCTATCTCACTAATATAAATGCAGTTGCTCAGAGCTCTCTTTCCTCTTGTTTTATTTTATTTTTATCAGTGGTGTAGCCGGTGATGCAGGTCTTTTACAAAAGGCAGCTTATTGCTCCTTTTCCTCATTTGATACTTAATTCTAGAAGGTAATTTCTGTATTTATTTTTTTATGAGGGTCATGATGCACTCCTAAAGTGATTTTTTGTTCCATATGCTGATCTTTGTTTTTCATATTGGAACCTGTGTCATGTCTATAATGCAGGAGAATAAACCCTTTCTTTAATTTTTTTGGTTGGATGTGTGACAGCATGCAGTTAGTCCTGTACATTGTGCTCAGACACTTGCTCCTGATTGCACACCTAATCCTTGTGAAGGGGCAGCCTATTTTTTTCCTGGCATTCTACTAACAGACAGCTGCCAGCCTGCAGGTTAGGAAGCCTGTGGGCTTGCTAAAAGCTCTTGGAGAAAGCTCACTGTGCTAGTGCCATGCTGTCTGGCCCTTGCAGATACACACAGTATGCTAACAAGCTACCCTAAAGAACCAGAAACAGTATTCACCAAGATGTCTGGGGAGATACAACTCCTGTGGTAAGTGCATTATTAAAAAGAAGGACTTGTAATTTAATAGAAAGCTTTGTTTTAGGTGGAAATGGTATATCAAATTGAAAAATTGCACACAGAAGTTCTCTGAACCCTGCTTTGAATTTTCTCTGTGGTCTCAAAGGTTATTCATCGTTGGAGACAGATCTGTAAGGGACTTGGAACAATAATGTTCTTGAGTGCTGTCTTGGATTTGGCAAGCAGATTCCATAAAAGCCTATCTGACCTTGTCACATTGACCTTTTCAGAAAAGAAGTGTAGAAAACTGCTTGTAAGTTGGGTCAGGTTGTTTTGCACCTCAGATATATTTCTATTTTCAAGGCAGCAAGGACAGGAAGATATCTTAATGCTGTCAAATACTGTCCTTCCAGCTCTGCCTTGTGAACCTTCTGGAGAGAGCAAAGAAGAGCAGTACTTGGTAAGACCATGTGTCTTCTTTTGAGGAGGCCATCAGGTGCATCTTCTTCCTTCCCACTCGGTGCAAACCAGCCTGTGTAACATTCCTCAGGCAGTTCTATGTTGCTAGAGTAGTAGTTTAACTGTCACTGCAATGTTAGAAAGAAAAATTTTTCAGGGTTTTTTTTTTTTTGGTCCTTTGTAGGCAGGATCATGCCTCGTTTTCCTCTCTATTTTGCTCTGCACCTCCCATCCTGCCCTTCCCTCTGCCAAATCATGACTTGTTCTCTTTGGTTGCTCTCTCTGCCTGTCCTGGTATGACACCAAGTCTTCACTGCAGCCTTTCCCCACCCTCTCTTTATATCCAGCTTATAACTGACCTTAGTTGCTCCTCCTGTGGCAGGCTAGCTGCTTGCTCTTGCCTACGCTTGTACTCACCAGTCTCTGGGGTGCTTGTAGAAGTGAATCATAGAATCACCAAATATCCTGAGCTGCAAGGGACCCACAAGGATCATTGAAGTCCAGCTCCTGGCACTGAACAGGACCATCCCCAAGGGTCTCACCAGGTGCCTGATAGCATTGTCCAAACACTCCTTGAATTCTATCAGGCTGGTGTTGTGACCACTTCCCTGGGGAACCTGCTCCAGTGTCCAACTACCTGCAGAGCCTTTTCGCATGCAACATAAACCTCCCCTCAGCTTCAGGTCATTTCCTCAGGTCCTGTCACTGGTCACCAGAGAGGAAAGATCAGTACCTGCCCCTTCGCTTCCCCTCATGAGGAAGTTGTGAGTTGCAGTGGGGTCTCTCGTCAGTCTCCTCCAGGCTGAACAGGCCGAGTGACCTCAGCCATTCCTCATAAGCTTTCCCCTCAAGGCCCTTTGCCATCTTCCTAGTGCTTCTTTGGATGCTCCTTATATGTTTCTTAACATATAAAGAGCACTCAAGGTGAGGAGGCCCCAGAGCAGAGTGGGACAATCCCCTCCCTTGCCCAGCTGGCCATGCTGTCCCTGATGCCCCCCAGGACATACTTGGCTCTCCTGTCTGTCAGGGCACTGCTGGCTCATGTTCAATTTGCCATTGCCCAGGACCCTCAGATCTCTTTCTCTGGGGCTTTTCTCCTGTGTCTTATTACCCAGTCTGTACACACAAGTGGAGATAGCCGAGTCTTATGCGCCTGCCTGACTTTTAGAGGTCACCAGCAGTGGCCCTCAGCTCTCTTTTGGGTACCTTCTAAATTAAGATTTATATGAAGTTACTTGCTGACTTTAGTATAAAGTCATTTTCTTCTATAAGCCTTTTGAGTTTGTTGTTTATATTTCAAAAGGAAAAATAGTTTTTATTTATAAGCACAAATCTATTGGTTAAAATGTGAAGTAAGGAAAGAATCCACAATTATGGTGGGATGGAAGGAATATAAGAGGGAAAACTTGGACTTCAAAAGCAAGAAATCTGCTGGAATCAATCATGTTTATTCAAACTCCAGTCATGAAATGGAAACAAATTTGCCATATAAAAGGTAGCATAACTGGTGGTAGCAGCAAGCTGTTTCTCCTAAAAATGTTTCTTTCTCCAAAGAACACAGGCTCTATCCCACACAGGTTCAATAATCCTAGTGACATCCTCCTCCCACAGACCTTTTATCTCTTGAGTTCTTGGTCTTCTTGACAGCTCAGTGAGCAGTCTCTTGCCCTAGGCTTCAGAGTTAGGCTAAAGAAATGCCACTCTTAAATATGACAAAGTGTGATTAATTGCACAAGCAGGACCCGAGCCAGTTGATAGGAATCTGCTTTGGGAAGTTAAGCAGAGATTACTTTAGAGTGGTAGTGGATAGACCAAGCTGACCGATAGAAGGAAATAAAGAAGTCTCTTCCCAGGTCTCCCAAGTCCACTGGTTGATTTGTCCATTGCTGTACTTTTACATGAGCTCAGTATAATGGGAAGATGCATTCCTCTGCCTCTCCATAATTCATTGAGTCCCTGGACCATTTTCTTTTAAAGCAAGGATTTGCTGTTTGAGGATACCTTTGGTAGAGCTGGGTGGAAGACAGAGTTTTTTAAGGCAGGACATCTTGGCATTTTCAGGAGATTTTAGAAGCCTCATGAAGACATCATTATCTTGGGCTAGCCTGTTTTTTGGCACATCGGCATTGCTAGCCAGGTGTTTTCTTGGAACAGGCAGCAGCATTGTCTGCTTCAGAAGAACCAGTGTGCTGGAGTACCCAGCTGGAGACTGGACAGAGTGCTTGTGACTAGAGTAAGTCAGTTTGCTTTGCCTGTCTTGGGGTACAATAGACAGTACTTTGTGTCTTGACCACTCGTTTCATTCATTCTCTTGCTCTTTCTCACTGTGCAATGTGTGGGTCTGAAGGCTGTAGAAATTATCATCTCTTTCCTCTTCACTTTTAGTAATGCAGTAAAGGAGCTCAGATATGCCTGTTTTGGCTGTTTCATTAGAGAAACCTGGCATGAAAGCTTTCAAGCAATTCCACCTGCATAGGGAGCAGGTATAAAGACTGCACAAGTAGCTGAATCCATTGACCTTTTGTCAGTATTTAGTTATATCAGTGACCCTTTATGGGGCTATTGCATGTATGTGTACTTGGTAGGATTTTTTGTTAATGTGCCCTGGATTGAGGCAGGTGCCCTTTACAGCACCTTACTTGCTGCCTTGTGCTGCTCTCTCTTCTTCATATATTCCTTGCTTTTAACCATGTGTGGCAGTATTGTAGTCCTCCCATCATGTGTCCGAAGTTGCAGGCAGGAAGTTTTACAGGTGCATCTAAAATTATTGGAATTTTTTTTGTGGTAGGGAGTAGGAAAATCACTGTAACATATATCTTCAAGCCAGAGGGGAAAATGGATTAGATGAAGGATAAGCTGTTCTTTTATTTCTTTGGATTCTGTGAAATACTTATGATAATGTTTTGGAGGAGACACCAGTCTTGGTCAGTTTTAACTGTGAGTACAACTGTGTTTTTCCCAGGGTTCCATTTTTCTTGTAATTTCACAATCAACATTCATGAGGGAAGTTTTCAGAACTGTGTGACATAGAAAGTAGAATTTAGAAAATTGCAAAATGTAGCACCATTAGGCTGAACCTTGGAGTTTGTGGCCTGACCTTTTCTTCTTGGTATGAGTATCAGCTAGCCAGCTTCTGTTTCTGAAATCCTTAGCATCCAGCGTGTACACCAGTGTTGTAGATGCAGCTAATTCAGACTGCTCCTTCGAGGTTCTTTTTCTCTTCTTGCTGTGTTCCTTCTGGTATATCTGTACACTTGGGAAACCAGGGTAAAAAAATCTGTCACATTCTCAGGGGGTGAGGACAGTTAAAACTTCAATAGCTGTCCCACAGGGATTGCATTGGGCACAGGACTTATTTAAACTTCTTCATTCTTAAAACATGACAAGACTGCAGGATTTGCAGCTGTGGTGCCTCAGTATTACAGCATTTAAGGCTTTGTCCTACAGGCACCTAACTAGCTGGAGTGTCTGTTTTAGACCAGTTCCCTGACCTTGGTGCATCTGTAGTGGAGATGTTACATGTGGTATAGACTTGATATGATTTGCTCTTAATTCTGATGCATTTTGTGCTTTGGGTAATTCTGCCTTCATCCTAAACTTCTGCATCAAGGTAAGGCAGTTATTATGTGATCCACCAGGACTTGTTGCTCAGACAGTACAAGTGAGCATCCTGCACTGTAAACAAACTAATGCCAGTGCAGGGACTCAGAGCAACATCCTACACAGTGTCTTTATTACTATTTTTATTATCTATTTGCTTTCACACTTTTTTCAGTATTTTCCTTGTCTAAATGGGCAAACTTTGTAATGCATCCTCATCTGCCTGAGATCTCAGCCCTTGAGGGACAATTCCTGAAAGCAGGAGCAAGGGCAAGAAGAGACATAAAAGTCAATCATAGCCAAATGGGAACACCTGAGCCCATGATTGTGACTACCTCTCTTACTTGCCCACTTGCACAAAGATGGTGTTGTTCAGTGCAGGCTTTGTGCCCACCAGGAGATGAGCAGCAGGGATGCTGTGGGCTTAAGAGTCGGTTTGCAGCACCCATCATCGACTGGCAGCAGCATTTATCTAGGCCAGCAGGGATGCAGGGAGTGAGTGACTCACTCGAGGATTCATGCGCGCTTTCCCCCTCTCCTCCCCCACCCGGCACAGCTGTGGCTTGGTCATCAGCCATTCGGGAACTAGCGGCTTTATTTGGTTGCTGTTTGCAGTGGGCAGTTTCTGTTAGGGTTGTTAATTTTATCAACTGCTTTCAAAGCTAACTGACTTCAGAGAAGACTTAAAATTGCCTTTGCTGCTCTCTTCTCCTTTCCTGCTCGTAGGGCTGTCACCCAAACAGCTGATCTGGCACTGAACTTGGCTGAGGAGGTGAGAACAAGCAAATGGGCTGGAGGCAGAAACTTCCTGAGCTGATCCGCCAGCAGCATGGTCACTGTTTTGGATGGTGGCGGTTGTGGTTAGGCTGAGTGCCCTCTCCGGGCACCTCCTTGGCGGTGAGGACTGGAGGGTCTTATGGCTTTGCTCCAGCTGAACAGAGAAACATGTTTTAGAGTGTGGTGGAGGAGTAAATATGCGTACAGTGTGAAGAACAGGAAATTCTTTAAATAATTGTAAAATGAAAACCAGATTCATTTATGATTATAACAGTTGCTTAACTAATCAGAAGTTGCCAAACTTAATTTCTGTTGAACTGTGAGTGACATGGTCAGTAAGGCTGCTGAGGGTTATGGCCCATGAAGGAGAGCAGCCTGCCCTGGGCAGCCATTGTGCTGCCTTTTGCTCCTGTTCACCAAGGCCAACAAATCACATCTCTCAGTTGGGCCTACTCATCTCACATGATCCCATTTTCCTTATGCTGCCCCTTTTGGTGGATTCTCTGTCCTTCCCATGCTCCATACACGTGGCTTTGTCTTCCCTCTGGACACTTCTTTAGTTGTCTTTGTCTCCTGTCTCTCTTCCTGTCTTCAAGTGCCGTTAATGTTTTTCTTTTAGAAGAACATTTTATGCTTGCATTTCCCAGGGCCTGGAGCACACACTTTCTAGGCCTTCCTGCCCGCTGGCTGCTGTCACTCCAGATCCTGGCTGTGTTAGATATAAGCAGCTTGGGAGCAGCTTGCTGTCCCTAAGTCCTGAACACTGCTGCTTGCTCTGCTACTGCTCCCCTCCTCTGCTGGGTCACGGAACCCAGGAACCTCTTTTTCTGCACAGACCAGTCCTACAGCACAAGTGACTAGTTAGTTAGTTATTTATTTTAGGTAATGGGCCATACTGCTTTTTTCCAAGTTCCCCAGCTGTCTGTGAGCTTGTGAGCTATGTATTTCTGTGCTGAGGCTGCAGCAGTATTCTTCACAGTATATACTTGTAGTTGTCCTCTGCCTGCTGTGCTGGAGGACTGCACTATTTGGATACACTTCTTTACAGAAGAACTGAAGAAAAGGAGAGAGGCTTAGGAAGGGGCAGGGATCGTGGTCTTTGCTAGCATTCCCCTTGAAATGAAGATGGCAGCTTTAGTGATGGGATGAGCAAGATCCCAATTCTTATTTTGCTAGACCAGCTGTCCAGGTAGATATGGCAAAAAAAATGAGTATAAGGACACTTTTTTTTTCTGTGTCGTCTGCTATGAGTGGTGCCTGTTCAGAAGCTTGTTCTTCCAAGGAGTGCTGCAGTCTACAGCCTACCTGTGTGCTCCATGTAGCTCATACTGGACTGCGAAGACTCCTCAGGCACTGGCCATAGACAACACCATGGTCTGCTGTCTTTATTTGAAATTCAAACTCTGTGGAAATAACATTTGTAGGGCAGAAGTGTTCCTTTTAGGTCAAAGCTGAGGCTGCCTGGTGGGTAATGTGGAGAAGATTTTTCTGCCACTCTTCTCATTTATGTGTTCTGTAGACAAAGTAGGGTTTAGTCTTCAGACATGTTGGCTTGACATCTTAACCGCCACCTCATTAAAACTGAATCTCAACAGAGAAAGTTCCTTTGTAGCTATCAGTGTTAGTGCTTTAATAACTGTTTCACTGCATTTTCTTTCTCCTTGTGACACACTACCCTTTCTCCTCTCATTTTTTGCCTCAGATAGGCAGCAATTTACAGAGCTGTCTGCTCTGAGATAACATGAGGGCTACAGTTTCAATCCCTCATGTTCAGTCTTCCTTTGTGGCGGGGTAGACTCCATCAGTGAGAATGTTCTGGGTGTGTTGTCTGTTAATCAGCAAATCTGACCATCTCTTGAGATTCAGTAAGTATCTGTTGACTTGATATGGTGCTGTGCAATTCAATGCCAAAATGTACCACATAATTTAGATCGAAATCACAGCAAAAGACTTGGTGTGGGGGAGCTGTAGATGACCTTAAAATTGGTATTACGGTAATGTAGCAGCATTAAATGCCTCCAGGCAAACAAGATCTAAACTGATCTAGCCAGGAGCATTAAACAAACAAGATCTAAACTGATCTAGCCAGGAGCATTAAACATTGGTCAAAACAAGAAATTAACTTAGCCAGAGAATAAATCAAAACTGTAGCATAACAGCTGCTTTTTTGGAAAAAGGTGCAAGTCAGGTGCCTCATTCCCTCAGAATCTGAAAGCAAGCATGGTAATGGAACAGGGTGACCACTTTAAAGCTGTTGTGCGTACCAGATTGTCCAAATCTGGAGCTTTCATGTGAAGGAAGCTATTTTCAGGCTGTGCTCTTGTCAAATGCAATGCAGTCTTTGTTGGGTGGCAGTTCCCAAAGAGACTAAATCTGGGTTTTTTAAAAAGAAAAATATTTTTTTTCCAATTCTGAACACCAGACCTCATAATAAAAATTCCTTAGGTCCTAGCATGCCAGTCAGATTTCATGCTTCCCAGAGTGAGACATGATGAGGTATCACAGCCGTACTAATGCTGCCCCTATCAGTTTTTGCTTTGAGTGTTCAAAATCCATTAGATCTGAACTGCATTGTTTCTATCTTCATTTCTCTTTCTGCAGAGGGATGAAAAACCAGCATAGTAAAAGGCTCAGATTCCAAAGATCTGAGTTTGGTCACTGACTTGTCACTGACATGTTCTCTGGTTTCAGTACCTCTATTTTTCTTCTCCACCTCTTTAAAGGTAGAGATAGAAACCTCATGCTTCAAGGGTTTTCTGGCCTTGGAGTAATATTTGTTAGACACCTAGAGATTCTCCAAAAAAAGATACTATGGAAGTAGTTGTTAATTTATTTGCATATTTTGTTTGTTTTTCTAACTTCTTTTTCCCCACCATTTAATTATTTGTCTTTTAGAATTTTGCCAGAATTTCTTTTTTCCCAAATCTCTGCTTGTGCTGTGTAGGTTTAGGGGCAATTCAAGAGAGATGTCTAAAGGGCACCTAAGGAAATACATTATTGTACAGCTCTGTGTGAGCTAAGAGATGCTGCCATGCATATTATCCTGTCCATCTAGAAAGCATATGGAACCCATCTAAAATTTAGACTGTGTATTTTTTTGAAAAATCGCTTATCCCCTCTACATGTGTCTGTGAGAGCATGATGGGATGCTCTTTATTTAAGCATGCATCCTAGAGCCAGCCTCTTGGATCTAAAACATTCCCCCTCAACTTTCTAACCAAAATATTGTGGTATGTTTGTGCAAGTTAGCATTGGTGCTGCAGCCTCCTGCCTCAGCGTCTCCTAACCCACAACTTCTCCCTTTCTCTGTATGGGAGCCAGAACCTTTGTGGGAGAGATGAGCTCCTTGAATGTTTGCCTTCAGTGGATCCGCTCGGATGCAAAGCTGGTATCCAACCTCTTTTTGGACTTGATGGTTGGCTGTAGGCATGTGAGCTGCCTGATTTTCCTGATGTGCATTTGCTCTGCACCTCTGCTGTGAGAGTGTCAGGGGGAAGGGGCTGTGGTAAAGGAGGGGTGTGGGTGGAGGATCTGCTCTTGGCCTTAGTGAAGTTCTGGTAAGCTGGTCACATGAAACAAAAAATACATCAGCTCCCTTCCCCCATACAGCAGTGTTTCTTGGCTCTGCGCCCAAACTAGCAGCTGATCACGTGATTTACTTGTAAAATGCAGTTAAAAAAAAAAATGGTGCCCTTGCAGATGGGAAACTAGGGTTGGGAGAGCTGGGCTGGGGCTGCCCTGTGTGCAGCTGGGGCTGCCATCAAAAGGATCGGGGATGTCTCCCTGCTGAGTTGCTGAAAGTGGGGGGATGTGGGGCTGCACAGGAAAGTGCAAGCTGGGGAGGCAAAATGGAGGAGAATGTGCTGAACCACAGTCTTACCGGGGAAAGGAGGTGGGCGCATGTGGTGGGGCAGGCACAAGGAAAGGGAGGGCTCTGCACGTGGTGTGGGGGGCTGTGCTTTGAGAGTTGGGCTGCACAAGTGCTCTGAACTGATGGTCTTCTTGCAAGAAACAGTCTGAAATGATTGTGACAGAGAGTTGTAGTCATTTTTGCTCTGGTTTGGAGTAAGAAAGGGAAGTTTGTTTGACCACTCACAGTTGGGGAGCTCAGTGTCTTCTGTTTTGAAAACTTCATTCATTTCGCTAGTTGTGTACCCCACAGTCCTTCTTTTCTCTGAGATATAGGCTTTTGAAAGCTTTTAAAATTACACTAATATGCCCAAGAAGAGCTAAAATAAGCTATTATGCTCATCTCACACTTAGTGGGGACCTTCAAGCAAATGCCCCAATGTGCCAGGCTGGCCAGCAGGGCAATCACACCATTCTTAGGGGGTGTGCAATTGCACCACATTTCTTCCTGTGTCAGGGCTGTGATGGGTGCACAAATGCCTCCTGGCCACGACAGATAATATTCATGCCCTTTGCTGTGCTTCTATCAGCCTGACAGAATTTGTGGTTGGTGATCTTCATTGCTTCAGATTAGGAGGAAGGTGGCTGCATTTTTGTTCTTGTCAGCTTGAGGATGTATTCTTTTAGAGGGGAGCTACAATCTGCTGCTGTGGGAATGGTTGCCAGTACCTCCCACTGCAGCACTGATTTTCCTTGTGTTCCTTCCCACCCTGAGCAAGGAAGAAGTTTGTAAAACAAGAAATGGCCTTCTTTGCCATAGCCTTGGAGTTGGTGAATGATGGGTAATTTTAATGGTCAGTTTGTAGAATTCTTAATTATTGCGGTAGACTGTAGGTACCAAATTTATGTCTGTAGATGTTAATCTAGCACAGAGCTTTGCAGGCAACCTGTGAGCTGAAATGTTTCCTTCCTACCCATTCACCACCAACCCTGGAAGATACTTCCTTCTATGACTTTCCTCCATTGTGTTGACATGAAATCAACTTGATGGTTAGCAGGAAAAAAGAGGAGGAATGAAATTCAAGTCAGAGGCTCTTGGAAATTCTTCATTGGTTTTTAGCAACTAAAGTAAATATTTGATGGGAAAGGCAGATAATAATAAAGCAGAGTTGGCACAGGCCTTGTATATCCCACTGGCAGCATGGGAAAGATGACTGGGGAGATGGAGAGATGTTTATCTTGCCAGCAAGAGAGACTGATATGCCCTGAGAAGTGTGGACCACAAACAGGGCTCGTGCATGAGATTGCATGTATGTCGTGTCAGATTTTATTGAAGACTCTAATTGGGGTCTCAGTGCTGTTTTGGCTTCTGTCAGTTGTTCTGTAGGCAGGTATCCTCCACTCTCCTAATGCAGTCATGCTGCTGGTTCATTTGTCAGTGGCTGCATTGAGACCAGGGCTTCCAGCTGAATCCACTGGGCTCTACTTGGCTCATTGCACTTTGCTGAGTAAGACTGGGAACAGTAAAGCTTTTAAAACAGCCTGAAGAGCAGGGCTGCAGGAGCCTCTGGCTAATGGGGAGGGGGCAGTGTGTGTTGTGGAAGGATGTCTCATGAGGGGGGTTTACAAAATGCTTCCATGAGTGCCGTAGAAAGGTCAGAAGGCGTTCCCTTGCCCAGATTCTGAGTTTATCTCAAGTTTTAAGCCAAGGACTATGTCTGCAGTGGATGGCTGGGTGCTTGCTCCCTCTCCTTCCTGAATGCCCATGCAGTTGTATTTCATGTTACTTTGTAGTGCTGGCTTTGATCAAACTGTGGGATCTTCTGGAGGTGAGAACCTGCAGAACCTGGTTATCATACTCTCTGGGATAGTGAAACACACAATATGACTTGATCCGTGCCTTTGTAGGCAAAGAATGGCATGTTAGGCTTAAGCACACTTAATCTGCTCACATCATTAATTGTGACAGAGATCACTCTCACCTGTAGCAGTGAGGCTGTGCTGATTCACTAATTTGACCTCCTTTGGTTCTTGAAGTTCCTGGAAAGTTGCTGGTGGCTGTGAGAGCCCAAGCTCCCCACTTCCTCTTAATGTGCACAGCAGCGTGCTGCTGGTTTGCTTTGTAGGGTGTACAGTAGGTAATACTCAGGGTATGTGTTCCTGTTGAAAACAAGTGGATAGGAGTTCTCTTTCTCTTACCAGGTCCACCTGCTGGATAATTCAAAGCAAAATTTTCCACAGGTTGTTAACTGATAAACTGAGAAATATACATGTGAATAGAAAAGGCAGCTTTGAGTGACACCAAGTGTAGAAAGTGCAATGCCAAAGTTGTACACTATGACTTTTTAAATAAGATTCCTCTGTTCTAGGTATTTTTAATAGCTTTTTTGCTTTGGCCACTGTTGTATACATATTAATGTCTGCCTTCAGTCATATTATCTTTGCAAAGTAAGTACAAGGTAATGAAATGCCAGAAAAGAGAGCCCGTTCTTCAGGGTGCTTATTTGAGATAGAAATAGAATTACTTGAACCATCTTGATTTCTACTCTGTGGTGTTCAAAGTCTAATTTCTGTGTTACTTGAACAGAAAAGTAGAGACTGTGCTAAGTTTATGTAGGTTGTTTCTTTTAATTTGTTTGTTTTGGTGTCTCAGTACAGTAATACCAAGGGGTTCACAGATACTGGTGTGTGTAAACAGAGCTTGTGACCAACGATGTGGACTTAAGGTTGTCTTTAAGATCCGTGTGTATATGTACTGTTAGGGGTCATATTATACTTTTACACAAGGAGTTGTTTCTGGGAAGTAGTGAGACCATGGGAAAAGGCTGTTGCAAGGTGTTGATGTTAGTGGTTTTACTGGAGGAAAGGCTTTCAGAAAATATGTTTGCCCGCATTTCTTAAAAGAAATCTTATATTTGTTTATTGTGTCATGTTGGCACTTGAACCTCCTCCTTCTGTCTGTAGCTGATGGCAAGAGATGAGGATTTTGCCACTGTCCTGTTTCTCTAGCTTTCACTGGCTGAGAAAGTAGATCTTGGTTCTTTCATCTTCACATGCTGGCTCCAGACGTGTTCCCCTTGGTGACTTTGTGACTCTTGCACAGTTGCTACTGCAGAGGTGCTGGATATGCTGTTTGGGTGTGAGAGCCCCTCTGCACTTGGGACATGGTGGCACTGGGATCATTCTGCACTGAGAGGCTGGAAAACAGACTTGCTTTCAGAAATGTCACCTGCAATGGCAGTAGTATGCTGCTACAGATTTATTAATTTTAGCTGGTCTTTGAAATGGCAGTGTAGAAACACTGAAATGAAAAGGAGACAGGAAGGGGTCATTATATGCTTATATTCTTTGCATTTTTTCTTAGGCATCTGCTCTTAGCTCTTGTCAGAAAGGATATACTGAATCAATGGGAACCTCTGGTCATTCCTAAGGCTTAGGATGATTTTTTATGTTTGTTTCTACTAATTCTGCAGATGGGGAAGTGGTGTCAGTTTGAGACTTGCTACTATCCCTGTTTAAGTTGGTGGTTTGGTATGGCATACTGTCCTCTGCTACCTGTTGCAAATGCTGAGACATGTCAGTTGTTCTGTAGTACAGTCTTGCTGGAAAAAATGAGAGAATATGGGGAGAAGTCTGTGTCTTGAAGTGCAGGATGAGGGAGCTAACTCACTTTAGCTGGGAATGTCTCAGAGAGGAAGTTTAAATTTAAACAAGTATGAAGGAACCTGTAGGTTCAGACTAGTCTCACACTACAAAATGTATTTAATGTAAATTCGATTTCTGTCTTGAAGCAACTCAAATGATATCTTAGCAGCTGGCACCAATTGACTATCTCCCGGAATTGGCATGATGACAGCAATCAAACTGAATTTATTGCTTTGAGTTTGATTCTTCTTCCGGACTCTTCCCATTCTCAGAAATGTAATCTAGAATGTGTTCCCACAGGAATGATAGTTGTAAGCCTCCTTTAACAGCAAGGACAGAGCATGGTCCTAATGCAGGATGAAGACAGGTGGGCTGCAGTATTGAGCACCCAGATTGTATATTCCAGCTGAGAATAGAAAGATTATGCATTTGTAATGGGAGGAGCACTAGTTTTTTTCTTCATGACATAGATTCTTATCACAGAGCTGATTCACATCGAAGTGTTGGTTTTCTTGATGCTTCTTTTTACTGCTTTAGGAAAGAATCTGCCTTTCCACTAAAGTGGCTAAAATTTAGACTGCTAAAAGTTATCCCCTGCTCCTTTATCTTTTTCCTTTCTTAAGGCAGGTGTACTAAATAAAGAGTGAGCTTTAGCCACAAGACCTCAGTATAAATATATATATATAAATATATTAAAATATATAAAATAATTTATATATATATATATATATATATATAGAACCAGCACACTATGGTTAGGTAAAATTAGCCAGTAAATGCTGCAGCAGATGTAGTCCTTTCCATAGGGAACCATTTTGAAACAGTACTGTGTTTCTAATGCTTGTTAAAGAAAGTATGTTGGAATTAAGTTTTTAATTCTTATTTTCTGGTCGGTGTGAAATTAATCACTTTTACTGCTAAATCTTGGTGTATGTCAATAATTGTTTTGTCCAGTATTTAAATGACTTTTTAATGCTGACTTCTACTTCCTCTTGCCAGAAGAGAGAATGACCTGAAACAGGTGTCCTTTTGCTCACATTTGTTTCCTAAAGCAATAAATAAATTTCAGTGTTCCTTGGGCAGGTGGAGGGGGATGGGATTCAAAAAAAGCTCTTCTCTTTCAACCTCCCTGGCCAGTGATCCTTTGTGGAGCTTATGGAAAAGCTGTGGCTGGAGCGTGTTCACTTGGCAGCAGCCCACAGCTGAAGCAGAAGCCCTCTGTGCATCTCTTGGGGACAGGAGTCGCTCAGGGCAACACAGCTCTGCCTGAAGTCAGGAGGATTTCTTACTTTGTTGCCAGTGCAGGGTGGCAGTGTTGGCACCTGACACCTAACCAGCTCCTCCTGCTCTCTGGCTCAGGTTTGGCCCTCACCCCACCTACTTGGGACTGATCTCTTTTTTGGGCTTATGGTAGGTGTTGTTCTTCAGGCTCTGCCTCTCACAAGCATACCTCAGCTCTATGCAGACAGGTCTCCCTGTGCTTCCCTGGCAGCCCCTTCTCCTCACACAGCTTCTTAACAGGCTGATTAGGCACAGTGAACTTTTTCTTCATATTTTTGTTGTTGTTGTTATTGTTATGTAAATGTTCTCACTTGGCAGCTCTGGACTACTGGGATTTGTAGATATCCTCTGCTCTGTGTCTGAAATTGTTCTCTGGGTCTTGGGTACCCTTGGAGGAGAAAGACCTGGTGAGGATGAACCTCCTGCAAAGCAGTCATTCATGTAGTGGCTAGAGTAGAAAACTGGAACTGTTTCCCTGAAGAAAAATAGAGCCTAGAAAATGGGTCTCATGTTATTCAGCCATCTCTGCCGCCGCATCCTTGGGATATCATATAGAACTGGTCAGACAATAAAATTATTTTCTTAGCAAAGAGTAAGAAATGTGCATCAGTATAAAACCGGTTATATTCCACGCTCTTGCTGGAGATTGCCAGGTCGGATTTCTTTAGCATCAAGTTATCCTGCGTGTCTGCTGAAGTTTAATGCATTGTGGAAAATCAGGACAAACTATGATTGGTTTTGGTCTGCTGTCTTCTGTACTCAGGCAGGGTTGTTGTTTTAACCTTCCCAGTTAGAGTTTCTTACAGCAGTGACTTTTTTACTGATTGTTCACAGCATTTTCTGTCCATCCATGTGCATGAAGAGTCCTGTCTCAGTGAGTGGACTGCATGTTTGTGTAAAATGCAGCAGTTTCATTTTTATAGGTCCTTAACTCTTACAATTGATGCTAACACAGCCATTCTTGTTTTCTATTTAAGTAAATCAAAATCAAAAGCCATCCCCAAGAAATGCCAATTCTTTTAAAAGGCATTTTCTCATCAGTTATGTTCTAAAGAAACCCAGCGGTAATGTCTAAAATGACAATGCTATGTTTGCAGAGCAATGATGTTAAAGGTACTTGAATTAAATGTAGGTTTACATGCTGAACAGAGATACAAAAATCATACTATATAAAGGACTGATAAAGATAAATAGATATTCACATTTTAGTTTGTGTATCAAACACAAGTAAGTTTTGTCTTTTTTTTAAGCACCATCTTCTTAAGCATTTACATTTTAAGTTTTGCTACAAAAGAGATACATAGACTGCACTTTCCTGTCTGTGTAGATACTCATTGCTTCAGCCTGCAGATAGAATAATTTTCCAAATAGCAAGATTATTTTTTTTTGGCTGGAAAACAGTGAATGAATATTAGATGAGTGTTTGTAATATCCTGTACTTAAGTTTTAAGCATCAGTTATTGTTCAGGGCTAGACAGCTCTGTAACGTAGCAGGAAAAGAGCTTAATGAAATCCAATATTTGGAAGCAGGAGGTAGATGAATTCAGACTTGGAACAGCAGTGCTGAATTTTAACAGGAAGGATAGCTAACATTTGCAGTAATTTCTGTGGGTGTATGACTTTATTTATCACTTGTATTCTTGAATGTGAACCCTTATGTTTTCTAAAGGATATACTTTGTTTTAGGCAGATTATGGAAATTACTGGTTGAATGTCACAGTTTTGTGAAAGGTGGGAAATGGGCCCAGTGTTTCAGGCCTAGAATCCTGTAAGGTAGGTCAGATGTGTTGTTGTGCTCCTGTTAGCTATGAGGTATCGTTCCACTGAGCATTAGGAATGAACACCTACACTCCACAAATGACCTGCAGAAAAAAGTTTTATCTTTAGGGCAGAGGGAGGAGAAATTATTTCTTTGCAAGCTCTTGGTAAGGAAGGGATCTTTTGTTATTTTAATACAGTTAAGACTGCTTTGCATTTTAAAGTTCAGACAGATCCTTTATGAGAAAAGTGTTAAAGCCAACCCATTCACTGCTCTGCTGGACTCAAAAAATTTTGTATATTTTGTCTCCTACTGAGACTAAACCTTTGTTAGACTAGAGTAAGGTAGAAAATTGAGGTTCTGTGTTTATTCCTTATGCATTTGGGTACCAGGTTGTTCTGAATAAGTACTGATTTGATTCTGGTGCTGATTTGATAAGAGTCAAATGTTTACACCATGCCAAAGGCCACCAGGTGAAGACCTTTGAGGATGGGGTGAGGGAATGTTTATCAAGTCACTGGTCGGGCCGTGTGCTGGCGCTGCCTGGAGCAGGACGAGCGATCCTGCAGGAACGGGAGCTGTGATCCTCTAGGGCTCGCGGCAGGAAACCCGCCCAGCCTGACCTTTCACTGCTCGCAGTTGTGGCGGCTGACTGCTGCGGGCTGGTGCTCCCAGGGCTGGAGTGTGCTTTTTCTCTGCGAGTTGTGCTTGAGTTGGCCTGTTTTGTTGCCCTGGAGACAGAAGAGTGTGGTATGCTTTCCCCCCGACCAGAAATAGTTTCCTGTACCTTGTGACCGGAGTGCTGTACTCCTCCTCTGGTCTCCGGCCAGGCTGTGTGGTGCTGGAGGGATGGAGTGTGGGGTGGTGACCTCTTGTCACAAGTTCTGGTGTGGCTGCTGCCCATGAGCACTAGCTGCCCTGCCAGCTCCCCTCCCTCTGCACGATGGTGTAGGATTTCAGGGGAGCAATTGCTCTTGATTTACATCTCCCATGGCATTTTGATGGTTATGTCATTTTGTTTGAGCCTTGCTCCTGTCAGCTGTCTGTCCTGACTGTCAGGACTTGGGAGCTGAATAGCACGTGGTGAGCTCTTGCCTCTTCTTCCCCCTTTGCTCAGCTGTTTTTGCTGCCTGCTTCTCTGTGCCCTTGTACTTGGGAACAGATTCTCAGCAAGTATAGCTGTGCACGAGGGCAATGTGATCTGAGCAGATGAAGGATCCCCTTCTGTAGGAGCTCCAAGTAGAGCTGAGAGGGAAAGTGGGAAATTTGCGAGGCCAAAGCACGCAAGCAGGCTGTGGATAGTTTATCTTAAACTGTTGTCCTCCTCTGAGAATCTATCCTGAGTGCAGAGTGTGCAGCACTGTCTGTTACTTTGCTACTGTGTTTTGCAAAACTTCGTTTGTGAGAGATGCTGCTAAAAGGGAAGCAAAGACACCCCCACCCCTCCCAACTAATGCAGGTGAGAAAGTGCTTGCACTGCACCAAGGCCTCAGGAGCATGGAAGCTCTCCAGGCTTTCTTGCTGCCTCGTATTTTATTGGAGAGTGGTTCTGGCACAGAACGCTGAAATATATGCAACAACAACAATAATTTCCAGGACTGAGAAAGAAGGAGAGATGAAAGGAGTAATTTACCTTCCCCCATCCCTGAACAATAGCAGATGAGGATGTAAGCACATCTCAGCCCTATAATGTATTATTTGGGACATTTTCTATAGTTCAGCAGTGGAAAAGAAGACAGGAATCGTGCAATGCCCTGAGCTTCTATTCCCAGCCTGGGAGAGAAAAGTGTTCTGTGCTGAGATTTGGCTCAGTCTGTCTTCTGCTCATGGGGAGGAGAACAATTGCCCAAAGCCTCCTTTACAGAGAGAAGGGAAGATGATGCAGAGACCAAGGAGCTGAACAGGCAATTTTCAGGCAGAGTAGTGCAGCACAGCTTAGTTGAAGTGGGTCTCCAGTGGGGGTCCTATAAATCAAAGGGTGCTTCATTCCTACCAGTGATTTGCTGAGTAGTCCAACCAGCTAAGGGTCCTGCTTACTCCTGTGAAGGTCTGTGTGTCACAGGGGTACAGAGTCACACCTGTGCTGAAGATCTGCTAGACAGGAAATGTCAAGAGTGGGCAGGGACTGCTACTTCACTTTGCTGTGTTCTTTAGATGGCTGGAATGGGAAGTCCTAGGACTGGACATTCTTACTTGTCTTGTTCTAGGCATTTGCACCCACAAACATCTAGATTTTAGCAGCTGCCAGGGCTGCCTAAAAGATTTTGTCTCCTTCAGTTCCTTTCAGTCAATCTGTGCTTGTCCAGTGTGAGCATTTCACAGGAGAAGATGGGGTCGTTGTAGTGTAAATTCAGGAATCAACCACTGCTGTAGTGAAAAGTCTCAGTGGCTAAAAAGCCTCCTGCTTCTTGGCTAAGGAAGGCAGAGTTGTTCTAGGTCCTTCTCTTTTCCTTGAACTCACACATGGGAAGAGAAACCATTTTTTACTCTCCTTGATATTTTTCTTTAATCCAGATGAATGTCGTGCTTGAACTGATGTTGCCTTTGGGCTGGAAGAAGCATACTTAGCATTTGAGCAGAACTTCTTGCCTGGAGTTTTCTAAGTGCGTGATCAGCATTTCACCAGCGAGTCTGTCCATGGGTACTGAAGTATGGTTACCTTTACAGTTCACTGAAGCTGGCAGAGTTCTCTGCTTCATGTGATGGCTGTGCACTAGCAGAAGCTGTGTATTTCTCCCTCCTACTCTGCCCTTCTTTCACAGTGTTTCTTTGGAGTGGAAGCAGTTCCTTTTCCCATTTAATGTGTGTTATTTCTTCCGAGACATTTCCTCCAACTCTCCAGCCTTGGAGAAAGGATACCTCCCAGAAGGGGTCTCACTGGAACTGGCTTTGCATATTTGAAAAGCTGATGGAGGAGCAGAGCCTTTCAGTGCCTTTCTGCAGCTACTCACTTTGAATCAAAGGGTGCACTACCAGTTTAGTGCTGGCTCTGTAGTGTGAGCAGCAGTCCTTGTGCAGCCTCTGCTGTATAGCCCTTTCCTGAAATGCCTGTGAAGTTTTGGGAGACAGACATGTTCCAGCAGTTCTCAGCCTTCAGGATGTCTGCTGGGTCACTGTGTTCCTCTCTCTGTTGACTATGAGGAAGAGCTTAATTCAGAGTTGTGGTACCTAAAACCTTGTTTCTTATTCTCTTTCAGATCACCAGAAACTGGAACGTGAAGCTCGAATTTGCCGACTTCTAAAGCATCCAAATATTGGTAAATTTATTTGGGCTCAGAGGGGTAGGAGTGAGACAAGAATAGCAATATGTCTCAGCTAGCAGGCTGTAAGAGGACAGATGTGTTCTGAATGTTCACAACAGCTTGTCAAAGTTGAAATCACCTCAGTAGTTTATCCCTCTGACAAATTCTGCATCCAACTCTGTCCCATGCCTTAGCATCCTGCCCCAGACGTTCACCAAAGAGTTCCGTGTTCCAGCCTGCTCCCCCCTGCAGAGCTGTCCCTGCTCTTTGGGCGAGGCATGACTCTTGTCTGCTCATCTGACATTCTGCAATGGAAGTGAGGTGTTGTGTTAGTTTTCTCCACATCCATCCTCTGTTTGTTCTCCTTGGCCCTTACTGACATGGCAGTTTAAATGCTGTATTCAGAGACAAGCCCGAACTTAAACATGCTAATATTTCAGCTACTCTCATTGCAGTGGCCATGTACTCTGAAAACAAGGGACCAAGACTGAATTGCCTATTTTGAAGGAGGGGGAAACAAAAGAGTACTGGAGCAAAGGGAATAGTTTGTCTAAAAATAAAGAGAGAGGCAAAATAAGGCACAACATTAAAAAATCTACCTTATTTACTGAAATGTAGAGAGAGGGCATGGATTTTTAGCTAGTTCCAAAGCACCATGGAAGCTTTGACTATTAATAATCCTCTTTTTAGCTTTTTTAAATAAATAAAGCCTCTAGGATCCTAGCTACAATCTGATTTGAGCTAATTTGTTTAAGAAAACATTAAGAAATACCAAACCACCACTTTTAACCAAACCACAGTTAAATATCCATTCCTGGGAAGACTATGATGTATTGCTTTGTATTACTTTTGCATAAATCAGTCAGCAGAGATCATACTTTAAGGGCATCTCTCTGGTGTTCTGACTTTCAGCTTTGTAATCATTTGCTCTGAAGGGCTGGGAGAGGAAAGGTGCCTTAGAGTGTACCCCATGGACTGGCATCTGTACTCTGTTCCTTGTGTGATCAACAGGCAGTTTCTACAAGCTCAGGGACTGGCTTAATGCAAAGTTCCTTAGCAGCAGCTTTTAATCAGAAAGAGATTTCTTGCATCTGAGTGTAGTTGTGGTATAGGTATGGCTTGAGAGGACCAGGGGCCACCTTTGGCAGTAATTTACACTGATGAACATATTAGCCAGTAAATTTATTGCTGGGCAGTATTCAGACTGACTAAAACTCTAGTTATTGCACTTCATTTGCCCTGTAAAACTTGCTATACTTAGTTTAGTTGGTGATGCTACTTTATATTTTGATCTTCACTTCTATATTCTCTCCTTTTTATAATTTCTTACATCTTTTCTTTCCAAACCTCTCACAGAGTAAATCTTATGCACAACAGGAAAACCACTCTTATAAGTAAACAGCATGGATAGAGAAATAGATCACATTCCTGGTTCAGTTCTACAGTTGCAATGAGTGGCAGTGCTTGTCTTCTGTTGTGGTTTGGAAAAGACAGTCTGGGGGAATGTCAGTGGTCTCTTGCATTTTCTACAGAGAATTTCCCATCTTCCTAGAAAGAGCAGTTTTTCTTTTAAGAAAAGAAACTAGTCATTGTAAACTCAATGAGTGCTTACAAATAAGAGTAAGGGAATTAATTTTTATGCCTACAACACAGAATCAAAGTGCATTGAATAAGACCTCAAGAAGTCATATGGTTCATTCAGCAGTCCTGTGAAAATCTTTTATACCTGGCTGGTTCCAGGCATGTTTGTACTTAAAAACCTTTAATCCTTTCACAGCCCCTGGTGGCAGTCTTTCAAATGTTTCATTTTCCTGTCAGTTAAACATTAAAAACATAATTTGCCTTTCTCTTAGCTTGTTGTTTCTAGTTCTATCTGGAGTATCTGGGGAAAGTAGTTTTTCTTTCTTGTAACAATCTTTTACATATTTGAAGACTGTTATCATGTCTCTTTTTAGTCTTTTTCTTCAGACTAAACAAACCCAGTTCTTTCAATCTTTTCTCATATGTCATATTTTCTAGACCTCCAGTACTTTTTTTTTTCTTTTCCCCCTCCTACTTCTCTGGACTCTCTCCAGTTGCTTCATATCTTTCTAGACATGTGATGCCCAAAATTGGACGTGACTGAGGTCATGTCAGTGCTGTCCAGAGGGGAAAGAATTGCTTCACCTGTCCCACTAAAGATGTTTGTTTTGTGCATCAACCTTTGAAGCTTTTCATTTAAATATATTGTTGACACATTATTGGTCCAGACTAGTTTCTGCACAACTTCTGGCAAGCAAATATTTTTTTTTCTTGTATAAATGAGGATCCCTATTGAACTGACTGTATATTACCTTTATCTTTATTTAAAAAGACAGAAATAAGAAGAAATCCAGACTGGGGGTTCACCTCTCCACATTTGTCAAAACCATTTTGATTTATCTTCTGATAATGTAAAAGGGTTTCAGCTCCCACAGGAATGTGGTCTTTGATAACAATGCCATGTATTGAATCCTGTAGCTAGTTAATAATACTGTTGAATACTGTTGGAGTCCCATCAATCTCTTGAAGATATCACTTGATACATTCCAATTTGACAATGATCAAAGTACTTTTTTTACTCGAGTACTTTTTCAATGAGTTGTATGCGCTGTTGTCAGCTAGTTCTGAATACACAATTTTTCTTAATTGCTTGTGGAAAGAGCCTGTAAGATGCTGTCAGAAGCCTTGCTGAAGTCCAGATGTTACATGCATTGCTGCTTCCATGCTCCTTGGACTTGTTATTTTGTCATAGAAGGGAAGCATGTTGTTCTGATGGAGTGAGGTTCTTCCCTCAAAATGTGTACTAGCAGTTAGTAATCACCAAGTTACTGGCATTCCATGTTGTAAACTCTTCTGAGTGAGTACTTAGTGTGTTGCCTCAGTGTGAGCTATGTGAGTAAGACTATACAAACCATAAAGAATTCTGCAGCTTTTGCATTTGCTTTCAATTTCAACTTTTTGTTGTTACTGTGTTTGTTGCAGACTCTGTTGCAGCAAATCAACAGGGACCTGAGCCTGTAGCGAGTCTGGGGCAGAAGACTGAAAGTTAGAACTCTGTGAGGCAGGCTGCTTTTCCCTCTTGCCTGTACACAGGATATAAAGCAAGCCTGTTGTTGAATTTGTGGTCTTATGCATTTACTGCAGGACAGTTGGTTCTGAACTGACCATAACACTGCTACTCTGATAAAAAAAAAAGATTTTTCTAGATACAAAGTAGAAGTGCTATTTCCATTTGCTGTTGCTTTTTTTTTTTTAATGACTGCTTTCTGAGTTATCCTAACATGCCTTCATCAAATATCAGCTCTAATTACAGGCTTTGGCTCTGTAGCTGGGTGTTTGGCTTGTCTTTAGATGCACATTATGGCCAAGGTAATCACAGTGGAGTAATCCTAAAAGCTTGGTGTTGCAATAAGGATTTTTTTTTTTTTGTCTGGACAAAAGAAAGTTGACTTGAGGCAATTTTCTTCTGATTTCTGACTTACGGGATGTATGATATGAAATGTGTCATTATAGCTGGTCAGACTTCACTAGAGTAAGGACTTCTTTCCCTAAATGTCAGTTTTTTCTTTCTCCTTCTGACAACTCCTAGAGAACTTTGCATTCTGGCCCAGAGAGACATTTGCCAGCCATGGTCATCAAATACAGCAGAATTGGACAGAGATCAGTCAGTGGTCTGTTCTTTTCAAAAAAGGCACCCATTACTGAGGATATGGATGTGTAGAAGAGGAAGAAGAAAACATCATTAAAACCCCACTGTCCATAAAGAGATAAAGTGCCTGTAGAAGTTGGCAGGAGTTATGGCTCTGTGGGAAATTCCACTTCTAGAACAACTTAGTGTTCAGTGATTCACTTAGACATAGATCTTGTGACATTAGACATGGATGTATTTGTGAACATGTAGAAGAGAATGATACAGCTGCTTCCCCCTTAATCCCTGTTTTGCTGGTAAGAGGCAGATTTCTATAAGAACACACATAGCCCTGACCCTTCATTTGCAGATGCTTTGCTGGTTGTGCCAGATGGTTTGCTGTGTGAAAACTGTGCAATTGCTAAGATCAGAGCTAAACTTACAATGTCTTGAATATCAACTCCTGCTTACAGGAATAGCTCTTTTGGTCTTCTTCTTAGTTGAAAACTTTAGTCAGTCTGAAAATCTGGATTTTTAAGTACTGTAGTTCATCCACTACAGACACTGTCTTTGTGAAACATTATTTTTTTTTCCCCATGCTTCCTGCTACCTATCAAAGGTTTAAAGCAGTAACAGAGCTGGGGACCCTAGAATCTTCCTGCAGGTTTGTTCAGTGCAGATAGGAAGTTCAGAAACATGTTAAACATGACCTTTCCTGTCTTATTTCCCAAAGCAATAATGATGCAAAATTCAATAAAAATCATCATTCATAGTTTTGAAAAGTCTTTTCTATCATTCTCCTACAAAGGTAGGGTTGTGACTAGTTTAGTACAGAGCAGAAGTCTGCTCTGTGTGTGGATTTTGTCCACTGTGTTGTTAGGTGCTGCCCTTCTCCTAAATTTTCTTTGTTGTGGCAGTCTAAATATGGGCCTCTTTTCTGGATTTGTCACCACTTGATCTGTATTTTTTCTTAGGTGTTTTTAATCTAACTGTACAAAAGAAGTTCTTGAATATCTTTCATTCATAGTTGGAACTGAGCACTTCTAGTTGGTCATTGTGCCCCAGCTCATGGCAGCCCATTGCTGTGAAGAACTGCATGCCCTTAGATCTAGAATAATAAAACCACATGTTTTAAGAGAGGTTGGTAGTAGCCCAAGAGCCAGAGCCAAAATATTTTTCTGATTTCTCTTTTGTATCCTCTGCTGAATGCTTCAGAGTTAATTTCTTTGCGGGAATTTATAGCAATGGTGAAATGCTGTCCTCAGCATCTATCAGAATTATTGCTTTTTCAGGTTTTTCCTACTTCAGACTTCTTCTCCAAAATATGCTTGCACCTGAATTCTTCTTTATTTTAACTTCTATCCGTTGGCTTTTCTCAGCACAAACCCACAATTTTGGGCATGTCCTTACTTAAAATGGGGAGAAAATAGTATAGAAATCTCCTGTGAATTAGAAGAATTTCTTTTGACCCAGTTGAATTTTATTTCCTTTGACAAGTGGTCTGTTCTCCTCCTACCTCTGAGTGATGGGAGTGATTTTGATGGATATGTATAAGAAAAGGGCTCCAGTTTATGTGCCCTTAAATTACGGTTACAGCTGAGCTGTGAAGTGGGGCAAAGACAGAAAGAAGGATGCTGTGCTTCTGTGTCCAGCCCAGCTGGATTATCCCACAATACTCATAGTGAACCTTTGTGGGAAACAGGGTGTGTGGATCACATCTGCAGACTTAATACTGGACTTATTGTCTTGGTGGCATCAGCCACAACTTCAGGTCCACTCATTCCTCATTTTAACGTACTAGTCTTGATTACAAAGCTTTCAGTATTTCCCCCCTGCTGCCATTTGGAATGTTTTCCTATCACCTTTTCCTTAACAAGAGATGTGAATTGCTTCCTTAGTGAACCAGAAAAAAACTGTAGGCTGTGTTTTGCTGTAAACAGCAGATTTCCTTGTTTTCATTTGGCTGCAGGCATCCAGACTGCCTTTGCATTTGGGACAGAAAGGATGTAATGTGCAAAGAATAGTTAAAATGCAGGGGATTCTCTGGTGTTTTGGCCATGATGGCTGCCCTGTGGATACTCAGTGGTATTCAGTGGGATGCTCCCATGCACGGCTGGCTGTTTGAATCTGCTGCCCTGCAATTTCTGTTGCTGAAGGACTGTTTCTGGTGCAGAGGGCATGCTGTGGGGAAGGTGGAGTAGGGGGAAAATAGACCTTGTAGTAAGAGTTATGCTTTGAGACTTTCTCAGTTTTTGAGCAGCTTTTCCTTGGAAGTGTCATGGGGCTGTCTGAGAGGACAGCAAGTGGCTGAGTTTCCCAAGAGGTCAAACAATAATATTCTTGCACTTATACCTTTAACCTGCTCTCCTCCTACCCTGCCAAAGGAAAAAAAAAAACACCAACCAACCAACAAACGCTCACAAATCCCTCAAACAGACTATCAGCTGAAGTGAGTTCCTGCTGCAAAGTTTGAGCCTTTAAGCTGCAAGTTACCATTTGTTATTTCTAGTCTCTGTACTGTTAGAGATTTAGGTGGGTGACCATGCATGTTTGCCTCATAGAATGCTCTCCAAAACCCCTCACAGTCCACCTTTTCATTTCTCATTCTGATTTTCACAGTTAATTATTTCACTATTATTTTTATCTGCATATTTTCTTCTTTTACTGACACCTCTTCCTATAGCTTTTTCTCTGGTTTTAAGAAAACCATTTCTCCATATCCATCTCAATTTGGGAATGGAGTAATAATTGCATTTTTTTCCTTGCCAGGGGATATATTTATTCTGTATGTGTTTCCGGTCTGTGCTAGAGACATATTTGGATTCTGTTATTCTTCTGTTTAGCTGTGAGATTTATCTGTATGCAAACAATCCCTTAAAAAAATAAATAGTGGGATGAGGGCCAGATTCTGTGCACTCAAAGGTATTGCAAAAATCAGAGGAGGATTCCCCTACTTTCTGCCTTCCCCCCCGCACTGAGGAATGGAGAGAGGCTCCTTTGGGTTCCCTCTGCCCCAGGCCTGATGGGAGCAGGGGGTGGCTGCGCCCTGGTCAAATCCTGCAGGCAACAGGCAGCCTTTGGAGCAGAGCCTGCGGCTGTGCCGAGGGCTCGTGGCTGTCCTGGGCAATGCGAGGCACGAGCTGAGAACATCAGATTCACACAGCGAGGTTTGGGGATGGCAGGCACAGCACCTGTCTGCAGGGATTCATCCCTGATGGCAGAAATGGCAAGATGCAGAGCATTGTATGAGAGAGCTAAAATTTGTTGTGGCCACTATCTGTATTTTATTAATTTTAATAAAGTGGGTGTTCTCTGCTTATTTTCTTTGAGACACCAGTGAAGTCGGCTTGTTATTATTTTGTGTGTTTTTAGAAAAAGCTCTCATATAATACTAGTGGTTATCAGAAGTACTTTGCTTATCTGCTATGTGGCTAATAGGAAATTATTAATAACAATTCTGGATGGTCATGATTGCATTGTTATCAGGAGAGCAGGAAATATTCCTGTGAATTCACTCATTTGGCTTGTCTAATGTTTAAGTAGGGCATTCTAGATGTTATGTATTGTGTGCTGAACTTCAGCTTTTCAATACAGACAAAATAGCATTTAGTTGGCACTGAAATGTTTTTTAAAAATACTTTGTAGGTTTTTTTCTTTTTTACTTCTGCAGAAAGACAGGTTTCTTAACAGGAAAGGTACTGTTCTCCCTGCAGCTCCTTTCTAGGCTGTGAATTTCTGTGCACAAGGTAATTTTCCAACTGGCACTACCTTAGTCTCATTTTTTAGGGCTGGAGAGTTAAAAAGGTTACAGTAAGAACAATGGTGAGGGGGACAGGAAATCCACCTCTGTGCTTGTGGGCCTTTTCATACTTCCTTGCCACTGTTCCTTGCCCTTCTTTGCAGAGCCTGCAGCAGCTTGGTTCTGCCTGAACCTGAGCAGAGTGTTAGCAAATCTTCCTTCTCTCCCATTTTCCAAAGCTTTGGAACTGCGGTTGGTGTAAAATGCTGTGTGCCTGGGGAGTTTACAGCAAGCTGATATATGTCCAGCATACCCTGACCTCGCCATGTCAGATTTGGGAGAGGAGGGAAGGAGAGCACGTTTCTGAGGGGCTGGGGAACAGCAGCCTGCTGTGTCCTGTTAGCTAACTGTCCTGCTGCTGCTGGTTACTGCTCTGACAAAGCTGGGCATTAGCTGCTGGGACAGATGATTTCTAGAGGATTATTTGCATTACACAATTTAATGCTTTTTAATAGTGAATTTTTAATTAAAAGGAGAGTCCTTTAGGAGACAGCCTGAGCAGCTGCAACTGAATTTTGCGTGTTTAATGTAATTAGAGAAACAGCTGGGGTGGGAACTGAGCACCCAGCTCACAGGCAGTCACAGGCTGGTGGTGGCTCCTCGCGGGACAGACATCCTGAGTGATGTGAAGCGTGCAGGAAGTGTCCTGGCACACAGCCAGGCTTGGATATGGTGGGACAGTTCCCGTCTTGGCTGTCCAGGCTGGTGAGCAGCTGGGGAAGCAGGGAGTGTGGGTGGTAGCCATCTGCCTCAGTTCACTTGTCACTTGTGCTGCCATGGACAATAGTGCTCAGTTTGCAGTCTGTTGGGCCATGTGTATAGTTTCAGTACCTCCTGGCACATTGCAGAGTATCCATGGAAGAGGACATCAGGTAGATTTTACCTTCCAGTTTTATTCTGCTGCTTCTGGTATGCAGAGTGGCATGAAATAAACCCTTGCAGCATCTCTTACCTCCTCCATTTCTCCGTGATACAGGCAAATCTCTGATGTCTGGTTGAAAGTTGCTGAAAAGTGAAGCTGTGGTTTCTCCTAATGAGTGGCTGATGTTTAAATAACATGGTTCAGTCCAGAAGATCCCAGAGCACTTTTGAGTTTGCACTACTAAGGCTGCATGGAAGAGTTCCTGTGTTGCAATTACCATGACCCAGGAGACAATCATGAACCTCTGCATTGTCTTTTATTGGCTCTGCAACACCGGCAACTTAATTTGAGAGCCCTAAATATTGCATTATGCGCTCAATGTGTGTTGGTGCAGAGGTAGTTGGCTGATACTGTCCTTTATGTGCCCCTAGTATCAAAATGCTTTACACTTTGGAGCACCAGTGAACCTAGATTTAGCAGACAAGATTACCTGTAGCTTGAACTCTTTTCCTAAGGACAGGCAAAGACCACTGATATGTAGGAGTAAGCAGATTTCATCCCTTGTTACCTTTTCCTAAGCAGAGCTGAGTGATTGCTGCATGAAGATACTGGGAATTGTCCTGTGAAATTCTGCTTCTGTACTTGCTTTTTGTTGCAACTTTGGAAAATTCTTTGCTTGGAGATATTTACTTGCAACAGGTTGCCAGAAATCACCCTGTGTTAACAAGAGCCTGCCCGCCCCTGCCATGGGCTGAGCCCCTGTACAGCCCTGCTCTGCTGTTTCCTGTGGATATGGGATACAGGGAATGTTCATCCTGGGGCTTACGTGGCAGGCATAAATCCTCCTGGCCTGTTGTGCTTGACGTAAGAGTAAAAAGATAATAATATTCAGCACACTGGACAGAGTGAAAAGGAGATGTGGGTCAAAGCTAGGCTAGGCATATTCTGTGTTTGTGACCCCAATACCAATTAGCCTTATAGATATGACCTTTTAAAGATGAGACGCCTGTTGCTTTTCAGTGTCTTATGTTCTTGTAGTTCGATTGGATTTTTACAAAATTTGATAGCTCTTTTCTGATTTTTTCATTATTCACTTCAACTTTTGCATTCACAGAGCCTTGCTTTGCGTGACTCAGCAGCAATTTGCATTTGTTGTTAGGCTGGTGCAGTTTGTTATGAAGGAGATTTTCCTCTTATGTTCAGTTCGTTTGTATCACACTTGGGCATCACAGAGCTGAGGCTGTACTAGGTCACTTTTTTCAGGCATGGAATGCAAACCATATGGCATGACTGCATTGCTGTTTTTCATGAAAATGCCTAATTTTCTCTCGTTAATATAATAGCTTATCAGTATTATTTCTTTCTAAAATAAAAAAGGTAAGTGCACAAGGATTTTGGAACACTTTCAAGTAGCAGCTTGAAGTTCTGTTCTTGAGGCAAGATTCCCAGTGAGACTCTGAAGACAGCAGGCAGGGAAAAGTAATATTCACAGCAGATGTTCTTAGAAAGTGCTTGAACTCCAATCCACAGCTGCTGTTAGGTTCAGTAACCGCAGCACGTCCCTTGAGCCACTCAGTGTGGTATCAGGCTCTTTGCAAATGCCCTGGATTGCGTTAGGGCCACGGACCTTGCACACACACCCACACAAGACAGAAAAAAGCTTGCCCTAACTTGCAGGGTGTGCTGCAAATCTGAGGTTTTGGGGAAAGGGAGACATTTGGTATTTTTGTTTTTCTGTTGTTAGTTACTTTTCCAAAAGGCCAGTGTTGTGGGAGGTGCTCCCTGTAACGGTAAATCAGTTTACAGAGGATAAGGCTGGAGAGCAGACTGAGGGAAGAAAAGGATGCTTTAGAGCAGTTAGCTAGGTTTTGTCTTGTGTGTGTCCCACAGCTCTTTAACAGTGAAGCTACATGTGTGCATTTAAAATTGTGGGGACAGCCTTGAGTAGCAGACCCTTGGTGGAGTACCACTGCAGTGCCAGATTCAGGAGATACTTAGAAAAACCCATTAGGCTTTCTTTGTGGCTTGCTGAAAAGATTGTTTAATCAAGATGCTATATTGAAACCACTGCTTATTCCTCTCAGAATCTATGTGCTTCTTGGCAATATCATCCAAGTGGTGATGTACACTTTCTCCTGCCTGAGCAGCTGGTTTTGTTGGAAAGCTTTCTACCTACCAGTCTGTAATTGATGCTGCTCCTTTGGACAGCATTTGTTCTGGCAGTGCTTACTAATGCTCTGTGGTTTTTAAGGTATTTTTTCAAAAGTTATCTGTAAGACTTGTCAGTCTTACAAAATTAGATGTGCTTGTGAACTCTACAAAACCTCTTTATTTTTTTGTGTGGATGGGACCTTTTTTTTCCTCCTGAATAAAACTTTGGGTGAAGTCTTTCACCATATCCTGTAATTGATTTAGTGCCTTGTTGTCTGACTTGCTTCTTTTTTCTTTCCTACTCCCCTCTCTGTCTGCTCTTATGAACCTAACCATTGTATTACATCCATCAGAGATCTTTGAATGGGAAGAGTCATCAGGTGACTCCAGCTGTGAGTGGTGTTGGCAGGGTCTAATTTCCTAGATCTAAAAGAATCCCTGTGTTAAAAGGGTTTGGCTAGGAAGGAAATACGGTTTGAATTGCTGTTTCTTGGTAACAGAATCAGCTAATAGAAATAATCCACCTCATCTTCTGGTGAATAGAGTGAGATGAGCTTCCTTGGCAAATACTGATCTCTTTTTAGTTTGGTTGTATTTTGAGACACTCTGTTACTGTTGTGCAACTTCCCTCTTGCTGCAGCTTGTGACTCCTTTTGTGATGTGTGCATTTGTCTAGCCTACCCTGCTAGACACATGCATCACTGGTCCCCTGATGAGAGAAAACAAAGAGTACTGTAATACTTTTGAAGAAAAGTTTAACTGGAAGAATATTTTTGTTTTTATTTCTCTGTTTTTCTTATTATGGATAATCAGGTTTCAGGAGTATTTTGCTCTCCAGTGTCTACATATAATTATATTTTTCACTCTCTTGTAAACTGTGTCAACAGGTTATACAGATAGGAGCACCTGTTGTGGGCTCTGCTCAACCACTGTGTTAAAGCTGAACTTATGGTACTAAAGGAGACACACTGTTAGACAGTGTGTCAGGACCAGCAGCCTGTGGAAGAAATGGGATCCTCTTTTCATGGGAAGATGTTTGAAACAGAGGACAGCCCAGTACTTGAGTTTTGCTCTTGGAACTGGCATTTGGGCCATTGGAACTGAGCCATTTGGGAATCTGTGTTTTGCCTTCAGGTGGAGGACATTTGCACAGGTTATCTTAAGCAGAGAGGGCTCCATATTGTCTGGATGGTGAAGGTATCAGATGTTTTCTGATGTTTGTGTTTCTTCATGGTGAATACTCACACATTGTGGATCGTATTTGTGAACCACCAAAGTGGAGAGGAGGCACTTTTAAAATGTTTTTTGGAGAAACTTTTAAAATGTTTTTTATCATTCAGTTATTTCTGAATATATGCCATTTCATGGACTAGCTGAATAGTTTTGGAAAAGGCAGGTCATGTTTTTATGCTAATCATCCCTTAGTTAGGGTGGTGCACAACTGTAGTAGAAAGCAGGGCATTTTAACTTTGCATGTCAGCAGAGTGAACCATGACCTCAGAGCTGTCCATTGTAGACTCTTTGCTAGTCAGGAGAGCTCTTGTGGCTTTGCAGGAGGGCAGGTAAGCAAAGCTTCAGGGTGAAAGGACACTAGGTTTTATTTCTGTTCTGCTACTGTGTATTGTTTTTGTTTCTTTGCATCAATGTGAAGTTAGGGCTGGAATTGAGTGTCATGAGAGTTTTGGTATATTCAGACTTTTATTTTGATCCTTTCGGACTCCCCTTATTGCTGTCTCACTCCACACTTAAAGCCTACTATTCTGAGCTGTCACTCATTATTCCTGTGCAATGTGGCGGTGCCCAGTGTAATTTTTCCTACAGCTTTTCTGGATTTTGCTATTCTACCATTATTCCCTAAGCTTCATTACCTCAGCAGATGAAGTCCCAGGCAGATTTTATTTCAGCATCATTGTGGGCTGTTGTGAGGAGGCAGCTCCCTTGTTAATGCCCTGTGTCCTGCCTTCAAGGCCTTCTTTTGCTTGCAGCCCTAGGGTGGTGCACAACGTCAGTATTTATGAACTGTCTCTGCCGTCCTGTCATGGTTCCTCACCTAAGGATGCAAGTGGTGTTTTACTGTCCTTGAAGGCTCTTTTTGCTGCCTCTGCCAGTCTCTGCCAGCTGAATTTCTACTTCCTTCCCTTTTCATAATGTAGCTGACAAAATTGCTTTCCTTGGGACAAAGGAATAGCACCAATCAGCTAATTTGTGTTTCATTTTCTGATGTAATTTACTGTCCAAATCTTTGCATCAAAGTTTATCATTCACCATTCCTCACTTCTACCTGCCAACATGTTTACATGTCTTTTTCAAGGCCACTGTTCTCAGCATGTTCGTGGCTGTACTCCTCCATTGTGATATCACTCATGCCACTCTCCTCTGTGCTCGGTGGCTCTTGCAGTGCTTTGGTGACCATTCAGGTGCCAGAGGAAGGAAAACGCTTCTTCATGCCCACTGTGCATCACCAAACATGACCTTGTTAGTACATTCAGCTTTCCTTGAAGTTTCTCCATCTGTTCATGATGTCTCTCAGCAGACTTTTGCCTGTGTTTTGGGTTTCAGCTCTTGTTGATGTGCTTTTGTCCTCAAGCAGTCTTCACTGGAGTGAAAACTGCCCTGCACTGGAAATCCAAGTATCTTTTTCAGCTGCTTTCCATCCTGTTTCCAATCTTGAATGGAAATCTTCTCTCCTAGGAAATACCTTTCTTCTCACTTGTGTTTTTGTAATTCCGCCTCTGCTGTTTTCTGCCAAGTGCTCAGGAGGCAAGTTTTCTTGTGAACACAAATTTGTGTTACAATGAAGTTATTGCAAACCCAACTAAAACTGCTTACTGGGAAGAATTTTTTGTTTGCAGCAAGTGATTTATGGGACATAGTTGGTCAGGGTGATGTGTCTGTTCTCAGGCATTAGGAACAGCATGTTGCACCTGAATGCTGCACTGGCTTGTTTGCAGCATTTTGCTGGATGGAGTGCTCCTCCCAAACCCCTGCAGTTAGATATGCAGTAGAAATGCTAAGGAATGGAAATTTGCCAAGGGACCAGGTCAGAGAGCTTTTAGATAAAGGAAGAAAAAATGTGGGAATCAGCAAGCAAAAAGAACAAGGAAAGAATGAAATCCTCTGAGGAAGGGTACTTGCAGTGGTCTCTGCACATCTGTGCTACTCTCTCTTCTGGGTTTGGGTGTGTTTGCATGCACATGGAAGGGTGCCTAACAAAGGAGAGTTGCAAGGAGGAGTAAAGAAGAGCACTGACAACATGTGCAAAAGCTGTTCCATATGTGCCCAGTGCTAGTTTGAAGCCTTCCCAAGACAGTGATGATGGTAGCTGATGTCATGCACAGACAAGAGGTGCAAACTGACTTCTTGTTACTGACAGAGAGAAAATCATGATGCTGGGAAAATAAAGGAAGGTCACCTGTGCTTTATGTGGAAGAGAATGGAAGATAGGGAAGAGAGGCAAAGGTACCATTGAAGTGACAGAGCAGGATAATGAGATTTTTCTTGTACTGATGAGAACGGTCAACGCTGCTTTGGTCAATACTCAATTACAAGGTGTTAAAGTGACTGAGACCCAGTCTTGTCTCAGCTAGTTGCTTTACTTGGGTGAATCAATAGGCAAAGATTATAGATGGTCATATGAAGAAGACGTCTTGTTCTAGTCAGGATGTGAAGGCTTAGGAATTGAGTGAAAGAGAATTGCTAACTTGTGACTGATTGGCAGGGAAAAGAGTGATGTTCTTCAGCAGAGGAAAAAAGCAAAAGGTATGGTTTCTATAGCCATATGAAGTTTCTCCTCTTGGGTTACAATAGTGCCTAGGTATCCAAGAATGGTCAAATAAATGGAGATTTTGATTCAGACAAGAGGAAATGGCACTGTGCTGAGGGCATAGATACAATAACATGGGGTGTAAAATGGGGACAGGAGAACGGGACCTCAGAGATCCCCGAATATCAGGGGATAGTGGCCCATCATGAGCCTGGGACATGGAATGGTAAAAGATGAAAGTTAATTTAGGTAATAGCAGCAGAATTAAGGAGGGATTGCTGAAGGTGGATGAAATTTTGAGAAGTGGAATGTGATCAAATATGTCTTTGGAAACAAGCAGGTCAGAAAAATCAAACAAAAAACTGGATCTGAATTTTGTGTAAGGATTTGTGATGTAAGTCAGAGTGAAGTGAGGAAAAATAACAGAAGAGAACATAGTTAAGCCTTACAGATAAATGGCAGAAAGGAGGCCAATGGTACTGACATGCCAGTAGAGTCAGAAGTCAATTTATGGATTGAGGGCTTGTTTTGGGACTCGGAAAAAGGTTTGTTTTAGGAAATAATGGATTGGGAGAGATGCCAAAATATGAGCATGTAGGAAAAAGTTGGCAGGAAAAGTGAAAGGAGGGTACTGAAACACTAGAGAGGAAGAATGAACAGGAGGTCAAAAATACTCAGAGCTTGTTTTGATGCTGGAGAGGGGTGAATGTATGTACAGGACACCCATCTGTTCCTTTGAGATAACAGAAGAAAATAGGTCACTAAGGGAGCACACATAGTAGAGGGCATGGGGAATTAATAGACTGAGTGGGTTGAGGGAGAACTTGGTTGTGTGCATGAGTTTGATTTGTGAAGTGTCATATTTGCTACATGCTCTGTAAATCTCCAATTCTTGATTGTTTTTGCAGTGCGACTCCATGACAGTATTTCAGAAGAAGGTTTCCATTACCTCGTCTTTGATCTGTAAGTGTCTGTCTCTGATGCTTCACCAGTGATGCAGGCGTGTTGGTGGTTGACTAAGAGTGGAATAAAAGCACCTGCATTAGTATCATGTTCCTTTTCTCTTTTGAGACCTGTAAATACCTCTGGCCTATTTGACAAAAATCCATTGACTGTGTGGTGGGGACAGACCAGGAAAGCTCCTGGCTTCTGGCACCAGGTGTAAGTGTGGGATGGCAAAGAATGTCTGTCCTTTGTATGGAGACTGATTTTTGTCTCTGAGGCAGCTCAACAGGGGTCAGAGGAGGGCTGTCCTTCCCAAGCTCAGCATACACTATGCTCAGCAGAGGTGTGTGGGCATTCCTGCACAGTGTATCAACAGTGTCCTGTACACTGCTGGTGCAAAGGCTGTCCAAGGGCTCAGTCATGTGGAAATAACAGTGCTGATGCCATGGTAGTGGAGCTCTGCCCTGGTTCCCCTGTAAGGCAGTATCCCATGCAGGCTCTGGTAAAGGACCCAGGTGGGTGGCCATATACATCCTTTAACTGCACAAGCATGGACTCTCTAACATCCTTTGTTCTTTTGCACTCCAGGGTTACTGGTGGGGAGCTCTTTGAAGATATTGTTGCTAGAGAATACTACAGTGAAGCAGATGCCAGGTAAGACTGTTTCCAGACCCTTGCACGTGTGTTCCATGTACATGTACAAGTGGAATGAATTTCCTGACTGCTGATCTGTGCGTGGCTTTGTTCTAACACTCTTGCCCCTTGTCTGGATAAAACAAATCCTCTTTCTGCTATTAGCATGAACTTAATTGTCACCAGATAGCCTGACTCAGTACAGCTCTAGCCTTTGCCCACCTGGAGACATTGCTGTCTCTGCCACTTGCAAATGCTGTGCTCTTTGCTGGGAGAGCCACTGCTAGCAGCTTTGTCCTACCTGGCCTTTCTGGTGACAGCATGTCCTTACTGAGCAAACATAAAGGAGAGCTGTGAGGGTGCTGCCTGCTTGGCCTTCTTCTTCTTCTAGCAGGGTTTCCAGTGATGTTGGGCAGACTCATTCAATTTGCCTGTGTCTAGGTAATGGTTTACAGGACAGTGAGGAAAGGAGGCTTTGAAGGCTGTGTTTCTGTGGAACTCTCAGCTGGTCAGTGCAGTGACAGAAGGTACAACATGAAAGAGCAACCTTCATATTTTAATGTAAAAAGATTTAGAGTTATGCCCTTCTGTTCCTGAATGTTCCCTCCTTTCCCACATGCGAGTTTCTTGAAGGGGCACGTGCATGTCCCTGTTTATACATGGTGGATGTTATGTGCAGCAGTAGCTGAGGGTGTTGTCTGACCCATCCATCTGCTGGACATGCAGCATCTGGAATCAAAGTTGGGATTAGGCCACTCCTGCTCTGCTTTTGCATGGCCTCAGAGTGGCCCAGTGGTGATATTTCACCCTGCAGACTGAACCCCCATTCATGTTCTTATCCCATACTAACCCTTGCTGAAGCAGAAATCAGGGAAGCCATGAGAAGAGAGGAGTAAGAAGGAAGTAGTGGGTACTGTGGCAAGTTGAGTTTGGTAGGCAGTACTTTAAGGACAATGATACTGAGTGCAAGGAGGGAAAGAGACTGTGACCTGGGGTGCTGGTGTAGGTACTGCTAATGGAGTCTGCAGGCAATTAGTTGCTTTCCTCGTGGTTCACTTACAGTGTGTGTCTTCTGGTCATTGCAGACTTTCAAATGAGGCACTGCCCTGTGTGCTCTGCCAGGAGCCATCTGGTGATTGGGAAGGCCAGTGAACTCATCAGCTCTGCTGGAGCTCCTGGCAGAGAGGTCTGAGAGCCCCATAGATGCTTTCAGCGGGGTGTACGGATCTTGTAGGCACAGCATCTCAGATCAATCATGCCACTCTGCCTTGAAGCTGGGAAGTTTTGAGGTTATCAATCACAATCCTTCCCCTGTTCCTCTTGCCAGTGCCTGTTCCCTGAAGTGCTCAAAAGCTGTCAGTGACTGACACTGCTCAGGAAAATTATGGCAAGGTTAGGGGAAAAGGAGGACAGTCTGTTGCTCTGTGAACCCTCCTTAGGGTGCTCAGCCCTCTGACTGTCAGCTGGTCAGGTCTCCAAGTGCCCACAAGATGACAGAGTGAAACTCCTCCCTTTCTCTCCCCATGCTGTGCTGAATTCCAGAGCAGTCTGAGAGAGCGAGGGAGCGAGGTCTGTGCCAATCTGCCGTGTTTGGCTCGCCTGGGACACCTCACACTTTTGCCATTTTTGGCCAGAAAATCTCTCTCGCTCAGACTCAGCTCTGTTCTAATTATACATTTTTGTTTTGGGAGCAGGGAGATTTTCATGGATTCCGACCCTGAGGATCGTACTGCCGGCTTCAGAGGGCGGGGGATAGCAAATATACAGTGCTGTACCTCCTCTCCTCTTCCTCTCTTCACCCTCTTCCCATCTTTTCCTGTAGCCTTTTTTCCTTTCCTCAAATATTTCACTCATTTCAAATTTGTTCCTCTGAGATTTGTAGAAGTCAGTGAAGGGTCTGAGAGATCCTACAGTGAGGACATAGACCTCTCTGAGTTGTCCACATCTGCGTGCTTACTGCCCAGCTGTAGTTGTCAAAATCCCTGTTCCGTTCCACATTCATCCTTGGGAGCAAAATAAATGTTTAGTGGAAGAGATGGTTCCAACCTGGAATCTCACCCATGGGTGGATTGTGCTGTCGTTATGTGACAGGTGTAAATAACATCTTGTTTTTGTCCCTGTGGTTTACAGCAGTGGGAATGGCATAGACAGGGTTTTCTGTGAGCTGGGGGAGTGCAGCACGCTGCACTTAACGGAATGAGTCTGCTTTTCAGATTACTAACCCCTTAAGTGGGATCTGTACTTAAAAGGCACCCAGCAAGCGGGTGTGTGTGCACATTGTGTATATAAAGTGCTTGAGATGCTGCTCTGAAAGCTTTGCAAACTGGCAGGCGCCCAGGCGTCGTCATCCTGAATTTTCTGGGGGAGGCTGCTGCTCTCCCAAAGTTTATTCTTTGCTCAGGACTAGCCCAGTGGAATGTTTCCTGGAGTGATTTGGTCTTGCTTGCACAATTTTGGCTGCTGTTTGAAGATACTCAGATACCTTGGTTGTTCTGTGTGGGGTGGGCACTGTTGGCTGAAGGAACAACTGAGAGGCTTAGTATGATGGGAAGGGAAGGAAGGAAATGATGGGAGGTAGGAGAGAGGCTTAGTGGTCCTGCTACAGAAAGGATGTTTGGCATCCTGTTCCTCGGGGGACTGGGGTTGTTCAGCTGTGATGGTGCTGAGCTGTGGCATCCACTGGTCATGAGGAAGACATTCAGCATGAGATCTTGAATGCCCCATAGTACAAATATGAAATTTAGGGAAGTAGTTCTGTGATGAGATGAGATGTTAAATGTGTGTGTGTAACTTTGTGTGTCTCTCCCTTTTATCTTGCAGCCACTGTATTCATCAGATACTGGAGAGTGTGAATCACATTCACCAGCATGATATTGTGCACAGGGACTTGAAGGTAATGTTTCCTCTGTGCTGTAGTGTGAGGAGAGCAGCCAGGGGATCGTTGGAAAAGGCAGGAATATTGTGTTGCCAGCTAGCAGGGATTTTTGTGTGGGCTTTTTTGGGGTTTGGTTGTTGTTTGTTGGCTTTTTGTTTGTTTGTTTTACTTTAACTGGGTTCAGGGGTTCCTGAAGCACAAATTTGCTTCTTCACAGTTTTCTAGAGGGCTAGAGGGTGTGATGAACTCCCAAGGAAGTTTTCAATCTTTGTGAACCTTGCCAGCTCTCAGCCTCTCTGAGGCAGCTCCAGGATGTGGTAGTTGTGAATCTTGGAGAGAAGTATGCTTCCAGACAAACTTGGGTAGGATTCATTGTAATGAAGGACACTTTCTAGTTTATGATTGAAGAGATCTCTAGAGACCTGGAGCAATCTTTGTTCAATCTGCCAGGATGAGTTTGTCTGCACAGAGCATGTATATTTTTATTCTGCAGTGTTGCCAAATACATGCCGCTGTGCAAGGGCAGAGATGTTCAACAAGAATTTCTTTGTGTTATTTCTTTCTTCTCTCATCAGTAGAAGCACTTTTAATCTAAAACTAAAACTGCTGGCCAGTTAAAGACTGGATGAATCAATCATTTGACACATTATAACACATTTATAGCCCCTAAGCCTCCGCAGTAGAGTCACCTAAACTCCCCAAACTGGGCAGCTGTGCTGGGAGCTGGGCAGGCTCCAGAATGAAGAGATTTGTGCAGAAAAGTCTGCATGCCCTGGAGCCTTCTCTGTCTAAAGTGGCAATGGTGATGGTCACCAACAGTCCAGTTAAATTAATGCAGGATGACACCTGCTGCTAATGTTGGTTTGGGCTTGTTAAACAATGTATGAGGGGGAAGGTAGAAAAATATTTTGCAGAGAATCAGGTAAAAGCACGTTGCAAGTTTGGTGGCAGTGTTCCTCTGGTGTTTTGGTCTGGTGGAGAATCCTTTGTGTTTCTGACAAACTCCCATGCAATACTTCTGACCTTCTGCTTCACTACACTGTAAAAACATGCAAATGATCTACTGTGGGCTGTGGCTGCTCCTGATTAGACCCAACACCAGCTCCTGAGAGAGCAGCATCCAAGAGGCACTAGTGTCCAAAATTAGGGAGTCTATGGAAATCAATAATGTTTTACAGTACAGAAGAAGCTTTCATTGTGTTCAAATATAATCTGGTTTCCTTCCAAAAGTTTTGTTTGTAGGAAAGCTAGCAACTTGTTCAGAATTTCTCAGCTTCTAGACACTCCCTGCTGTAGTTAATATGTTTCTTCTGTTGCTTGCTCTGATTATCTGAAACTCTCCAGGCCTGAGGAGTAACCATTCCTTTTGGCAATGAAAGTTCCTATGCTTTTTAATATTTTTAGTTATTTAGTTTGTTATTTTATTTTAATATTTAGCTCCTCTCCAAAAGCTTGGCCTTCAGGTCAGTGTGTAATAACTGCAGAGCTTGCTTCAAGTAAAGTTTTGTCTTTTGTACCTCACACTCATAAGCCTGTATTTTGGCTAACATGTTATTAAAAAATGTCAAATGTTGAGCTGCCTATAGGGACTGTAAGAAATTAGTGTGTGTTCACATCCTCACCAAAAAGTATGTGAAACCTGAGACAACCCATATGTTGGCAAACATGCACATGGATAAACGCCATTAGCCTTAAGGTGTTTGCTTCTAAAATAGAGGTACAAAGTGCTTAACTAGCACAAGTCTGTCTTAAATGTTGCTCTTAGTCAAGCTAAGCCTAGGTGCAATCTGGAGTTGAGAGGGATTTTCAGAATATTTAATTGATCTTCTGCTTTAGGGTCTTGTTTATAGAGGTGAATTTTCATTAGTGTAGCTTAATTACCACAATCTTTTCTTCTTGCCATATCATGAAAAGCTAGTGGCATCCAAATTTATGGAGACCCAGCTGTCCTTCCTTCCATGCTGCTTATGGCAAGGACTGTGTTGAGGAAGGCTTTTCTCCTTTCATTCAAGGTAGAAGTAGGCACATGCCCAGTACTTTAGGACAGATGAGTGAGCAAAGTATCTTGTGCCTGTCAGGCAGAACAGGGGTAGAGTTGCTATGGGGTGAAATAGTGAGCAGGCTGCAAAAAAGACCCTTATCAGACTTTTGAAACTGAGACAAGCTCCTGTTTCTGGATTTCCAGGTATCCATCCTGCTCAGTTAAAAAATCAACTTGATAACGAATTGCATATAAGATGAGAAGAGGTTAGGTTGAGAAACCACTGTTTGACCTGCCTATCTTCCAGCTGATTTTCCTGCAAAGTCGTAATAGCCATCACCTTAAAGGCTTTGGGGTTTCAAGGGGTCCCTTGAAGCACCAGCTGCTTTGGTGCTTCAGAGGAAGATGCCAATTCTCAGTCCACTTTTTGGAGCTGTGTAAGGCCTTTTGCTGCAGTCCTCTGCTGGAACACAACAGAATTATGGTTTGAGTGAGATTCATTCAAGGTGAAAATATGAGGGTCAAAAGTCTGTCTCCCTTTCCTGGCACAGGGAAAAAGTGACATGGTTGCTTCTTGTATAGGTGATGGCAGCAGTAGCAAGACAGAATATTTTATGCTGCTGTAAATGTGTAGCATGAAAAAATTGCTTACAAGAATACTCACTGCTGTGCTGCTTATGCCAGTTTGAGGCTGAGGCTTTTTCTGTAAGGGATGAAAACTACTGCCTAGCCAGATGATGCCTTCCCACATTACAGCAGTGTGTTTGGCAGCCCTTATTAGCATCATATTTACTTTTTCAGTGCCTTGGGGACTGTCTAATGTTCAAGGGGAGAAACATCACTGCAGATTGTATCTCCTGCATTGTCCCTCCCTTCTTCCCCTGCTTCCCTTTCCCCTCCTCCAGTTATCCTCTTTGAGGAGGGCAGAATAGAATTTTGGCTTAAGTGCTGCAGGAGCTGTACTGCCAGTGCCCTCTGGTGTCAGCATGGGCTGGTTTGGAAGAGGCTCTGTCTCCCACAGAGGAGCCAGAGGATTTGTGTTAGACTTGACAATTTTCTGCCACTCTAGGTCAAGGCCATTCGTTGCTGTTGCTGTGTCTTCATCTGAACAGGTTTAGTACTGCATGCTAAATTCAGTCAGCAGGTGCAATTTAGTGATGTGAATACTAGGTGAGAGGTTTTAACAAGGATGTCAGTCTTTCATTCTTACTCTCTTTTTTTTTTTCTTCTCCTCAGCCTGAGAATTTACTACTAGCGAGTAAATGTAAGGGTGCTGCTGTCAAACTGGCTGACTTCGGACTGGCTATAGAAGTCCAGGGAGAGCAGCAGGCCTGGTTTGGTAAGACTGTTTGAGCTTTCCCAGCTTTGCTCCCCTGTTTTCTGGTGGCTGGTTGGGTTGCATCCTCCTGAGTACTTTGTCTCAGTTCTTCCAGCACATTTCTCTGTATTTGGCTGTTTCTTTGCCAAGCATGACAGCCTCTGGGTCTTAGGCTCAAGCCTAGGTACAATAGAGAAAAAACTAATAAAGAAAGACCGAAAAAATGGCTATGTGTTTCTCTATTTTTCTTCTCAGTTCACAGTAGATGCTAGTGTCAGAGATGAATGCAGCTGCTAAGTTTAGACCCTGATCTGAACTTTCCTACTGCTCATAAGTGTAGACATCTGGAATTTTGTTTGGTCACTTTACAGAAATGCATTTGACCTAGCCTTCCTCAGGCACATTTGGATCTGACCGTATCTTTGTTTAGCTAAAACATAATTAGAAATTAGACCTTTCCAAGCTAAAAATCAGCTCTGATACTCTGCAATGCTGCAGAGATTCTGGAAAAACAACTTCTTCTCCTGGTCTCCCCATATCACTCAGCAATCACATGCATCCCATTTGTGTCTTGTGTTTTCAAACTCCAAGCCATTAAATGTAACAATTATATAAGGCCTGGCATACAAGTTTGTGTCCAGCTGGTTGACATGGTCCCTCTTACTTGTCTGTTTTCCTTGCAGTACATAGGTGCTGGATCCTATCTGATTTTCTGTTTTATTTTGGGGGTTCTTGCCTCTTTTTGTTGGGTTACCAAGAGACACCTCTAGCAAATAAGAGATGAAGGGTGGGAGAGACAGGTTTTGGAATTTGTTAGTTACCACTAGTGGATTGGCAAGCTCTCTTCTGCTTGGGTACTGTAAGTACTTCATGTCATCCATTTTCTGGCAGGGTTTGCTGGTACTCCAGGCTACCTCTCCCCTGAAGTCTTAAGAAAAGATCCTTATGGAAAACCAGTGGATATATGGGCATGTGGTAAGATTTGACAAAATGTTTTACATTTAAACAACATCATTCCATGTAAAAGTGTGATTCTTTGTAGCCTGTTGCTGGGAGGGTGCACAGTGCTCCTTCTTACTGGGTGGAGACATGAAGGCACAATTGAGGATAAGCACCTTGTGTAGATGGAAAGCACCTTGTGTAGATGGAATGAATACTGGAGCCTGAACTCACTTGATTCTGGCTCCCAATCTTTTCCTTGGGCCATGTATCAGATGTTTGAGACGCAAGAGATAGGAGACCTGTCTATGCTTTGCAGAGTCAGTTGTTTAGATAACTGTAGCAATTTCCTACTACACTAACTATGTAGAAGATAAAATACTGAAGAGGGATGATTTTTTTAAAAGAAAATAAATAAGTGTTAATGTATCTGGGACAGATAAGTTTAAAGATTTGTGATATCAGTGCTGCCTGACATGGACTAAATGGTTCTCTGCAGGCCAGGAGTGTCAGCTTTGTCAGTGTCATTTTTGTCCCAACACCGTGCACAGTAAGCATCTAAAAAGGGAGTCCCTCCTAAAATGTCCCTTGCTGCCCAGGAACCGTATGAGATGTGGCTTCATCTTACTCATAGAGCAGCTGGGAGTTGTGGCTCACCAGCCATGGTGGGTAGTTGTGGCTCCCCAGCCCGAGGAGGGTAGAAGGACATTATACAGCTCAATCGAATTCATGACACTGGTGTTAAGAGCTGAACAGGAAGTGCCAGGGTGAGGTCCAGCAGATGACAGATTTGTACTGTGTTTTGCTATCTCAGAAGGCTAAATATGATGGCAAATGAATACATGGAGCAATCATTGCCTTGGGGACTGTCAGGAGGGAAGGAAGAGGGGCTGAAGGAATAAATGGCATATTAGCCTAACCATAGTGTATCTGTCTCTCCCTCCCAGGAGTGATTCTGTACATATTACTAGTGGGGTACCCTCCCTTTTGGGATGAAGATCAGCACAAACTCTATCAGCAGATCAAGGCCGGAGCCTATGACGTAAGGGCACTTTCTTGCTGAGTACCTGCATGGGTGTAGAAGCCATCCAAAACATGGCACTGTCTTACCTGGCATCCTGCAGCAGGCCAAGCTTCTGTGCAAAGTGATGTTTGACGTGCTCATACACCTCGTTGTCTTCACTGCCTGGGATACAGTCCAGTCTGGGGCTGCTGAAAGGATATGAAGGGGAAGCATCACAGCGGGCACTAGAACGTTGACACTTGTTAGGGAAATGTAGAGGGTGGGAAATGGTGTCTTCTAGTAATGCTGATATTTTTAGGGAAGTAGAGGGAAGATAGAATGAAGGAGCTGGTCTTTGTCAAGGCCTAATAAAAAGTATGGGGATGTATTTTGTGGAATATTAGCTTCAATTATGGTCTTTTACTCCTCTGTGCTCTAGTCCATGGAAAGAATGGAGCCCAGTGAGAAGACTGAATGGTTGGGGGACCATTGGAGGGGTGGCTTTGTGGTGGGGATCAGCATGGTGGATTGGGTTGGAGGCTCTTGTAAAAAGCCAAGCAGATCATGGAATGCTTCTTAAAGCACAGCAAAACTGAGGTGTAAAAAGTGCCTGAAAGAGGAATAGCAAGGAGGCTAGTACTGAGGGAAGCAAAGGTGGACTAAAATATAGTTTGAGTACCACAGCTTTTATGTTGTACATAAATTCTTCCATGTAAGGAGAGGCTTGAGAGGGCAGAAGGAACTCCTGGAAATCCTAGCTTAAAGTCTGTGGGCATGAATATCAAGAGGAAGTTGGGGAGTTCTTTTTGTAGCCTGTCTTGTGGTTTGTATTAAACAAAAATAAAACCCCAAAAGGCGAGGGTTCTGCTGGACTCCTTCTGGCAGTTACCTCCCAGCTTCTGTGCTTGAGACCATGAGAGCAGCTGTGCTGGTGAGAACAAAGCTCTGCCTATGTCCTGGCTCTGTGACTTTCCTGAGTGAAAGCAAAGTCATGTCTTTGTACTTGATAGCCTTAAATGGACTTGTGTTCTTCTCTTGCCTTTTTTCCCCTCCAGTTTTTGTGTTGGTGGTTCTTATTTTCCACTAATTATATCAATTGGGATTTTCAAAGCACTTCAGGGATTAAATACCTCTTTCTGTAAGTCGTGAAGAGTGAAGTGCCTGATTCTTCCTTACCTATCTATTGTTTTTGAATTCTTATCTATAGTGAACAAATTTCACTAGATCCTTCCTTCATTTTGGGCCTGTAGGCACATGATCAGACAGGAAGTGGCAACAGTGAAAACACTGAATTTTTTTTTTTTTTTTTTTACTTTGTGCTGTTGGGTAGGGGTTTTGCAAGACATTACCGTGAATGCTTCAGAGTTCAGGTGTGGAAAAAGTGTCCTTGCTTGAAACTTCAGTATCATGATTTTTGAGTATCCTCATGCAATGTTTGCAAAACAAATTGTATAATGCCTTAGTGATGCCTGCAGATGCAGAAATTTGATTATATACAAATCAAATATGGCAGGTGTATCGTTATGACCCAACTGAGTAAAGCGATAAAAAAGCATGAGAAAAAAAGATGGAATAAACTTTTTCTAAATTATGTAGTACTGTAGGGAAATGTTTTCAGGATAAATCCATTTTATTCTCCCACTTAAAGACAGGGAGCTTCACCCCACCAGCATATTTGTGTTCTGAAGATCACCGTATTTGTACAGTAGATTCATAGGATTTAATCTCAGCATGCTGTCATCCATACCACATGCAAGCCTTTACGGGATGGTGTAAATATCTCATCTTTATCGTTGCTGGAATTATAGCAGAAAGCAGTTACTCCTCATGGACAATCATCAGCAGAAATACTTAAAATTCTTTTCTTTGTTTTCATGCTTCTGTATTCCCATCCACTGTTACATCTCTCCTGCCCCCCAAGTAAAGATCTTGGTATGGTAGGTGGTTGCTAACAACTTGCTGCTGGGTTGCTACACCCAAGTGGTATTGTTCCAGGACATTGTGTTCTATAGTGGGAAAAGTGTACCTGATGGGATGTTCCCTGTTAGTAGGTTTTGCTTTTGTGCAGTTTTACTGTAGTTAACTGTGATTTTTCATAAGCTGTTAGAGCTTTTAGCATGCTGTACAAAGAGACAGGTGGGGTAAAAACAGATAGTGTCTGTGTTTTTCATGTAAGAACTCAGTTAAAAAGATCTGTGACTTTACTTTTTTAACTGTTGAGTGTGAAAGAAATTCAAAGGTCTGAGTGATTCCTAAAAGGCTTCTAAACTTTAAATCTTCTTGCTTATGTCTGGTGAATGGTACAGGTGTGTCCTGCTGTCTGGCACCATTCATTTGTTGGATTCTGGATGATTTTTGTTCAGTATGAGTTTTCACAAAAATTAGTGGGTTTTGCTACTGTGTTAGCCCTGGTATCAAAAGGGCAAAGGCTGGCATTTAGCTGTGTGGCAGGGAAGAATGTCTTGTGATAGTAGAAGATATTTCTATTCAGTTCATCATCTGTTCCTTCTTCCTCTTTTAGTTCCCATCACCTGAGTGGGACACTGTGACTCCCGAAGCCAAGAATTTGATCAACCAGATGCTGACGATAAACCCAGCAAAGCGCATCACAGCTGACCAGGCTCTCAAACACCCATGGGTTTGTGTAAGTGTTCTCCTTTTTACAGGTTTGCCTTGAATGGACATGCCAGGAAGACTTGAAGGACCCAGTATATTTCTGTGGTGGCAAAACCACCACATTCCACCCCTCACTACAATTTCAAATATTTCAGATTTTTTTTTTTTTTTTTTGGATACTGACTTTCAACAAGCCAACTTTGTCATGCTGTGGTGCTTTTATTGCCATAGTAGTAAAAAAAATAATCCCTTATTCTTTTAGAATTTTGTCAGAGTCCACAGTTTCTGTTTTTTTCCCCACATCTTTTCCAATCCATAGCATCCTAAAATGTCAAATGGAATTTGGCATCAGCCAAAAATTTTAGGACCATTTTGTTCTTCATCTCTGCTTCAGTTTACAACATAGCATCTTGGCAATATTTGGGACATTTCTGCTATGTTGCAGCTTAACTGGCTGTCAACTTGAAATCAGCAAAAAAATCTTTTGCTGTTCTGTGTATGTAGTTTCTGCCTTGCCATACCTCACACATAAGTATTTTTCATTTTTTGCAAAGTTGGCAAGGAAATCCCAGAACACATCTGGGTGTGGGTGTAGGGGAGGGCAGCAGTGATGCACTTTTATCTCTGCAGGATGAAATAGTTTGACCTAAGTCTTACCAGATGCTCTGGTAATACCAGAGCATACTTCTGGGATGGGTCTAGTGTGCTCTTTTGCTTATTTGTTCTTGAGAAACTGTGGTGGTGGTGTCCTTATACCACAAATCAACAGATTTCAAGTTAATTATGTGAACATCTGTCTAACAGGAGTGTAGGCTGTAAAATGATGCAAGTTCCTTGGAAATCAAAACTTTACACTAGCCGAGACTGCATTTTTTTTTTCTCCTTGCATGCTTGTGATCAAATTCCTGTGTATTAAACTTTCCTCCCAATGCCTGTAACCAAAGTTGTATTATGATAGCCCGTTCCCTGTGGCAGCTTTCCTTCTCTGAGCTAGGGAGAGTCTGATTTCACTTCCCAGCCATGTCGGCCTCTTGGTGAAACTGCCTCCTGTCAAGTCTGTTGTTTCCCTTTGCTTTGCAGTCCCTGTGTGCACAACATCTGTTTTTTACTGGGTATGTATGGCTCCTCTAAAGTAAATGTTGCAGGAAATCTAAAAAAGTTTAAAACTTTTTCTGAGACACTGAGTGTCTTAGCATCACTGAACTTCTGACGTGTGTGTCCTGATTCTTGTAAGTGCACATTGAACAACCGGACATCACTGTCTCTCCTGAAAAGGCTGGAGGAACCAGCCAGAGTTGTTTGGGGACACTTTTGCTATATTCTCCCCACACACTGCCATGTGTACTGCAATAGGTGACCAGCTTTGACAATAGGATCAAAGCAGAGATTTCCCATGAAACTAGCTGAATATACGCACAGTTTACAGTTCTTTTGGGTATTGCAGAATTTTTTCCAAGCAAGAGAAGGTTAGTGGAGACCTTGTTCACACTTATGTGCCAGGTTAGAAATTCACCCACTGTCCTCATAAAGGGAATTCAGGCTTGTGGTTCTATGCAAGAGCAACAGCTACTTTGGCATTAGTCACTGGCTTCCTCATGTGCTTTAAATACTTGGCAGTAACAGTCTCTGATTTCCTCTTGTGGTCTTAATGGCTGCAGCACTTCTGGGAAGTTGTCTTTTAGCAGCTGATGGCATCCTAGTCTGCGGTGGGTGACAGATGTGCATCACTGCATAGAGATTATGCTCATTTTTTCTTCCGTTGGTACAATAGAAATACATGATCTTTTACATGCTGAGAATCTGTTTCTGCAATACTGATACAAAGATGCCAAGGCCTCTGCTAGTCAACCTCTTATATTCAGGGGGTTGCCATGTCCAAGAAGGCTGCTGCTCAGAAGCATTCCCTTACAGCTTGAAATTTCCCTTTCAAACTGTAGCTAATGCGGCCCAGGTCTTTTCTGTAGTGCCTCTAACTCAGTTTCCCAAAGGTATTCTTTGTCTTCTTCTTTACTATCTTAAGTCCTGTGTGTGCTGATTCTCACCTTTACTTCAGTCATAAATTTCTTGGGTGCAGTTCTGTCATAGCCCGTCTTGATTTAATGTGTCTTGATGGAAGTTCTCAGGTAATGCACCAGTTGCAGTGCTCTGCATCCGTGCAGTGGTGAGAGGCTTGGCCATGTCAGCCTGAATGTGTTGACTGTGTGCAAGTGGAATGAACTTCTCTGACTGATTTGGTATGGGTATGTTCTTGATCTTCTGCTCTTCCTGTTTTTCAGCAACGATCCACTGTTGCATCAATGATGCACAGGCAAGAGACTGTGGAGTGCTTGAGAAAGTTCAATGCTAGAAGGAAGCTAAAGGTAAGTACATCTTAATTCACTTTAGGTTTGATTTTAGTTCTCTGAATTTGAGGTTAGTGCCTTCCTAGTAGCAATACTTTTTTTCATGACTAGCACAGTGTTAGAAAAGTACCTTATGTGATCCTCCAGTACAGTGCATTGAAGTAGTGTACTGAGGAGCTGAGTAGTTTCTTTCTCAAGCTCTAAGCTTCCCATGCCTCCTCTGCTACATATTCACCTCTTCTAGTTTCTGCCAGTGAGTTGAAACAGAGCAGGTACTTCTGGGACTTTAGTTCTGAACACTCTGTACCTTCCAGTACTAGTGTTACCAGTTGCCTGCAGCTGGGCAAAGCCTCTGGCCTATGCACAAAGCAGCTCTCTGCTGTGTGAAATCTAGAAAGCAGCTATGTGTTTAATTCTTAGTGCCATTTCAGATTTCCTAGGCTATCCTGCCTGGCATCTAGCTGCTGCTCTAGAAAGGCAGGACCGCGAGTGGTCCCATGTCGGGCCAAAGAGGCACACATGGGATTCCTGGATACGCTGGGGCTCTTCAGGCTACCAGTGGTATACTTCTGCATTGGTAACTGATGCATTGTGTCCTCCATGGGTTAGCCCAGCCCCTTTCCCAGGTGGCACTTTCTGTAATCCCTGCTTTGTCTTCCCCACAGGGTGCAATCCTCACGACGATGCTTGTGTCTCGGAATTTTTCCGGTAAGTTCTCAATGTTTCCATCCTTGGTTTTGTTTTGTGTGAGAATATTTTAACCATTTTGGAGTCAAGTAGGAGGGGAAGAAACATGGTTTCAATTCATCATGGTGTAATGGTGGTCTTTTGCCTGAGCCGGTGACCAGTGTGAAATAGGAAATTATTTGTTTGGAGAGGAACGCATGGTATTGTAGTCTGGTACAAAACAAAAGTCAAGTCCGCTTCTATAATCATCTCATGATGTTTTATTAGCAAATTACTTGTGAGAAATTACAGCTGGTATCATTAGCTTTCCCATCATAAACCAGGAGTGAAGAGCTCTTATCAGGTAGGAGTGTTTCCTTCAGACTTGAGGCAGGGACAGGGAAGTAATATTGGTGAGAATAGGGACAGGAGCTCTTTAGGTATAGTATTACTTTGACTCATCAAAAATGGGTCTGAAGTGTCTGGCTATTAGTTTTCCTTCTTGGAGTCTCAGAAGTGGTTTTCATCCTTTTAAATTTAATAGCTGGTAGTCTGGCTCCCACCCAAGTGCATTACATAGTGCATTTACTGAAAATGCAAATCTCAACATGTAAATCCATGCTTTTTGGAAGATTACTGTCTTGGCTCGGCACACCTAGGTGACGCAGTCTTATCTGTGATCATTTTCATTTGGGTGGAAAACCTCTATTTGTAAGTGCTTTTGGTTTATGGGATCTTTGTTTTCTTTGCCCTCTTTGTAATTTTTTTTCTCTTTTAAAAGAGCAGTCATTGAATGCATGAGTCAGATTTTTATTGCACCTTACTATGGCTGCTTTCAAGTCAAAGTCTGCTATGTGGATTATGTGATGATGGAAGTGTATTGATTTCATCTGGCCATTTACTAATGGTGGATACCAATACTTATATTCTGGATGTTGTTACAATAAACTTGTAATTGGAATGAAAGCCTCTGTAAAATGATCATCCCAGCACACAAAGTGCACACTCATGCATACATTCTTCTGTGAACTCAAGGCAGCATTTTTAACCTTCTGTATGGTGATGTAAAAAAAAAAAAACAGTTATGTGGAACTATGCTACAGTTAATAGCCAGCCCTCACCAACATCCAAACTTTTTTTTCTTGGTTCTTGCTTTCAGGTAGACCTCTGCCAATATGTCAGCATTACTTGTGACTACAACAATTTCTTTTTTCTGCATTTCTCATAGTTTGGCCTTAAAGGAACAGAGCAATTTTATCCATTCATCTGTCCCATATTTGTGCTATTACAGGACTTAAAAATGCTATACTGTTTTCTGAGATTGATTCTGAAATAACTGTTTGAGGAGCTATGGCACAATGACAGGACTTCTGCAGGCCTGTACAGAGCTAAAAATTTTCTTGGGCCTTTTGCTGGTGTGAACTTTTTTGTTCTATTTACACAGCTCATCTTTATTTCACTTAATTGATGATTCTGAAATAGTCAGGGGTTTTATTCTTTTTTTTTTTATAAACAGAAGTTTTAGATAATTTTTATTCTGCGAATGTTGTCACTTCTAATGAGGCTGCAGGAGTGCTTGGGTGAGAAAATCTCTTATGGGTAAGATTTTGAGTACATGAAATGTCAGAGAGAAGGGTTCTCCTTAATGGTGTGTGACCTGTACATCCACTTAATCCCTGAGCTAGTACTGAGGAGGAAAAAGCTTGCACTACTCATTCTTCTCTGTGTCAAGGGCTGAAGCTGCTGGATCCACTTCAGTTAACAGCTGAAGAAAAGGAAATCCTAGGTGGCCCATAGTGAGTGCAGGGTTTGCAGTGTCACTGAGTTCTGCCTTGAATATAAACTGTGATTCCAAGTATGAGACACTCAGAAAAACTGTCCAGAGAGAGATGTTGTGAATTTAGATGCAAAGCCTCTGTCCAGAGTAGCAATTCCTTTTTATGTCTTTTTAGAGGGATGAGATCATCTACTCCTGTTTCCTTTGCAGGACTGTGTGTAATATGAGCTTGACTTTTTAAAATTGTAATTATTTTTTCATTTACTTTGGCTTTCTTGTTGGCTGCAGTTGAAGTAGATGCATCTGCTGGAATTAAAGAATAAATGCATGCTAACTAAAAGTAATAAGTTTAAAAGTTTGCGGGGGAACTTAAGGTAGACCTCAGACTTGAAGGGTTCTGCAGTGATATTTCTTTCTTTCCCTAAAGCCCTTAAGGGGTTTTTATTTTTCTCTAATTGGGTGACACTGTTTTGTGGATTTTTAAAAGTCCCATTCCCAGCAGACAGGGAACTAGATTTATGAAGAGAGACGCTTCTTCCTGCCTGGGGATAAGATCTCCTAAAAGCTTCTTTCATAGATGTTTCGAACAAAGAGGAAAATAAAGGCTCATGTGACCCAAGTGTCAATTAATTAGGCACGATTGTACTATCTGCAGGAAATATGAGAAGACTCCTTTAATCTTGTTGTCATTACTATCTCCTGTGTCACATTTTGTAGTATGGAGCTCCTTCTCTGTATAGGCCTGACGAATTGTATCCCTAAAGAATCTGTAGCAGTACTCTCTCTCCCATTTTTTAGCTCATCAAAAATTCTTACTTTTTACAAAGAAAAAAAAGTTTCTGTTCTTTTGTGAGTAATTTATCACTTGCAAGGTGCCTTTTGCCCCAGGTCAGTTAAATTAAGGGATATCTGGTTCCTTTCCCCAGTTATGACATATTCAGCCATTTAAGATTGGCTAATTGTGGTTCTTTTTAGAAGATTGCATCTCAGGCCAGCTGTAGGCTGTTTGTTAAAAGCACATACAGTTGCACTTCTTTCAGCATAAGTCAGAAGATGAAACCTGGTTACAGGAAGGGGTTTGTAGCTTCTCTGCACACTCTGGTAAGGTGTTAATTCAGCTGCAAGAGAGATGATGCAATCTAAGTTTTGCTGTAGGATTGTTAGGGTCACACCAGGGTATACACAGGATTACTTGGGTGTTCACTTGGGGCTTCAGATGTTCAGATGATCCAAGCAAGCACTGATCTGATCTGCATTCACTTACAGAATTCAGAAGTGCAGTCGGTAAATCATCTGATTAGATCATATGCAAGAAACTCCTAAATCATCTTCTGAGAAGTAAATGTAAATTTATTACTAGAAGAGAGTTGACAAGGTTTTAGAGATTCCTGCTATATTTAAGAGTGCCTGGACTCATTTATGTAGATAAAACTCTGTAAGTAGGCTTGCAATAAACTAAGTAAAAGGATGAAAGAAAGCTGGTTTTCATCTTGGGAGCAGCCATGATGCCAGGAGGAGTATCACAAAATGCTGAGAAGTGGCTTTTCTCCATAAGCCAGTTTTTATGCACAACTTACACGTGGCCTATGTGAAATTCTTAGTACTGTTTTCCTAAGTGGATTGCAATTGTTAATTTGGGGAGCTGTTCAACAAGCTTTCACACTGGGAAATTAATTTCTATCACGTGGTTCAGCACAAGTCCTCTGTTCAAAATAGATTCTAATGCAGACATTGCAGGTAATTACACCTTATGCCTGAAACCTCTATTTTTAACTGATGTTGACCTTTCTTCTGGGTTGTCACTGCTTGTTCAAGTCAGTTTTATGAGGGAGCTATTGTGGCAGAGTGTGACAATAACTGGAATTTGTTACATGTCTCTTACAGATCCTTATTAACACTCCAATGTGCAGATTTGAGTGTTTGGCTAGATAGGTGAGGTTGAGAGAGTCTGGAGGCAGATTTGAGGAGCAGAGTTCTTTCTGACTAAGTAAAGAAAGCCTGAATATCTTTGTGTATATTTAGTGTAACCTGTACAGAGATGTTTTTTTAGCTGACTAAAGAGCAAAAAGGAGGAAATAATACAAATACTGAAGTGGTACTGAAATATTTTGCTGTCTTCTTATACCTCCCTTCCAGAATTGTGGAACTGAATTTTTGCTATTTTGTGCATATGTGTGTGTGTATGTATATATATATATATATATATCTATACTCAGGCTGAAATTTGAGTTCTTTTCTTTAACTGATGTGAAGTTTCTACTGTGTTATGTTAGGTAGATATTGATTCAGGACCAGAAATTTGTATCTCCTGGTAGGAATCCAAAGGTATGAAAATACGGAGGGGGAAAAATTTATTAAGGTATTTGTAGAGCTTTGACTAAATAAGTATAACATCACTGGAAACCACATTTCCCAAGCAGAAGATGAAAGATTAAGTTGTTTTTAAGTGTTTTCTCTGTATTTACCAAATCTCTTAAGAATCAGTAAGGGTTTCAGTGAATGATGCTCAACTACTACAGTGTGGACCTGCCGAAGTAGTGGATTGCAGTTAGGGACTTCCATTTGCAACTTCCTAGAGTGATACAGATTTCATTACTGCATTTAATTGTTTATCACTATAGCCAGAGGGTCTAATTTATCATCAAAAGTGGATGTAAATGATTAGAATAATTTCTTCTACGTTCCTCTCTCTAAAGTTCAGGAAACACTGCATTCATGGTTATTGTGTGTGATGGTAGCCAAGAGTGCCTCTTGTGACTGCACACTGACTATTGGCTCCTTTGTGGTGACCCGAGATGTGACATCAATTTGAGAAATAGTTAATATTACTTTCTTTTAACTGAGAATATGAGAATGACAAGCTGCAACTCTGTATCATTGGGAAGTCTGTGTTGGTATGATACAATTTTTATTTTATGACATCTCAGTAAAGTCCAGAATTCTTCAGGTATAAATGTTTGTGTTTAGAAGTCAGAACTTTGCTTGTTTGTTAGACTAGCATCATAAGTTAGTCAGACTTAATAAAAGCAGCCCCAGTGTTCTTCCTGCATCCTAAAAAAGAATTCTCTGGAAGCTTAATTGATGTGAGAAATGTAACTGAGTTTTGGCAGTTGAGGACAGAACTAACCCGGGGACAGGCTGGATGAAGGGTTGCTCTGGAAGAGGAGGAGTGGGGCTGGCAGTGGGGAAGGCACTGTCCGTGGCTGTCTTTGGGGTGAGTACTTCCTCTTCAGTCCCCCCTTGGCTCTGGTACATCCAGAGTGTCTGGTGTTTATTGCTGATGAGTTCAGCATTAAGGATTTGTGTTTCTGCCAGGAGCATGGTCCAGAGCCCAGGCTGTTTACTATGGATGCCAGAACTGAAAAATGTGGGAAGAGGGAGGAGTATGTGCAGGAGAGGCCTTTTGTGTTTCTCTTCAGAGTTTAACTGAAGAGTGTCTTGTTAAGCCAGGAGCAGAATTGTGTTTTTAAGTTACTGGGTTAGCAGCATGTGCTTTCATGTTTCTTTGTTCTAGAAGAACTCTTAACTGTTAGAATTAAGAGAGGGGGAATTTAATCCCTTTAACATTCAGAGGAAATGGGAAAGATAAAAAAAATTAGTCCGAGCATCTCACACCTGGAAAACCACAGAGCATTGCTACAAGACTGTTTCAGAAACAGCAAAGAATCTGCCTGCATGTGTCTTTGGATATTTCCCCTCCTGTTGTCCCTTGCTAATCTGCCTGTCTTCTAAAAGGATTATTGTTACAGAAAGTCTTGTCTGTTGCTTGTGCAGAAATTCCTCTTGCGTCCCCTTTAATTTGTGTCTTGTAATTTGTACACGGTGATCTGTGGGTAGACCTGCATGCTTCCCTGTTGTCGGAGGTGTCTGAGTCATCTTTGTGTGTAAATGCATTTCATGGGCTCTCCAGCTCTTTATAAACACGGTATGGTGCATGAACCAAATACACCACAGACCAAGTTTCTTTCTACAGTCCTGGGATGCTGTCAGGCCTGTGGGAGAGCAGTGTGTGCCATGCAGAGGTACAATCAGGGAAGGAGGCTGGATGGGCAGGCTGCACCAGGGAACACGGATCAGCATTACATAGTGCTGGGCTGCAGAGAGGGACTCTCAGCTGAATTTGCTCTAACATCGTAGAACGTGATTTTAGCTGTTCTTCTGTCCACGAAGACAAATGTGAGGTTGTGGGAAAACTGCAGAGTGTGAACAATGTTGCTTCCCTGCTTGTCTGGGTTGTTCCCAGAACATATGGTGGTACTATTTTGCTTCTCTGATGGTGGGGTTTTTTTTCTCACTTCAAGGATGTCCCATTTGGCGTATTTGTTAAGTTGCAGAATCCTTTACTCCTTCTGAAGTGTTGTAAGGCCGTAACAGTTTCTTGTTTTCAGCAGTTGTTGTTTGAGATGCCTTCATGCATGAGTGGTATGAACGCTGGATCCCTTTTGACCCCATAGTCACATTGTTCTCCTTCTCACTTGCATGTAGAATCTTGCCAGCTTTGAAGGTGGCAAGAACTTACTTGTCTTGCAGTCTTGCAATGCTTTGTGTACACTCAGAAAAGAGACTTTTGCAGGGCGGATGAGTTGTTACCCACCTTTATGTGTGCACGTTGGATCACTGTGTTTTGACATCACATTCAGAAAACCTCTGCATGAGGTTCTTCCAATGTTCTTGGCTTCTGAGAGCTGGAATGAAAACAAAATTGTAATCTAGCTTTATACTTGCATTAGAGAGTAGAATTAGGAAACTAATTCAAAGATTCTAGTAAGCTTATATGGGATGCCGCCTCTTTGTTGGGAGGAGATGCTGTAGTCATTTGCACCAACTCAGCTAATATTGTCTAGTTAATCCATGTCTGTAGGGTCTTGTAGAGAAGGCAGAGTGGAAAATGTGGTTGACATAAAATTTGAACAGTTGCTTAGGTATTGCAAAAACCTCTTTTGCATAATGTTGCTGCTTCTAGGGAGATTGAGCACTCTGTGCAAGTTGGTCAGTGTGTCTTTGGGAATTTCAACAGTCATGTCAGCATTGTCTTAGGACTTGCCTTTTCTCTAGGCTTCATCTTTGCTGCACCTAATACCCACATGCTCAGACCCAGAAGGTAGCGGCTTAGGAGAGGCACAGCATGTGTTGGTACAGTAGTTGTCTTGCATGCTGTTTACAGAACTTGATACAACTGAATACATTCTTCAGAAGTAGAGGAGAAATGGTTTGTATCTGTTGAAGTTGTAGATGGGGTCTTGCTGTTGACAGTCATGGTTAATGTACCACTTTGGTGTAATAGATGAAGCAGCTCCTTCATCGCTCCCAAGTATGCCTTCTGCCTGGCATTTGTAGTGGGCTGTCTGTATGTGCTTATCATTCTCAGTTTCATTGGTAGTGCCAGTTGTTCAAGTTGAGCACAGCAGAGCATTTTTATCTTTCAATTAAGATAATTAGCCTAGTTCCCTGTCTCTTTTGCCATTCTTCCTTTTTTTTACCGTTTTCAGATGCTGCCTTTTGCACTTTTTCAGTCCCTTTCTTTTAGCTATCTGGCTATTTCCAGAGAAACTGTGAATAACAGTAATTAAAAGGCTTCTGTATTATCAGCACCCCCTTTATAAACCACATCTGTTATGTGAATGACTGCACTTACAGGTGCAGCCTTTATCCTATTGCAAAAATCAGACAGGTTTCTTTTCCCCCTGCAACTGCTGACACTTCTGGGTGGGGTCACAGTGTGGGAATGGAAGATTGACAGAGAAGCTCTAAATTGCCATTTCAGACTTGGTCTTCTTGGGCTGGTGAAAGTGGTAGTATTTTGCCTGAGTAAGTGAACAATGGATAGGATAGATGACCCTCTGCTATCAGGATGAATTTGATGAGTGACTTGTCCTGTTTTCCAGGTCCCTTGCTGCTAGAGAGAAATTAGCAGGATGGTTGTCCTTCTGAAGTTTTGTGCTTTTTTGAGGGAAGTGGGGGGATGAAAGAGAGAGAAGATAGTCTTGAAACCAAAATGTGACCTACTTCTGCTTTTCTCCACAGCTGCCAAAAGCCTGCTGAACAAGAAGTCAGATGGAGTGAAGGTAAGTTCTTGCTTTGCCATTTCACTGTCTCATCCACCATCTGAACAGAAAGCAGCCGGTCTCTCTGGTGCCTGTCCCTTTCTAGGGTAAAACCACAGTCCTGTGTCATGTTATATAACCCTGGGTGGGATCTTAGTGTTCCTTACATGCATAACTACCAAAGTACACTGTTGCAGCAGCAGGAATTCTTTTTCCCCTTTCTGTGATGTATGGAGAACTGGTCAGCACTGGATTAGAAAGACCAAGGACTTGCTCAGTTGTTCCACATGCCTCTGACTAGTCTGTTCTGTTCAGTGCTTCTGACTGTGAAAATTGCACAGAGCAATTTTGAGTGACTGATGATATAGCCAGCAGACCCCGTGGAAGTTTCTCGGTCTACTCTCTTGGACAGATGCTGAAGGCTGAGCTGGGAAGAAGGGTGGGGAAGGAGGAGCCTCCAAATGTTCATCTTTGGACAGAACAGAAACTGAGGATGGTGTTCAAAGTTCAACTCATGTGCCTTGAACAGGAGGCACTCTCCTGTTCCCTTATGAAGGGAATTATTTTTTCCCCACTTCAATGTCACTCTTTGTGTTGCATGGTCATCATTTATTTCTGGAGGTCACACAGGCCCTTGCCAAGGCTCTGTTTTTGCAGGCAGCAGCCCTTTATTGTCTTGTACTGGAGGAGAGACAATTATAGGCTAGAGCATGGTCCTCCCCTAACTGTTCTGAAGGATAATTGTCCTCCACGTGGAAAAGAGTTGAAGTCCAAACCTTTCTCCACAGCTGTTAGGTGGAACAGTTCATCTCCTGGTTTAGCATTGTGGGCAGTCTTCATTCTCCCTGTGCTGGGGGGCTGACATTCACACTGTAGGACCAGCACACTTGTTCTTTCCTGCTCTCTGAGCCCTTTTCCATTTTAATGAGGCTTTGTTCCCAGAGGGCTCACAGTACAAGCAGGCTGCTGGAATAAGAGGTGTTTTCAGAAGAGTTTGTTTTCAGGACTGCTCTAATAAAACAATGCATTCTTACAGTTCTGCAGCATTCTGCCCTACTGACATCCAGGTTTTGGGGTTTGTTTATTTTTGGATCAAAATGCTCTGTGAAAATGCTGTTCCTGTCCTAGGATTCTTGTCTTTGATATGTGCCTGCAAGAGTGAGCTTTTGGCCATTGCACCAGCTTGCTTCTTGTACAGACATGCATTGAACACATGCACACTAATACAGCAAGTGTGATAGAGTTGTTGCATCTATTGATATTTAAAACATTACAGTAGAATTCCAGTGGAATAAGAATGGATTATCCCTGATGTTGTGAAATGAGATCCAACAGGTGCTTGCTTCAAAATCCCAATGAGGCAGGGGAGAAGTAATTGGAAAAACAGCAGGTATCAACATGTCTACAAAGTTTTGTTACCTATCTAGATAAAAAAATGCCTTTCTTCTTAGGCTTCTTGATTTGTAACAAGCTTTCAGGGAGTGTCATATCTTGGGTTAAAATATTCAAAAAATCGACAAAAGATGTACACATAAATCTTGAGGCACAACTTCCTGGTAATGTAGTTACAAGGAGACCCTGTACATTAGAACCTTCCAGCTCCATAGAAAGCTTGTGGTGTTTGGTTCATAGAGTACACAGTGTCTTCCTCTGTGAAAATGATAATTCTGGATTTGCTTTTCTTCATCCCTTTGCAGTGTATGTTGCTCCTCGTATGTGTAATTTAATACTTTGAGAAAGTGGAAGGTATATTAGAGAGCGTAGCATTCTCTGTTCTTGGTGAATGAGATTGTCCTCTGGAAACCACTGCTTCTGCAGGACACTGAAGAGACCATGTAGCTTCCTCCCTTCAAAGTGTTACAGCAGTCTGGCTTTGCAGTGTGAACCTCGGTGTTGTCCATGAGGTGCATTGCTCATGTTCACCCTGGGCTGATGGTCCCCAGGGAGAGGTGTTTAATCTTCCCATTTTCCCCTGATGGTGTCTTCCTTCAGGTATGGATTTTGAGTCCTCATTTCTGTAAGTGTTAAAACTTAGAAATAAATAATGTATTTCTTATTAAACTCCTGTTTGAGTTACTCTTCTGCTCAGTAATACAGACTTTTAAAAGTACAAGTTGTTTTCTCCCAGTGCTAAGCTTGGACAAGACAGAGAATACATAATGGTCTGTGCGTGTTAGTAGGACATCCTTAACACTTCTGTTGTAGGATTTCTGTGTCTACATGCTTATCTTTTTCTTTGCCCTACTGTAATGGGCACTGCATCCCATTTGAAGTGTAGTATTTCACCATGTCCATTTGCTCGTTGGAGCAGTACTGGCCCATTGACTGCTGAGGACAGTCTTTGTGCTGGTCACTGTCTGGTTGGTGGCCTCACCATTGTGACCAGCATACTTGTCACATGTTGCTCCTTATGCAGGAAACGTGTAATTTTAGCTCCACTCACATTCTCACCCTGTACATTTCTGACAAATGACTTGTGCCAGTGTCTGATTGAGGTAAGAGCATCTGGTCTTACTTGTGGCAAGCAATGATTTTCTGCCCGTTGCAGTAGTGCAGAGCACAAATATCGTGGCTTGAACACCAACCAGATTTTCAGCTTTGTGGTATCCTTTTCACTCCCACTTCCTATATAGATTATTCTACTTCCAATGTAGGTTTAGAACAAGCACTGCATGCTGTACTTCTAACTGGAGTCTGCTGCTGACCACATGCCATCTGGTTAGGCTGTGTTTCATGTTTCCTCCAGATAAGAAGATTGGTTTGTTTGATTGTACAGTTTTATGTTTGTCTCTTACAACCTTCTTGGAAATCAACTCTTTATGGAGATTTGAGAGGAAATATGTTTCAGTTTCTTCATTGGTTTTATCTGATCCAGGGGGACTATGCACTATAAGACTGTTGTCATAAATATCCACAAAGTAGATAAGAATTGAAAGAGTATTTCTTCCACAAATAGATTATTATGCTAGTGTAAAACTTAATGGCTTTAAAGAAATTGAGAAAAAAGCACCACCAGTTTGTGTTAATTTACTTTCTGTTACAGCTAACTTTCCCTTTTTTTGGCTGGTATTCAGAGCTGACTGTGCTAGAATTCTGGATTGTTTGACAAGGATAGTAGGAATTTCTATTGCATGGTATTACACAAGCTTGAGTGAGACATATACATCTTTCTCAAGTTTTATTTCCAATAACTCCATAAAATGTGTGTTGGTGAATTTCTGATGCAAGGTACCCCATGTACTTGCTGACATAGCATAAATGAGAGAGGAATGATTTGGTAGTCATACATGGTGATATGAGCATCTAGCGTGAGTTGTGTTGGGCTGATATTTAAAGAAAAAGCACAATTATTGTTTCTCTAGCAATAGCCTCAAATCCTTTGCTGAAGAAAGCTTAGCACTAAAGCAATGAGGATGCATGCATTTTACTTGGATCAGACCATTTTGGAAGGCAGTGGGAGAAGTTCAAATTAGGAGGGGAGAACAGGAAAGAAACTCTTTTTTTAAATTCCAATACTAGTGTGTCCACACTGGGGTTGTTTTGATAAATTTCCATAGATATGGCCGCCCCCTCCAGAAAATTCCTTTCCAAATATTATTTGAAGCATTCCTGGTTTTCATTTTGCACTGTTGTTTCTATTTCAAGTACTAATTCTCCTAATTGGTAGATATTTCATCAGCTTGGCACTTGAGAACTTTTCCATTATCTTAAATAATGAATGATTTAAACTGCCTTGAATCTTAAATTCTGCCTGCTCACCAAACCTTTGTAGTGCTGCACTCACTTTCTTCAAGCAGAATTTGGATCCAAGCTGTTGGAGTAGCAGCAGGAAGGCCCAAGTTTTATCCCCAAGGAATATGGTTTTCTGCTTTCAAATCCAGAAAGTGAGGCTAGAAGATACTGAGTGACGAGTTGCAGAGCCCCTGTAACATACCACCTATCTTGTGGTCATCTCTGTAGGTCCCAGGTATTTTTTAAGATTCTAAATTTATGAGCAACATTGTGCATCTATCATTAAAAAATTGACTTTTGATACTTTCAAATTAGATTATTTGCTTTCTTCTTCCCCTCTATGACGGTTATGTGGAGTTGCCATCTACTGCAAGGTGAGAGGGGTTAAGGAGTGGGCTGGGGTAACACCTGGATGAAGATTAAGGACACTTTATGCTGAGTGTCCTTCCTCTATGCTTGTCAGGGTCTGGGCTCCCTGTAGTGAGTGTTACAGTCCTACTGCTGAATTTTTTTTTTTTTTTGTCTCTGGGTAGCACTTGAAAGAGTCGTGTTCCCTTTTTTCCAAAGGGGTATTTCACTTCCTGCTGTGAGAGGCTGTGTGTGTTTCCAGTTCTAGCAGGGCCTGTAAGACCCATTTCTATAATCAGAATCTTTTAATGCACAAAGTCCTATTTTCAATTAAGCATGTAATGGTAATTATTTTTTAATTGGTCCTTCTCTAAGCTCTTTGTCAGTTTCTTTTTTTCTTTCTTGTTTACTTCTGACCATATGGGTTTGTGACTATGATTTACAAAATTATATCAAAAATGTTCTTCAGGCCCACTGTAACACTATGTGGATAGTGAACTGTGGAGCATGCTGTGGGATGCAGGAGATTTTAACAGCATTCACTTGCAATGCTCTACCAAGTCTATTGATTTTCTACCTTGTCTTTCTGCCACATGCACTGTTTTCTTTCCCAGTAAAAGCTGAATAGCAGAGCTGAAAGGAGAACTCGACTGAAAGAGGAAAAATCCATTCATTTGCTTTAACAAGGTTAATGTTCTAAAATCTGCCCTATATGTTACATAACTGCAAAGAGGTACCAAATACCATTTGTTCTGCTGTTTGTAAGGAATATTGCAGTAAGTGTAGATTTTATGCCTGATGTGTACCACTTTCTCTGCCCTTTGCCCAGTAAAGAGTATGTGGGGAAGGAAGGATGCTCTGTAAACTGGCATGGCTGCTGGGAAGCAGTTGGTGAAAGCATGCCTTAAACAGAGAAGGCACAGTAGCAAGGTAAAGCAACCTATGAAATCTGCGAGGGTCAAGTAACATTCACACGGTGACCAACAGGAGTCAATGCTCCTATCTCTGTATCTGGACTTGTTATAATCTTAAAGACATACTGTTTAAAGTATAACTGATTGTTTATGGTGAAGCTAAACAGGGAGAGCCCAAGTTCATCTGAACAGCAGAGTTTTGTGCTGAACTGTATTATGCAAGACACCTGGGGACTGCTTTAGATCTTTTTAAGCACTGACATCCAGTAGTATATTATATCCATCTTTGATGCAGTCAGTTTTTTCACTGCATTGTTGTAATGCCTGGAAACACCAACTGAGATCAAGGGTCCAGTGTGCTTAGCTAGTGGTGGCTAAGCAGAAAATCCCTGCCTCTTAGCTTACAATTTAAATAGACAAGCTGACAAAAGGGCAAGAGAGGAGATGGATTGACAAAGATTAAATTATTTGCTCAGCATCACACAAAAGGGCTAAAGCAGAAGTAGAAATAGGACCTCAAATTTGCTGGTTCAAGAGGACTCTCACTATGATGATCTGGTTTTAGTCCAACATTTTTTTGCTACCTTAAGTTCTGAAATGACTATACTCTCTATAGGAATATGAGTTGCTGCAAGCATGATATTTTAACATAAATACTGTCAGTATCAGACTGGGGGAGAACTGCATGTAGAACATGGAAACACAGAGAGCTGTCATAAAAATAAAATAGCCATGTTAAGTTCCCAGGTCTGTGAATGGGACCTTGCTTGGAATCACTCTATTTCTTATAGTATGTTTTAGTATGGGCTGTGGAATGATTTACACTCACTATTTCTAGTATTGCTGCCATGCTGAAGAGAAAGTGATTCTTCAGATTATCTTCTGTCACCTGCTGACTTCTGTTGATTGTTACCTAAAGCAAGGCTGTTCCTTAAGTTTCACTGTAGAGAATCTGCTCCTCTTTGAGAGATGAACACCTAAAATTCACACACATAATAAAAATACAACTGCAACAAACATTCATCCCTAGCTTTGTTGTCTGTAGTGCTTTGGGAGAATGTTTTGTCCCTCAGGTGTAGGGAAACCCTTAAAGTGATCAGTGAGGTACTTTACCATAGGCTGTGTCTGCCTTTAACAATTTTTTTCATTCCCTGGGATATCTCTGCCCTGCCTAGTAGTTCTTAGAGGGTTCTGTCTTATAGAAGGGAAAGAGAACTCTGTAACTAAACTTCTGTTCTCTTACTTACTTTGCTAAGTTGTAGTCACATTACAAGAAGAACAAAAAGCTTTGCTCACTCAGCTAGTCTCCTTGGGAAGGTAACAATAGATGGTTCTGATAAAGCTGCTAAGATGTGCTGGGAGATTGACCTGGTTTAGTAACTTCCTTGTATATGATTTGACTTAATAAATTTTGATGCTTTAGCACTTACTGCCAGTGCCTCATGTTGGCATTATCTAACCTGTCTTGTGTTTTACTAGTACTTTCATGCTCTGCTCATAACACAGACTGCCCTTCACTCCCTGCCCTTTTAGTACTGCCAGCCTAGCTTTTCTTCCCCGTGTTATTATAGTAGCCAGTAATAATGTGCTTTCTGGGATTTCTACACTACATCATGCCCTGTAATAGAACAACACTGTTTTAAATTTAGCTTGTACTCTAATTAAGTTCTGATCTGCAGAGGATTCTGTTTCCTCCTGTGTCAGTGTTTCTTGTCCCTCTGTGTAGGAGGGTGTTTGTTTTCCGCATGGCTTGGTTGATTCTTTTCCTATTGAACCTTTTGCTTGTATCTTAACATTTTTTTGTTCATATTTTCTTTTGTAACTTACTAGAAGTCTGTATGAATTTCAAATGAGATTGTCTTTCTTAGAGACAGGTTTACCTCAGTATCCATATAGTTTCTTTTTGTCTGCTGCAACTTACAGGATACATTAAAAGTAAAAGCAGTAGTTTTTCATTGTTGTAAATTTTCACTTTTCCCAGTTAAAAATTCCCTGTTGTGATGGGGTACAAGAATTTCTCTGGGTTGATAGCAGTCTAAGTGTTATATTCATGCACATGCTATTTTAGTTCTAGCTTGAGGAAAAGCCTGTGGAGAAGCTAAATTGTCCTGAAAGAAATGAGAGAAAACTTAATGTAATGGCAAGCCCTGTGTTGTGCCTCCATGAAATGGAAGATTTGTGAACAAATGGTGAACAGATGAGAGTCTGTTCTGGAATTAACGATCAGATGAGGTAGAAGCTTTGCTAGTTTGAGTCTGCTCATGCAGTGGCTATGTGTCTGTGGACTGTATGGTGTGATTAGGAATGTGGTCTGAGTATGAGGTGAACATGGGCACTTCTGCTTTTGAACACATGCCACTGTGTGTGTGAGCTTGAGCTCTGATGTGAGGATAGCAGGGATGAAGGCAATATTCAAGGTAAGAGCTGTAAAGGCTCAGTAAGTGTATGAAGTGGGGAGCTACAGCTCCATGGCCTGTTCTGGGTTCATAAGCTGCTCCAGGGGGTGCTGTGGTAGTGTGCAGGAGTCCAGAGCGACAGAACTGAGCCCACACCATCGTGGGTTTTGACTGACATGAGGTGTGCTGTGCTCTTCCACTCTGTGGGCTCGATTGTAGTAAGCAGCAGAGAAATAGCAGAGAAATAGATAGTACCAAAGGAGAGGGGCAGACGGAAAATGTACGTAGAGACAGCAAGGGGAAGGCATGGCGTTCTGAAAGACCTGCCAGGATCAGCTTGAACTGGATGACACTGAGAATTTGATGAAAGAGGAGGGAAGTGCATGTTGAGCCTCATTTACTGGAGAGTGTGATTTGGTGTGAAGGTGTCTTTGAAGATGATTGAAGATGCCATTGAACAAGAGTAGAGTCCAAGAATGCTGAGTAGTGTTTGAACCTGTTTGTTCTTCTCCCAGTATCTGAGAGTGTAAAGTGTTCTGGCTGTTGAGTGCTTCTGTCTTTCTTGTTTGAGCATTACCTCTCCAATCAGGCCCAAATTCTATGTGAGGGAGCCTTTCTCCTCCCCATGCTATGCGCACAAGTTCCCTCTTCTTTCTTTAGTCCCTGTGTGTGCCTTTCTGTTGTGGCCTCCTCCCTACCCTCTAATTTGAGTTGCAAACACACCTCTGCATTCTCCAAATGTGAACACACAGGGGATTTCTGCCTACCTCTTCAGTTTGGTGGGGAAGCTGCCCCATTTTCTGAGGTGGGAGAGCACAGAGAGACACCCCCTTGTATCCTACATCTTGTGCTCTTCTTCTCCCCTTATATCAGTGTGTGGGGCACCTATATTCTGACCTCAATGTTTGAGGAGATGGGGGTCTTCAGCCCTGCCCTTTTCCCTGGTGTGTAGTCTTGTGCTTTAATGGTGACTTCTCTCTCTGTTCCTTTTTTCCGTGTCTGTGCATTTCTGCTGCTGCTTATACCTGCCTCAGGGGAGCATTATTGGCAGGGGGGCCCTTGCTGGCACACTAATGTGTGAATAGTTTCTGTGCTTTTCTTCTCATCTCCTCTCTTCCCTTCTCTTTCCCTCTCTCAATGATGTGTCCAGAAAAGGAAGTCGAGCTCCAGTGTGCATTTGATGGTGAGCACCTCCCGTAAGCTGCCTGCGATTCGTGCCTCCGCCATTCTCCATGCCATGCACGCTCGGCTTGTGCTCATCACCCTACATAGCATGTCCGTGCAAGGGGGCGGCCGGGGGGAATCAGTGTGCACCCAGGGGTCCATGTCCTCACAAAAAGGGCTCTGGGATCCTCTGGCCACATACAGCTCCCATTTTGTGCAGAAAATCGAGCTGCTGGCAACTCAGTTTGACTTTGCCTGCTCTGAGTGTGAAACGAAAAAAGACGGTGGTTCTCCTGGGCTCAGCAGAGCAGGTGTGTGCCTTGCCTGGACAGGAGGTTTTGTCATTCTGTGGCAGAGGTGCCAAAAAGAGGAACAGGTGCTTTGCCTGGTGTTGGTGCTGTCATCCTTGATAGGAGTCTTGCAATGTAGAACAAACTGGGAGTCACTCCAAATGTGGCAGAGACTGATGGGGCTCCACTGTTCAGATGAAATGGGCAGGCACAGCACCACTGGGCATCTCAGAGCTGCCGGTCATTTCTTTTTTTAGCTTACAGAAAAGGTTTGTTCAGAGCCTTTATAATCCAAAACTTCCTTTTGTCCTGATCTTGTTTATGTATCCCAGCATGACCAAATACCCAATAACACCCCCCCCACCCCGTCCTGTTCATTTCCTTTTTCATTCATCAAGGTGTTTGGCATTTATAGAATTTGTTAAAAAAATAGTCAAATCCACTCTCAAGGGTCCAAAGAGGAAATTGGCCAGTGTCATATTGTCAGAAGTCATACACAGCCCAGTGACACACTTTGACACCAAGACATGAACAGAAACCAAAGGACAAGAATTAGTTATTGTATTATCTCCTATGCACAGAAAAACAGAAAAGATTTCTCCCATTTCAGATAGAGGTGGGAATGTTACAATACCAAGACAGCAGAATAATTGTTTTTGCATTACTACCTGGAAGATATTTCTCCTCTTCCTCCTTCAATGACACCGTAAACTGTGTAAAAAAAAAACAAAACCACAAAAAAAGTAATCCCAAACTACTGCTTTGAAAATCTGAAGTGAGTGACTAACTTTTCACCAGCCCTGCCTTTATGCGGGGCAGAAGTTCACTTTGCCTTTCTTGCCCTTCTGCCAGCAATACTTAAATTCCCTTTGCATGTTTTATAGTAGCTGGGATATGTAAACCATATAAGCATCAACCTCTTAAAACATGGAAGCAGTGAAAGTGGCTGAATAACCAGAGACAGCCCATGTATTGGTAGTTTCTTTTAGTTGGCTATGTGTGTGTCTCTACGATATGAGCACTGGTCTGTTTTCTTTCTCTTGCACCCTCTGTGTTGCTTGTGCCTGTCTGTCTGTCTCTTGTCGAGCTCAGGAAATGTTGCCAACTGCTGTGCCAAAACAAATTGTGTTACAGATCTGAAGAAGGACCTAGCACCTTTGTAGGTGAATGGGCCTCTTTTAACTTGAGTTGTACAGAATTACCAAGGATTGTACCCTGACTGATGTTGGCTGGCAGTAGGGGGGAAGGAGGGGTAAGAGTTGGCTGTGCTGCCTGCACCTCTGGGAAGGAAAGGCTAGCTTCTTCCAGGGAAGAGCACGTGGTTAGATGGCCACATGATGTGAGTGCGTGCAGGAAGCTCAATATGTCAGATAACTTCCTTCACCCGAGAAAGAGCTGTGAAAAACATGCAGGCTAAGCTGCCTCTAATTTCATTGGCACTCTATCCTTTAGTAAAATGCTATCCAATTCTGGACTAGCAAACGTGATACTTTGTTGTCTTCTGCCCCCTGGCTGGGGAAGAATATAGTGGGTGAGCTGGGTGCTCAGTGCAGAATGAAGGGTAGGCTGTGTGCTTTGAGTATGTGGGGCTTTGCACTTTAGAAGGCAACATATCACTCCTCACAGGCTGTTGTCAACTTTTTATTTGGAACGGTGGCTTCGTGGATGTTTGTTTAGGTTTTGGTTGTTTTGTTGGGGTTTTTTCTCATTTGGCCTTCCAAAACAGTGGAATTATTTTTGTATAGCTTCTTCCTTGCTAATTTTATCCTCTTATCCCAGTGGGCTAAAAAAAAATGGGTTACCTTCCTCTCCCTGGAAGAGGTTTGGAAAATAGATCTCTGCATTAGGATGACTGTTTCTGAAGAAGTACAAGAGCCTCAGTGCTGTGTGGAGAGGTGGACCATTGTCAGAAGTTTGTGTTTGTGCCACAAAATAGCTTGGGATTAACTTTTTCAGGTTGATCTGTTCCTCTTTGACATCTACAGTGACCTGTTATCTCTTCTGCCTTCAGGCTGGAAATACATGCATAAAACATGGAACGCCAGAGTCTTAGGACAGTGCAGGGATGTATAGAAAGAGGCAGCAAACCATAACTTCTGTGGTATTTCTCCTTTCTTAGGTTGGAGTTTGAGTGTAAATGTTTGAGGTTTTTTCCCACGGACTTCTAAAGAGTTCATTTCTGCCTCTCTCTCTCCTACTTCCTCCCCCCTCCACCTGCCTCATCTTCCTCTTCTGTTTCTCCTCTCTCCCTCTCCAAAAAGGACAGTTAAGCCAAGACCTGTTGCTCGTGAAGAAAAGCTGAATTGTTAGTAGGAGTTTGTTAAGTCTCAGTCTTATAAGATCTGTCATTGGTCGACATAATTATACCTTTGGCAGATGTTTTCCAGCTCAGCATTTCACTTCTCCATTTTTTGTGGTGTTTGTGGTGTGGTGATGAGGGCCTAATGTTGTGCACTATGAGTTTGCACTCCCTGAGTGGGATAGAGAGCCACTGCAACAAGGGCACACTACTGTGAGCTCCCATCAGATGCCCTGATCTGTAAACTAAGGAATTTGAGCGAGGCTCCTGCAGAGACAATTTTAACCTTGCTGCTGCTGGCATCCAGCAGCAAAAGAGACATAGTCTGGTGTGGGGGTCACACGTGGGCTAGATTTGTGGACTAGGAATCTTGTACTTAGGGATAGATTTGGCTGTCTACAAACATAGACTTGGTTCATTCCTGACATACATGATTCAATGGGATGATTCTTTTCAGCAAGCTGGTGATGGCCTCACTGTTGTGCTGTATGAATGCAGAAAATTGAGATTTTATTCTTCTGCCACAGCTACAAGAGAGTCTGAAGAGGGGAGAGATGAAAAGCTGCTGAGCACCATCCAGAGAACTTCCTACTTGTGGAACTATATAGGCCTTTTCCTTATGTCCCAATCCAATTCCTTTCAATATTTTGGTCCTGAAGTCTCTTTGTTCAGGTTACAGCAGGGATACAATATATCATACATTACCTTTTCTCTACCATTTCTAGGGCTGACCACACTTTTACTTGGCTCAATAGATTCCCTGGAACTCTCACCTAGAACTGTTTCTGTACACTTTGGAACACCTCAGACTTGACTCCCATTTGTGCCCTGTTTGAGACCATGACTACTGTGTGTCTCTCACTTCTGTAGTCTCTTTCTCTCAGGACAGCTGCCATGTCTCATTTTCCTTCAGATATTTTTTGTTAGTGCTCATTGCAGGATTCTCCCCATGCCTTTGGGCTGCTGCCTTTTTGCCTTCTGTTCTCCTTCCTTATAGCTCTAGCAGTCCATTCACATTTGAATTTTGGTACATCCCTTACAACTTCTGTTGCCTCTGGAGGAAGGCTGATGTCCAGCAACTGGGGCAGCACTCCTCCTTCCTCCCTCTTCTTGGTGATTGAGCTTGTGGGGAGGGTCGGGTCTGAAGAGATGGTTGGGTTTGAAGCAATACTGTCATTTTCTTGCTGCCTCTGCTGCCCAGCATGGGAACTAAAACCATGTTTTTCTGTCTCAGCCACAGAGCAACAACAAAACCAGTATAGTAAGCACTGCAAAAGAAACACCCCCAGTGCAGACGTCCATGGTATCTTCCCCAACCACTATTTTTATTCCTGTTTGATTTAATTTTGATTCTGTCCTCTCCCCTTCTCCTCCCAAACCCCTTCCCGAGTGCTGCTTGTGCCACTCTGTTTCAGCTTATGTTTTGGCTTCGTTCTGTCTGTGTCCCTGTGCTGCTGTGGGGCCTGATCACAGCCTCACAGGCTTTGGGATGGGGGTGCTGAGCAGAGCTGTGGTTGGATGTGGGGATCGCAGCTTGCCTGGACTTCCCCGTGTGCCACCCCTGTATAGTTCTGTGTGTCCCGTTCAACTGTTCCTGCTGGCTTTGGGGAGGATGGTTTTGAAGAAAAGAGTGTCAAGCTCCATCCACTCTCCAACACTCAGGAAATGGAGGATGGACTTCAGGACACCAGAGAGGAAATGGCAGACAAACGGTTTTTAGAAGAATCCTTTGCTGACCCATTTGGCCTGCTCAGTTGAGTGGCTGATCTCCTGCAGCTCACTGACTTGCTGGGCTGGCACTTTTTGTTTGGCCTATGTGCAAGCTCTACAGTGCCAGTACAGTGCCAGTGCCAAGTACATTGAATGGCACAGCTTGGGTGTGTGGCCTGCCTCAGTACTCGTGGAATTAGGCAGCAGTGCAGCGAGTGGCAGAGGCACACGGGTGAGTGCGCAGCACTGCCCAGCACTGTCCCTAATGCCCTCCTTGCTGAGCCACCCAGCAAGAACGACAGCAGTGGGAGGAGATGGTGCAAGATCCTGAAGTCTTGTCCTAGTAACAAAGGGATGAGTGCAGGAGCTAGTTAGCACCCATGGGCCTGGTAGCTGCTCTTTGTTGTCCGTCTCTGGAGAGTTGGATTTGGTATTTTTGGGGCATGGGAGGGTGGGATTTGGTGTTGGGGATTTTTTGTTGTAGAATGAAGGATTCTTGGGACACTTCATAATTTTCTGCTTTCCTTTCACTAGCTTTTTCATTATGTTTTTGATATTGAGAGAGCCTTTCTAAATTATTAAATATGGTTATTATTGAAATTGGAGCTCATTTCAGAGACTTTTAGAAAAATGTGCCTTTTTTCACAGTTCCTTAGCAACTCCTTTCTGAGAGGCATTGAGGTGGTCTCGCTCATCCTATTTTTATTATGGAAATTATGAATGTCCCTTTTTTAGGGTAAAATACCCAGCAACTTTTCCAAAAAACTGGGAGACAAAGGCCCCAGCTCAGTATTATCCTTTCTTCCCCCTTTCTTCTTCTGAAGCATTTTCCAGTGAGGATGCTGCTGAGGGGTCATTACCTCATGAATGGCTTCAGAGGGTGCAGACTGGCTGCTTGGTTGCCCCCTGGTGTCTGTGCCAGCCTGGTTCACTGGAAGTGAATTGGGAATTAGGGAAGTTGCAGGGAAGCTGGGGGCTTTGTCTCCTTGTGACTGTAGCTTTTAGTGCAGCCTCTCTTGTAGTGAAACCTGTGCAGGAAGTGTGTGCACACGCACTCAGGCACACGTGTGATGTTTGAAGTTTGTGATTTGATTTGACTTTTTTTGATGTCAGTCACCTTTTCTCCACTTGCTGGGGAGTGAAAGAAAGTAAATTAGAGAATGCTTTGGAACTAGAGTTTAATGATTATTCCATCCTTTCCTAGGAGCCTCAAACAACTGTTGTCCATAATGCTACAGATGGCATAAAGGTAAGGGATGGGAGTGTTGTTAGAAAAACCTCTGCTTCTCTCTTGTTCTTGTCTTCATGTGTCTTAATTCAGTTTCTACTTTTCCAATATCTAGTTTGTAGCATGCTCCTGAATATTGATGACAGTAGACTAGGAGGGTTGTGTTACATGGCTGTGGATCTCTCAAAGAGGCTGAGTAAAAACAACTGTTCAGATAGTAACACATCTTTCCTATTGTGGTGTATAACCACCACTCTCTTTCATATGTGGGATGGAAGAGGAGATACAGGCACTTAGACAATTTTTTTTTTTTCTTCTGCAAATGGACACTTCCTCTGAGAAAGCCTTGGAGCCCTTCTTTAGCTTCTTGTAGCTCTACTTCAGAAGCAACTCCCATTAGATTTAATTTGACAGAGTTTGGTAACTTCCACACTTGTAAAAGTTCTGGGTTAAGAGCTCGAACATGCAAAAGCTGAGCAGATGCTGTTATGTTATGCTTTGTATTTGGCCTGCTTACATTCAAATCTTCTCCATCCCTGCCAATGTTTTTGTGCTTTTCCCCATCTTTCTTCACAAAGAAATCAAACTATTTGCTCATTCTCCCGACTGCTGATGCCTGGTAATGCTCTGTTCTGCCATGCAGGGTTCCACAGAGAGCTGTAACACCACCACTGAAGATGAGGATCTGAAAGGTAGGTATTTTGCCTGTAATTTCTAATACAGCTAAGTGTAGGCAAGGAATTCTAGAGATTCAATCATTGCCTTGAACTAGCTTCCCAGATTTCTGTGTCTGACTCAGTTCATAAATTCGCCATGACGCTGTCATTCCTGTCACAGTGGGACCATGCATTGGGGAACCATCTGACTTGGCCTCTGTGGTATATAAACACTGACCTAATTTGTTTTTGTCTAAGAGTTGGAATTCTTTTCTTGCATATATCATAATCTGTTCATCTCAAGTCCATTTCTAGGTGTGAAAAATCCCTACCAGTCCCTTGAGGTTTGAACTCTGCTTGTTTTTTCTGCTTCCCTGTAGATTACAGAGAGTTGAAACCTCTCTGTTACTACTCAGTCTCCCTTTTCACCCCTTTCTGGGAATATCTTTTGTGACATGCAAAGACTTCCCTTGTTATTTTTTTCTCTTTGGGTCTATTTTTCTTTAGGATGAAGATAATTCTCAGCCTTGTTGTCCTTGACTGAGATATCAGTAGAGGGAGAGGCCGAGAAGAGTTTTCATATCTTTCAGTGACCATATCATAAATATCATGTGCTTGTAAACCTCTTAAATGAAGGAGCTCCAAGGTCCATATCTGCTCATGTTGTTTGTGCAGCTATCTTTTGCCTAACCCCCCTAATGAAGGATGAGCAGACATTTTCCTGAATAAACAAGTTTGAGATGGGTGAAGGTAGTTTGCATTCTGAGACAAATGTGTCAATAACTTCCATTTTGAGGCAGAGGTATTCTCATTCTCCCTGTAGTTCATCTGAGTTACATACCCAGGGAAAAATCAGTGCTGACCCTCTGATGTAGCAGCAATGTCACATCTGTCAGTGGGGTAATTCCTGATGCTTTTCCCATGGCTTGTCACAAGCTGCTGGCTCCTCTTCTGAGGAATCACAGGGAGCAGAAACACATGGCAGTGAGTGAATGAGCTCTGCAATAGAGATTGTTTCACATAAGATCTGGCCTCGTTACATGACAGTGTTCTAGCTCCCACCTTTTTGCCAAAGAGTAAGCTGTGGTTTAGGAACCTAGCTTTGAGTGATGGGAACTGGATGGGTTTCATATTGCAGTAATAAATTTGATTTATCAGCTCTTCTGGAAAGCCATCCAGAATGGGTATTTGTCCAGAACCTTGTCTCCTGTGGCACTTTTTATTCTGGAGAGGTTCCATGGTTGAGTTAGCTAAGCCAATGGGTGTTGTAAGTCAGGAATACAAATGCTGCAAGGAAAAGAAGTCTAGGACTGGAACAGAAGGTGGGTAGGAAGGAAGGCAGCTGGTCAGTGTACAGAGTTGTATAGGGCTACATTGCTACAGATCAAAACTGTGCTTTGGTTTTTTTTTTGGCAGAGGTTAGAAAATTTTGTTATGATTTTAATAGAAGAGAGCATTTGAATGGTGATTGGGAGGGAAAGAGTTTGCACAGTTGTGGTTTGTGCTGTGGCCAGCTCTGGTAATTTTAGTCATCAAGTTTTAAGTGTAGCTGTGTTCACCAGTGTTCTTTTTCTATTCCTGCCCTTCCACATTTTAAGATAAGCAAGCACTTGAGCAAAACTAAGTAGACCAAAAGGTTTGGGAGTGTTGAAGTTCTCAGTGCTCTACATAGCCATGACTCTCAGAAAAGGGAAGTGCTTGTGCAGTTCCTCTGCCAACTTCTTGTTTTAAATAGACACCAGGATACACAGATCAGTTCTGCTGCACTGCAGGCGATGTTATCTTTATCCATCAGTGACAGTTGCCTCAGGGATATGCTGTTTCCACTGTGGGGGGGCTAAAGGCAGTGCGTGTCGTCCTTCTCCTCCGGCCCCCGCCCCTGTGTCATTCTAAATTGCACAGCAGGTTCATGTTGTTGAGCTGTCTACTTGGCTTTGCCCTGGAGGATACTCCTGCATGTTTTGTGCCCAGCATTGTGGTTTCTTTAATGTTCTCCTATTTACTTTCTCTTTTTTTATTTACTGAACTTGCGTGTTCTGTTTGTGTTTGTGTTTTAATTCCCTGCCATGCTAGCTCCCCCTCTCTCCACCGGGGACGGCAGCTCAGTGCTTGAAGGACGGAGGCACAGTGAGAGCAAAACACAGACTGAGTCCATGCAGTCCCAGCTTTCTCTCTGTTTCTCAGCCAGTAAGTCCAGGGGTGCAGTGCTTCACAGCATCTTTTTCTCACCCCTTCCTCCACCCTCCCCATTTCTCCTTACCTAAGATTTTTCCCTTCCTCAACTTCCTTCCAAATATGTTGACTTTCCATTTCCAGTGTTCCAGAATACAAAGAAATCATCTCCCTTCCTGCAAAATACCCTCCTTTGCACACTGAAATTTTCCAAACATTTCCTTCCCTTTCTGAAAAAAGAAAAAAACAAACCAAAACTCAGAACCTCATCCTAGCTAATTTCATTCCCTTGCTTTCATCTGGGTGAGATGTGGAGTTCTCTGCAGAGACACTGCCTTTTGGGGTTTCCTTGGGCAAGTCACTGCATCTCTTAGTTTTCTTTGTGGTAAATGGGGTCAGTGGTGCAGGTCTGCTTATGTGATTATGGAGGGGATGCATGAGACTGAATTCAGTCTCACTCGTCAGAACTTCTGAGGACTTCTGACATGGATGGTGCTCAGAAGTACCAAAGGAACAAAAACTAGTTTTTTCAGACTACTTTAAGGCGCTTTGAAAGGGAGGTTGTGGCTCCTGAAAGACCCCAAAGCATTTTTTAATCCATTATCAGGTGCTCTGAGTGAAAATTCTGGGATAATGTTGGTTCTGAAGAGCATTTGTCTGTCACGAGCTTTACCTTGTGTGTTTGTCTTTAGCTCAGTTAGCTGGTACAATGGTTAGTCTATGAGTTATGGTAAGTTCTGCTGGATATCTCCTGAACTTGCTAGCTCTGTATAGGAGCCTGTGGCTGAAAAACTCTGAAAAATGCATATGAAAAAAGCTATTAGGTTGGAGAAAATCTAGGTGGAATTCACAGTCTTTCACCTACACAGACATACTGTACTAGCTGCCTGACTTTAAAGCAATAGTAGAAGGCTCTTTAGTGTGAGTTGGGAACATCTGGAATATTAGATTCTGTTCAGGTCAGTCTAGGAAGGAAGAACCAGGCGTGTCCTCTTCTGCCTCTTCCTGTCTTACTTTCCTGGTTTTCTACACGCAGCACCAGTATCTCATATGATACAGCAGTTGGAGCATCTCTGGTAGTAGCTCAAAGTATGAAGTAGCTCAAAGGATGTCAGACCACTGGTTTGTAAGGTGCAATAGGAAAAGTGTTTTGCCTAGCCAGAATGGAAGGGAAATGATCTCTTCTGAAGTCTGTTTGCTGTGAGCTCTCCATCACTGCTCTCATCAATTCCTTCCTCTTGCTCATAGCAAGGCCCTGCTTGGTACACTGAGGAGTGCTGAATCACTTCTCCGCCAAGTGGGTCAGTGTTCTCCCACCTCACTTCCCTCCAAGTTGAGATATGCAGTGATTTGGATATCCTTACTTTCTTTAACCTGATCTTGTACCTGCCCTTGTGCTGCTGTCACTACTCCAACCACTGTTTTAGGTCACCCTCAAACTTCCTCCAGCACTGGTGCAATTCCTGCTGTACTTTTTGCACCAGCGCCCGGGTGGCCCCTGCCAAGCAGTGTCTGGCCCAAGTGATGTGACAGAGGCAGGAGAGCAGGTAGAAGTTACTGGAATGTGGATGTGTCTGTGTGCTGACCGGGGCTGGGGCTGTGTGTGTCTGTACTTCTTTGTTAGTTTTTATTTTACTTTCTAATTTTTGTCTGTTTATTATTTTAACGCTTACATTTGTTTTGCAGCTACACAGTCTTGTGAAGAGAAGCTCCATGCCTGGGACAGCCCAGGGCAGACATTGGAGTTAGAGCGTGCTCGGTCGGAGCCTTTGCTCACTCCAGTAGTTCCCTTTGTACTTGACCGAGCACCGTGTAAGTTAGCAGCTGGGTAGCAGTAGTGGAGTAGTGCAACTCATGCTAGTTACCCTGGATGTAAAGTTCCCTCCTCTCTCCTCCCCTGCCCCTCACCCCGTCCGTCCGAGCCGGTGCCCGGGCTGGGCGCTCCGAGCTGGCGCCATCGGTCCGGCGGCGGTGCGGCCGCAGGAGCGGGTGCGGGGAGCGGCGGCGGCCGCCGGGGGGCGCCATGCGCAGGGGCGGGGAGCGGGGCCGCCCTCAGCCCGTCCCGCCCGCGGCCGCCGCCCCGCCCCGGCCCGCGGGGGACACAGAGCCCGGCCCCGGCTCGGCCCCGGCCGTGAACGGCGCTCGCTGAAGGCGCCCGCAGCGCTCCCCGGCCGGCGGTGTAGCTGATGTGGCGGGCTGCCTCTTGGGCTCGCACAAAGCAGGGTGGAGCAGCCACGGGCCACGCTCGATGACCGTGCTGGTGCATGTCACCTCCCGCTTGTGCCTCTGCCGTGCCAGTTTGGAGGACCCGCGGATTCATCGGGAGCGGCAGGCGCGAGTGCCGTCCCCCTGGACGTCTCGAGGCTCTCTGTCCTTCGGACAGAGCGGTCACCTCCCGTGTGCCGGTTCTAGCTCGGGACACGTAGTGAAAGCCAGGAGACAAGCACAGTCTGATGGGATGGTCTAGTGTTGAAGGACAGGCCTGATGGCACTGCATCAAGGCACCTTGGAAGGGGATGCAGATTTCCTTAAGTTGAGCCAGCACACCGTGACTGTGGACTGCAGACTCCCTCACTCATCCCAAATGCAGCCTTTCCCATGCACTCCATCTTCTGGACATGGGTGGGGTGTGGAGGTCCAACAAGTAGCCCTTCTTTGTCTGAAAGTAATCCCCAGGCAACTTGCTTGGAAGGACATTTTTCACAACAGACATAGCCCACTGTATCGTTTTGACCCATTCCCTGTGTAGATCTTTTCACAGGTAGAAGTGTATACAGCCTGCATAGCAAAACCCACCACCTTATTGTTAGGAGCCAGATGTCCCCTATCTGAGTGCTTTCTGAGGCTGGCTCAGTAGTAAAATTCTCTTAACTGATTTCCAGAGTGGGTACGGACATCTTTCGTAGCCAGTGGTCTTTGGCTGCACTTATGGTGGGATGAGGTGCATGGGCAAGGGGGAGAGCAGTTCAGAGTAGCATCTTCTGGCATTTAGAATGGAATTCAGTTTCCCTGACTTGAACATCTAAGGGTAGCAGGTCGGATTTAAACACCATACCCCTAATGATAGGCATCTAAGATACCTATGTGATCCTTCCCAGAAGTCCCAATTTGTTTCAGGGCCCAAAGGGAGAACAGTCAGCAGACAGGTTCCATGTTAGACACATATATTTTAGATGCTGAAAGGCACAAGAATGGCACTTCTAGTGGCAGGAATTGTGTATTATCTGATAACATTGAAAAGAATGCTAGAGAACCTCTTAAATGCTTGTATAATGTGCAGAAGAGTCTACCTACAGGTGTGGGGAAGGCTGAAGAGATGTGGTGTTGTGCATATAGGCTCAGGCATAGATATGGTGCACACAGTGGTCATAGAATAGAATTGTGTTGTTTAACAGACCTAATTGAAACTTTGTAAATGTTACTAATTCTTGAGATCGGCATGGATGATGGAGCACTGCAGAGGGGATGGGGCCTGGGCAATCTGCTGTGGGGAACCAAGAGAAGAGAGTGCAGACGTCTGGTCAGATGGGGGCCAAACAACAGTAGACAGACAGCCCTTGTCTTCATTCATCTTGAAGGCCAGAGTGCTGGGCTGGCTTAATGGCAATGCTGTCAGAGTGCTGTAAAGAGTTGTGCTATAGGGATTGGCAGAAGCTAACTGCCTGAGGAACAGTGTGCACTCTCAGACATAGCTAGGACCTGCTCATCCAACCCATCCATCCTGCTGCCGTCATCTTTCTAGCTTGCAGAAGCCATCCCTACATGTCCTAGTTGCTTGTTTGCAGCATTCACAATAGCTGAGGTATTGATGATGGTGATAGGCAAGTTGTTGGGAGACTCTTTCCAATTGGCTTGATCTGTGTGGTGGCCATTTGTATATGATTACCGTGGTGAAGGTTTTCCACACCTTAAGCTGCCAAACAACTACTTCACATGGGCAGGGCCACTGGCATTCATTGGTCAGACTCCCCAGAAGCAGCTCTGGCTGTCATTTAGGAGACACCTCTGGTGCCTTACACCTTTCTAGAAAAAAAAAAAAAAAAAAAGAAAATTAATATGGTCTCTTTATTTCTTTTCTCCCTGCCTTATGGGATCACCATTTCCCTTTCATACCACTGCCCCCCTGCTCTCATGTGGATGACTGTCTTAACTGCATATCTCCAGAATGCAGGGAGCAGCATCCTATGAGATCTAGACTAATGGTGCTCTACAAATTGCTTGTAGGAAGCACCCACTAGCCTCATATTTCTACTGAACTCTTCAGCGCAGCTAAATTGCTCTTTCTTCTTGTTCACAGTGCGTAAGCAAGAGATCATTAAGATAACAGAGCAGCTGATAGAGGCCATCAACAATGGAGATTTTGAGGCTTATACGTAAGTAGAGATGCTTTCTGACAGGTTGTTTATCAGTTTGTGTGCAAGTGATGCTCTGGCTCCTGGGTATGAGGAGCTGTCACACAGTCAGGGATGGTAAAAGGTTTTATCCTTTTTAGCCTACATCAGTTAGGAGTAAGGGATGGAGTAGTAGAGCTCTAAATGAATATCAAGTCAGGTGGCAAACAGCAACAGGAGCAACAATAGGAAAATGTCCTGGGTTTGTAAGAAAAGTTCAGGGGAGGGCAACGTGAAGAGCAGCAAGAGAATAAAAGGAAAGTCAGTAACCTAGAAATTTATTTCATGTGAAATGCCATCTAGTTGGCTCCTTGAGTTACAGTAGGGTTGAGTCTTCAGGAACTTACTTCTTGGAGTAGGGAGATGTAGTTAGGTGGACACAAGGTGTGAGTCAAATAGCATACCAGCACTTCACTGTGTGAATAGCTCTTGGGCTGAAATGCAAACTGTAAACCTGTGCTGCTTTTCTTTGCAGAAAAATCTGTGATCCTGGCTTGACCTCATTTGAACCTGAAGCACTGGGGAACCTGGTTGAAGGAATGGATTTCCATAAGTTTTACTTTGAAAACTGTGAGTGGGTAGATTTGGTAACTCCAGCCTTTCTCTCTACTCTTCCTTTATGTCACGTGTGGGGAGGAAAATTTGCCTTCAGAATAAGCAGGAACTTGATTGTGCTTGGGTTTATGATGCATTCATAAAAGCCAGCAGCCTTTCTGTCAAAAAGCCTGTTCAGCAACAATTTCAATTATACCCCCCACATCCCTTCACTCTAGGCATACAGTCTGCCAGGTGGAAATGTTTTGTACCTGGCATGGACTGCAGGAGTTTTAAAAGTTTGACTCACTGGACTTCTTACTGATACAAAACTGGAAAAAAACTATCAGATTTTGGTGGAGGCAACGTGTATGTTTGGGGTAGACATACTGAATGGTCAGGCATAAAGATGCTTTCGCTCTGAGTTTTCCCTGGCTGGTTTCAGCTCTCTAAGGCCTGATGAACTTTTTATATAGACAAGAGTCACCTTATCAGCCTGGGGCAGGAAAGAGTTGGGAGAAATGCTATCATTTATGCTATGGGATTTGTCTCCCCTCCTGGATGTCTCCACAGGATGAGATAATTGAAATTTAAATCCTGAGCTGTTCAATCTGTTTTAATTTGGGGGTTAGGTCAAGGTCCTTAGTATGGGCAATATGTAGTTCTCTGAGTATGCAGAGACTTTGTCTCTCTCAACAGCCTATTTATGGAGTGATTCTAACACTTCTCTGAGGTTTGTTCATATTTAATGCTGTCCTAGCTTAAAGATCTCGTGATTACTAACTCCTTTGCAACAATATTCTGTAAGCGAAAGATCTTTCTCCATAACTGAAGACACAGCAGCAGAGGAAGTGGGGGCAAAGGGGCCAGGGGATTCCTGGCAATAAGTGTGCAGTTTCTGAATAGAACAAGAGCTGATAGGGGTAAGAAGTGCTTGGATTTTTCCTGAAAAGTTGTAGGACCAATTTTTGTGGTATTCCAGAATCCAGTGAAAGGTGAGTAGAATATGGAAGAGGTTGGAGAATGTGGGACGCTGTTCCTTCTTAGCTGTAAAATGAACCCGATGGTTTTGCATGTCCTGCCAGTACTGTCGAAGAACAGCAAGCCAATCCACACGACCATCCTGAACCCCCACGTGCACGTCATCGGGGAGGACGCCGCCTGCATCGCGTACATCCGCCTGACGCAGTACATCGACGGCCAAGGCCGGCCCCGCACCACGCAGTCCGAGGAGACCCGTGTCTGGCACCGCCGAGATGGCAAGTGGCTCAATGTCCACTACCACTGCTCTGGAGCTCCTGCAGCACCTCTCCAGTGAGGATCAAATACGGGTATGGACTCTCAGGGAAGGAGTACGTCACACTCACAGCTGAGGCTGCTGTATGTGGGAATTCAGCATTCAAGGCTGTTTAGCTGGCTGTGAGAAAATCATATTTAGTGTCTGTAGGACTGAAAACTTTGGCTTGTAGATGGTGCTCCTTTAAGTCCTGTCCTCTGGACTCAGTAGGGTTATCTGCCACTCCTGACAAATGGGAGTCACGTGCCAGACAGCTGTTCCTGGGCATAGGTACCCTTGTAGCAGCTGGGCTTCCTCCCAGGTGCTCAGGTCTGTGCTTGGACAAACGGCTAATCTGGAGCAGAAAGGAGGAGTATCTCATGCTGTGCACAGGTTGGCCCTTTCAAGTCTACCTTTCCATGCTGGGGGGTCATTTCAGAGGTCTTTTTTGATGATTGTCATTTTCTAGAAAGGATATTGTAGAATCCATACAGAACAATTTCTGTGCCGTAAGGGGTAAGGGTTTATTCATATAAATTTTACTACTGATTTTCCTATAAGCAAAAAGTATTTAATGTACCACACTGAGAAAACTCAGAAGGGAAAAGAATCTAAACAAACAGTAATATCAGAGGATTTAAAATATACCCCAATTAACTTGCCACAACTCATAATTGGAAGAAACTTTAGGTCTAAAATATGTCATGACGAAGTCATTGCTGCTTGCTCCTGAAGGACAACAGATCAAATTACTTCTTCAGCATTAAGGCATTCTCATTTATTGCCATAGTGGTCTCTTTTAATTAGATGTACAAAGTCTTTCTGCATCCTTTTGTTTTATGCTGAAATATATGTTATATTCATTTTATAGCCCAAAGTTTCCTAATCTTAGGACCTTTTTACTAAGTATTTTCTATTTAAGGGCAAACACAACAAACATTTCCAGCTGGGAAGCAACCTTTTCTTAATGTGGTCATTTAAGGATGAACCACTTAAGTATAGTTGCTACTTGAGTCCTAGTTCTGTGAACAACTTGGTACTAAGCCAAGAGCAGTTTGTATTCATCCCACTGAAGGCAATGGGAAGGAATGTGAACTATCACAAGCAAACTGCAGAGGTCACAGATGGAATTTGAAAAGCAGAAGCCAGTTGGGGGCACCAGAAGCAGGGAAGCTTTCAAGGGAGCTGGAAAATCAGCTGAATTTCCAGGGAGTAAAGCAGTGAGAAGGAAAAAGCCTTTGCAGGAAAACAAAAAAAAAAACTTGCATCAGATTTCATCACAGAAATGTTGAGGGAGACGTCTGTCCAAAAAAAGATGCAGAAGAAATTATTAAATTAAAAATCAGTATGGCTCAGTGGCTATGCCTATGACTTCTGAGGAAATTTAGGAATGGAAAGTCTGCTGCAGAAGAGGTATGTTTCTTGGCTGTGGAAATGCTGAAGCCCTCCAAAACTATGTGCTGGAGGGTTTCTGAAAACTGCAGAGCAGAAAGTATCTCCAAACCACAAAATGTTGGTTGAAACAATACTTAAAAATACCCTGTAAACTAATAGAAGTAAAAGTATTTGCATGCATTTCTGGGTTCTGAAGGAGGTATACCCACAAGCAATTACAAATGGGGTCAGTGTGGGCAGCCCCCATCTGAATGCACTGAATCATTTTGGAGTAGTGTTATCCCATGTGCAGTGAAAGCTAAGGATGAAGAATGAATGAGGTGAGTAGAATGCTTAAATAGAAATTAGTGGTTTCTTCTCACCTGGAAGGCAGAGTTCAGTTCTGGGTAAATCATCTGAAAAGGAAACTGCAGCCAGAAAAAAAGCTTGATGTTAATCAGAGGACTTCTGTGTAAGGAGAGTGGAAACCAAGAAGGGAGAAGACTTATAAGGGAGATTCTGCAAAGATTTGCAAACTAAGAAATAGTAGAAAGAAGAGTTTGGCTATACTTTCATGACAGGATAATGCTAAACAGACATTAAAAAAACCCAGACTTAAAATTGATCAAAATAAATCCAGTAATTTGGCACATGAGGGTTAACTAGGAAGGGCCTTTGCAAAAAGCAGTCACTAGGGCTGCAACTTGACAAAACTGCAGAGAAGCTCATACATTTGTTTAAATATTAAGAAAGTTCAGAGACAAAATTACTGAAGATTTGAAAAAAAACCCTAATAAAAATATAATTATCTTTCAGTTTGAGGCAAAAGCCAATGGAAAGTGAGGCAGAAAATGTTCCTTAGGACCAGAGCCTTTGAGCACTCCTTAGGAAACTTCTTTAGCTTCTGGGTTATGGCTGTGAGAGGATGGGCTCAGGGCTTCTCCAAAGCAGCATGTAATACATTTTAGCAATTACTTAATTTTCACTGGCACTCTCAGCCACCTGGAAGGAGGAGTGAGGAGAGGAGAAGTGCCTCTTACCTTTTGGGGTCTCCTCATGAGCTGCAGTTTGTCTTATGTTAGGAGTTTCTACTTACACCAAATAATTAACCTGTAGAAAACGTGGTTTTTTAATTGTGTACAGCTAATGTATGGCTTTATTTCCTTTCATCTTCCATCCTGTTCTCCCCTCTCCTTTCTGGGTGGACACCACCTCTTCCTGACTGCAGCAACTTGTGGAGATACTCAGCTGGAGGGCAATATCTTCTTAGCAAGCAGCTCTGGAGTGCCTGAGTGACAGCAACGGTCATGTCTGTTTTGACATTAAAAAAATAAATACAAATTACAAACAGGCAGCAGCCAAATGCACGAAACCCTGCATGCATCTGATGCTCCGGGCACTGCCTTTCTGTTGTTTTCCATGGATCCATCGTGTCTGTTTCTGCTGTACGAAGGTGTTTTTAAATCCAAAAAAAAAAGACATGTTGTTTGTATAAAAGAATAAAAAAACAGGAATAATGCTAAATAAATGACAGATTATCCAACAAGCCCCCTCCCCCAGGGCTAAGAAAGTGGCAGCAGCCAGAACATCTTTCAGAAATGAAGTGAGGGGGAAAGCAAAAGTGAAGGAGAGAAAGAGAGAGGGAGAGCAAGAAAGGAGGCGGCTTGAACAGTGGATGGCTGAACTGTGCTCCGCAAAGCGATGTGGAAGTTAATGCCACATTCGGGCTGTGCTGCAACTACAGTCGGTGAGAGGAGGCAAGGAGACCCCAGAGGAGCCAGTGTGAAGACTGGGGTTCAAGAGAGAGGAGGTGCTTCTCTTCCTGTTGCCCAGCAGTCTGACTTCAGCCTGTTTCTTCTTCGATTTCTGCACAGCAAGAATGCTATGGAGACCTGGTTGCTCGGCTGCTGGATCCCAAAACAGACTTTTCTTTTTTTTTTTTTCTTTTTTTTTTTTTACAAAATAAAACAAAATGGAATGTTGATTTAAAACTAAAGATGGAAGTAGGGATTTAAAAATGGGTTTAAGTAACCCATTATTAACCCAATTAATTAACTTGAATAGAAGCTCGCTCTTTAGTGATACTGGTTTTAGAAACAGCCACTACCTGGACAAACATGGAGTTTTGAAGCCAGCTTATTTAATTTAACAAAATAAAAAACCATTTCATTAAGAGCAGAGATTTTAGAGGAAGAGGGTATTTGTATGGGATTTTCTATTTTTTTCTTTTTAGTAGCATAGTTGGGATCCACAGTGCTGCAGAAGACATGTTCCTTAGGAAGCAGACAAAAAATTTAGTGTTATGTTCTTCATGAAAACTTGCACATACACTCCTATATGAGGCATAAATAGCGTGTGTTTTTTATACTGAAATATATGCACCCGTAGAATTAAAGGGGTTACCTGGCCTCCTGTATGATTTGTTGGTCTCCAGTAAAATAGCAATGGGAGCCAGCAGCCCCAGCCAGGTGCTTCTCCCCACCACTAACCCATCTGATGTTTGTAAGTGTCATGTTTCCTAGTGTTTATTTGGGTAATTTTTCTATTTTTTACAGTGATGTTGTAACACAGAAAACTATCAGATCAGAACCTCAAAAGCTGTAGCTGAAGGAATCCAGGCCACCCCCACCCCGTGTTGCCTCTGGGTGTTAGAGGATACCTCATGAAGCAGAGGGGAAAGGGAAATGAACACGTGATCTGACGTTTGTCCTTTGGGCCAATTCATCTTCCTTTTTTTTCTTTGCTGCAAAAGGAGTTCAGTTCCTTTATTCATTGGGTGGGAGATATGGAAGTGTTTTGTTGACCTTACCAAGGAGGGAGCCTAGCCCCAAGAAGAAAATGGCCTTTCTGGCAGACCTGATGGGATTTGTCTTGACCAAGGGAAGGCATCACTTGCAGAAGTTGAAATGGGCTTTTACCTGAATTTATCTACCCCTAATAACTTTTTGGATCTCTAGAAAGAGTTAAAATTATTTCTGTGACAGCATACTAAGAGGGTGGCAATCTTTTAGCAGACTATAGAAGAGAAGAAAGAGAATTTGGAATTTTAATCCTTATTCAATAAAATGCAGAAAACAAAAGCTGTTGCCCAAAGTGGAGCTGTCACTTTGCAGCAGATAGCGCTCTGCTCCCTTTATTGGAGAGGTGCTATCCCACACCAGGATTAGATCAGCTAACCACTGATGGAGGAAAAAACCATCCACACTTCCCAGGTTTATTTGAGCAAACACCCTTTTCTTCCTCCCTTTGCTATCCCAGGGGAGGAGTGAGGACAGGATTGAACCCATGGGGGGGCAAACACTAGATTTTATTATTTCGAAACATTTTTAAGACAGTGACTGAAGTGGAAAAGTAAAAAGCCTTGATATTTCATTCAGAAAAAATTTTAAGCCACAAAGAAAGCAAACAGATTACAGTTATGCCACTTAAAAAAGATAAATACAAAACATAATGCATGCCTTCTTTCGGTCTGATCTTCCTTGTCTCTTTACCTGGTAATTATTAATAGTTAAAAAAGAGAACCCTCTGTATTAAGTATATGCATCTTTAAGAGAAAATTTTAAAAGAAGAGAACTGTTGGGTTTTTTGGTTTTGCACAGTCTTGGAGACAAACTCTTTTGGATTTTTTTTTTGTTTTGTTTCCTTTTAAGTTAATGAGAACCTTAGCTTGGTATGGCCATTATCAAACACAGCTGTACACCTTTAGCATTCTTAATGTTCTCTTATGGGGCTAATGTAAGCATCTATATAATATATATTATAAATATCACATTTTAAACAGGAAATGGAAGGCATTTGATGCAGAATTTTTGCATGATATAGAAATAATTAAAGTTAGCTAGTGTTTGTTTGTTTGGTCTGAATGTTGGTAGAACCTTCATAGCTTTGTTACAATGAAACCTTGAACTGAAGATATTTAATAAAATAACATTTAAACAGTGTAAAGTTTGTAGTGTCACATTATTCTCCCAAACAATATGAAATTGGTACTTCTGGGATAAGAATCAACTGACAGAGGAGGCTTTTAAAAATATAAAAGTCACTTAAAAATATAATATTTAAAAAGTTAAGTGGTACCATACCTAAAAGGAGGGAGGGGAGAATACTAGCATTATAAACAAAAGGATGATAGAACCTGTTAAAATTACCTTTATGGCATTTTCCTGACAGACCAGGGATAATAGGGAAATTCTGCTTTTGTTCCAAATAGCCTGATCCTTAGCAAATCTATGCTATTACTTCCTTTCCTGGTCTTTGTTTTCCTTACCAATATTTTAGATTCTTCTTGTGGGAGAAGCTATCTTTCTATTTGGTTTGCCTGATGATCTCAAGTTGTAACTTAGTTATTTGTTAAGTAGGGTATTTTGTGTCCTAGCTGGGATGCTTCTGCAGAGGCACAGAGCTTGTCAGTTCTAGCAGCGTAAGCATAATTTCTTCAGGTAAAAGTTAGTTGCATTTAACTTGTTTTGTTTTTATGCTCTTATTGTTAGCATTTCACGTATGCCCCGTTAGGCAGGCTTTGTTCCGCTCAGGCCTTCGCTGCTTTGCCATTTCTGTTACTCCCGCCTTGCGGATCTCGGCTGCTGCAGGTGCTGAGCCGTGAGGCGGCAGCGGGCGCTGCCCTCTCGCCCCGCCGAGCCCTGCCCGCCGCGGGCGTGTGGCACGGAGGCGCTCGGGGCTTCTCCCTGTGCTGCCCCCGGCCTCGTGCCCGGCACAGCTGGTGCTGTGATTGTGCGGGGGACACGCATCTCGTTTCGGCACTGGCCGCGGCAAAGCGGCTCTAGCCAGCATGCGGCCCCCCACTTGGCAGGCCTGGCTGGCCTCCATTCCCCTCAGCTCTTCCCAGGTGTGTGCGGGAAGCGCCGCAAAGGGGAGGGGGTGGCTTTGCCTTATCGCTGAAAGCGAGTTCGTCGTGCTTAATCCCCTTTAACTGCAGCAATTACCCAGTAAATAGGTGTCAGCTGTTGCTGCTTAGAGAGATGATTACTTTTGCTGCATGACGAAACACGAGGGAAAAAAAATCATCCTTGGTGTTTAAAGGGAGAAGGTAAGAGTTTTATAGTCCGTTTTACTGGGACTTAAGGCAATCTGCTCGTGCTCAGAAGAAATGGCTCCTGCTATTTCGGGAGCAAAGAGACGTTCTGCCCTCATTTCTGGCACATGAGGCAGGAGCATTCATCAGGTAAGGTTTCTCACGAAGCAGTTAATCCTGTCTTGATGATCTTTGAAGATATGTTGCAGTGTGAGCCGATAGGGACTAGAAAGGCACTCATAAAATTAGTGGTGATATCCCATGTTTTTAGGAACTCTTTTAACCAGGATAAGAGTAATTTAAACACTTGTTGAAAGCCAAATAGTCAGACAAACACTCAGTTCAAGAATATTTATTGTAGCATATATATGGGGCCTGTTTTATGTCTTATGTTTTAGCTGACAGCAGGGATTAGGAATGGTACTTCCCTGCATTGTAATAGGTCCAGTATTGAGGTATCAAACAGGGATCTTCCCAGAACCTTACTTCCCAGTATGCTATAGCTGTTTAAAAGCTGTTCATCCTATTAGATGATGTTTTGCCGTCTTCCTACCAAAGACAAATGTCTGAGTGTGGTTTTTAAAGTTCCCTTCCAATTTATGCACATGCATTATTGTATTCACAGGTGGATTACTCTGTGGGAGACTTGTAATTGATGGTAGCTTTTATTTATGCCCAAGTAAACTTCCTTTTAAACTAGGATTGCTCTGCTCTCGCTTGCTGGGCTGGTGGCACAAAGGCCTGGCAGGATGCTCCTATGCTTATGGTATCTATGAGATGAGGGGAGAAGTATGAGCAGAACTGGACCCTGAATGTCAATATCCTTTCAATTTTATTGTGAAAATTGTTACCTCTTACTTATGGGTAATTGATAATGTAGAAAAACAGAGCATTTGACTAATGACTGGGTTTGTGATCTGGTTTTGGGTTTGCTATGGCTTTGCAGGGTGACTGCACAGGTGTGTGCTCTCTGCTTCAGCTTTCCCTTTTGTCCATGCAGATGATAAGCCTGACCTCTGTAGAAACCACTGTAAGAGACTGATGAACAGTGCTGCAGAGAAGCTAAGGTGGTATTGCTGCTGCACTTCACAGATTAATTTTTTTGCCTGAGAATTTGAAAGGTTTGGGACTGCAGATTAATGCACCTGGAATGCTTGTTTATTTAGGTTTGGTATACGTTTATTGAAGAGTAGAGAAAGGTGATCCTCTGGGGGCACTTCAAGCAGCTTGAGTGGAGGATTATGAATTTTTCCCTTGAGATCCTTAGTGCCTGAGAACTCCTCACCTGCCAGAATGTCCTCTTTGCCTGCTGGTAAGGAATAGGAATTTACTGGTTGGTATGTAGTACTCTAAAGAATTTTAAGCCCGTTTCTTATGTACTTAACAAGTATTAGAAAACAAAAATGCATATGTTTGTGATTTTTAAGGCAGACTGGCTACAAGGAGAGGATGGATATAATTAAGTTAATAAAATCTCATTCTGAAAGTTTCTTGTGCTACAGGAAGGTCCTCTAAAGCACTGGTGGATGGGAGAGAGGGAAAGGTGGTTGTGCCTAATTTGGTGCAATTTATATAATTTTACCATAATTATCTATGAATGGATGGGCAGGATGACATTTATTCACAGAAAACCATTTTGTTAATGCATCATACGACTGCATGTTGGCAGACTTGGGTTTTGGCCAGTACTTGCAATGAAATACTGTCTCATCATGGTTTATTTTTCCTTCATGCTTCTGTGGGAAAGAGTAGTGCTCATACTAACAGAGGACAGCCTGCAAAAATGGCACCAGGGCTCTGCTTCAGAGGCTTGTTTACATTGGAATGTGCTATAGGTTACATCAGAGTCAGAGCAGTGCTACTGCCATATGGTTGTTCCTGTTCCAGAAAGTGTTTGTTTGTTTCTTGCTACATGTCTAGTTCAAAACAAATTGAAAAAATTACTTATACAAAAAAAGGATATGTTCTATTAAAGTGGCATTTGAAATTCATTGCTTTAGATTTAGCATATTTTTCTTGTATTAAAAAAGGCCCAAACTTGGCATAGATAGTCTTAAATGTTTTTAAGAATTGTAAACAGATTTCAGTCTTGTTCATTCCAAAAAGTATTAATGCTGAAATTGTTTTATATATGGTAAGTTAGCAAGTTTTCACACCTTCTAATCTGTTACAATATCAGAAAAAAATCTTCCATAGCTATTATAAAGACTATATTAAGCCTCAACAGAAACAGCAAGACATTTATCTTCTACGTTCCCTTTAGGAAGAAACAGGCCTGAGCCATTAAACAGAATATCCAGGCAAAGATGGTTTATGTGACCTTAAGAAAGAGAAATTGCTTCAGTGAAATGCAATGTTACCAGGCATAGCACATGCTAAGTGAGCTAGGCACAGAGCAATATGATAAGCTGGAAGATGGGAGTCATAAAGCCAAGCACTCAGAGTGGCTTGGAGTGTGAGGAAGAGAGTGGAGATGCAAGATGGGGTTGAAGGTGTCTTGCAAGTGAGTAGAGGAAGTTACATATGAGGTAGCTAGAAAGGCAGTGAGGACAGTGGGATGGAGAGTTGTTTTGTGGAGAAATGAGAAGGAAAGCAGGTGAATTCTGTGCTGGTGGTTTGAGGAGGGGTTTGGAGAGGTGGGGCATATTTTGGGGTAGTGTCTTCCATGGCACATTTTAAGTAGAGTTTTAAGCTGATACTATTCTGCCTGTATAGCAAACTATAGTGTACAACATACCCTCCTGTCACTGGTTTCCCTCCCTCACTGGAACTGAGATAGGTTGGACTGAGAAAGAAATCTTTTTTTTTTTTTTTTTTTTTTTTAACCAGACTATCCAAATGTACTTTGAAATGGTATATCCCATTTCATTCTGTAGTACTGGATGATAAATGCTACAAGCACATGACACAAAGTTCTGAGCTGCCACATATTCCCTCTGTTGGCTCAGATTTGATCAGCTGTTTTGGAAAGTGCAAGGTCTGTTGTAGACTGGGCATCACCTGTTGCTGCCCTGCTAGCTTTGGGACGGCTGCAGGCAGGGGGGCAATATTAATCTGATGTGAGCACTGTGGCACATGTTTGGATTAACTCAACAGAAATGCAATCACGTGTTAAAATATGTGCTGCTGGGTATTTTGGCAGCACAGACCTGTGTGATGGAACTGCAGGTGGTGGGAGCAGCTGCTTCATCCACGTCTGCTGAGGGGGGGGTGCTGTCAGCCAGAGGCAGAACAGGCTTTTGAAGCATGCTAAGATATGATTGCTCATAGCTTTTTCTGCTTTTCTTCAGTTATTTGATTCACCTGCTAACCTGGGCTTAACAAGCTCGCAGAAGTCTGGTCAGTGCTTCAGGTGCAAATTGATTAGCTGAAGATTAAAAATCATTCATAAATGTGTCGATAAATCATGATTTTTGAGCTTTTCAAACTTTTTAATAGAGGAGCATGTTCCTGTACAGCAAATCTGCATGCTGCATTGCCTTTTTGAGGGTTCTCTGAGAGTTATTCACAAGGTGCCAGCAATCCTCTGACAGCAGGATGGGAAGCAGTACTTTGCCAACACGAGGCCTTATTCCCTGAGCACCTGCTTTCCCTTTTCTTCTGTCGCTTTTGACTACTCCAGGTCCCAGTCGTGTTACCTTGTCCCAAAGGTTCGCTCCCTGTAGCACGGTGGGTTCTTTCTCCACAGCAGATCCAAAAGCAGGACGGTGTAATAGCACTCCCGGACTACTGTCCACTCCTCCAGCCTCCCCTGTGAATACATGTTTCTGTGATGTGGCTTCATATCCCATTCTGGCTTCCTACTACAATTTCCTCCACCGCTTTAACGCAGCAAATTGCACCGTGCGTGTTTGTGTTTCTCGGGAGGCTGCTGCCGGCGATGTCACAGCAGCGGCAATCCCTGCCTACTGCTTTCCTGGGCATCCCACGCCTTCCGCGCTGCCGGGAGCGCGGCGGCCGCCACCGTGCCGCGCAGCCCCGGCCCACGGCGGCGCCGCCGGTCCCGCTCCCGCGGCCAAGCCCCCGCCACGTGCTCGAGTGCGGGGCGCGGCCGGGCCGCGGGACCCCGGCCCGAGCCCTCCCCGCGCGCTGCCGGCGGGCGGGGCCCCGCGCCCCTCCCTCGCTCCGTCCCGCCCTCCCCGCGGAAGATGGCGGCCGGGCGGCGCGGCGGCGGCGGCTCCCCCAGCGGCCGGACGGACGCGCAGCGCCCCGGAGCCGGCGGGCCGCAACCGGCCTGAGCGCTGCTCGCGGCGCCGGGGGACGCCCGTCCGCTCTCCCTCCGGGACCCGTGCCCTGCCCGCTCGGCGGGGCCTCCTTGTGGCAGGTGAGGTGGAGGAGGAGGAGGGCAGCGCGGTGGTGGCGGCCCAGCCCGGTCCGGCTCGGAGGGCGGCGGGGCTGAGCGAGCGGCGCTGGCGGGGCCGGGGGAAGTTGTGCCGGCCGGGGGCGATGGTCATGAGTGCGGGCGGTCTGTGAGGGGCGGCCGGAGCGTGGGAGGAGGCGGGGGGGCCGAGCCGGGGCGGGCGGTGCGGAGGGCGCTGCCCCCCGCCCGGTGCCACCTGTGCGGCCGGGGGATCCCGCCGGGAGCCCACTCCGGGGGACCCGTGTCCCCGCACGGTGCTCCGTGGCCGTGGCCGAAGGTTTCGCGGCTGTTTTGTCGGATGCTGGGCCCCCGACGCGCGGCTGGGAGCGGCGGCCCCTGCCCCATCGCGGCTGCCGCCCCTCGGAGCCCCTGTGCTCCGGCCGCCGGCGGGGAGCGGGGTCCTGGGCCGGAGCTGCGCTCCCGGCCTCACTCCAGCTTTGTTTACCCTACGGCGTCTTGTTGCGGGCGGCGAGGTTGCTGAGTACGGCGGGACCGGCGCCCAAGTAGTCGGCGTGCACCGGGGCAGGGGATGCTCCTGTTCCCGTGGCGAGGCTGCGGCTGCACTGCCCGTGCTGCACACGCTGCTCTCTGGGGGCTGCGCTCAGAGCAGGCCAACCGCGGGTACAGTTGTGGTATTATAAAGACACAACAAAAACTACATAGAGAAAGCTAATGGAACGTGAGGAATCGTTCCTGTAGTATTTCCCATCATACTTTAGTTGTTAAAACATTTTTACAGAGGTAAAGTGATAAATAAAAGCATGAGCCCTCTCTGTTTGCTTATGCAAGAGTGAATAAACTGTTGCCTGAATTAGAAGTGAGCAAATGTCAGACCTCTGAATTCAGCCACAAGTTAAGCTACTCTACACTGGGATCCTTTGTGACCAATTTTGCCAAAGAAGTATTCGGAGTTGTTAATTATATGTGCATTTCTCATTAGGAAATGTAACTTTGTCCTTTGTGGCAGAGGTAAACTAGAAACTTGTGATGGATTGTTCAGGTTATGTGCAGTCAATTATCTGTTGTAATTGGGCTGGGTAATTTTGGATGATGGCAGTATGGAGGGATGCGTCATGTACAAAACCACCCGAAGAGACAGAAAAAATTAGAAGCTTAGCATCAGCCCCAAGAGTTCATTGGCCTGGGTGCTTACGCGTGCTGACATTGCCCATGTGAGTTGGCTCGGCACCTGGACAGTGATCCCAAAGCCAAGCCCTGCAGAACTGCTGCACAAAGACCTGGGGCGCTCCATGCACAGTGGGTTTGTGCAGCATTTCTTCATTGGGCTTCTCAGTGCAGCTGTTTTCATGCCACTGAGATCACTGATCTGCTGACAGAAGGGACATAGGCATTTTCTTCACCCTGTACAAAAGTGATTGTGGTGTGTTGAGATTGTTGGTTCCAAAAACAGCCAGACTCCAGTAGACCAGTTTTGAGCCAGTGGAAAATCTGTGTGCTTCAGTCTGGCAACCAGCTTAAAATGGAGTAAAAACTTTCTCCTGTTAGCAGCTGTGAACAAGTACATATCTCTTACAGTTATTATCTTGTTCAATTGCTGCTTAAGTTTTTCTTCCTTATCCCAAATTCCTCTCTTTGTTTGTTCTTACTTTTTAGTTTTTGTTCTCCCCTAAGCACATGGTAGTGTTTTCCTTGTTGCTTCTTGAACATGATTTTGTAATGGATCTTCTCTTCCTCTGTTTCAGTATTTCTTCATTCCTTGTAAAAACTGTGTTTTTGCATGTATATATGAACTATGAAGAACTGGGATTTAAAAAAAAAAGGCACAGCTCAGAATGAGCTGCAAGCAAGGACACAGAGCAGGAGTAGTGGTACCTCTGTCCATATCTAATTTTTTGCTCCAGTTGCAGAAATTATTTTTGCTTTTGGGTATGGGTTGTCTGACTGGATGTCAGAATGGAGAGTGGGGGGCAATCTGGCAGCAAAATGAGATTATGATACAGAAAAATTGAGTCAATGTTTTGAGGTATGGTACAATATGTGTGATTTGTTTATCAGGATATGAGCGTGTGCCTGGGCAAGCTGTGTCTCCCAGCAGCATCTAGTAGCGCAGTGATGGTGGCATCTGCTGCATGGGTTTCACGTAAAGCATGTTTCACTGTTGTGCCTAACCTTTAGTCTGATCTACATCAGAACTCATGTAGGGGCCTGGTAAAAATGGCTTGAGCCTACTGTTGTATTTACATTTGTAATTCCATGTTTGTTTGTTTGTTTTTTTAATGGGGGAAGGGGAAGTAACCAAATGCAGCTAAGATTTCGATGTGCCCATCTCCCCATCACTGAGCCTTGTTTCAGAGGACTGAATGACTGTCTCAGATCTCTCAGTGGTATATCTGAAGTATGTGGTGATTCTCTGAGCTGAGCTGCACAGATAAGATAATCCATTTCATTTTAATTGGCAGAGTTGTTTACACATGATCTCTTGCTCATTTTCCTCTTTTAAAAGAATGCATATCCATCCCTGATTACAGCTCAGGTCAAAATCCCTCAGCACTCGCAGCAAATCTCCTTTAATTGGTCTCATTTAGCTCTCATAAGGTTGTGTTTTAATTCTTGCTCTTCCGAATCCTTTTCCCCAATCTGTAATGTAATTTATTACAGGATATTTTATAGACAAGGGAGCAGCCTCTGGCTGTCAGCAGCCTTTGCAGTGTATCAAATTTCCAGCTCAACAGGCAGCTGCAGTGGAGTTTGTGGGTGTAAGGCAGTGATGCTGCAGCAGCAGCACGCAGTCAGTCAGTGGTGGCGGCACTGGGCATGAGTGCAGGGTTTGTCCTGGATTCTGGAGATAATTGGGATGAATGCTCCTGTTTGCTCGCTCTGCTTCTCTAGTTCTATTCTTGCTTTGCTGATGCAGGGGTCTTTGAGTTAATTTTTTTCCTTTCTAGCTGTCTTACCAATCTCTTTGTTTCAAGGCAAACACATCCAAGTTGCTGCTGTTTTCTGATGACAGGCCTTGAGCAGTCTAGGAGTGGTGAAAGGCAAGCACTGGAGTGTATTTTTAGAAGGCCCAAAGCAACATTAGCCGTCTTTAGAAAATTCCCTGTGACTTTGCTGAACACAGTTGCTTTGGTTAATTGAACATAATGCACAGAGGTGAAGCTCTGTATTTCATTATGCCTGTGCTGAGGCACTTCACCTCTGGCCTGTAACAGTGCAGTCTGCAGGCACCATGCGCTGTGCAGCTCCTGCCTGATCGCCGGGTGTTCTGACAGCAGCTCTGAAAGGCTCAAAGTCTGTTTTTTTTTATTTTTTTGAGCTGTACCCTCTGCTTTTACGCTGGCAATTTTCCCACTACAGTGAAATCAGAAGGGACCATGTGACTCTGCTTCAGCTGCTGGAGATGGCAGACTGCATGGTGCATCAGTGAAGGTGCAGACAGACCTTTTGCTTTGCTGATCCTGCTCTGGAAGCAGGAGTCTCCAGTAGAGCTGTGGAGCACATATCTTAAATCACCACTGAAAGATTTAGTGGAGTGGACAGATCAGAGCCCTATCTGTTCTTTGTGCATAATGATTTTTGAAGGTCTTTGTCCTCTGATAGTTGCTGTTTGGGGACTGTTTTTCAGTATAGACCCATATCCTGAAAGGAAATTATATAGATCACTAGACTCAATCCATATGTGCTCTGTTAAAAATTCAGTAGAACTCTCTAGACATGAGTGATGAATTAATCTTCTGCCCCAGGAAGATACCCTCCATCACATTCTTGACTGTTCTAATATTTTTTAGTAAGCTAACTGATGCAGCAGTGAATACGAGGGATTTGGTAAGATTGTAAGTGCAGTTTGGACCTTCTCAAAATATTTGTGGCTTATGCTGGGGAGTGCAACAAGATCTGTTTTCACAGAAGCAGGGTTTGCTGTTTGCTTGTTTTCTAAAGCTGCCCAAACTCTTCAAACAAGGAAGAGGGATGGGCACACACTCTCTATATAGACTCAGCCTGCTTTTAAATTTGTCAAGGAAAATAAATAATGCAAAAAAAAAAAAAAAAGGACATCTTCACGCAGCACTTGCTTATGTACTAGCAACACCAAGAAGGTGTTTGGAAATACCTGTCTCTTCCAAATGTGTTTGTTTTTCCTGCTGGGGTTGCAGATGTGGAGTATGAACAGTGCTTGCAGCTCTTCTCAGGCTGAAATGTTACCACCTTAACTTAGTCTGTGATAGTGCCCTCTTCTTTCCATTAAGTGAACTTTATATTTGTCATTAAATACAAATTATGAAGTTATGCATTAAAAGTAACAGCAGTCAGATACCAACGTTCATATTTTTTCCTCCAAAATCAAAGGAGGTAGAAGAAGGAGAGATACATTTTGTCCTTTGCGCAGTGTACAGGGCTTGTGCAGCTCCTAGAGTTGGTAGTCTCTGTGCTTTGGGTGTCTCACTCTGCACTTAATGTCTACAGCATTTTGTCACATTTTGAGTGTGGAAGTGAGGGAGTGTGGGATATAGTTGTGCTGCACTAGTACTGATCTGTTTTCTCTCAACACTGTAGTGCATTATTCTGAATTCTTTTTTTTTCCCCTTTAGAAATATCTCCATTAGTAGAAAAGATTGTCCAGGGCATTCTCAGTAAAGCGAGAGACAGCAGAGTCTGTGCCCTCCTCTCTTACCTCCCCATCCCAGTACAGCAGCTCACAAGAGGAGGATGCCTCCTCAGAGAGGGTTTCCATGGTGGGGGAGAGAGTAGGTCATAAAGCTGCATGTTACATGGCACACCAGCAAGTCATAGCCCTCTCCAGAGCCAGGGATCACTGCTGATTTTATTTATTGATATATGCTTTTTCTCTGTATTCAGTTGTTGGACTGGGAGCTGGGTTGGCATAACTGATGGAAGAGGGAAGGAGTAAAGAGGGACAGCAAAATGACAATTTTATCCCTACTTAATCTCTTTTTGCAGTTCTGGTCTGCCATCTGGTCAGTCTCTGAAAGCATACAACCCTGTCCTTACTCTTCCCTTTGTTTCTCCAATCTCCTACATCCTTCAGTTCTGTGTTAGGAGCTCTCCAAGAATGTTACACTCCTCTTGAGTGGTTTGTGTTGGGAGGCTCCTGTGTCAGGACCATTAGATTAGCTGATGGAGCTACTTGTTTTCCTTTGATCGTATTTAGTTTTACGGTTCCAGATGATTCCATTAGCCTAATATTTTATTGGTCTTTAAACTTGTCTCTAATTAATGCTAATTTGCTTGGCAGTACTTCTGAAGTAAAATCAGAGCTTGCACATGGGTTTTTAGAGCTCTTCTACAGATACTAACTCTTAACATTTTCAATCACTTTGGTATTAATTCCTCAAAGGAACAGTGGAATGATAGGCCTTAGCTGTTCTACATTGTGAGTAGTAGAGTTCAATTTAGAAAAGCTGAGAAACTTGAGATTTACTTCAGAATGGTTAGAAGAACCACAGAACATTTACAAATGTCTATTTTTGTTTTAAGAACCTCTTACTGAATGACTTTGCATTAGCTCTTCAGCCCTTACTGGTGCTTTAGAGTAAATGGAAAATTTTGTATCACAAAGGGCTTTTAAAACAATCAGATCTATCTTCTCTTGGATGATGAGTGTTGAACTCATCTGATTACATGTGAAAATATAGTATGTACATACAGCTCAAGTGTCCACATCGGAGCTGGGCACTGTAAGTTCCCTTTATGCTAAGGGTATGGTAGGGCACATTTCTAAATCTACCCTAAAGTAGATGTCCACATTTATTGAGGTGATTCACTTGCTGGAAGTTCTTTTTTGCTTTTCCATTGGATATATTAAAAACTGAGAATGTCACTCCAGATGTAGAGAATGTCAGCAGGATAAGTATCTGAGCAGAAGCTGAGTTGAACACTTTCCAGAGTGCCAACTAACTTGCTTGTAATCCTGGACTGCTTTTCAGTGTTGCATTTTTAATATTGTCACTATTAATTATGTAAATTTGCCTCTTCTGATCTTAACTACCTTTCCCATATTTAGAACATTTTTTCTGTACATTTTTCTTTTTAAGCTAATGCTGACATGGGGATTCTGTGCCACTCACACTTTATTCTGAAAGCTTTTGCTGACTTTTATAGCTTATTCTGCAGCTGTTGATTGTCTTTGCCCATGCCTCTGAGATTAAGTTGTTCAACAGCCAGGATTCCATTGTAAGTGTAACCAGGACCTTACTGTGGTCCTGGACAGCCATGCCTGTCCCAGAGAAATCAGACCAAATCATGGGTGGGTGTTGGATTCAAAATCTTGCTGCAGAGATTGTAGTTGATTCTAAGTGAGAAGAGTATCAAAATGTCAGGTCCTGCCCAATGACTTTTTTCTGTCAAGAGACCAGTTTCTCCCCTGCATAGGTTTTGCACTGGGTTTTGCAGTGCTGGAAGCTTAACCTTGACCAAATGGTGAGGTCAGGTTTGGAGTGGCCCAACACAGTGGCACATAACTTGACTGAGATGAATAATGTAATTTCACAGCAAGTTCAATACCTCTCAGTGTTCAACAGCCTAAGATGAACAAGGAGCACAGCAAGATTGGGAACTCATGTGCAGTTTAATAAAAGGCAGAAATTTCAGTGGAGAAAAGTTTAGTGTTTTGCCTGACCCCTTAAAATGTCATCATCTTGAATCTGTCATCACTCATGTTTTGTTTGCTTCTTTTCTGGGCATCACCTGTGTGTAGGTCAGTTTCAAGTACAGAGATGTCTTTGAAGTGGCATCCTTTGTCTCAGCAATGGAGCTGCAGAACTGAAATCATCATCACCTAACTGTTGGAAAACTGCTGGCCCTGCATTTATTGAGGGCTGTCAAGGTATTAAAAAGAGCAGACAGAAACTAGTGTAGACATTGCATCGATCAACACAGAGTGTCTGTGTGTGAGGGCTGCTGCAGCTCCCTGTTTCACCATCTGTGTGAATCCACTTTCAAGAGAACGATGTGAGCTATTGTAGTGTTGAACCTGCTTTTTCAGTGGGATAAGGTGGGATCCTGGCCTAGTCCAGCAATTGTGAGAAGGCAGATTCATTTCAGCACTGAAGCCTGACATAAATTGCTAATCTCCATGTCTCATCTATTATCCAGAACAGCTCTGAAACATTCAGCTTTCCCCTGCCCCCCATTTTGGTTACAAATAATGTATTTAATTTCTTACTTGTAATTTCTTTTTTTTTTTTTTTTTAATTAAATGCTCTGGACTCACTCAGTGATACTGAAGCTCAAAATGCATGTGCCTTACTTTTGGCTGAGTCATAATCATCTTCCTCATAAGCAGAGATCTGTCGCTGTCTCCTGATTTAGTTTTGTCTGGAGACTTCTATCCATATTCTTCCTTCATGTTCCTTTTTCTGATCTGGTCCTTTTTCTGATTCTCTTGTATCAAAGCATGATGTGAATGAGCCTACTTTCCTGAGTCAAGGCTACCATGAAAACGTGCTGTTATCCTGTGCTTACATCTATATTTTAGTATCCTGTAACTGTGCGTGGAACAGGGTGTGTTTCCATGGCCTGAGTCCACATAAACATATAAACACAAAGCTTTCTGCAGGAAAACTCACTTTGCCTCAAACAAAATATTGATGTTTGCCTTTCTCAGCATTACTTATAAATACAAATTCCTCACTAACCACACACGATGCTACAGTGCCTGTGGTAGCAGGCAGAGCTTTAAAGTTCTTTCTGGTCTTGTGTTGTGTATGTGGGCAGGTTAAGAGCAAAGTGGTGTTCAGGGATTGTCATAATTGCAGTTGGTGTTGAACATAAGGTTTCTCGGGGGTTGTTAACTCTTGCATGTACTGGAGCTGTGGTATAATTATTTTTATGTTAGTCCTAGCATTTTCCTGTTGCCAAAGGAAAACAGGGTGAAGATGCCCTTTGAACATACTGCTCTTGGTTGCATTTAAACTGATACTGCTGCTAAGGAAAGCAATCCAATCCTGTAGTGGTGCTTCTCTGTACTGGTGCAAGAACTCAGCAAGGAGGATCAGGAAAATGATGTGGAAGTTAAAATAACAGAACAAAACAAACCTCCTCTTTTGCTATGTTATCATTCTCCAGAAGGGAAAATGTTACTGTAAGAAACCCGATCAGGCTCAAATGCTCTTGCAGTGGCACACCATGGAATACCTTGAAGATAAGATGAATTGATGGCATGCCAGGGCAGCTGTCTTTGGGGGAGAGGAGTGACCACCTAAAGACATGACAGATGGTCACCTCAGTACAGTTTCACATGGTGTAAGCTGAAGAGGAGTCTTGTGGTACTTCTCTCTGCATCAGTCCTGCAAAGTTTTTAAATCTAGGTTAGCCTTAACTAACAGTGTTCATGAGAAACTCTGAAACAAGCAGCAGGATAAGAGCCAAGCTGCATGCCCAGGAGACTGAGGGCCAGTAACTGCAGTTCTTTATTGCTGCCTGTTCTTTTGCACCTCTAACTGGACACTGGATTAATTTTTATATCACTGATTTCTTGTAAGGGGTAAGATTGAAGAAGTAATAGCAATAGTAGTTTCTGATGAAAATGGGTCCTGAGGAAGAGCAAAGTAGTCATTTTGATCAAGGTGCAGACCAGCCCTGAGTTCACAGGTTCTGCACTTAATTTTTTTTTTTGCATCTACTCCAAGACTTCCCAGCTTCTCTGATGAGCAGTGCTGTATTATCTTTATGGTCCTGTGCAATTTACCAGAACAACATGACATGTTATGTCAGAAAACTAGTTATGTTTCTATGGAATTAATCTTGGGCTTGGCTTTTTCCATATTTTGTGGGGGAAAAAGAAACCAACCAAAAGCAAACAAAGAAAAAGCCAAACAAACAATAGCAATGTTTCTGTGTTTTCCTCAACAGTTTTTTCTAGCACCCATGCAGAGACAGTTTGTCCCATGATACTATTCTGGAAAGATCTTTGAGGACTGAAATTGTTGGGAGTGCTCAGGCCCCTTCCCCTTCCTGCAATTATATCTTCCTGAAATGCATCCTGTGCAAGGGTGACGATCAGCTCCAGGCAGTGCTGGGAGACAGGGCAGTGGAAATTGATAGTGTCTGTGCTGGAAGCCAGGCTTTTCTTGAAGGGTATGTGTGTAAACTCTTTGGTCTTACTGAGTAGTTACTTACTCTTACTGAGTACTTCTGAAAATGAAGAAAGAATAAAAATTCAGCCAAACACGTCTTCATACAGCTCTAGGGTGTAAACCACAAATGCAAGATTTTGGTTTTCCCTGTCATTAGGCTTTATCTGGAGAGAGCATTTGGTGGGGATACAGATGTTATTTGGTCTTCATGGGTTAGTGATTTACAAACCTCATGCTTGATCTTCTGGGATGGGATGGGTAACACTAGGCTTGAAAATGAATGTTGAGAGCGCTGATCATTTTGTTCTTTCTTCACAACTCTTTCACACTGGTGTTACACAGTCTCTGCTAGCTGCTCTCTTGTGGGATACTGTAACTTTTCCTTATTTGAAGTCATGACCTTTAACCACCAGTGTCTTCCAGTGTAGCTATGAAACTGCTGACAGGGCTGGGGAAGTGGTTGCAACGCTTGTGAGCACGAATGCCAGGACTTTCATGATAGCCCAGAAGAGCATGAGGGAGCTCTCAGCCAAATGAAATATTGAAACCTTGTATGCACAGACATTAGGATATAATGCTTAAGTCTTAAAATTTAAATTTCATAAAATTAATTATCCTTAGGTAATACTTTTTAGAAAATCTTACCTAGCTTGATTCCATCTGTCTTGAAGGAAAAGAAAGGAGATGCATGAAGAAATGTGGGTTGGGGGGGGGTTTCATGTAAAGTTATGGGAACAAGCTGGCTACTGCAGTGAAATTCATCCTGTGAATGTGAGGAGACTTCTTATCCCCCTTTTCTGCTTGTAAGGCTGGCTTCACTGAGACTGCAGAAATCAGTGTGGAATACAAAAAAAAAGGAGAGATGAAGTTTGACTAATACTGATCTGAATCTAACTTTGAGTTGGTAATACTGGTGCAGAACATTCTTTGTCTTATCACTGTCACCCAAGATCATCTTAAATAGTAATGAGAAAGTGTCACACAAAAATTCTTAGAAATGTTGGTAAATAATTATTGGGTTTGGAAATTACAAATTCTAGGAAGCAGTCCTTGAGAGCAGTGAGTGCAGTACTTTTTCCCCTGATACAGTCGCTCAGATATATTGTCTTTCTTCTGGGGAGCAAGTCATACAATGCATTTTTTTGGCTTGGCATGCTTCTTGCACCAGGTCAGCATTGCCATTACACTGCTGGCCCAGCATAGTCATGCTTCAGATGTACTAGCTACAGATGTTGTACATGACTACTGACTTTGAGTGGTACAATATTAAGTATTCAGCTTGAGGCCTTTTATTCATCGGCAGTGCCAAGTGCTGTAAAAATTCTGTGCCTGTATAATGTAGCTCATATTTGGCATAACTAATCGCTGCTAGGGTTTAAAACCTTTGGTGTATAGTGTATCTGGGAGCAGGTAGCTATAAGACTGGGCAGAGGAATCCCCTTTCTTTTCCTTCTTCAGTAAAAGCTCTTTCTTAATATAAAGGTCTAGTTGCTGCTATTTCTTGTATAATGTGCAAAGCACAGCAGTATGTGGGCAGCAAACTAATGCAAAGTGTTCTCCTGTCTAGTGTTTCATTGTTCTTTCTGCCTGAGGCTTTGCAACCTCGGTCTTTTTTAGTTAAAATTTTAAACAATGGATTATCTATTTTCTCAGGCTTTAGAGGATTTGATGTAGCAGTTACCCTTAGGCTTTTGGCTCAAGATTACAGCAATAAATGCATTCATCAGAGCCCCCTGGCCCTTCCAAGAGCCAGGCAGTCATAAGATTATCTCTACCATATTCATCTACTTCTAACTCCAGTGAAGTGTGTCACTCTGTTAAGAATTTGAGGTAAGTCCTGTTCTTCCTGAGCACTTGCACTCAAATGGCTTGTAAGAAAAGGGGGGCTGTATGTGGTGAGGTTGAGAGCACCTGCACTAGGCAGACTTCATTCTTGCTGCAATGTTGGCTTTTACAGCATTACCAATTTGTACTTTCCGGGAGATCAGAAACCTTTTTGGAAAGCCAGCTTTGCTTCTTTTCTCCCAAGGTCCAGCAGTCCAAGAATTTCATATGGCTTTAAAATTTTGACATTGGAATGTAATTTTGATCAATATTGACATTTCTGATCTTTGTGTGCCAGCTGCTGTTTTTCTGAATGGTTCTGGGACTGGAGGGCCCTGTGCCAGAGATTACAAAGCAGTTGCCAACTAGCCGTGATACCTGATGTGGCAGTTTCTGTATGAGTGCTTCCTGATTGCACTGTTTAAAGAGTAGACTATGATGTTTTTCTTCTGTTACTATGAGATCTAAGGTAGTTTACAGATATTGGACATTCTGCTGTGTTGCTTTGGAGAAAGATATCAGCTGTCAGAAGGAGACCCAAAAGTAGCTTTCAGTAAAAAGGTACGTTTTCTAAAGGAGCTTACTTCTGGGTTGAAGAGCTGTTTGTTGTGTTACTTTGGATGGGCAGTGCTTTGCACAGTGGGGCTTCTAAAGAGAAGCTTTATCTCAGGAAAGTTCAGTTGCCAAAAGAGAAATGTTAGACAGGGAATTGACAGATGACCAGAGAGGACGGGCGAGTGTGGCATGAGGAATGTGAGGTTAGATGGAAAAGATGGTTTTGAGGAGAAAGGAATATGAAGGAGCTAAGATGCAGATAGCAGGAGTAGATACGAAGCTTTGTAGCATCTTCCTGTGCCGTGGATGGAATGTAAGTCTCTGAATCTGAAGACCTGGCTGTCAGAATACCTAAAAACTTTTGGCAATGCTGCTTCAGTTCTGTAGCGCTTCCACCCTGAGAACAACCACCTATAGTTGCTACAACTTCTAGTTAGCTCAAGATGCCCCTGTGGCTTATCAGATGATTGCTCAGCCCATGTGATACCAGTGGGATGCTTGTGTAGTGGAGTTTGTCATTCAGGAGTTTGCTTTAATGTGGGAATTATACGCAGGAGGAGGGACACACTTAGAGGCATGTGTATGGATGTACACTACCACATTCAGAAGGTGGTGAGGACAAACATAAGATAGAACATATCAGAATTCATTTTGTTTGAGCAACTTTGCTATGTCCCTCTTAAATAAAACAAGTTCTGACTTGCACGAATCATAAAAATACAGTGGAAAAATTTAATTTTTCAAAATGGGTTCATTTAGTTGTACCATCTGTACATGCTTTATTGTAATTACTGTAAGGAAGAAAGCATGCTATAGGTTGAGAGTTGTTTTTTGTCTTCTGGTATTAATTGACCTTTTGGAATCCAGCTATGTGAGTGATCTCATCATTAGGCCTATCAGAGACACCCTTTAATATTTTGAAAACTGTTGCATTGTCTGGAATAGTTCTTCTAATAAATGGAGAGATAATTTGACCCAAGTAAAAACCTGATTGCTAACATCAGGGAGATACTGCTAAAGAGATCTAGTACTATTTAGATATCCGTCCATGTTTTCAAATTGTCAATACAAGAAAAGCTGAAACCAAGTAAAAGTACCTTTGAAGATGGATAGCAAGATATTTAATCTACTTCAGGGACACCATTAATTGCAAGAGATGAATTAATGGCTATGTGAGGCTTTTTAAAGGGGGAGAGGGTCACACGGTTCCTGTCCAGGTTTTCGGATGATGGAGAGGAAGCCAGCCGGCACACTGATGAGGTTTGGCTTTTGCTGCTCTAAGTAGTTCTGGCCAGATCAGGACAGAAGATGCAGTTCATGGCAGTGAAAAGGATAAGAAAATGCTTTACTTAGCTGTTCTAATAGTTTATGGTGGATGAAAGGATCAAATTACTGCATTAGAATCTCAAGTGCGTTGTTCATTGTATTTATTTCTTTTTTTCACTTAGTTGAGTAATTTCAATTTTTATGTGTTGTTTGGCTGTTTTTTGTATGTGCTACCTCAGATTTTGAAAAAACAGCATCATGAGGACACCAGCTGCTTCAAACTTGACATTCTGCAGGTAGGAATCGTATATAAAGGCAAGTTCAAAAGAGCAGCACTCCAGTGAATAGCTAATTCATACGCTGTTCCAACCATCAAGGGAGGCATGAATCTTTCTGGTATACCACAGCTGTGCTGACGTGCTCAGAAAGCTTTGTATTTATCACATTCCTTGTGATAATGGTATTGCTGGTCCTGTTGTTCCTAGGCCTGGGTGTTGAGCTCTGAGGAAGGTGCTCTGAGCTCTGCCCTTCAAGCCTTAGTGCAGGGGCACATAGGGGGTTATCCTGCTGTTGAGAAACACAGGCAGAGAATGTGCAGTGCATGCGTTGTCAGTATCTTTCCTACCAACTGCAGCATCTTTATGAAGCACTGTGATTGCAGAGTCATTTCTATTTGTGAAATTGTTTCTCTGTAAAAAAGATCTTGTAAGAGGGATATTGACAATTTTTTGTTTGAAGTAGTGGCTTAGTTAGAGATACCTTGCTGTCATCAGAAGGGGAAACTGTCAGTTATACTGGGAAATAACAAATTCACTTCTGGCCAAAGGAAATATATTCCGCTCAGCACATAAATTCATGTGTGGAATGTATTGCTACAGTACATCATTGAGATTAAAAATGTGTAGGGTCAAAAGTAATTGATATTTATGTGTCAGTTATATAAACAAATCCTGCAAATGAAAACACTTTTTAAGGTCTTCTGGACAGCTTCCTTGAGCTCAAGATATCCATAAGTATAAACAATAATAAGAAGGACTACTTTTCCTTATTCTTATTTTGCAAATTTGTCTTTAAGGCTTTCTTATGCTAGTCTTTGAAATACCTGGAGCTGGACAGTACAGGTTGTAGGAACTGATGTGAATGAATTTCAGGCCAAATTCAGAATGAGTTTCTTATGTTTTAAATAGCTATGATGTTTGTCAGATCACAAAGCAATTACAAATATCCCATTTAAAACAAGGTGTTAAATTCAGATTTTTAGACTGGTGATAAAATATTTGGTAGAAATGTATTCTGCATTGCAGATTAACACTAAAAATATATGCAAGGTTTTGACAGGATTGAGAAAAAAATGTAGTCCAAGGGGAGGCAGTTTCCCCCCTTTTTTTGTGATATGCTCAAGAACTACAACATAGAGTAGAAATATAACAGAGAGTAAGCCTAGTTGTTATTTGGATGGATCAGGCAATGGCACATCTTCAACTTATTCTCCCACCATGTTCAATTTAAACCCAGCCCTGTGTTAGCTCATTTTAGACAGAAGTTTATGTGCTGTTGTGTTTGCCTAAACCTTTGTCCTTGTTGAGAAACTGAGAAGAGGTTACAGGCCTGTGCCAGTGCTCAACCCTTGCTCCACAGGAATGTGACTTGAAAGTGGGCTTCTGTGCTGGTCTCAAATGCAAAAGTATTTCCAAAGCAATTGCTACCTTTCCTAAATGATTCGGCTTCTCCTTGTTTTTTTGGGCAAAAAGGTAATACTCAGATCCTTACTAGTTTATTAAACACATTTAAAACATTAAACACATGATTTAAAAAAATCATTTGCTTCATGTATTTGGAAGCTACAGTTTATGAACAGAAGGTCACCTCTGTAGTTGAAGGTCAAATTACTGCTACTGTATATGGGAGTTGTTTGTTATCCATTCCAATATCAAGTGCCAGTAAATTAATGACACCAGTGTACCACCATTATAGCATGTTATCTTTTGGCTGTATAAAAACAGGAAGATGTTGCTTCCATTGTCAGCAATAGAAGATTTGAAAAGAAGCTGTTTAAAACAATACAAGCATTATAGTTTTGGGCATCTTTTTGCATTGTGTGTGTCTGGCTTATGCTTTTTCACCTTTATGCTGGAGTTTCTTGGCTTGAGCTCTGTACCCTTTTTTGTTGTGGTGTCAGATACTGGCCTCTCAGACAGGTATGACTGACTTCTGTGCCATCACAGTTTATAAATAGCCCTAGAAAATTAGGGCATACTCCCAGTAAGGGCTGAGCTCTGTAAATTGGAATTGCAGTGGTGGACTGGGAGTGGCTTAGTAGGGTGTGCTGATGCCAGGAACTGAGGTGTGTTGGGAGGGGTTCATGGTCTCGGCCTTGGAATCGTAGATATAGGAGTGGGAAAGCCTAAAATGGGATGAGTGCATTTTAACTGATGTTTTCTAGTTTTTAGTTTTCCTTACTTAAAAATTAATTCAGTGTGTGTTGATTAGTTTAGATTCTTTTCTAGCTCCTTGACTTCTATTATTTCAAAGTCCTAGTGGTTTGACATGTTAGAAGATTTTTGTATACGAACTGCTGGAAGTATACAGTGCAAAGAGGGAAAAGAAGCCTTTTTGTAGAAGGGTCCAAACAGAAAACATTTTGATGCCAAAGGCACCTTTGTGTAACAACTGTTACTTAAGAATGATGTTTTTTATTACAATCCACTAGAGAGAAACTAATGCTATTGAGAAGTTACTATTTTGTATAGATATGTGGTATTTTATGTCTCTCCTCTTGCAGCATATTCTGCACAGTGCTTTATTGCCATCTATGTCTTCTTGTCCCACTATTTTCCTTCATATCTTGTTTTGCCTTCTCAATGCTGAAGTCAAAATATATACTGCTAAAACTAGAGATTCTCTCTCTTTTTTTTTAATCTTGAAGAATAAATTTGTAGTTGGAATTGTTTTCATCCAAGCTTGAAATTCTTTCTGCTTTCCTGCAATTTCTTGGATACTACAGTTGAAAGGATATTGGCCATGTATTAGTGCATATGTGGCTTGAAAGGATATGTGGAAGTGAAAGTCAAAAGCTGGTATTTTCTTTCCTTCTGTTTTTTAAGACAGAAACTAAATATAGTGAATGTTTAACAGATGGCTATGCTGTCGCATAATAAATATTTAAAGAAAATTAAATTATGTCCTGCTTGCTTGCTGACGACAGTTCCAGCCCCCATAGTAACAGCAGTAATAATAATAGGAGGATTTACAGTGTATTTATTTTTTTAATTCTCAAAGTGAGCTACCTAGCAAGGTCATTTGAGGAGATCTTTTTTAATGTGGCAAAGATAAGTGATGTACTTGAGGTCATCCAGCATGTCAGAGAGTCTCTTGAAAGAGCATGCAGGGTCCCCTTGACTTCCAGACAGTGTGTTTCCATTTTAAACTATGCTGATTTGCAAATACTTACTCAAGTGCTTCCAACAGAACTTTGGGCTTTGATGTGCTTTTTCCCTTAATTCCAACCTAATTGTTCATAAATGCTAAGTTGCCAAGAGGAGATAATAAAACCAGGCTTGCATTCCTGTCCAGCAAAATAAAACCAAACCCTGCACTGTAGGTCCTCCTGAGAGTTTTGTTGTGAAGAGATGGTGGTGGATGCCAGAGAGATGACGAAGACTTAGCTGAAATGAGGGGTTTTATTTATACAGCTGAGTTTCATCTTGTGGTATTAATAGCATACAGGCATTTCTTTTGGAGAGAGGGGATGGATACTGTATTTAGCAGAGGTCAATGTGCTACTCTTTCTGCCATGAGCCGGAAAATCCCATTGCCTTTAACTGTTTGCAGACATTACCTATCTTTATTGGGAGGAGTTTTCTGTAAATCATTCTGATGTTGCAAGTTTGACATCTCTGTAATAGATACAGGATGATGAGGAGAACTGTAATATTTCACTTAAAGATGAGAAGGCTGGACAGCAGATCAGGTTCATGGCAGCAACAAAGTTCATCTGGCCACGGACCTTCTCCTTTTCCTCAGGATTCTGCAGATGTGCTGGAGAGCACATTAAAGGGTTCATGAATTGTCTCAATTACCTATTTCTTGCTGACTTTTACTGATACTTTTCCATCCTCTGCAAGTAATATCACATAATAAAAGTAGAACTGGTGCTTATCGCATGATAATTCACATGATGGGAGTAGTTTGCTGCTGTATTGCAGCAGAGTGTATAATCTGGGGGGTGAGTAGGATGGTTTTTGGATTTGGGGGCAGGTTTTTTCCAGTTGGTGAGGAAATGAGGCCTGGAATTCTTCACTGCCTCTGTAAATGTGTCATCTGCCCCAGCTTAAAGATATATTAATACTATCATGATCTCTTACATGCATGATTGGTCCTGTTGCCTGGATACGAACATAAAGTGATTAGAAAGGTATCATTGCTATAAAGTGACCAAAATAGGTCATAGAAATACCCAGTTATATGTTTTTCTTATGTGCCTACCATGCATATTGGTACCTGACTCTTTTGCTTGCTTGTTGCAGTTAGTGCTTTGCTCTAATGTTGCATTAGGTTTTTCACTAAGCTGCAAGTGTAACCTGTGTGATATTTTCTGCTAGCTCTTTCTCTGCGGTTTCTTCCCTGTTCTTTGAAATATACCCTTATCAGTTTTTCTCACATCATTTGTACCCTTCTGTGGTCTGTTACCTTTGTGTGTCTGATCAAATGCTGTTGTGTCTCCTGAACTTTTTTCAGGACGCAATTGTATTTTTAGTTTCTGCATACTGCCTTATTCTTCTTGGTAAAAGTATGCACTGTGTTACATAAAGGAGTATTAAAAATGCTACAAAAGCCCCTTGTTTTTTAACATCTCCCTAGGGTCTTGTGATGGATTTGTTAAGGCTCTGGGGAGATGTCCCTTTCTGACCTAGCTTCTGGTTTAGCTCTTTGCTTTTCCATAATTTCCTGCAGCATTTCTGATTTTCTTAATAAAAACACATACTCACTTCTGATTCACTCTTAGCTGGTTTTGCATGGGTTTTTTTCAGGTGTAGATGAAAATGTCTGTGGCTGGCTTGCTTCTTTTTCAGTGACTTCTTTATTTCTTAAAGTCTGCCCTCTAAGTTAAAGGTGTGATTTTTCTCTTTCCAGCTGTTGTAGTGTAGCACTCCATCATACTGTAGTTTTAAGAGTGAAGAAACTAAAGCAATTTTTTAGTTCTCCTGATTTAACAGCCAGCTGCTGGACGTGGACTGCAGTGACAGAGTTCCTCGTTTCCTTCATGAAATGAGGTATTTACTTAAACCCTGCTTGTGTAGGCCTTTGGTATGAACTGGCATGAACTTAGGAAAAGAAGGAAGAATGAAGATAGTGATATTGGCTTCCTAAATGCAAGATAGTAAAGAAGGAAAATATTTCCTGCTTTCTTTTGGCAAATTGCTGCATGGTGTTTGACCACCACTATTACTGTGAATGAGCGTTAGGGGCAGGCATCTTACGTGTGTGTCATTTGGTGATAAGGGAGAGGAGAGGAGGATTGTTTTGTGGTTAATGAGCTTGTAATTGTGATTAGAAAATTGGATCTAGGCCTCTTGCTCTCCTTTTAATGTGAACTTTGGTAGTTCACTCCAAAGTTTGGTAGTTCACTCCAAACTGCTGTTTCAGTTCTATTTGTGTAAAATTTGGATAATACTTCTGTTCTGCTTGTATGCTGTATCCATTTCTTTTGAAAAGGATGTGGTACAGCATCTGTCTTTTGTTAGGCATACAGAAAGCTGATTACATATACAGATACTGTTAGAATCCTAGTGGTTTTGATTGGAAGACACCTTTTCTAGTTACTGGCACTCCTGCCATGACCAGGGACACCTTTCCACTAGCCCAGGTTGCTCAAAGCCAATCTGACCTGGCTTGAATTACTTCCAGGATGGGGCATCTGCAGCTTCTCTGGATGATATATTGCTGTGCCCCATCACCCTCATAGTAAATAATTTTTTCCTAAATAAAACCTGCCCTCTTTCAGTCAGTTTAAAGCCATTCCTCCAAGTCCTATTACTACATGCTGTTGTAAAAAGGGCAGCTGTTTGTTTGGGTAGATGCATAATATGCAACGAAGCTAACCGTGGCTGAAGCCTCTTGGTATGTGCTGTAATGTAAATAAAAGTGAGAATATAGTTGAAACAAATGGTACAAGGTTTTCTCAACAATTTGGTCACAAAAAAACTTTTTCCTGTTTTTTACAGTAGGTGACATTTTTAAGTGTTGCCATAATTACTGTGTGATGGCTTTCCGATGTCATATATCTAGGCACAAATACATTAAAGAAAGATTGCTGTCTGTCATTTCATTAGTTTGTTTCTTTGATGTCATTACTATTTTATTTTAACAGCCAGTCAGCCTTTGGGGAGGCTGACTTTGAGGCATAGAATGCACTGATGAGAAATAAAAAAGGAGAAGAGAATGCTGTATCTAGTCATAGAAGTGCTGTGTGTAATATGGTGTTCTGTCCTTAGTGCCCAATGTATTGTTTTGGAGGAAGTGATAGAATCTTTATTTTTTGTGTTACAGAAAATTGATCAATGGAAGAAACTGACCTGGATTGCTCCGGTCTGAACTCAGATCATGTAGGACTGCTGCAGTCTTTCTCTTTCCTGTGTTCTGGAACAATGGACTGCTGCAGATATTTTTGCACACCATATTTGAGGAAAGATGAGGGCCAACTGAAAGTAGCTCAGGAGAAAGTAATAGCAAAGAAAACATGACCTACTAGGAGAGAATGGAACAATCAGAATTATTCAGGCTAGAGGAGTTACAATAATGTAAAATTTTAAAGTGTGCTGCAAAGAGAAAAAATTCTCTCCTATTCTCTCTGCCCAGAAGTAAAGGGTGTAAGTTGTATAATTAGAATTCGGGAAAAGCTTTCCAACAGTGCCAGCAGTTAAACAGTAGACTGGATTGCCTAGAAACCAGGCATACTCTGTCCTGGAGGATACTAGCAGAGATAACCAGCGAATGTGGAAATGGTTTAGGTGTCACTGATTGCAAGCCTGTTGCCTGTGATTTCAAGAGTACTGAAATAGTTTCTGTATAGGTTCCCTTCAATTTTAGGCATATTCTTTGCCCTGATAATTTTCATTGAATTTTCTTGAAGATTTTTCTTTCTGCTAAATATTGCTTCAGTCAAGCTGGACTTAAATAAATTAAAGGTGAAGGTATGGGGTTAGACAGTGTTTGCTAGAGAATGCTAATATATATAATGGGGTTTTTTTCCTAAACATCTTGTTTACTTTTTTTACAGTGCTGATCACATGACTGTTTTCACTGACAGACAACATAAATTCTTACAGAGAAACGATAGGAAATTTATAGCTGATAATTAAAGACCTCTTTTTTTGGTGTTTATTTATTTGTCATTTTCTTTGTTGCTATGGTTTCAGACTGCCCAAGAGTTCTCCCTGTTAGAATTTCCTAAATAATACACATTCTTTTGTGTATTCAACCCACCTCACTCAAAGTTGTGTTCAGATAAAATTTTGTTTTTGCTTTCTTTTGCAATTATTTAATAACAGCCTGTAAAAAATAGATGCTGATCTTTGAATATTCCACAAATGCCCTTCTTCCATGCTCAAAACTGATCAGTGATTCTTGTTTCATTTCTTTTGCCAGTTTCCTGCTTGTGACAGTGCTTTGTTCTTCTTGCCTGCACAGTGACTTGAGTAGCCCTTTGTGAAGGACTCTACCAAATCTTTTGAGAAAGTTCCAATAAACAATGTGTTTTTGTATTCCTTTACTCCATCAAGTTTTTTTTCTAATCCTTGAAAGAATTCAGCTCTTCAACAGATCTACCATGTGTTCAATTGATCTTGTCCCCTCAACTATGCAGAAATCTTCAGTGTTCATTCATATGGTCTTAAGGATTCTCCTTCTGTTTGTTTCTGAGAAGTCTTTGGGTTTTTGCAGACTTCCCAGTTACAGGATGTCAGGCTTACTTTCTGACACTAAGGTGATGCTTACAAGTGGGAGTTAAATACAGGGCCTGAAAGACATTTTCCATGGTGTAGGTTCTCACGTAGCCCCACTCTCCTGTCCCTGCATAATCTCTGCAGAGTGCCATTATAGGTATTTGTGCAGATGCACAGTGCACTGAATCTAAAATAGAGAAATAACTTGACTTACCACAGGGCAGTGGTGGCACAACAAAGGCTACGTGCTGCTGGTTAGTGTTTGGGGAAGGGAAGGGAGACAGCTGCTGCCTTCTAACAGCACCCCTGGCATAACTGTGTATTGTAACTGGTTTGAGACATCAGATTGTGTGTTTTGGTCTTTTGCATTAGATACTTTAGGCTGAGAATAGGAAATTCTCAACAGGAAGTCAGAAATGTAAATGTGGTAGTGCTGAAAAATACTCTGTTTAGCCATGTGGAGTCCTTGTATTGCTGTATCTTACTGAAAAATGTATGGTTTTACACCTTTATTAGAGGCTGGGGTCTTTCTAAACTTCTAAGATGCTGAATGTTAGAAGTGACTTAACCATAAAGACACTAAACAGAGGAACTAGAGATAGTAGAACTAATTGGAGAATATAAAAATGAAGTACTTGTGGGGAGGCACTGGGGAGAGTTCAGTCAAAATGGTTTAACAAGAAATGTGTTTGTGTGTGCTCGAGGGAAGGAGTGAAACTGAAAAAGTGCTAGTTTTCCAAGCACCAGTAACATTTGGAGTGAATAGCTGCAAAGCAGATAAATCTGTTTAGAGATGTGTCATGCTAGAAAGTGATAAATTAATACAGTTTTGAGTTACAAAAATTAAAGAGAAGTTCCTTCTTGAACAGCTGTGAGAGTTAAGTTGCAAGTTGTACCAGGCACAAACGTCTTGTTTTTAGATAGATATAAATGAACTGAAGAGATTGGAGGGACAAATGGCGAAGGAGTACAGACCAGGGGACCTACAGGCACACGTGCCTTCTTGGGCCATATGATAACCAGGAGTGTAGCTGAGAGATGTGATAAGAGTCTACAAATATTTGAAAGGTGCATAGTTGAAAGATAGAAACTAATTAAATGAGTTAAGTGAGAAGGGACATAACTAGAAATAAGGGAATGAGGCTATAAAATATATTGAAGTATGGAATAGTCTGCCCAGAGGAAAGACTGGAAGAACAAATACATAAAAACAAATATATGATACAGAAGACTGATAGAAATAGTTAGGAAATAATCTAACATCAAAGACTTAGCTTTCTAATGAAAATAGATTAAATAATTTGGAAATATTTTACCCGTTTCATTTATGTTTGCCTTTGAGGTATTAGGACAAGTTGGCTGACTCTCTTAACTCTTTAATATTGCCTCCGTAATGCTTCCTGCTGATTCAAATCTACATTATCGCATACCAGTCTTAGATACTGCCTTTCTTCAGGAAAAAAGTGTTTTAAAAAGGAACAGTTGGGCAAACAGTATGAAAAAGTATAAGGGGAGAAGAAAGGTGAGTAAGTTTCAAGAATGATTTTTCAAGAATGGTGTCTTGCTACATTCTGCTTAAAAGCTGTTGCTGCAGATAAATGGAAGCAAGCCAGTGCCAGATAGAGAGGTCTAGCTGCACTGGTTTGTTCCTGTTTGCATCTAGTGGGGAAGGTTAAGGAAGCTGCTGGACTGTGAATTACTGTTTGTGTTATGTGTGGCCACCTGCCCATGATGGGATGGTATGAACAGGATTGACACCTTTTTCATGTAGAGGAAGGCGGCAGAGAATTTTTCATTAATGAAATAAAGTGCATCAGAAAGTCAGTTTGGCTGCATCTGAATGGATAGGGAGCCCAAAGCTGGTCTGTTTGGCTGGTGCCATAGGGTAAATAGTAAAATGTGTTCAGGTTCACTGCTCCCCTCAGTAACTTCTCTGGGTAGGTGCCAGGTGCCTGCTGGGCTCTGGTGTGGTGGAATTGGACAATGAGGAGTCACATGGAGCCGGTGCCCCAGACCCTGACTTGGGGGATAAAGGACTTGCCTATGCTTGGCATTTGCTAGGTGATTCCTGGAGGCTGCAAGGCAACCCCTGAAATTAATTTGAGGAGATTATTTAAAGAATTTGGAAAGTGTACCAGTCCGAGGAAGTCCCTTTGCAAAGCAAAAAAACCCTGAAGCTTTGTTTTCAAACACAACTATGAGATAGCAATCTATATTGCTCCATTTAATTTCTATATATGGTCTCTCCATATCCCCAAGATATGGGGGATATATGGTTGGTCAGTTGGTCAGAGCAAGGTGCTAATAGCACCAAGGCTGTGGATTTCATCCCTGATATGGACCATTCACTTAAGAGTTGGACTCCACCATCCTTGTGGATCTCTTCCAGCTCAGAATATTCTGTGATTCTGCTATTATGCAGTCTGCACAAGAATTTCAGTTGCTGTCTGAGCTCTGGTATTGAGGACTTCCTATGGGGACATGTTTTAACTTTCTCATTACGAAGAAATGTAGTTATGTAAAATTTAAGGCCAAGTTCTCTGGCAGTTAGAGTGAAGGAAGTTGGAACTCTCTTGCCTGGTGGACTGATAACTCTTAAAACAAACCAAGGGGTTCTTAGCGTATTTTTTCTCTTTCTGCTTTTCCTTCTATATACTGGGAGTTGGTTTCCATGATTGAGAAATACTGCATTTGCTTTCACTTGACATGTTTTTAGGGAGCCATAATAGTGTGTGCATTGTGTTGTTGAATATTTTCTGTTTAGAACAAAGTGGTTGGTTGCACAGCCTGTGTGCAATACTCTTCATATGTGTATAAAATGAAGTACTCTTTGATCTTTCTTTCCTGTGTATCTCTAATCTAGACCCATTCTGGTTTTTTTTTTCCCAGCTGGAGGGTGTGCTTGTAAGCCAGGCATTGTTGACTTTGCTCTGTGTGTTGGCTTCTGAACAAAGGCACTGCTGAAAAGGTGAGTGCTTAACTTCCATCCTCTTTGTTGCAGCTTTATGTTCAGAGCAACTGATAAATCCAGACTTGCCAAACCTGTCACCTTAAACTGTATCTAGGTTTGCAAAGGAAAAAGTCTAATCTATCAGCTCATAAAATTGCAAGCATCAGCCATCAAAACAGTGTGAGACTCTGGTTTAGTGTAAATTGTGTGGCATTCTCCAGCACTGGAGACCACAGAAGCTGACAGGTAGGCAATGTTTCATCTCTTGACCAGGTCTGAATTTAGAGCTAGAGAAATCTCTGAAAATAAATTATACAAATACAATACCCAGCCTGTAATCTACATGGGAAGGGATGGCTGAGGGGCATGCATGACTACCTGTTTCCTGCATAGTTGTGTGAATTTCTCATAAGATTCTATGTTTACCACATCAGCTGTCTTCTGAAGGTAGCTGAGCATTAACTGAACACACTTTTATCAAATCGACAGGACTATTGATAAGATGGGGAATAAATTTAATGGCATTGCTCTGCTGTGAGTACTTATCAGGAATTTTTCAAAATCTTCCCCTTTAGTCAGTGAAATACTGAGTGTGCCAGGCATCTAAAAGTGCAGTGACTAAGGGGAGCGTCAAACTTCATTTATAGGAAATAAACAAAACTTTGTTTATGGGAAGTTATTAGTATTCTGAAGGAAGGTAGATGAAAGTAAATATGTGATATTGTAATGTCTATATTCGTCTGTTTTCCATGAGACTGCATTAAACATCAACCCATTTTCAAGATGTATCTTTGAAACCATGAAAGGCAAGGCAAGATTCTCCTCCTCGTTTTGTGTATAGATAAATTTGTCTGGTAAAGCAAGATCTTGTTCTGTGATTATCTTGCTCTGTGATTCAATGAGAAGAACCGATCTGACCAAGGACTCTTACAGTCTCCTAACCGAAGGACACTAAAAGCAGTAGTTTACTGCATACAACTCTAGAAGTAGTGGCAGAAATATGTCCCTGGCTGACATTTGGCATGACAGTATGCATTGAATTGAAAATTCCATTTGGTTTGCAATGTTTCCGCTTTCGGGAAGTGGTGAGACGCAATCCTGAGGAATACAATATCAAGAAAAATTAGCAAGCAAGAAATAGGTTTAATTTAAAAGGTGTCAGGTAGATGTAAGGATCTGTCCTGGAAGAAGTTACAGTCATGAAATTGTAATTTTATTAAATAATAATAAAGAATAAATCTCTGTATCTGGGGGCTTGTAGAGAATAATCGTTTCTAATAAGGTTGAGTTTAGCAATTACAATGGTACTCTTGAGGCTAAGCATTTTTGGTCTTTCTACCATTAGTGGCTAAGTCATGTGAGACTTAGGGATACAACTGAACTGAGTTGGAAATAGCATTTTGGGTTTTCTTCTTCTAAATCTTGCTGTTGTAGACAAGGCTCTAAAAGTGAGTAAATCTTATATGTTGAAGAAAACTGTAAGGGCAGTTACTGATGAGCTATGTGTTTTTGTGCTTGTCCTCTAGAAAACATGGATTTCTTAAAAAGAGGCAAACCTTCCCCCATCCCAAGCAAACCCTCTTAATTTTATTTCCCAGTGTGATACTTTTATAAAATATGTAATCTAAGGAATCTGCATCAAGTTACTTCTTTCCTCTTGTCATTTCTCTCACCCTTCTAAAAGAGTTAGTCTTTGCCCTCTGCCATAGCCATGTAACTGGCTGAACTGTGTACATGCAGTGACTTTGTGCAGCTGCAAAAGCAATATATAATGCATAAGCCAGGTTTTTTAATGAGACAGCCTGATGAGACCAGAGATACAAACATCACTGGATTTAGCGATGTAGTTTTAGGTATCAAAAGCAGCTGACTGCTCATCCCTCCTGTTCAGTGGTGTCTGTTTCTTTGTGCTTTGGTTTGTGATGCAGGAAGGCTTGAATTTCTTTTTTAATACGTGTAGAATCCGTAGAGGGATCTTTGGAGTCCTTTATTAGCATACTGCATTTTCACTTCCTTTTCCATACCAACAGAACAGATGATTTGGAAGTGGTTATATGTACAAAGGTTTACTGCTGGAAGACTTTGTAAGATCCCTTTTGAGATCCTCACTCACACCAGGAAATCGGGTGCAGCACAAAGTTTTGGACCTCTGTATTGAAAACGTCAGATTTGAACGTGGAGTTGTGTTCTGCTGAGAGCTCTGGGCATGTAGGGCTGTATTATGAGTAACTGCCTGAAGCAGACCCTTCCTGCTGAGCAATCTTTTTCCAACAGACATCTCCCTCTCCAGTAAGCAGTAGTATCCTTGTGATTCCTTTCAGATGTGCTGGCCGTTGTGGATTTGAGTGTATGAGGATGGATATTGCACTGAATTTGCTGTCCCTCCCAAGCTGGCAGGGTTGTTCCCAGCTGTCAGTGACTCACAGTAGCTGAGTTGCTGTCTCAGAGAGTTCAAGTTAATGGAATCTGCAGTTCAGTTTCGCTTGATTTGTTTGGCAGAGATGAAATTTCCCATGAACTAGCAAGAGCAGGAGGGAGAGTCCATATTCAAAGTAGTAGCTTTGAATATGTGTTGGATCTGAAAAATTGGTGAGAAACGCTGTCTTTACTTCCTCAGCTCTTCCTTGGGAATAACTCCTCCTCAGGTGTTTCCTTTTGTTTTGTCTAGCTTCTTCCTCTGTACTTATTGCTGACAATCTCCAATTTCCAGAACTGCATTAAATATGTCATAAATGTATGCCACATGATTGTCATCTTATTCTTTCTCTGAATGCATGGCAAACTTCATTTGGATTTAGGGGTTTTGTTTTTTCAGCAGGGTAACTACTTTATTTGTGCCAAAGAAAAAGGGTGCAATCATCAATGCAATTAATTAATAGAATTAATTTATTTACTGAGTGGAAAGTTACATTTTATCCTGGTTTTTTTTATCACTTGACATTTTTACCAAGCAGGTTATCTTATGGTAATATGGAAGGATATTTGAAATAACTGGAGTGTACCACATACAATGGGGAACTGGTTTTGCGTGTTGATTTTTACAGTTGTTCTGATAGTGTGTGATTCCTCTAGAGAGCCTGCTGGACTGCTATAGAGCTGTTTGAATGTAGACAGTATTAAGTGCTGGCTAGTGAACAGCACTGATTCTTCCAGAATCAGTAGGAACCTTTGAATTTTGTTTATTTTCTTTGAAGACAGCTGTTAGGTGACTGAGAATCACTGTCTGTTTCAAAATAAATCAGTCTTCTGAAATTTATTTGCCTTCTTGTTACAGACTATTAGAATATTGGAAGCAAGTTCAGTCTGAACACTGGTAGCTCGATTATAATGCATGTGAACCTCGGGCATGTGCATGAAAAGTATTTTCTAGTTCAGGGTGCTGTTAGGAAATGCATGTGAGTCCAAGAAAATAGCAGATGCGTGCTGCTCAATGTTGTGGCTTTTCTGTTGTCATTAATCTATTAGAAGAAAGCTCCAAAAACACAGAGTAAGATGATGACATTCAGTTCACTAATCAGTAAGCAGAGAAGGGAAGAAATAATAGATACAGTTTTATTTTCTGGTTATACTAAGCAAGAACAGCCCAAGAAGATGAAATGTGTATGTATTTCAGACTTCAGGTGTATTTTTCCATTAAGCAGGATTGCTTTCTCCTCTCCAGCTCTATATTTGCTTCTGTTGTCTATCCTTTTATAAACAATTATTCTGTCTTTTTCAATGGAATAACAGAGTGTGAAACTCCTCTGTTTCTCTGTAGCAGAGGTTTGCCAAATTAAGTTTATAGGGCATGGTATTCACAGTGAGGTTAAGGACCCTTTCGAGGTACTTCTCTCTATTACTACAACGTACTTGTTTTACTGTCTGGTAAAAACAGGGGGGTTTTTTGTTACATCCACTATCACAGGGAAATATTGAAATAGATTTCCTGCCCCAGAGTTATTGTCAAGGAATGTGAAGGGCAAGAGTTTCATGTGTGTTGACTGAAGACTTGTTTGCATGAATGCATTGAGAAAAGGTAAAATCAATGTTTTACAGCTAGGAAGTCAGTATTTAGTAAAGTCAAGTACCAACAAGTACCCTAAATCATGGTGTAGACTTCTTATTTAGGAAAAAAGTTTGTGAGTTGCTGTGTCTTCAGCTTTCTTTGTAAATACCTGAAGAATAAAAGCTCCTGTATATGACAAGGAATTTTGTAATGATCTCCCCTACTGATTTCAGTGACATATTCAATTCTGCAGAAGTCATACAGTACATGCAAAAGTTCTTTATGTTTATCACTTCATGTTTTTCATGTTGGTGTTGTGGCACTGACTTTGGCAGCTGTTCAGAGTCCTAAGAGCAATCTTTGCTAGAGGACATGTTATAATTAATATCAGACTGACTGGAGTAACCTATGGTCTTAGAAATTGTGCTTTGGAATGTACAGTAGGTGATAATACTGAAAATATTCTGTAGATACTGTTTGTTACCCAGACTTCAACGTGTGTGTATGTTTCCTAGTCACTTTAAAGCCTAGGAAAAGATACAAGAGAAGCAGGGGCAAAGAGCTACATACGCAAACAAGAAGTACCACTGTACCAAATGAATATTACTCTAACTTTTTAAAAGTATTGAGTACTTCAGCACAGGGTATTTGGAACCCCTCAGGCATGCAGGATTGAGGAAAAAGAAGAAAAAAGGAGCCAGATAGAAAACAGATATAAACTTGCACAATTGTCCAGTATTTGAGCAACATAAACTCCAGCTCTGAATTGTCCTCAGTACTATCTTACAGTTTCCTGATTTTTGTGAACTAATATAATTAACTGCAGAGGAACTGCATCAAAATTCACTCTGTTTCTAGAAGCTTTTTGTGGAAGGGGATTTCCCACAAAAGACTTATTAAATTTATCTTACTTTGTCCTGTACTCTACCTTTTCACTCAGTTATGTAATTTATATCTTGTTCTTCCTTGCCCTCTTGATAGTTCAGAATTCCAAATCCTTCAGTCATTCTCTCCTTGCAGCTTCTGTCTGAATTTATTCCATCTGACTTCTGCAGTCTAATAGAGGAAATCTTAGACAAAGCACATAATCTTATGTTTTTGAAATTAGGAATCAAAAGCATATATTTCAAGTGAGGAAGGGACTATCTCCATCTCAAGAGTACCTGAACTGCTGTCCTAAGTGGCTTGTCCTGTGTCAGAAAGTGAATAATCTGATAAATTTCCATCTGTCATCAAAATAGTCAGTCAAAACCAGAGCTTTTAAGACAAGAATACTGTAGACTGTTTCTTTTATTGAGCCACTTGAGGGCTCTGAATGTAAGGGACTTTGCTGTATGTGCATGTAGCATCAAAGACAGAAAATGTGGGGAAGTCCTTCAGCCAAGTCCTAAAGGCAGAAAGCAGTCTCAGGGTCAGCTGTGCAGCACTGACTGGTTGGCAGATTGTCTTCCCAACCTGAAATGGCACCTGGAGCTTACTGTTTGCCATGTCGTTATTAAGAAAAGTACACATTTATTCTTTTGGCTCCGCAATGTTTTAAAACTAGTTTACAGCTTCATGTCTGTTCTCTCTTCTCCTAGTGCTCTATGACTCTTGTGTTTGACCTGTTTTCTTGCTCTTTTTTCTTGAGCTGAAATATTTTATCTTGTCATAAAAAGAGGTCCCTCTTGCTTTTGTTATCTGTGTTGTAACTTCAGTAGCTGAATTTGAAGTATGGTAATTGCTTACTTTCCAAGACAGTAGAGGTGAGGAAAAGCAGCAATGTGAAGCGGGTAGGTGCCTCAGTGTAACATATGAGAGAATAGTGTGATGATGAAAGGCAGTGACCTTCTAAATAAGCACAGGGAGAATGTGTGTGTGTGGTAGAGAGGGAGGTGTCTCAAAAAGCTGTTTGTTCTCTTGAGGCTCCCGAGTGCTATAATTGAGTCAACATGTCAAAGTGAAGTATGTCCTGAGCTTTGGGAGCAGGGGAAAACTGCATCTTCTGCACATATGGGTTTGGATGAACCCCATCTTACAGCAATAATAAGCACTCTGCTTTTGCACTGCTGAAACTACAACTCAACAGAATAGCTGCCCAACCAAGCTCTATAACTGATGTTTCTCTAAGAACTGCTTTAAATCTTTGGTTGGGTAGCTGTGAGTAATTGGCTTCACCTTTACTTCTGATGCAGATGTGAACAAAGATGATGAACAGAGGGGAGTATGACTGAATGAGCTATTGAGATACAGGCAAAACAAACTGAAAGGGTCTTCCTTAATTTATTTCTAAGTCTCAGAGAAACAAATATCTCTATGTCTTGCCATATTTCTTATGTTGGTGTAATATTTTGGGGATATACTGACTTCCCTTTACTGTAGGATTTTTGTGTTTTAAATGGATGGAAAAGGACAAAGCCCTTTGTCTTGGCGGTTTGTTGCAGCCTTTGGCTGAGTGACTTCATGCATGATTCTGCCCTGGCAGCTCTCTCCTTGGCTGCAGCTCATTGCAGCATTGCTCTAGGAAATCATATGAAATTGAAAGTTCTTTAAAGCCAATGTTTCCTTGCTAACACGCTAATTTTGTCTTGATTGGGTTTTATATAGAATATCTACCTTTGGTGCTTTTGTATTTTATAAATCGTGCTTACTGACATATCTGATGATCTGATTGTTTCCATAGTGACAGCAATGGCAAAAACCTGAAAAAGGAAGGTGACAGCGCTGTATTTTTAAGATGAACTGTTTTACAGAGGAATGGTTTGAGGGGGTGGGAATACAGTAACAGGATATATTTTTTCAAGCAGTAGTACTTACTTGGAGGTCAGAGAGGAAAGATTTGGCTTGCTATTTTGGCATTTATTTGTGTGGGGAAGTAGTGAGCACAAGGTTAATCTAGGTAATACAAGATGTTTTCAGCAATGTCTCCTTTCTTGCTGCTCCAAAAGATGATAAAATCTTGAAATGCAGAAAACTGAAATGTGCAGATTATTTTCACAGGAAAGGTGGAAATCAATATGCCTGTAATAAAATGTGTTACATACTTGGTTTCAAAATTTCTCCCTTCCAAATTCATAAACTAAGCACAGGAAGCTTTTAGTATTGAGAATCAGACACAAAGCCATTAGTGAGAGCTTCAACCTTCTTTTGTCCTTTGGTAAATTCAGTTAGTTTTATTTTATATTCTGGGAACAAGGCTTTATTCCCTTTCATTACACATCATATTATTTGCATTTGAAAGTAAGATACCTTGAGAGAATGTAGGCATATTTGTTTAGAGTCCATGCTGCAACAGAGAGGTTTTTTTTCAAAGCATTTTGTAGGAGACACAAGCTTCCCTAACGTTCCCTTTTGTTGTTGGTGTCGATGCTTCTTCCTGTGGTGCAGTCACTTGAAGCAGTTGCCTGTCATACAATATGTGCCTGCTGTTCTTATATCAGCACAGACAAGTGAGAGGAGATTGTTTATAAGCATCTCTCACACTGTCAAATTTTCATTCAGGGGCTAACTTTTTTCTGTGAAATCTATGGTTAGCATTCTGGTTGAATCACCATACCTGGAGGTATTTAAAATATGTGTAGATATGGCACTTAGGGACTGCCAAGTCTACCACTTGGTTTGATTTAGGTGTACCTGACAGTGCCAGCTTGATGGTGGGACTGCATCTTAAAGGTCTTTTCCAACCAAATGATACTGTAGTTCAAAGCATGCTTTTCCTGCCCGTCCTTTTGCAGTGCCGAGGACCTGTGGTCAGGCTGGGGACCTTGTGCCCAGGTAGTTCTAGAAAGAGCTTAGAAAGGGTAAGTTAGGCTGTGCTGCCCATCTCCAGGTGGTGGCAGACACATCCTCCAGCCCTGGGGAAATCAAGCAGGCTGGTAGTACGACACAGGTGCTGCACACCAGTTTAACACATTGTTAAATTCATATCTCTTATGCCTTTCAGCCAAAATGTGGCATCATACTGTAAACTGAATATGTGTTACATCTTATTACACTGGGGAAGAGAAGCCGGCAGCTGGGAGTTTGTGTTGCTTTTTGAGTTGCACAGGTTGGTTGGTTTTCTGTGCCTGAGGCCTCTTAGGTCATATCTGCATTAGTACCTCAGCTGGTTCTTCTGTCATTTTGGTGTCTTGGGAGTGTTGTGCATAAATATATGTAATTTGTGGTTCTTCTTTATATTTATCTGCAGTGTTCTGATCATCTTGTTGAAAAGCGTTTGATTCTGGTTTTCCAGTGACCTCAGGAAAGGGGAAGTTTCCCTGTTTTTTACAACTGGGTACAGCTGGGATCACTGTGTAAAATAGGGAAATGGTTAGAAATCATGGGAGCAGTTAGTTGTTGCAGAAAGGCTGACGAAAATGGTGTCATCTGTTCTAAAAAATGTCCTCTTATTTGCAGAATGATACAAATGTAAGTAATTTTTTTCTTAAGAGACCAGTTCATTTATAGTTGATCGGTTCAACTTGAGTTGTTGAAATGCTGACTTAGTGGAAAAAAAGATTGGTTAGTTGGTGTTATCTTTATGTCCCCACTGCTCCCCACCCCAAAAAAATCCCCAACCCATTGTTTTTGTATTATTTTCGCTGATAGAGTTTTAAGGCATTGCTTAGTGCTTTGTCTTAGTGTCCTGTGTCCCAAGCATATGTTGGGCATCACTTGTATTTCAGTAGCATTACGAAATGTAGACAGAAGTAGGCATTTAGACATGCCTCTGTCATGTGAAACATATTCAGTTTCTTCATATTTAGTTTTTTCAATTTACAGGTTTAAATTCGCAGCTTCCTCTGATTCCCATTGGAATGAAGGGTAGTCTTTTTCTTTCTTGCACTGCTAGTGATAGCAGTTAGTATGGATTCATTGGTGTTGACCCCTCTGCTACTTGTTAAAAGATAGCTTTATTTGCAGAGGTAGTACAGTGAGCTTAATTTGGCTTGCTGCACCTTTGTAGCTGTTTTATGTTTCGTCGTATATGAAATAGATGAAATCTAAAATGAAATTGGGAAGGAAAAGAAAAAAAAACAAACCAAAACTAAGTATTCACATGTAAATGTACCTATTAAAGCCATAGACTGTGTAGATTTAGATAGTATTATATTAATTTCTTGAAGTAGAACTTTCCCTTAGATCTTGGGAAAACATCTGCAAGGAAGAAAGCATCTCTTATACGTCTTTTGCTCCTGGTTCCAATTACAGGCAGCTGTCTGATTTATACTCAGTGAAAACTGCTAATTGCGCCCTTTTAAACTCTTTTAGTTTAGAGGAAAATGTATTTATTTGCATGAAAATGTTTGCATGTGAAACACTGAAAACCTTTCCTGCAGATACAAAATTTTAGAATACAAAACTTATAAACCTCTAATGCTCTCCTAAAAGCTGTTCCTTCCCTGGCCTGATAGCTTTTACCTTGCCATGTGTCATTAACATTTATTGCTGTTGCAAGTTCTTGGATAACAGATTGAGGTGACTTTGTGTGCTGGTTTGGATGGCATTTGCCAACCACATTGTTAGGAATCTTGCTGTCATTTGCTCTTTGTCTCTTATGAAGCGTGAAACTCTTGTGACCCCATAGGATTTTGCATTTATTCCTTTTGTGGAGAGTTTTTATTTTACGGACAGTTTTTAAAACACTGACTAATTAAAAAAAGTTGGTTTAAATTTCAGTCTTCACCTCTGTGGTGGTTAATGCTGATTCTTTTGAGGAGCTTTTTATTTAACTCTTATCTTTGATTAATTTTGGGGCACACTTGAAAATAGTAAACTATTGGGTTAGTATAATTTTGCTTATTAGAGAAATAAGTTTTGAGAAAATTACATGCATGAAGTCCACCTTTCCTGTTTTGGGGTGGTATGTCTGCAGTGGGAAATGCCTGGTAATTCAGTAATTCAGTGGCACAGTATGTTCTTTTACTGATGACACACACACTGTGTCGTTAGGTCAGCCCTGTGTACTCTGTCCATACTCATTCCTACCTTGAAATCACTTGTATTGAGAACAGGTCAGAGATATTTCAGCCATGGTTGTCAATTTAAACCAAGATGCTTTGGCTTTCCCAAGTGCTGTTCTCAGAATTTGTTGAGGTCTTGATGATTTTTCTGTGCTTTCCAATCATGTTTTATAGCCTTTTTTATTCCCAGAAACCCATTTGTTACCTAGGCAAGTGCAGTTCAGGATGCTGTGATGTGCTGCAGCCAGTGCTGTCCCAGTGAGATTTCCACTGGTTCCTACTGGTTCACTTCTCTGTAAAATTGCTGTCAATAGAGATGGTAGCTTCTGTAATGCTAGAGCTGTGTGGAGACCACCAAACTTGATCAGAACTCAAGTCAGTTTCATTCTCAGCCAGCCTGAAGCTATTGATGCATTTCAGCTTTTATTATTGCCTGGCAGGCACACATGGTGGGCAGTCCTTTGAATCTTGGCTGTACTGTACTGTTTATTCTTCTGTTTTGGAAGCTGGATAAGGCCTTGATTCTGTGTGGGCATGCTTCACCCTTCACTTCAGTACCTCTTGGTAGGGTGCCTTTTGAGATACTAGTTTTAACCAATTCATAGTAGATTTGTTTCCAAAATGTGTCTCTCTGTATATGCCCTTGGTGTGACACATCTACATTTCCTGTCTGGTGGCTGAAAAGGAGCACACAGTGGGCACTGTGGTTGGTACGACTCTGTGCTCTTGGACTGGTTTTTGTCACATTTCTGAATATTGGTAACATTGTCAGTGTCTTCTTTCTTGCCTAAAGCATGCTGCTAGAACACATTTGGGAAAGCTCTTCATTTCTAAGGGTATAGTTTTTGAATCATAGGAAGACAAGTGGATAATGTTAATAGATGGCAACTCTTTGAAGTACATTAGAATCAACTTCAGAGAGAAAGAAAATCCCTTTCCCTGAGCTCCAGATAAACAACAATGCTTTCAAACCTTCAAGAGGATCAAGGTGAAATGCAGTGAACAGCAAGTTCAGAGAAGATGATTCTGCTTTTATGGCAATTGGCAAAAATACATTCTTTCCTGTTTGTGCTCCTGTAGCAAAGCAAAATGACAAAGTAGTCTGAGATTGTTCTATGAAAAGAAAACAAAAAGCTTTCTGTGTTAAATACCCTCCTCTTAATAGATGTCAGTAGAATATATTTTAAATGGGCTGGAAGTATCTCCTTGGAATTCTGAAGTATCTTCAAAACTAGCTGAAAACAACTGAATTCATCTGATCATGCAAGTGCATTTAACAGCATTTATTTGCTTATATAGAGTTGTAGGAGGCTGACATCTTCCAGCTGAGGTGTGTGTCATTCCTACTTTAGTTGGCTTTAGCTGGGAAAGAGAGAATGGAGTAGTCTCATTTCTCATTTTCTTGCTAAAGCCTTCAGGAAAAAAAGGAAAATAGCTCTAAGCCATGGACCTAAGTAAATTTCAAAAGTTAAATGTGCCCTCCTTTGCCTAAGGAAAAGACTGTCTCAGGAAGATAAGTTGGAGAACAAGTAGCGAGTGACTGTAAGATTGTTCCTGCTGAGCTTCTGTTTTGGTCAGTCATGGAAGACAAAGGAGAAAATAAAACAATTTTTTTCAGAGGAGGAAAGTGATTTTCAAAAGCAAGGATGTATTCATGTGGCTTTGAAATTATTAGTGAGAATAAAGGCTGAAATTCGCTGGGGAGGATTGTGTATTAACATGCCTTATGGGTTGCAGTGTCATGGATGGTAAAGATCTACGTAAGAAATTTAAAGTTGCCTATCCAAAATTCAAATAAGTACAATGAAGAAAAATTCATAGTTTTAAAAAAACTATGACCTGAGGCATATTTGTTTATAAGGACTACTGAAAGAACTCAAAACAACTCTGCAGGTCACCTTTAACAAAAAGCTCTCTGTATAGATAATACTTCTTTTTATAGCTTATATTATCACACCAACAGCATGTCCCATGTGCAATATAAAAGTGAGAACAAACTCCAAATTGAGGTGGTAAGTTTTGAAGGGGGAGAGAGGTTTAAATGTGTTCTTCAGGAAAGAATCAGTGTACAAAACTGAGAAAAAATAAGATGGCAGCAGCCTGGATTTGCAAAGCTTTTCAGTCCTTTGTTGGGTTATCTTGCATAAGTACTTTAGCCAGAGACTCTTTTCAGTAGCTGCATGAGGCCAGCTTGGAACACAAACGTGCATGAATCCAAATGTAATTTCCCTGTTGTGCACATTCTGGCTGTGACAGCTCAAGTTATGAATGTAAAATAGCAGGAAAAAAAGTTCAGAAGATGGCCAGGCCTGAAATGTTAATAAGAACTGACTTACCATGAGATCCCTTGAGGCTGGCAAAGGTGTTGCCCGAATTTTAAGTTTGTCCGCTTCCATGCTTCGTTTTGGTGTGCCTTGGAAAAGAATCAATAAATTCCTTGTTTTTATCTGTGCATCTAAGTTGTTTGGCATAACAGAAGTAGCAAACATTTTCTTCCACATAACATGCAAAGCAGACAAAGAGAGTGATGTTAATCCTCCACTCTGGTTTGTGGTCAGCGCTGGCACACAGACTGAATCGGCATCAGTGGCTTGATCTGTAGACAAGAAGTACTGTACAGGGAATGACAGTATCTTTCCCTTTCAGACAGTTCTTTTTTGTGGGGGGCAACAATCTACATTTTTCCCAAATTTCCAGTATTCAGAAGGCATTTGTCTTTCCTCTGGGTAGGATTGGTGCAGGATAAGGGATTTCCTCCCCCTACATCAATATGCTGCTTGCAGAAAAGACGCCTCATCATGGCCACAGGACGGCTTGTCTCAGACTGTGCAGGCAAGGAAAGGGCTTTTCTCTCTTCTGCGTGCAACTTGGACAGCAGAGAGAAATTGCGAAGTTTGCAAGTTTCCCTGCATCTTCAGCATCAGATTTCCCTGGGTCTGTACTCTCTCCTTTTTTTTCCCCAACCTCCTTCCATCTCTTGTTACCATGGAGAATGAAATGCCTGTTCCATTCAAGTTGTCGGCTGAATAGGTTTTGAGGTTGATGGATGGTGAGAATCTCTTATCCCTCCTTCTCCAAACACCGCCCCTGCCTGTTTCTTGACATTTCACTTGCCAGAGACTGGCAATCAGTGAGTGGGAGCTGAAAAGGAGGCTGGCAGTGTCCTGCTGAGATGCTCTTTCGGTTCGTGGATGAAATCAGCAGCCGTGAGAAGGTCTTAAGGGCTTCGGTGCAGAGCCTTGTCCTCAAGCTGAGGCAACTTGAGTGAATGCTCTTGCTTCCCCAGAGCATCCAGGGAAAGAAGAATTCATATGTGAAACCTGTTGCTGCTTATGACTATGTTTCAAGGGGTGAGGTAACCTCTGCAATGTAAAGGGAAAGGTAAGGAATGAATGAATACAATAAATGCTCTGGCATAATTTGTTCCTCTCATTTATACTTCTTTATTTGTGTCCACATTACATCAGAAGTGGAATTTCTTTGCTGCAGTCTGACTTGGGTGGTTTCCTGGCTGTGATGCTGAAGTTAGCAGGGGTCTCTGTGTTTAGTGGGGGTCCAGTAGTCCCTGTATGAACTGACTGTGTATGTGTGGCATCAGTAGTGCAGTGTCAAAATAGATTTCTGAATAAGGTACCTTTTAATAACAAATATGTGGAATTGTGGATATTGACAGGCCCGGGGTTGAAACATGAGTTTGATGGTACTGTTGATGTGCAAGAACTAGTGCTGCTAAGCAGAAAAATTAAAATTATAGCTCTGTAAAATTATACCAAAAACATTTGTTTTGTTGTTATTTATTACTTTTCATACAAGATAACTATAGTTTTAGAGGGTATCAGAAAAATGTTTAGCCTATGCTGAAAGGCTTAAGCCTGTCCTTTTTAAAGAAGGGGTTGTTTTGACTGATGACTTAGTAGTGATGGCTTGGGAGAAGTGTATACATGGCATTGTTTAATAGATGTGTGTGTTTTGCATCTGGAAGTAAAAGTAAATGTTATAACTTTAAATTTTGACATAGCTTCCAAGTAGAAGCATTTCACAAACATATTGTTGAGAGAAGATATTTCTGTGAGTTTTCTGCTAAAGCCTGCTGTGTCAGGACTGTACCAGCATAAGAATTAATACTGCTGATATACCTTAATGGGTGGCATTTCAATGTTTTTGAGATCATATGTGAAAATTTGTCCTGTGTGATTTTGAGCAGCTGTGTTTGATAAGTGACTGTGAACTTTGTTTCAATGCATCTTTTCAGCACCTTGCACTGATAAATATTTCCACGCCTTCTATGTATTCCTAAAGTTGCTAACCAATACATCTCTCCACACTACCACCAACAGCTTTTGCATCTGTCTTAGCTCCTCAAGTGTTCACTCTCTGTTTGATGCTTTATGTCCTGTTTGTTGTTGGATTGTTGTCTCCCTGCTGGAGTTTTCCTACTGTGCAATTGCTTTTCCTGTTGTGCAAGCCACTTCCAAAATGCTGGTATGTTAGCTGTTTGGCCACTGGTGTATTAGAAAGGAATTTTTAACTCCTGCATCAGAAAGGCATGTGTGTATGTCAGTACATACAAAATAAATATATGTATTTGAAATACATATGCACATACCACCAGTTCCTCAAGTAGTTTGTTCTAAAGATTGTAGTAGTATTTTTGTTCCCAGAGCTTGGGATTTCCTAGAGGGATGTGCACCCAGAGGATTTGACTGCCTGTGACCTTCAGTCATACAAGATAAAATATGATAATATGCAGGGCTTTGATTTCCTGGTTGGCTAGGCTACTGCATAAAAAAATAGATTTTCAAAAATACACCACTGAAGCCCTTTTTTCTACCATAAATACATCACACATGTTGGGTGGAGTTGAGGTAAAGTATTACAGAGGGGAAAAAGGGAAAACCCATTGAGACAGAGAATGTAGTTTGGGATTAGCTTCCTGATCGGAACTCAGCTTCATGTTACCATTTGTAAGGGATGGGAAAAGAGTGAGCATCTGTTTTAACATTGTGATATTCTGAGTGAGCAGCAATAGCATCAGCATTGAAGCTTACATGTGTATTTCCATTTAGTCTGTTAACCTGCTGGAGTTTTTTGATTCAGTATTATCTTCTTTATGAAAAAAATATACTCCTGGCGGCTCATGGGTTTGCACGAGATAAAATCCCAAATCTTTCTCTCACATTCTATGAGGATTGTTATGCTAATAATTTTAGAGATTGTCAAAATTTTTTCTTAGTCTTACTGACAGGATTCAATCTCTGAAAAAAGATCTTCCAGTTTTCAACATGGATGTATTTAAATTCACTTTGCCTTCTGAAATTCCTCCTTTTCCCATCACCAAGATCAACCTTTACTTGATTGGAGTCTTTAGATTTTTGTTTTCTCTGAGGAGAATTTGACTGACTTAATAAACCTGCAATTAGGACATATCACAGCTTCATTCCATCTCGTCTTTTGTTAAATTATTCTTGGAAAAATTCTCATGTTCTGCTCTTCTTAGATTCAGAGTTGTTTGATTCCTTTTTCCTGTCCTCCATTTTATCTTAATGGTAGCCAGAGCTTGTAATTTTTTTATCTTGTCCTTGCTATTTAAATGTGGGCAGAGAACAATCCATCTCTAAACCTCTTTCTGCTTGCTAGATGTTTTATTTCACTTTTTCTATAGTGATGGTGCCTGAGTTTCCCTCCATTGCTTTCCCAGGCAGTGCAGCATGGAACTGACCTCATTTGCTTCAGGTCCACTCCTGTCCCTGCTGCCTGGTGCCCCAGTCAGTGAGTATGGGCAAAGCTTTGTTCAGGGCAGCTGGGGAGAAAAACCTGATCAAGCAGCAGACTGAAGCTATCTGTCCATGGATTTACAAAAAAAGGTTTTGTCTGATATGTACCTTGTAAGTTAGCTTTATAACCTTAAAATCTGGAAATTAATTTTAGCTTAGCTTTTGCCAAGGCTTTCTACCTGTTCTGTTTGAGTGAATTTTTAAGCCCTTTATAATAGGCAGGTACGTATGCAAAGAATGAACACTGTGCTCTCCAGTAACTCATTCTGTTATCTCAAGTGTCATTTACTGGAATCTCCTTACCTTTTGCCTCCTGTAAAATGTAAACTGGATTACAGGTGTATAATTAAATCAGCATATTAAGTGTGTGAGGAATGAGAGGCAGTGGGAATTTTGATGGCTGTATCCACAGTAAGAACATTAAAATCTAAATTATCAGGTATCTAAACTAGTTTCTAGTGTACTGAGAGCACTGGTTGTAAAAGAACAATTTCCAGGTGGATAAAATGTGTTTCAGTGCTAGGTCATCACAACAGGCTATCATTTCTCTTCACCTGGCCAAGAGGCTGCTTCACAAACCATGTGGCTGTTAGCTGAAAGGCTCAGATGTGCAGTATTAGTTCTCATCAAGGAAGGGGACATTTGAATAATTACTAAATAGTTGTCAGATTTTGACTGGGGAAAAGTGTGACAGTTTCAGGTACTGACCTATTTGCTTTTGCCTGTAATCCATGTCCAAATCACTTTGTTACATATAGCATACCTCATACTTAAAACTAACAGGATCAGTGCCTGAAACTGATTTAATTTTTTTGTGCCTAAGCATCAGGCACATAGTGTTGGTGCTGGCATTATCTAATGATATCTAAGAGCGTTTGCGTCTCAGAGATAAGAATTTTTAATTTATTTTATTTACTTTATATTATGCATAGCAATTCAAATTCCTGTTGTCTGGGCCATAACCCTAATTTGGAACACAAAATTCAAATGAAAAACTGCAAAACAAAATAAAGCACAGAAGGCATGACAAGAAGTGGGATTGATCTCTGTGATGTAAATATTATTTTCTCTAACCATGGATTTCTGATTAAGTGTTGATGTCAGTTTACCGTGAAGACCAAGAATAGCAAAGTGTTGTGAGATGGAGTCAAATTTGGGTGCAACATGAGAAATGCCCCTTGTATTTGAGTGGATTTGTGTAGCGTGTGCCTCCCTGCCAGTTGCTGGCTCTTCCAGATTTGTCCCTGTGAAATCCTCTCCTTTAGTCTTGTTCCAGAGCTGTCCAATACATCCCTCTCCAGCCAGTCTGGTTATCTTCTTTTGGCTCTGCAGTGCTTTTCCTTGGCTGTGATACTGGATTGTTATTCTATCAGCAGGGCAAAATGGTAGGAAAGAAGCAGGGGGAAGGGACATCTGAAATGACTATTGGCTGCTGTTTTAAATGAAAGTTAACACAGCAGAGAGATGCTATAGAAGAAACAGGAGGGCATGCTAGGAGAGCTCTTGGTAATGCTGTTTGTGTTTCAGTCTTGTTCAGGGTTTTGACTCCTAGAACATGTTTAAAGTTTGTTGACAGTTTAGAGTCTAGAAGTTTATATGGAAATAACCAGTGTTTCAGTTCCATAGTGATTCTTGAGATACAGGACAAGACACACATATGAAAAATAATTGTCTAATGGACTAGGGCATTCTGTAGCCAGCCTTTTTATTTCCTGCCTTCCCCTTTAGTCTGTATAATAAAGAAACTGCTTTGTGAGAGGTTGTTTCAGACTGTGCTTCTCCAGGAAAATTCAGTGTTGCTCTCATCTGCCACAGTTACAACATTTCTGTCTTCAGCTCCTGCAATCAGGGAGTTGTAGGGTGCATTTGATAAGCTCCTAAGTCTGACTGATTGATAATAAATCTTTGGTGTTTTAGTTATTCAGATGAGTGTGCTATGAATAGCTGGGGATGTGGGTCCGCCTCTTTTGCTGGCAGCCACTAAAATTGCTTTATGCTCCTTGCAGAGCTGTACCCTGAAGCCCTTAACCCTCCACTTTTAGATAACTGAGTACAGCCTAACCCCAACCCAGTATTATGTTGCAGATGAGTACAGACAAGCTGCAGTATATAAGCAGTATCTTGATGCAGTATAATAACTGTGTACTGAGTTGTGAGTTTTCAGACTCAGTTGGACTGGGTGTCCTCTGCAGGAGCTAGGTCAACCCTGGGCCAAGCTGGCATGGCCATGGATAGAGGCACACTTCTGTTCCATCCACTTCTGTCTTCACTCATTATTTGCTCTCTCTTAGGCTTTTCCCCATAGGACTGACTACCTCTTCCTATTTCATGGAGTCTCAAACTTGAGTTTCCATCTGTGTTTTTGCAATCCCACAAATCAGGCATTGCTTGAGGTTAATCACAAACACTAAACCTGTGCCGCCCTGTGACAACCTGTGATGCCTCTGTTCCTGTGCAACACTGAGCAGCAGAAGCTGCCTGTACACAAACCAGATGTCAGTGACCTCAGCCAGAAAACATTAACTGCATTGGCAGGGTTGCTGGCCCTATGTTCAGATGAGAACCAACAAGATGTCATCCTGAGCTGTTCTCGTGCCCTAACTTGGAAATTGTTGTTGAGACACTCTACCTTGGCGGTTGATCTTCTCAGACAGTATGGATCTTTTATTACCTTCATCCAAAAGTGTTTTTTCTTGATTTATGGTGAATAAGTGGATTTATGCAGTAAAGGAGGTTTCTTCTAGTCTCATCTTCTTATTTCCATGTTTTATCCAAGAGTTGCTTCAGTTGTTTGAAGTACATGCGTTTGTTACTCTGGATCATGGATATAAATAAATGCCAGAAGCATGAGGCCTTATCAGCTGTGAGCAGCTGTACTTGCCTTTTCGTTTTAAATCTAGGCACCGAAAGTGCAGATAAACAACAAAACTCATTCTTCTGGAAGGTGAAACTTCAAAATTTGTTGGAGTTTGTTGAAGTACTTAAAGTAAACTAGCTTACTACTTAAAGTAAACTAGCATTAACATTTTTGGGGAGGGCTCTGACCTCCTTGTTAGAGCTCAGATTTACAGTTCAGGGTAGTGAGTAATAATGTCTGCAGTGGTTTGGTTTTGAAATACTGTCTATGCATGGACAGTCATGTTTAACCTAGTACATTGCTTGCATGTATGGGACAGCCTAGAGAATTTAGTCCTTCCCACTTCTTTATGTTCTCTTTGCAGAAGTGGCTCTTGAGGGGGATGCCTGAGGATGCTGGCAAGTGAAGAGAAATATACTCAGGCAAACGTTTAGAGGACAGGATTTTAAACACTGTATGGGACATGTTGCAAATAACTTTTGTTAGCTTGATAGGTTAATTTTTGACCTTACAATTAGTTGGTAGACAAAGAAACTTGCTTTCCTTCTGCACAGATCCATTATTCAGGTAACAAATGATCCATACTGAATCCTGGGCTCAGATCTGGAAGCGGTATATAGGTTTATGTGTGGCTCAGACCCTGAGCTAGTTCACCTGCTGAGCCCTCGCCAACTTTGCTCAGAGCTACTGCTGATGTCTTTGTCTGTGCTTCTGAAACATGGGATGCTGGGAAGCTGGCTTTGAAGGTGCTGGAGGAGCATTCAGGAGCCATCTGGGCTCCACAACTCAGATTTACACTAAAGCTATGGCTCTGCAAGACTTAGAGCTGTGGAGCTGATGATAGCATCAGTTTCAGGAGGCATTACTGGTGAAAGAGTACCGTGTATGTACTGTGATCCCTTCTGCTTTGAGAGATTGGTCAGATGGGATTTCTTGTGGGGCTGCCTGTGTACCTCAGCTGAATTGTCCCAGAACCTGGAGTGCTGCAAAACACGGTGCAAGGGCCCAGGACTTTGGCGTCTTTGCAGCAGGGTTTGTGTGTTCAGGTTTTCCAGTTACCTGGCTATTCCCATCCCCCACTATTCTTGGACAGTGGAAAGTCAAGTTAGTGTGCTAGGGCTCTATGGAAGGCTCTGTCAAGTGGTGTCTGACCAAGGTAAGAATAAAGTGTTTAGTTATAATTTAATCTTTACACTTTCTTTATTGTGTTACTTTTGAAACATCATAAAGTACAAGTAATCAAGCTGAGGGGTGACTCTTTAGGTATTCAGGCCTGTATACTCTTAGAAACTAGTTTTTTTCCCTGTTGGTATTGGCACTGAGTTATAAAAGTGTTAGAATTTGTGCTGAGTATCTAGCCTATATACCTTATAATAGTACTGTAGTGAAGTACATTAGCATTTACACACATCAGCATATCCATATACATACATATATATTTTCAGATCAAAATGCTGAGATACAGATTGTAAATTATGAGTTTACTTGTCTGTCTCTTGTGCAGAATCTCCTGGGTAGGAAAGTATATAATGTCCTCATGTATGCTGTAGCTATTTGTATATTAGGTCTAAGAGTTTTTCTTTTTAGCTTTTCTGTTTCGTCCAGTATGCTCTTCAAAGATCAAATTTTTGTAGTACACTTATTCAAGGAGTGCCTGAGTATGATGATATTCAGGGGATATGAAGACGAAGCAGTAACCTTCTCCAGAGTGCACCTGTAGTTATTTTTGGCACTAGCTTACGTTCCTTTTGCTTCAAGTGATTTATCCTTCAGAGCTCAGGGGGATGATTCTGCACAAGATAGGGAGCTCTCACAAGTTCAGTCCAATGGGTGGCTTTGCTGTTGAGAGCTGGAGCAAACTCTGCTGTTTCAGAACACTATTTGTTTTCTCATCATCACCTTTTGGGAACAGTGGTAATGAGAGACTTTGACTTCTTGTCTCCCAAATGTTCCCTCAAACATGTATCCCTGCTCACTCTTTCTCAGCTACTGTGCAGGGCTCTCTCTCTGGCACCAGAAAGCACGCATCTTCCAGCCCTTTGGCGAGTGCTCATTTCACATTTCCGTGTGTCTCTCCAGTTAATAAAGTTGTTTTGAAAGGGGGAATTTAGAAAGGAAGAGTGGTGATACTTCCTAGGCTTGATTTCTTTGTGTTTAATGTGACTTCCTGTTTCTGGGCTGGGGCTGGCCACTGCAATATGCACCTCGGACAGGTATTGCAGATCTCACTGCAATTCAGCTGATGCAGTTTTACACAGGACAAGGGTATCTATGTTAAATTGCAAAGTTTTGTGTTAAACCTGATGTTACTTTTCAGCAGCAAAAGACTCTTTAATCTTCTTGTTACCATGCCCCAGGGGAGTTGCAGGGACAGTAACATCTGTGCTTGCTGTATAAGGCTGACAGCTGTTTCAGGAGTCAGTTGGTCCTTTTATCCAGTGTCTCTGAATAGCACGGGAGTGTGGGCACTGCACCTTCCTGCAGGAGGTTTTACAGGATGGCAGTAAGTACTGGCAGTGCAGCTTGCTGAACCATGGGGCTCCATCACTTGCCTTTGACTTCTGAATATTTCTGAGATCCAGAGCACTCCAGAAAAGTTAGGAGGCATGTTGGTTTCAAGTGAGGGAAAGTCAATACTCAGACAAATCTTGAGCTTGGTAGCTGACCATAGATGACTGAAGAGATTGAATCAGGGCTTTAGTGACTGAATATGGAATGGATAATCTGCTTTAGAGAGTATCTTGTAGATCCCCCAACCTCAACCTTTCTACAGAATTACCATGTTGAGAATAAGGGAATATGATTTCCCTTGATGCTCTCTCTTTGTTTCTGTACTGCTTCCTTTTTGCTTATAACTATTCTTTAAAGAAATAACAAAAACCCCTTACAATTTCTATAATTAGGAAACTCTCCCAACAATAACAACAAAAACAAACCCAAAAAAAACATAAAAGGGATGTGTATAGGAGCCTCATTCATCACCTTTTGTCATCAGACTTGATTTGACATCTGAGACTACAGAGAAAGTTTGGCAAGTGCAATGATTTCCCGTGTGGGGGTAATAAGAGAGAAAAAGCCTGTCAGTTGAAAACAGCAGGAGTTGCATTAGCAGATATAAATTAAACAGATGGCTAAGATACTGCAGCTGTCACATAGAAAGTCCAGGAAGATTTTTAGCTCAGAGCTGCAGGAGGCTATTTTGAAAGGAAAGATGAAAACAACAACAAAGCAAACTTTAGCGTGACGAAAGAGACAGTAGAACCGTTCAGGTTATTATATAAAATTTATCCAGGATTGTGGTGTTGGTTTGTTTTGGGGCTTTTATTTAAATTTATGTTTTCAAATCTTAGGATTCTGAAATTAAGATCAGCTATTATTAGATCATTTTCATATTTTGGAATCATGGGTTTGCTTGTTTAGAAATACTCTTCTGTATGAGACACTGGCTCTGACATTTTCTGGAAAGGTGGGAGACATTTAACACACATCATGCCATTTTGTTTTTCAACTGTTTGGTTTACAGCTATTTCAAGAAAAATCTCTTATGAAAGAATTTATAAGAAAAATCTTTTGGAAAAGTGGTGGGGAAAGTGTTGACATTTTGGTGAAGGAAGAACCTGCATTTTAGTCTTGCACATTCAATCTTAAGATAACTTTTTTCAGACTCATTTTCAGCTGAGAAGTTACTATTCCTTTGTGAAAGAAGCACTAGAACAGTGCCCAAGTTTGTTATGTTAAAGGACAGACATACAGCAAAATGAGGACAAGTTGGAAATTCTGTCCTGTTTCTCAGGCACCAAAAGGCAATTAATTTTCTCAATGTTATGTCTAAAAGTATTTTTGTCAATCGGGGCTGATGGTTTGTTATAGATTATTTGTGCATAAGCAGAGATTGTTATGCTGCCTTTATAGTTAAAGGGTGATGTGAATTATGAAATAAGTTCAGCTACATTTGAAGCCTGTGTTCTACATTCAAAGAAATAGCGTGCACAAATGGATTCCTAGGCAGGCTGATTGACTACCCAGAGTTCTGCTTTTTCTTTGCTTTCTTTACTGCAAAAGAGTAAAGAAAGCATTTCATTATGTATTTGTGGTTGACTTTTTAAATCATACTTACTGTGCTAGAACTTGTAGATTATGACTGTACTTCAGCCCTTTGTGCAAAATTAGTATGTCTTCAGTTTTGCCTGTTGTTGTCCAACTTGTGTATTTCTTTACAATAAATATCTTTAGGTACTGTTGTATCTTATTCTAAAGTACTTCTATACGGATTATTCAAGAGCTACAAAATCTACATATCAAAAAATTAAATCTTTTTTCCCTCTGTAGTTATCCTTCCTGCCATCATCCCCATAAATTTTGAGTACAGAGGCCCCAGCATGCTCTGAAAGCTGGTGAACTTCCATTCTATTAGAAATAGGAAGTTCATCACTGAGGTGTGCATGCTCTTTGCTGGCTAAATCTTTAACCTATCCTAGACTTTTTCCCATTCTTAGTGGTTCAGGACACAGATCATGGAAGACATTAAAGGTCAAAAGCAACAGCTTGGGCTTGGACTTGATGAAGATGTGTACCCTCAGTCTTCGCATACTGTTCAGGGTGCTTTAGCTGTCTCAGTAGAAGTGAGCTCCTCATCATTTAACTGCATTTCTTTTGTGGTTGTGGCTTCATGTGTAGGTGTAGGAAAGAACAGCTGATCATGCTGAGTAACTGTTGTTTCTACCCTTCAGATTTCTTTCTACTCCTGCAGAAACTTTGCAGCACTTCAGAAAACTAGGAGGGAAAAATCCTCAGCTTGAGTGTATTTCTTTTCTTCCATTTTTGCTTAAGAGAAATGAAGCTGCCCTTGAAGTGTACTTGAACTTGAGGATTATAAATGTGGAATATCTTTGTCAGTGATAGAGGGATGTTTCAGAGTAGGTGACCTTTCAGTGGGAAGCCTGGCCTCACCCTCTATGTACTTGCTCCTAGGCTTTAGCTTCCAGTGCTTCAGCAAACTTCGCTGCCAGGACGTACACAGCAAGGGAGCAGCTGTGTAGGCAGGACCCAAGGCATACAGGAAGATTACATGCTGAAATCTGCAAGTTCCCCCTGCCTTCTCCTGGGAAGAAATGCAGGGATCAGTCAAGTGTGATCAAAGGCTCAGGAGAGCTGACAGTTAAGAATGAATGGGAAAGAGCTGAAACAGAGAAGTGAGTTGGATGGGAAGAAACAGAAGGGCAAGATAGCCTTGTCCTGGAAGATGGTTAACCTTAAATTTTCCTGCTGTGCATCCCAAAGGCAAGAATGAACTTTTCCAGCTGGAAGTGTAATTACTGTCTAATGGCCATCTATAGTCTCTTCTTCATCTTCATGCAAGCCTTCTAAAGCATGTAAGGCTGCATGGTTGTTTTGCTGTAGGTATAGCAAACTGAGTGCTGGCTGGCCTGTGGCACAGAGCTGATGAGGAAAATGTCAGGATAGACATCTGTCTTAAAGTCAAATGTCATATGTCCTTGAAACAAGTCTGTGACAAAAAATTTTATGTCATGTGAGGTGTTAATATCAAACTCTCACTGATTAGGATCACCTGCTTCCATGCAAAATGTGTGACTGTGGAAAAAGAAAACACGATCCAGCTTTTTTTAATATTCTCATGTCAAGAAAGTGCATCTTAGGAAGCAAGTGGTCCCAGCCTTTTGGTGCTGTAGCTTTGGTGTGTATCTTAGCAGCTCTGCAAAAAGATTGAACCTTAATCTTTTTAACCCTAGTCCAGAATTGCCAAGTCCTTTTTTTTAGGTCAGTGTTGTTCTTATGCTATATAGGCAGCTGCATCAGTGACTGAAAGAACATGCAAAAATTATAAATTGCTGCTTATTATTATGCTTATCATTTTGGAGGTCACATAAAGGAATCCTAGGTGGAATAAAACAGCGTATTAGGTAGTGCTGGTATGTGAGCTGTGTATTCTACAGTGCTATGTTAGTAAATAATGGGTTACTGGTTAATTTACAGTAGTTAGTATTTTCTAATTTGTCTCAATAGCAGAAGACTGTTAGTTTTGCTTTAAAGTAGTGTTAGCTTTACTTTTCAGAGGAAAGCAGTTGAATACACCTGCTTAAATTTTGGCTATGAAACCAACCTTCATATGCAAGATAAATATTGTCAAATATGGTAATTTCTGTCTGGATTTTGATCTCCATTCCAGATTTGAACATGTCTGATCCAGATTTGTTTGTGGAATAATGTTTAGCCAATTTGTAACCCGACAGAGTTTTGAAATATGACGCTGCCAAAGTCTTACACTTTAGTGCATTACTTTGGTCTGTTGGATGTTGGAAAATTGTATGCTACTGCACATTGATACAGAGTGACACCTTTCTAAAATAAATGCAGGTATCTACCAGAGAAGAGCCTTCCAGAGATGTGAAACAGATGAGTTGCCTTTCCCTGTGTAAGCAAGCCCTTAGATGATAATATCTGCTATAGTCTTCTGTCAAGAAGAGGAAATGTTGCAAGGCAAAATGCAGATGCACTACTGCTGGTAGCTTCAGGCTGCCACCCTAAGCAGCTCAGAATATGGGCAAGCGTGTCTAGGAAAATGGCAAGTAGTCATTTGGGAACCTGGCATAATGGTGTCTCTCCACCTTTGTTAGGAAAATAACAGTTGGATATTTAGCATTGTTTTAAACTTGAGTGAGAAAACGGGGGGTTTGAATGGAAAATAATAATAACAGCGCAGTTCAAAAGGACTAGCACGTGAATTAGTTTCTTCTACTGCAGTCTTTGTTCTTTGCAGCTGTGTAAGTAGTTTCTAGGCATTCGTTCTAGTGCTGTTAATACTTTGTTCTTTTCTATTTGGCAGAATATATCTGACCAAGGCTTTGTCTTTATTCCCTCAATTATTTTGGATAAAATAGTAAAGTCATATGTGTTTGCTGCTAATGGGATCTATTTACAGAGGACTTTGCTTCTAGCTTGTTCACACGAATAAATGAGCACAGATGCTTGGTAGTGTGAAAGTAGTAAATATCCTTCATTTGCACTCTCCAAATTCTGTTGCCCTCAGGATTTTTCAGCATAACTGTTTTGTTAAGATTGTGCAGAAATCACCCTTAGCTGATGTGCAACATCCTATGCTAGATTCAGTTAGTTACCAGCAAAAGTGTGCTTCTGCTAGTTTAGCATGTTTTTTTCAGGGAACTGGTATTAGCTGTTCTGTCAAAATAATTTTTGCCTATGTAAACCACATCTTGACTAGGCAGATTTGCTAGTATAGCTATTTTAGCAAAGCCCTTCTACTGTAGGAAAGACCTTATTGATAATACTGTGAGGTTCCCACAGTAGATGAAAGGCACAATACAAAGGGCTTTACAAACATGAATTAAGCTTCACAACACCCTTGTGAAATAAATCATTATTCTAGCTTGCCAATGGTCTAGTTTCTTTTAATATGAGATGTTTTGCAGGGATGAGGAGGAAAGGTAGAAGATGCAGTTGTGGGGATTAATGCCTGGTAGCATTGCAGTGTTTATTAACAAATGTATAACCTGTTCCAATTCCTTGTTCTCTTTGTCTGGTGTTTAAAATGTCCTCACAAAATCAGTGGTTTAGACTATCAAATTGCTTCTGATTGCTGGTTTCACTAATCTTTGGTAATACCAGGAGTTTGGATACTGACACCTGGCAATTTCTCACTTCTTGTAAACCTAGAGGGCTTTTGTGTCTATGGTGTTCTCATTAACACTGTTTTTAACTACGCTGCTCTCTCTAATTTGCATTAGACTCTTGCAGTCTCGCTGTTCATGTAGTAGTTCAGTTAAGGGACCTCAAAGGGAATGGAGAGAGGAATAAAACTATAGGTTTATACATGAGGGCTTTTAAATTCCAGTCACTTGGATTAGAGTAGTCTATTAGTGTGTTCATCCACATCGTCTTAGTTTAGACATTTTTAAGTGTTAATTAGCATGTAATCTATAATGACACAATCACATTCTATTTATTCTCTTTCATTTCTTAGGGAACAAGGAACAGAAGAATTCTGCTGGGGTGTAGGTTTATTTTCTTCTCTACCATTCATCAACATTGCTTTTGAATTCAGCCTGTAAACCTTTGGATCAGGCCTAGGCATTTCTGCGGTTCTCTGTTAAACACCATATCTTGTATTCTGTATTAATACATCTCTCAAGAATTTAAGAAAGCTGTGCAATTTATCCACTTCTCAGTTTAGGGCCTTCAGACAGTGTTAGTTGTTTTCACCAAGAATAGCAAGGAACTCACATTTGAAAAGCTATTCCAGATCTGAAATCTGGGTGATGGTGGAGACATCCAGCCTGACTGGGTTCCCTGTCCTAACCCTTCACACACTCTGGGGGAAGTTCCAGTAACTGTTCAGTGGTGTGCCTTGTCCTCCAAGAGGTACTTGATCTGATAGGAGTATTTCTGTGCTCTCATACTGTTTCCACAGCAACGGCACACTTTCCCTTTTTTTCTCCTCTCAAGGTGACTGTTGCCTTGAGAATTAGATACGTGGGAAAGCTTGGCCCTCTTGTTCTCTACTGAGATTTTGGTTTGCACAGGTGAAGAGTGGAAGGAGTAGAATGGGGAGAGTGTGACTCTTGGCAGAGACAGTGTAATTATGACGTGACAGTGGAAGCAATGAGTCTTCTTAACTGTGGCTTTAGTGCTGATAATATGATTGTTTCAAAAGTCACGTCTCTTTCTAAGCTCTGCAGATGAAAGGTCTGGGTCATTAGTGTCTGTCATCATAGCCCTTTGCATGTGCTCTTGTAATAATTTAGAAGCCACATCTACTTCATGCACATGTTCATGTGCTCTGTGAAACCACGTGTTCCTTCTCCTGTCCCCCACCCACAGATTCTTCACGTGTGCATGTCACATTAAAAATGCTGCTCTTCATCACAGAGTTTGTCCTAGCACTGTAGGGAAGAGGTTCACTTGCTCCACTGAAGTAGGATGGTAGGATGTAGATGTTATGCCATGTCTTGGGTATGGTACTTGCTGTGGGTATTGAGACACTTCCTTTCAAACAACTACACATGCGCGTCTCAACATCTGCTGCAGTGTGGAGGACTGAGAAGCTTTCAATTTTTGAAAGAGTTCCACAGATCTGCCCCTTTTTTTACCATTTAAAGGTGGGTGAGAACATGAGCATGTGGTTGGAAACCAATCTCTTGCCTGGTTTGGCTTTTTTTAGCAGTTTAGAAAGCAGTGTCCTCTTATATGGGTGCCTAACACAACTCTAAAAACAATTGTTTTATTTTTTTCAACTGTTTTATTTTGTCTCTTTGCTGGTATCCTTGTCCTAAAAAATAAGCTGTCATCTTTTCCTGCAGAACATATAATTTGTGGTACTGAGCTGTTCCCTGTGAATTTTTTTTCTTTTTTTTTTTTCTTCCTTTACTTCTCTTCCCTTTCTTAGGAACTGCATGTTCTTGCTGTAAGTGCTCTTCTGCTTTTTAACACATTAACTAACCCACTATATCACGGAATAATTTGAAATTCAGACAAGTCAATTATATTAATAATATTGAATTTGGGAATCTCCATTCCTTTACGAGTGAATATCTTAAGCAATATCTATCACTATGTTATTTTAGTGCCTAACAGTTTTGAATCAGGATGCCAGAAGTTTTTGTTATTTTTCTCTGACAAACAGTAAGGGAATGTGTTGAGTGTGAAAACAAACAGCTAGTATATGAAACCACGTGATCTTGGGTTATCTTGGAACGACACATTGTTTATAGCTATCTTTACAGTTCTAAGGCCAGAAATGCACTTGTCCATATAATGCTTATCCATCTAAAATGTTAAAAGCTGTTCAGGATTAAGTGTCCAAATCAGAAATGTCATATACATATAAAAACCAGAAATTAATAAAAATACCTTTTATTACTTTTTCATTGTAAGCACATCTGGATATACTTCTCCTGTTAAAAATCTTGCATTTAGTTGAAAGATGAAGAGCATTCCAGTACTGAACCATTTTAAAATTGAAAATAAGTTTATGATTGCAGGGCTTGCATTGCTTCGCTTCAATTCTTTTTGGTTGTATCTAGCTCTTTTTGACTGCACACTGAAGAAACTGTACATTTTTGTTTACTCAAGAATTTGCTTATTAAAAGACCAGAGTAAAAAATTCCACGTCTGTTTAACATTCAGTAATTTGCTATTAAGCTACTTGACACAAGTTAAAATTTATGTTAATACTGTCTTGATTAAACAGCACTCATTATCACACACTCTGATTTGGCTAAATTGGTTTCCTAGCAGATGTCTCAATAAAGGAACTCACTCTAACATGAGCTCACTCTTGACATGAGATGCTGGAGCATGTCCAAATTAAGTTAGTGTATTGCTGTAACGTTTGGCACTTGCGTAGCATCTTTCATTTCAAAGCGTTTCACACAGTCATGTATGATATTGGGAAAATGTGTTAGATAATACAATGGCCAAAGCAAATTTATAGATTTTAAAGAGCTAGAGGACATTTTACAATTCCAGCAGGTGTCTGATATTATAATTTTTAATGTTGAGCACAATGTAGTTGTCTAGTGGTTTCTAACACAAAACTCAGTTTCCATAGCTTGCAGAAGAAGGTTTGAGTTAACCCTCTAGAGGTCTCTGTATAAAAGGACTTCAAATCACAGCTTCAAATTGCTTTTTAAGTAATGCATTCATCCAGTCTTAGAATCATCAATGCTCTTCAATCCTCTTTTCTTTCATTTTCTTTTAAAATTAGAACCACATGCTTGTGATTTCTCATCTTTACCTTTAGTTATTCTTTGGTGACTACTTGCAGCACCACTTAAATCTCCTGTCATGTAAGCTTAACTGAACACTGAAGTCCTGAGGACATTTTTTTCTGTGCGCAGTGTTGCTTCATAGCTATGAGTTAAGACACTCCTCCTTTATTCCTCACAGTTTGTTTTTGTGTATTTTGTTACTTCAGTTTATGTGTGCAGGAAAAGATAATACAAATCATAATTGTGCCTATGCAAATCGAACTATTTTTCTGTGTTCAAATTGTTTGCCTATAATGTGCTTTTCCAGCTCCCATTTTCCAACGTTTTCAGTATTTGGAAATTGGATTATAGTTGCAATGTAGTGCAAAGCAGATATCTGACACATGAGACCTAACAAGTACCTGCCTAATTTTTTCTGCTTAAGAATTAGACCTATACTACATTTTGCATTTCCTTAATGGTTATGCTTATTGATTGTATTTTACAGATAGCATAACTGAGTGCAGACACTGAAAGCAATTTGCCTGAGATTCCCAGTATTTCCTGCAATTCTGGTTCTGTTTTCCTGATTTGATTTGGACTGATTCAATTATGAACTATATGCAGTTTCATAGATGTGTGATGTATCAAGTTTGTGGCTCATCAGATAACTTTCAGACTCACCTGCATGCACCTGTCTGGGTTTTCTTGTAACCAGAACTCAATTTATTGTCAAATTTTCTCAAGTTTAATGTTTCATGGGCCATCTTGTAAGGTTGATGTTCATGTTATGTTACAAGGTGAACACTTCACTTGGATTTCAGCCATCCTTGAAAGCCAAGAGTACATTTTCCAAATATGAAAATGATTTCTTGATTTTCTTAGGTTTCTCTATAACTCAAAGGCAGATGAAGGGGTTTTGCTTAAACAAAGGATTAATAGTCCAGTGCTGAAGGCAAAAGTTAAATCTGAGGAGCAATTAACAAGAGGTTGAGAAGGTGGAGGAGCTAGGTGGCATAGCCAGGAGGCTACAGAGCCCAGCCCTCCTGGCCCCCCTTTGATCCTGAAGCCTCTGTAAGCTGCTGGCTGCGCTGCTACTGGGAAGGTGCTAAATGTTGGAGCTCCGAGTTCGAGTTGGATTTAACACTGGGACTGTAGCATTTAAAGGAAATGAAGGATATGGCAAGTGAGAACTGAACTGTGAGATCTAGTGAAGCTTTCTGAGGCATTAGGGGTCCTCCCAGTGGAGTTCTCTTATATTATTCATGGCCTTTAAGCTTTTAGCCAAGCTCAGCGCTCTGCACTCAAGTGTGGTAGTAGAAGGTAAAATGAAGTTAACCCTGTAGTGGTACATTGTAAGTTTCTTGACAAGGCAATAATTTTTACTGTGTGTTGAGGGGATAGAAGCATGTCTGAGAGAGGGAAAAACTGGTTTCAGCTCTGAACTGATCTCAGAAAGTGCTCAAGCAGGAGTACTCTGCAATAAACCAGTAGGAAGACCACTTGAACCTATATGCAAGGCCTGGGGTCTCTTCCTGCCTTAGCCTTCCTCATCAGAGTACCTCTTCTAAGTTTCAAAAGAAGGTGTAACTTCAAGCTGCAAGATAAACTAGTACTCAAATATTCCCAGTGATGTTGTGGAAAGATTTGCTCTAGCAGGCTTCTGTGTGTTAAGGCTGACAGAAGTAGCCAAGACTTCTCAGTGATTCTATGATCAGGTACCAGAAACTTGTACCTGAATTCCTGCTTGAGTCTGTAGATTTTACTGTGCTTGCAGTTGTTCATTTGAATACATTTACCTTTTCTTAGGTAACCTCCTTATGTTTAGGATTTTTTTTCTTCTTCATCTCCTTCCTACCATTTTTTATACCATCATTGTGTACGTTAGGACTGCATGCTCAAGGGGGCTTTTAGAAGGGTTCGGAAACAGGAGATTTTTAATGCAGTGGATCTATATTGGTAATTGATCTGGGATATTAGTGCTGGAGTGGTCTCTCATATCCAGCTTTTACTCCATGTCTATTCCCTAGCTCTTCTGTGGTTTCACTACAACCATCCAGAATGCAGAACAGATTGTTGCAGACTATTGGATAATGACCTCACTCAGAGACTAAGAGTTATAGTGGGGGTAGCGTGGAGAAGGTGACAGTATACAGAAGTCCTTTGCTGGTGTGTAAACTTCAAGATGTGTCATTTCAACCTGCTATATGTACCTTTTGTTGATAGGACTGAAATATATTCCTTCGGAGGCAGGGAAGATAACATGGAAAAATGCAATAGTTGTGCCAAGTACTGGTTAATTTATAAGCACAGAATACCTATTTCCCCATGTGCTCACACAATCTTTAAATCTAGATTCCTCCTTTTTCTTTCGTCCTTAAAGAAAATTGTGTTCAAGGGTAATATTTTTGAGAATACATTATTAGAAGCACAAGGTCTAAAGCTTTTAGTTAAAAGTCAGTTCTGAAAATTTTACATTGGAATGTATGTGTCTTCTAGGCTGGAGAGAATAGTTCTAGTTTTGTTGAAGCCAAGAATTTAATACATTTTGACTTGACATAAGTCTTAAAAATAATTTGATTAAAAGACTGTGTATTCGAGTCCAGCAGCCTGGAATAAAAGGTCTCTGTGAACAGTGTATCTCTCCATGCTCTGGTTCTCAAGAGAATCTAAAAATGTTTGAGCCACAGCAGGAAGGACCAAGGGGAAAATGATGCAGGGTACATAGTGATTAGTCCTAGTTTGAGTATCATAACTGCACCCAGGACCCTTAAAAGACAGAAAGGAGAAGAGTTTAAAAAACAAAACAACATTCTTGTGAAGATTGCTGCTCTGAGATTGTGCTCTTGATTTTGCAGCCTCATAGCTGCATCTTAAATGAGCTGTTGTGATTTTACCCCTTCGATTTTCAGGCTATTAAACATTTCTTTTGCCAGCGGATATCAACAGAATGTTCTGGAGATCCAAATGTTACCAATGGCAGCCTTCAAGTGATGATTGAGGAGCTGGGTTGAAAGGTCTGCTCAAAGTATGCTAAGCATTTGGTAGTTAAGCAGTTATACTCTTCTTGACATTGCTTCAACTATGGCATTTCCTTATAATCACTGCTGATGGCAGATAATTTTCTTGATATGGTGTTTTTGCTCCAGTGTCCTTCAAGACAAAGAATCAGTAACCAATGCAGTGGAAAAGATGCTGGAAGTTCCAGAAAGTCTGTGTTGAAGGGCTTTAGAAGACCAGGCTTTCCTACTCTTGGCTGTAATCTTATGAGACACAAGCTTTTACAAGAGCTTTGTTTTTAGTTAATTCTATGAATGATTGCAAAAATTCCAGTGCTGTTTTGTCCTTCTGTCAGTAATACTTTCAGATTCCTTGTATGTTTCTTATTTAAAGAAATCTCTGCAGTGTTACAGCCTCTATAATGGCAAAAGCAGGTGGACTCCCCGGTGCCCTTCCTGCTCAGTCAGTCGTAGCAGCGGGTCTCTGTACACCTGCCAGGTGTACAGCAGGAGAGTCACGTTGGAATTTCAGTGCAGCCTTTGGTTCCTCCCCATCCACAGTTGAAAGGGCACCTGCGGAGCCACTGGGGCAAGGGTGCAAACTGCTCACTTGAAACAAAGAAGCTCTGTGCTAGTCTCCACTGCAGTTAGCCAAAAGGGAATCTATTGGGTTTTCATGGCGTGGTTCTGCTAGTGGGAGGGCAGCAGGCCTGGTGTGTGTGAGATGATATTACAAGCTTTCCCTATGTCTGATGGATCCAGTGCCAGCTGGTATTAAGATGGACCTGCTACTGGCCAAGGCTGAGCCCATCAGAGATGGTGGTAATTCCTTTATCCCAGAGGTGTTAAGGAGAGGGAAAAGTTGTGTAGCAGCATTTGCAGCCAGTGAGAGGAGTGAGGAGATGTGAGAGGAACTCTGTAGACATCAGGGTCCTTGCATGAGGAGGGCCAGGAGTGCTCCAGCTGCTGGGGTGGAGATTCCACTGCAGCCCCAGGTGAAGACCATGGTGAGGCAGCAGTCCCCCCCAGCCCATGGAGGTCCATGGTGGAGCAGACACCCACCTGCAGCCCATGGAGAGCCCCATAGTGGAGCAGGTGGATGTGTCCAAAGGAGGCTGTGGCCCCGAGGGAAGCCTGTGCTGGAGCAGGCTCCTGGCAGGGCCTGTAGACCCATGGGGAGGAGCCCATGCTGGAGCAGCTTTGCTGGCAGGACTTGGGACCCATAGGGAACCCCTCTGTTCCTGAAGGACTGCATTCTCTGGAAGGGCCCCACACTGGAGCAGTTCTTGACCTGCAGCCTGTGGGAAGGATTCACCTTGGAGAAATTTGTAGAGGACTGTCTCAGGTGAGGGAACCCTGTGCTGGAGCAGGGGAAGAGTGTGAGGAGTCCTCCCTAGGAGGAGGAGGAAGGAGCAGCAGAGGTGGTGTATGATGCACTGACTTCAGCCCCCATTCCCCTTCACTGTTCACTGCTGGGGGGATGTAGGGAAAATCAGGAATGAAGTGAAACCTGGAAAGATGGAAGGTGTTTTTAAGGTAAGGTTTTATTTCTCATTATCCAACTCTCATTTGATTGGTAATAAATGAAACTAATTTTTTCCCCAAGTCGAGTCTGTTTTGCCTATGCCAGTAATTGGTGAGTGATTTCCCTGTCCTTATCTCAACCCATGGGCCTTTCATTATATTTCCTCACCCAGTTCAGCGGAGGAGGGGAGTGATAGAGCAGTTTTGGTGAGTACATGGTATCCTGCCAGGGTCAGCCCATGGCAGGGAAATAAAAAGCAGTAGTCCAAGGGTGACAGAGCAGGGAAACACTGCTGTTCTCAGTCAGAAATGTACCAGTAAACTCTTGCTCTGGAGAACAGGTAAGCTTAGCCTGGGAAATAAGGGGGAGTAACTACAGAAACTGGATTTCACATGCAGCATGCTGGCTCCATTTGAGTGTGCAGCATGTCTATGCTTAAGAATGTTGATATTTAAATAGTTTAAAGCAGGCTTTGAAGTTGGAGCCATGTGAGTTAAGGTAGAGGTCAGTGTGTTGTAACTGTTAGCTGAACATTGCTAACAACTTTGTGTACTTTTACATTTTTAAGCTACTTGACCAAAAAAACTAGGTGTGTGATTTTTAATCATAAGTTCAATGTTTGCAGTTTTATGTGGCAAACCCCAACAAATCACAGAAGGCTGGTTTTTTTCTGCATCCGCAGTACTTTTCTTCATGGCTTAACTTAATGTATGAAATTATACCCTTGGGCTTGGATTTTTCCTCCAACATGCAGAGAATTGTGTTTTTATGGTTTTAAATTTTAAACCATGCTTGTCAAGTGTTTTAAAACAAGGAAATCCCAGGAACAGATATGTCCCATTCGAAGCGGCAGAGAGTGTAATAATGGCTGTGCCTGGGAAACTGGTACAGAGCGGCGCTTCACGCGTCAGCCCCTGCGGGCACTGGCAGCACTGAAACAGAGGAAATTTCAAAGAACAGTATCGATGTAGACAAGCCCAGCACTGCTCATGTGGAAGGAATTAGTCCACAAGATTTTATCTTCTCTTTAGTTTTGCTATTTTCTGCTCATGTCATACCTCCTCATTCTTCCCTAACTTCCAGGAGTGCCTTCTCTTGCAGGTGAGGCTTCCCTTCCCTGAGCTGTGTTTGAGGAGAGTGTGAGAGACAGTAGCAGAGCCTTGAAGAAGGGCGTGCAGCTGTATTGCCTGTATTGTCAAGAGCGTTTAGAACACTTGGGATGGTGATTGCTGGAGGCAAAATGCTGCTTCAGACCTTTTAAGATACAGTTGAGTGGAGACTGCACTGGTATAAAGAGGCCAGTATGGGTTGAACAGACAATTACAGAAGGGCACTCCAGTGCAGATGAAGTGGGAAAGAAGTATTTCCCAAGTCCCTACACCTCCCATCCTCCCCCACCCTCTTTGGCAGGAATACGTTTACATAATTTGTAAGAAAACTGCTCTCAAATATCTGTAATTTTATATAAATTCCCAGGATTAAAAAACTCTCAAAAATCTGTAATTTTCTGTATATTCCCATGGGGACAGTAGAATATGTGATATAAACCACCCTTGATCTTTGGCACATCATCTGTCTGTTCCTTCAGATGTTCTCAGTCCTTTCTTGCACTCAAAGGTTGCAGAAAGCAACTAAGCATCAGCCCTGAAGGCACCAATGTCCTGAAAAGCTTCATTCTGGGCCTCTACTTGTGCCCTTGTTTTCCCAGGAGTCCAGGGAGTTCCTCCAGCTCAAGCCTCAGCCTTCAGTCTCAGTCTGAGTGGCATGGTAGGTGTTCCTGTCTCCAGCCTTGTTTCCTGGATGGACCCCACGGTCTTGTTCAGTCCTTGGCTCCACCTCCTATTGCTATGAACTGAACACTTGGGTGACCCTTAGACATGTTCTGTCACTCTCCTTGCTTGGGGTTGTCATGGACCTTGTCACCAACACACAGCTCTGCCCACCATGTTCAGGTATATGTGTGGGAGTGCGGCCCTTAAGTGTCCTGGGGTTTCCACTCTTTCTCTTGGGGCAGCCAGTCCTTGAGGTACCCTGAGACCACAAGGCATGGTGCCAGCTTAGTCTTTTTAGGTGAGAAAAGTAACCACAGGTGATGGAACAAAGTCCCTGCAAGATCACTTTGTCTTTATGAAGCTGAAATAGTTGAAAAGACGAAAACATGAGAGCAGAGGGTTAGAATGCTTCTTTTCTTGCTGGTGGTATTTCAGTGGTGCTTTTTTTTTTTTTTTTTTTAAGGCTGTTACTGCCTGACACCATCCACCCACACTACTGGTAAACAGCATGTGGCACACAACAAAAATTCTGTTTTCTCTCTCCTCATATTTGCTGCAGGACCAACAGTGGTGTGTCCTTCATATTTAAGGGTCTCAATCCTTAAATCATATTTTAAAAATCTCCAGAAATGCTCAAAATGCACGCAAAACCTCCTTGAGTTTAAAAAGATTGGCCCAGTATTGTTCATTACTCTTATCTTACCTTCTGTTACAGCTTTGACTGTATGTGCTTCTGTTGTCCCTTTTTTTAAGTTTAAACTGGAAGATCTTTCTTCTGCCTTTCTGTGGCACATTTCATAAGGCTTTTTATCACTCTAGCTAGAGTGATATCATTTATGGGGTTTTTTCTGCAGATGAAACTGCTGCTGGTATGTCTTTTCCATTTTCCTTCGTGGATCAGAGCATCTGTCCGTCAAGACTCCAAGTCTTTCCTTTGTTAATGATAGCTCTGTTTAAGAAAAAGCTTCTATAGAAAATTATTATATTACATTTATCCTAGGTGTTTATGGTTATGTTTTTCCTTGAAATTGATGTTTCTTTTTTTTTTCTGATTGGTGTTTATTGTTCTAATTCAAATATTCTACTTATGAATATTAATATTTTAGAATTTTCTTAACATCAGTGTAATGCTACAGTAAGCTCTACAGGGTAATTGTGTATGATGTGTAACTATATAATCTCAAATTACCCACATTTTTTGCCCTGAGTAGCATTATGTATTCCCTTGTTCTTTTATTAGGAAACCAAATTAATAGTTCTTAATCAGACTGGCCTCTCTTTATGACTGTTGAGGATTTTTTCATGTGCTTCTTAAACGCATGTTGGATTTTATAAATCAAAAAAAGCCAAAACCCCAACAACAACAAAAAAAAAAAACCCAACAGACTTTAGATGGTTGTCTTTGTTTTCGTCAATTAGTAATTTCAATCCATTACTTCAATGTTCTTCTGTTGTTTTAGGGTCAACTGGTGAGAACTGAACAGTGTTTCACAGTGGAATGCACATGTTAGTTCTTGTACTACTCATCTTTTTTTTCTTATGCATCTTAATATAACTTAATGTGTATTTTTATTGTCATTTTTTATCAAGCACACAGTGGACCTTCATTAAGGTGTCTGGTTTTTCCTCTTTTTTTGAGCTAGTAATTTATTTATGACCCTGTTCAACAAGAAGTATGAGTGGTTATAATTTTCACTGTTTTGTACTTCGCTTAAATATAATGTGTCCTCACGTTTCCTCTACATAATTAAATTCTTCTGAGAGAAATACATGTACATATGAAATTACTGCTTGGATTACAGTTTGTTTGTATTGCCAAAGTGCAGAGTCCTCCACAGGTCAGGTGCTAGCTGTTTTGGGTGCTGCATGAATACAGCACAAAAGCCCAAATCCTTCATTTGAACTCATTTGTAAGCTACAGAAGTCTGATTTATTAATCAAAAACTCATTGCACTACCATTTCTGTATGTTTAGAGTGCAGCATTTGTGACTTCAAATCTTTGAAATATTTTTCTGTTATGTTTGATTAGTTCAAATGGTTGTATTCTCTGTCATCAGTACTATGATTTTATCAAATAGCTTGTTTTACATTAGTGTTATGTGCCATTCTTTCTGAATTTCTGTTCTGTGTTTTGTACCATGATTTGTATGATATGAAAGTTGTTTCCAAATGAATTAGATTCTGTTTTTCTCCTGATAGAAAACGTTTTTATTAGACTCTTTGTAATCCTCTGCATATGACAAATCTTTTCCTACCTCATTAGTGTGATGTATTCTGGTTAGTAGCCCACTGTGATTGCAGCCTGTTGACTTCTGTCATTCTATTGCATTTCAGTTCTGCTTGTTAGATCGTTCTCTTCTTGCATGGCAGAGTAATTTTCTCTCTCTTTTATATCATTCTTCATCCTACATCAGCCTCTTGAGCCCCAGATGTTACTGGTCTAAAAATGGGACAGAAATTAACCCTGAACTCAAAAGACCCCAAACACTCACTTTTACCATTTTTGCAGTCTACCATGTATGAATGCATCTTCTGTCTCTCACAGGGAGAACATTTTTAAAGGGGCCAGGGCTGTTTAACAGACTTTGATTGCCATGTCCCTCAGCTGTAAGGGATACCTGGAGTAATGATGGGCTGTGCAGATAAACCAGTTATCAGGATTCTCCAGCTGTGTTTCCCCCACCTTTTCCTTTGCCCCCTACCTTGTGGGCACTATTCAGTGCTGTTCTGTCCATAGGCAGCCTGTACTAGTAGCTGTCTGCTACATACTCAAGGCTTATCATCCACTTGTCAGCAATTGCATGTTATTTCATACCACAGCTTCAAAATCTGTCCTCATGTTCAGAGCCCCAGACAGACCTTGCTTTCTCACATTGCCTTGGTTATAGAGCTCTCCTGTGCCACAGAGGGCACTGGTCAATGGGGGAAAGGAGGATCTGCTGGCAAAAGATGCTTGGAAGCAAAATACTGGGCAAAGTCCTTCCCTAGAGAGTGTGGAGTCTGTGATTTTTATTTCTACCAGCATTCTAAGCAGTCAAAATTAATGGGCTGTGTGCTGGGGCATTTTCTGATGTTTCCTGTAGCAGGAAGATGGAGGATGGCCCCAGTGCTTGCAGCAGCAAGGTGAGTGATGAATATGTGGAGACCTGGTTCTGCAGGCATTGGGTGCCGTAGGCCTCGTTGGTCAGCACAGCAGCGAGCAGGGTCTCCACTGGCCTCTTCAGTCCCTCTGCCTCGGGGAGCTGTTCCCTGCATCCCTGAGCTTTGCTGGGGTCAGGGGAAGTCTAGGTGATGAGACTTTCACTTTTTCATTTGTGCAGGGGCTGGGGAAAGGGCTGGCTGTTTTCTAAGAGCTCCACTGTGATGGATTAAGTTTTCTCTTGAAGGATTGTGCTTGGCACATCCAAAAGCGATTGCGGAGGGCCCAGCCCGAGCAGAGCCATCGAAGGCTCTGTGGGCAGGGAGCGGCCTGTGCGCCCCCCGATCGGCCTCCTCCAAGGCAGGGGTGTCAGGCTCCGTGTGCCGGCCCCTGTGCCCTCACTTCCTGAGGGAAACAACCCTTTCCCTCCCTCCTCCCGACAGCTCCGCTGGTCCCTAGTGAACCTCAGCGGGTAAAGACCAAATTCTGTTCATGAATAGTTTTTCAGTCCCCTTTCTCCCGCCTACCCTGCTCTCTGTCCTGGGAATGTGCTGCCCACACAGTAACCAGAGAGGAATCTGGAGACATTTGCAAGATAAGGCCATATCAAATGTTCCATTCTCATACTTTGTTCTAGAATTTTTCAAAACTGTTTACTACGCGTTCCCTTTTGGTTTTCATGAATAAGCACACTTCTCCCAGACTAAGAATGGGAAAATGCATTTCCAAATGTGTGAAGCCATGTAACTGTAATGAATTGCTTTAATTATGTATGGTGTGGTTAGTTTCGGTTAGTTTCTGGAAGCCTATTGTGCGTTTCTGCCTGCAACAAGTAGCTTTTCCTGTTTGCTTGCTGCTGTTTATCAGACTGGCTATCCTCCCAAAGTAATCCTCATCCAAATTCTTCACTTAAGAAATGCTCGCCAAGAGCCTTTTTGATCTTCAAATGCTCAGTGTCACCTTGGTTGTTGCTCTGACAAACAGGAGAAGGTAGAGTCTAGATTTCTTCATTAGAAATTTGGTGTCTTACCATGTTTTTAAGATACATATTTTTCATCTGGTTTGTGAAGTTTTTAGAGAGATATAAAGTTACAGCTCAAGGGAGATTGAATACAGTTTCAGACCTCTAGCAAGTACAGGTAGAGGTCATTTATATCATCTTCCTCAGCTCCTGAGGTGATGGCCCCTGGGAACTTGAGCAGTGCTCTTGCTTGCTTTTCTGTAGTTACTGGTTTTCCTGGTAAGTGCCAAATTCTTTACTTTTTTTTCCTTTCCTATAGTGTTTGGGAAGATTGGGGAAATGTGCTATTGAAGTGTTTTGGCTTCCTTATTTTTTGAATGACAGTAGATACTGAAACATAATTATCTTATTTTTACTCCTGGTTAACGAATGTTTCTTACTGGTTTTTTCTTGTCCACTGTTGCCTGCATTAGACATATTTGGTTTTGTTTCACTCGAAGATGAACAAGCTTTTTAACTCTTTCACCTTTTGTAAGGTAGATAGTTTTGGAGTTACTAAGCTGAAGTTATTCCCTATGACAATCAGTGACTTGAGGTGTTAGGAGGTATGAGAAAAGGTCTTACTTTGAAGACTTTCAACTTGAAGTTGAAATGGAGGCAGCAAAGATTAAAGGGAATCTTTTCTACTTTCTGTTAGGGGTTTTTCCTTGTCTGCAGTGTGGAAAAGTTATTCAGTACTGTTGGGATTAAATGCAGAGAAGTAGTCACAATAAAAATTTTCTCTTCCTTTGTAAAGAAATGATGTTTCAGAAGGTTTGGAGTCAATTTTGAGAGCTAAAACAACCCTTCATATTATGGTGACCTGTCTGTTCCCATCGTATCCCTCATCTTCTCTCAGGGACTCCTGCAGAGCCAGCCACAGTGATCTGCAGTGTTTAGAAATGTCCTTTGTGCAGCCCTGCACACAGCTGGGAAACTGATAGCATTCTTTTGTTCCTCTGCATGAAGCTATCTGTGTGTGCAAAAGCGAGATATTTGCTCTTCCTTCCTGAAGCTTTCTCTGTAGAAGTTGCTCTGCTCTCAGGATACAATGACCATATTAATGAATTCATCAATCACAATAATCTGATTAAATTGATGGGGGAGAGGGAGCCAGCAGATGAAACAAACAGATTATTTTAAGATATATGAGATACCCAATTAGTAACTGACTCAGCATTTAAGTGAAAGTGTTGCTCAAGAGATTTCCTGGTAGCCAATGTAATAAATTACCCTTCATGGCTTTTGTCTTTGAGAAAGGCTCATGCACTGCTATTAGGAATCGGTAGGTAAAGCAGTAACAATGTGTTGCACGTAAGAAATATCAGCTATATATTACTTACACAAATCCATAGTCTTTTTTAATGTGCATTTTACTTAGAAATAGACTAGGCTATGGGCAGTATCACGGACAGATTAATATGGATTTTAAGCCTTGTACAGGTACTTCAGCCATGACCTGCTGAATGTGTATTCAGGCATATAGGAAACTGAGACTTGAGTAGGAAGGGAGTTGCTTTGTGTCACTGAGGTTTCAGGGGCAATCCCCTGGAGTACAGAGATAATGGGAGGGAAGCTCTCAGTCAGGGAGCATATGTTTTTGTGGCGATTACACTGTGTATAGATTAGGACTTCTGGGAGGGAGGGAATGGGAAGATGTGCTTGGTTCATAGGACCATCTGCCAGTACCTTGGCATAGTCATTTCATTAATGGGAAGCTTTATTAGCTTGAGTCCTGCAGAGAAGACAAGAAAGGCAGCAAAAGAGACAGAAAACTGTCATCCAGCTGCCATTGAAAATGGGAAAAGATGGCTCTGATAACCTCTAAAATCTGATTTTATTAGAACTACTGGTGCTCTTCTAGGTAAGAAGGTATTAATCTTCTTGTTGCAGAAAATTGTCTTCTAAATTTTGTGATGCAGTGTGGGATGTTCTTTGGTAGGAAAACTATTAAAACTGGGGGTGAGATGGAATAGGAGAGAAGGTTCTAGGAAAAATCTGCCTTTTCTCTTTGGTAAACACTTGAGGTGACCTCTATTGAATGTTGGATATTTAATGTTTGTGGTGATATAGGATGACCCCTGGAAGATACAACTCTGAGAGCATCACAGTCCCAGCAGTGGCCTATGCCAGGAACCTCAGAGAACATGGCCTGTGTTCCATGGGAGGCAAAAAATTAGGGGAATGCTCTGGTTGGACACAAAATAATGTTCCAGAGGCAAAAAGGTTAGAGCCTGTGAACTCTGTTCCTGTGTCCTCACACATGCAGTTCTGCTGCTGACATGGTAAGTGTCCAAGCTTGTGTTCTCTTCCTCAGTTTTGCTGTCCTGTAGATCAGAAACACTATACTTAGCCTGTTTTAGGGAGAGCTCTGCTATTCTGTTGACAGAATGCTTAAATGCTGTTGTATTTGAACAGCTCTGTTTTTCTTTTGACATTTGAGTCAGACTTGAGTCTGGGTGAGGGTGAGATGGCAGAGCCTTTGCCTGGTGAAAATGGTGGTTGGAAGTACAAAGTGTTGGCAGCTGGGAAATTATTTTCCTTTGGTTTATACAATTCAGGTTAGACTGGTAGTTAAGATGAAGGGAAGGAATGAGAAAAGAACTGTTTCCCATGAACAGCCTTATAATCTGCAGGTGTCTTAGTTCATGGGAGTGTGGGTATTTTTGGGACAGTGTGAGGGTTATGCAGTTCACCAGCAAGATGGTTTGTTGTCTAAGGCTGGGCAAGTTTCTGTTTGCACTGCTAAGATGGAAAAGGCAGTTTCCCCTTATGTTTTTGCTGATTTATGAGGTAACTCAAATGGAGCATTGTCTCTGACTTTGTCTGTTGTAAATCTAGGGAAACAAAAGGAACATGCATTTTCAAAAGTGAGTAGAAAAATATAGCTTAGGAGTGTCAAAACACCTAAGCAGAGTGATACTTAACTGAAAGGGGGTTGGTTAGTCATCCACTTTGCAAATTCTCTTTTTGTATTGAGGATGGAAGAAGATTAGTGAGATGAAAATCTATGTTATTACAGAGATAAGAATGGGTTATGGCTGGGTCCCAAAGGAGAAGGAATTTTTAAATTTTTAATATTATTTTAAAAACCCAACCCTTTGCTGTGACTCATGTGTAATGCTTAGACACTTGTATGCAAAAAAAATTTACCATAGTAGTGTACAGCATGGTGTTTATATCTGTAAATGTATGTGCAAATACTGACATAACATAAATTTAGATCCTGACCCAGTGCTTGTTCAGTTCAGTGGAAATGCTTCTGATGGTTCTGACAAGCATTTGATCAGATTACCACACTGACACCGGAATGTGTTCTGAAACTCAAACCGAATCTTCTGCTTTAGAATATTTTTTCTAACTGCCTTAAAATGGAGCAGAGTTGATTCAGTCTTAAAAAATGTTTGCCCTGCACATGGGACCTTTCTGTGCTTTTTCTACTGAAACACTGATAGTATACAGTGATAATACTCACTCGCCATGTTGCATGATTTTTGCATAGAGTCAGAACCATAAAGCAGCATAATATGCTGACTTAGAGGAGACCCATCAGGATGAACAAGTCCAGCTCCTGCCTCTGTGCAGGACACCCCAAGAATCCCACCGTGTGCCTGAGTGCATTGTCCAAACTGACAGTTCATGTACTTTCTCTTCAAGTAGTTGGAAGAATGTTGTTGGCCCCACAAGGGCATGGTAGGTCAAGGTTTTGGCTCAGTCTACAAGTCTAAAAGGCTTTTCACTTAGTGAAGCCATAAAGAAACCTCCAGCTGGCTGGATGCCTCTCTTAAAAACACAAGTGTGGCCTTATTCTGAAATGATGCTCAGGGAAAGTTGTGCATGCCTCAGTGTCTTGGGATGAGAGGAGTAGGAGGGGGGCCTTTGCAGAGATTCCAGTGAAGCCAGGAAAGTCAGATGTTTGCATGAAAACACAGGGAATTTAATCTGATTGACTCAGAATTACTGTGAAAGGATAGAGTAAGACAAGGGAAGAGAAAGAAGGATGGCAGCAGAGAGCTTTTAACTTGAGATACGAAAGGAAATTAGGAAGGTGAGCAGAAATTTTTATTTCATTGCAAGCACAAAGCTCCTTTAGCTGTTAATGTGAGCTCTGAAATTGTGGAGCTTCATGCAGTGTTTCCCTTCCAGCAGAAGAGCACAGAGCTGAGTGCTGCCTGCATTGGGAGTGTTATGTACAGCTTTACTTTAGTGCCTTTCTGGGTCAGTGGCTCTCAAACAATGCCACACAGAGCTGCTTTAGTTGTGTTTGCATGAGTCAGTCTGTAAGTACTGACACTTCTCCCTGATCATAACCCAGTGTCCTAGAGAATCTGCAGGCTTTTCTGACTGATAATCTCAAAGCATTTGTGGTGTTCCTTGAACTCAGGTTGGTTGATCATGGGTACCTTTTTTCAGATGCCATTCTTCCTTAACAATTCAACCAGAGTCAGACTGTTGACTTCAAAAAATCAAGTAAAATTAGGCAGCCAAGTCCTTGTACTTTTAGCATTGAAAGAATTGATAATGCTCTCCTCAGATTGTTCTGGCACTACTCTCTCAGTAGCCACAATCTAGGCATTATGTACAGTAGGATCAAGGAACTGCATCATTTGTAGTCTTTCAAAATAGGTTTGTGCAGCAGATTGTTTTACCTGTGCATGCCAGAAAACATAAAGGAAGAGGAATGATAGAGTAAAATAGTGTATTTAAATATACTTCCCAAGCAAGCATATATGGTAGTGGAGACTTCTTTGGGTGGATCAGGTTTTTGTTTCTGTATGTGGGAAGGTTTGGTGATGGTTTGAGCATTTATACAGTCAACCTCAGTGACAATTGGGAGCCCCGAGGGAGGAGGGAACAGTCTGTTCAACATTTGTGTATTCCTCATCAACTGACTGCACCTGCAATCTTAATCATGAGCAATCAGGTATTTGGGCATTTTGGAAAGTAGTAGCAGTGAGGAGCAGAGCTTGAGAAGGCTCTGTGGAAAGAGAAAGAAGGCTATCATTCCTGAAGTGTGAGGAAAATCCCTGAAGATATGTCTGTTTCTGAGCATTGGCTAAGCTGAATTGGGGCTGAACACTAAGCAAGCATGTAAAAAGTAATTGGGTAGGAAGTTTTAATTTCTTCTTTCCCTTCACTCCCCTAAAAGCATGATTTTTTTTTTGGAACCTATTTTCTTTGTCCCATGTAAATAAAGCAGGTGTGGATACAGGCAATCTGCAACAAGTCTTGCCCAATTTGGTTTCAAGGTATTATATTTATTCTTCGAGATCTGGATTTCATTCAGCTCTGTGTGTTTGTATCCATGAAAACTATCTGTAATTTTTTACTCGGTTAATTGGATTGATTATTTCTTTTTATTATACATTCTTTTCTGTACAGCCAGCTGTAGTATGCCACTTTTTGGGCATCTTGGAGGTTACTACTATGAACTTCAAAGTGCATATGAAGAAAGTTGCTTAAACAGCAGATTTACATTGAATTATGGGCAAAACCCTATTTTCTTTATTGCAGCGTGTCTTTGCCATCATATAAAATGTGTTTTATATGTTATGTTTGTGAATAGATTTTTGGCTTAATTGGTTTCCTCCTTTATAAAAATGAACAATGTTAATTCTAGTTTGAATTCATTCCTTAGTGGTGGGGATGAGTCGTAATTTAGAATTGCAGATTCATATCATTATAGGCTCATGGGTGAGGCTAAGCAAGGAGCTGTTTCTATTTCTTTTCCCAACAGCATCTGAGATATTGGAGGAATCTGCTCTGCAATGTAGAGTGCGTGTCATTTATGTTAAAAGACAGAGATAAAAGTAGGTATAAGGAGCCTGAAGAGGCAACACTGTCCAGATCAAATCCTGACAGTGCTAAAGGAAAGTCGACAGGCTTCTAGCTTAGTTTTCTTTATTTAATGGAAGAATAAAATGAGAGAAGCAAATTATTCTCTTCCTCTTCATATTCTCCATGGTAGCTGTCAGCTTCGCTGGGGGTCACCATTCAGGTACAAAACCTTTATGTAGCTTTTGGTTGATATTAAGTTCGTTCCTGTAGGATTTGGGCACCTATGTGTTTTCAGGCTATCTGGAAACATAACACATGATTGTCTTTCATTAATTTGGTTGTTTCCTGCTTTTTTTTAATGCTATTTTTTTTTAAGATAGCAGTGGCTTTGTGACAGGTGCAGAGGGATAAGACATTGGTTGGTTTGACTATGTGAGCCATGGTCTACTAGGACCAGGAAAAGACAAGTACCAAACTAGGTGTCTTTAGTCCTTTTGGGTACTCTTAATTTGGAATGCTTTGAGGAGGATTAGCCTAAACAAGCCATTAGCAGAATTGTTTAAATGATCTGAATGGGGTGAAAGGTTTACAGTGCTGTACTACTTTAACCGGTAATTCAGAGAATCCTCAGTGCTATCAACTTAATTACAGCATAGCTGCCAGTAGGCAGTGGCTCTGTGGCAGGATGGAAACTGACAGTCATTTGAGATTTATCTATCTAATACATAAATCATAGTTGTTCCTTCTTCAAGACTCTTCTTTGCTTGTTAAGGAACAGTCGCAAACAAAGGGTGGGATGGGAGAGGGAGGGGGAATAGTAGCAATGGAATTTAATCAGCTGAGAAGGCTGCATCCTTCCTACCACCTGATGAGAGCAAATACAAATGAGAACTAGGAGAGATCTTTTTGAAATATTGTAGTCATTCCCCCTTTCTTTACAAATTTCTTCTCACAAAGGTGGCATGATTTCAGCTGCTAGGTTGCAGCACTGGGAAGAAGGCTACTGATAGCTTTTTCCCCGTTGACCTTGATTGCAGTTGGTTTGCTTTTTTGCTTGTCCGGTGGCCTACAGCTAAGCTGATAGCAGGGAAGAAAAGGGCAGAGGCAAAGACAGCATTACTCTTTGAACACTTCACCACTTGTATTGGCCTTTCTGAAAATCAGCCTGCTGAAGCAGTCGGGGCCATGGGCATTTCAGAGCAGCACAGTTGCAAGCAAGCGCAGCCATGCTGGAGGCAGACAGGGACTGGGCCACCTGCCCTTTAGGCTCATAGGGAGGAATCCTTTCCTTTGTGCATAGGCAAGGCGATGCCCCATAAGGACATGTAAGATCTGAAGAAGGGCATTGGATGAATGATGAACTGTACTAAGCCATTTGCTTAACATTATCAAAGTGATCGTAAAACCGTGGAATAATCCAAGTTGGAAGGGACCCACAAGTATAATCAAAGTCCAGCTTCTGGCCCTGCACAGGAGAGCCCCAAGAATCACATCACAGGGCCTGTGAATGTTAGCCAGACACTTCTTGAGCTCTGACTGCCTGGGTGCTTCTCCTTGATGCTTCTCCTTCATCAGATGGTTCTGCCTTTTTCTTCTGTTGTGAAAAATTTGCTGGTGAATTACTTTGAAGACAGCCCTCATACTGGAGACGAGGGAGAGGGTGGAATTTTGGCAATCAGATCTAGAACTTTGAAAATTAGACTGCTTTCTCTTGTGAACAATACAAGTTCACTTGAGAACTTCAGTGTGTCTCAGAAAACATTTCCCTTCCTAAACCAATCCTGCTGGATGTATGTGAATGAGTAATAAAGGAACTATCACAGAATGGAAGGGGCCTCAAAGATCATCTCATTCCAACCCCTCTGCCATGGACAGGGACACCTTCCACTAGACCAGGTTGCTCGGGGCCCCATCCAACCTGGCCTTGAACACTTCCAAGGATGGGACCATCCCCAGATTCTCTGAGCAACCTGTCACAGTGCCTCACCACTCTCACAGTAAAGAATTTCCTCCTACTATCTGTTTGAAGCCATTCCCCCATGTCTTGTCACTACATTCCCTTGTAAGTAGTTTCTCTCTGTTTCTTATAGACTTCCTTCAGGTACTGGAAGGCCACAATTAGGTCACCCCAAAGTCTTCTCTTTTCCAGGCTGAATAGTCCTAGTTCTCTGAGGTTTTGCTCACAGCAAAGTGCTCCATCCCTCTAATCATCTTGGTGGTCCCCCACCTTTTGGACTTGCTCCAACAGGTTGATGTCCTTCCTGTACTGGGTGTTCCAGAGCTGGATGCAGCATTTCAGGTGAAGTCTCAAGTAAATATGTTAAGGTAAATGTATTCATGTGTTTTGTTGTCCGATGTCCTTAATTAACTATTTCAAGTATATCCTTGCTGCCTAGTTTCCATTTCTTTCACTTCTTTGGAGATTCTGGCAGTGAATGCAGTTTTCTGCATGGTCCTTTTTCTTGAGCATTTTCAGTTTCTGACAGTAATATTTTCTGATAATTGTTCATTGGTTTCAGTCATTCCCAGATAGCTTCGTCTTTCCTCTTCTCCTTCTCTATTTATATTTTCCTTTTTTCCAGTTTGATTGCTGCAGTCCATCCATACTTACCTCCTATAACCACTAGAAAGCCAATCCTGTCTTTGTTCATCTGTTTGCAGCTTTGAACTGTGAAGCTGCACAATTCTTATAAAGTATTTGTTGAAGAAATACAGACCTTAGGTGGCTATGGCTTTTATTCTGAATTCTATTTTTTTACAGAAATTAACTAAAATTTCCACCATTTGGTAAGTAGGGCTTTCTATTCTGTGTCCTACTCTCTATTTCTATATTTCTTTTTCTTCTCATATTCCTGTATATATTTGCATATTTTGACTATATCAAGGTATATTCTCTTTTCCCCGTGTATGTTTTATCATTATATATTTTCACCGTGCTTTGTGCTTTTAAAATGATTAATATTTTTGAGCTAAGGGCAGTCTTGTTTCTTTGGTGTAATTACTGCAAAGACATACAGGGTAGAACTTCTGTCTGCCTAGTGTGACTTGGATTGTTTGCTCAGACTAAGGATAAGATCTTCATGGGAAAATAGTTCTGCCTGGTTGGGCTCCCATGTGAATACTATTCTTCTGACTAAGAGGACCCTGTTATATTTGATTAGTGTAAATATTAAGGTTTTTATGCTTAAAAAACCAAGCACCCTTCTCATTTTCCTGAAAGCTGTTTTATCTCGTAATGGTGAAGGGGGACCACACACGTGCTCTCATATGTGTCATGGGATTTCCAGGCAGCATCTGTTATACTGAGATTTGGCCTTTATAATGGAGTAGAAAAGTAAAGTGAAACTTCCAGTGTGACTGGTGTTTGAAGAAATAAAACTGTCAAGAATACAAATGTCGCTGCTTATTGAGTCTTTGTGTGGTGCACACCCTGACTAGCAGGAACTCCTGCAGGAGCCTGCCTGGCTGGCACACAAGCTCCTGAGCTTTCCCACTCCACTGTTATGGCTGGTAAATTTGCAAGTAAATAAAAACATGGGAAAAGATATGATGCTTCTAGAGTTAATGACATCCTTCCAAAATCACTTAATTGTGTGCTAGGCAGAGTTTCGTTTCCATTAGTAAATGCTTTGATGCCTAGAGATGAAATGTGGGGGTGCCTCTTGTGTTCAGCATTTGGGAGCTGGTATTAAGCAGCTGTTCATAATGGTGGTAATGTACACTTTGTGCTGAGGGCTTTGCAGATATACAGATCTGTTTGTTTCTCAGGGATGACATAGGCACGAGAGTATGTATGGAGGAGGGAAATGGGAAATCGTTAGGTAAATTTTGCCACCTCACTTGGCTTTCTGTGGAGATGACAACAGTCTCATCCCTTTCATGTTGCTTTAAACCACTCCTTTAATTGAGGTTCTGTAAAATAAATCTTGTCGTGAAATCAGATTTGGCCAATTCTAGTCTCATTCTACTGATAGATTTTTGTGTCTGGTTGATAATATTGTTCTGTTCTTTGTGTTTAATGACTTATCAATTATTGCATTCAGTTTAAATTCCCTGTTACGCCATTCAGCTGGCATCAGATTCTGCCCCCTTCTTACCAGGCTCTGTTGCATTTCTGCTTGTATCTGTTTTGATGTGCCTTAGTGGAAAACTGGCACAAAGAGCAGTTTCTTCACCTCCTTCCTATGACAGTTTTCTGAGTTTCTGTAATCAAGAGTAAGTGGAATTTTTAAAAGCTGAAGACAAAATTATTTGAAACTTGTGTTCCTCTCTGAGTGTCTCCCCCTGCATTTGCTATCTGCTAATCTTTTTGGGTTTTTTCATGTTTTCTGTATTCTGGAAAGTAAAATCAACTAGATCAGAGTCATACTTTATCTTGTCCAAATCAGCACTTTGGTAATAGTTTACACCAGAGTACAAGATACTTTGCAGTGAGACAGAGAGCCAACCCCTATGGGAAATTTCTGTTAAATGCTAGTAGTTGGATGTTGGTCTCTCTGCTTGTGTGGGTCTTAGCAACTACCATGAGGGTAGAATTTTATAACTTCTGCTAATAATTAACTTCCTAATTTGACTGTTTTTCTCACAGGATTGTACTGTGAAAAAATAATTTCTTTAGTCATCTCTTCTTTTTAAGGTGAAATCAAACATTCACATCTTCTGTAGTTTAGTTGTTTTGTGGTTTCATCGGGCTGTTCTGATGTTTACCCTGGTGTTTTGGGATCTGCGGAGGCCAGGCATGCAGGGCTTCTTTTTCTGCTTTCTCAAACTATTAAGTGAAGGAAGATAAGAATTATGGATGAAAAGAAAAGAGAAAAATTGTGTCCTGCAGAAGGGTAGGTGTTTTTTTTTACTAAACTAATCTTTATCTAACCAGGAAAAAGGAGAAACTTTTGGTCTTGTAATTATGTGAGGAAGGCAGAGAGCTGGGTGTGCTTCATTATATTTACAGGCAGGGCAAGTGTGGTTCTGGTTGTAGAAGTATTAAAGATTATTGGAAACTCAAAGGTCAGAATTTTTGCTGAATCAGGGTCTGTGTGAAGTGAAAGGCTACAGAGGTACCTGATGTGAAAGATCTGACTTCAGAAGCTGTCCAACAGGTATAGTAAAATTATAGTAGTCTAGTCTCTGCCCTCCCTCGGGGTGTTGGTGACTCTTGAGACACCCTCCCTGGCCAGCTGCTCTGTGTGCCTGTCTCAGTGTGTGTGTACACACGCGCGCACATACGTTTCCTGAGCTTCAGCTGGCTTCACAGAGTGCTTCCATCCCTGTGATCGCCAGCCAGGCAGAGGCGTGGAGGAGGGTGTGACTCCCTCCTTGGGGTGCCTTGTTTTTATTTCACAGTATACCTAATTTTGAAGGCTTTGGGAATAGACTACACAGACTTTGTCACACCATTGAAGTTTTACTGAACTGATTTAGCTGTGGCTAAGACAAAATAAGGTAACATCTTATAGTTTGCTTTGTTGGTTGTTTCAAAGACAACAATATTAATGAACAGGTGTGAGAAATCTCATTCAGATTGTGCTGGCATTTCCAGTTCTCTCAGCTCATAGTGAATTTGCTTGTTCTGTGAACTTTCTTTTTCCTTTGTGGTTCGAAATCCAGGTTCCTGGTTTGTTGACTGGGGGAATTTTCCCCTCCCTGCATTTTTCATTTCTCATCTTGCCTCACTCTTTCTCACTCTTGCATAGTTGAGCTTGCTGCAGTGTGCAGTGCAGCCCTGTATCATTGTCTAGTCATTGCCAACATGGCTGTTGTCATGGCCTCAGTCTGTCCTCATGCCCTGTTTAGTGTAATGTAATCATTACCTTGGTTGTGGAGAGCGAAGGTGCTCCTGCTAAGTAAATGTTTACCAACACTGCTGAAGGCTAACGTTAGGGAAGAGAGAGAGGGAAAGATTGTTTTAATTTTTTTTTTGTCTCTTTATATATTTTAAAACAGAACCTTGTTCCTGAGTGAAGCAACTGATGAGTATTTTCCTTCACCAGACTGTGATCGAAGGTAGGTGCACAATTGTTAACATTTTTATGGACTGACATATCCAGATTTGGTGAGGGGAAGGCCTCAAGTCCTCCTGAGCAGTCTCATGTCAGAAAAGAGACACGAATTAGGAAGAGGCTAGACTACTTTGCTGCAGTGTGAAGTTGCACTCTATTTAATGTCTCTATAAAGAGTTGCAGAAGAAACAACTTCATGTCTCTGGTCTTCAGTTTTACAGTTGTCAGGTGGCAGATGAGTTAATTTAGATCAGGAAGGAATTCCTGATGCAGTTCTGGGACTGCGAGACTGTGATAGGACGGGTTGTTGCTTACTGCTAAATATTACTTTATTTAGATGGAGTTACTACTTCCATACCTTCTGGGTAAAATTTGGGGCAATGTCATTCATTATCCATTAACTCTGCCTTTGAAAAGAAATGGGAAGGATGTGGGCTAAAAAGCTTTTAAAGTTTCAGATTTTGCATTTCACTGAGTCTCTGACCCATGCATAACAGCTGTAAGATCCCTTTGGGAATAACTATTTACGTTGCTCCCAGCATACTGAAACTGCATTCATGACTTAAACACACAGGAAATATCATAAATGCAATTAAAAATTAAAAATAGAAATACTGGATTGGTCAAAATTCTGTGCTGAAGGAAAGGAGTCCTACTTTTTTTTCCCCCCTCATTTCTGTCTGGATGAATAGTGAGGGAAGGTTATTCTTGTGGAGTTTATTTAGTATATATGTTTGAATACTGGGCTCTAATGTAGCAAAAAAAAGCACTGTTCTGCCAAGTTGTCTGATGAAAAACCTGCAGAGATTCAGCCTCCTATAATATTTACAATTTTTAGGTGCTAATATACTTACAAAAATGTTAATCCTGTTTTAGGAAAGTGGAAGTCCCTACAATCCGTGCAGTAGAAAGACAGATGATGTGGTCCAGTGAAAGGTTCTTGGTTTTTTTTCTTGGAAAGAACAGAGATTATTTAGTTTTGTATGTGTGCTGAACAAATCTGATTTAATTACTTTTTCATGCCTTACAAGAGTGCTGTGTGGATTTCTCGGATTGCTTTATATGAGTAGACCACTATGGCTTTAACTGTGCAGGAAAATCGGGGACAGAGAAGGGAGGATGGAACAGCTCATTACTTAGGCAAGTAGCCTGGGTTTGTAGAAAGGAGATTGCAGAGCTGGTGCTTCGGCTGAGTTCCAGTGTACAGTAGCTGAAGTGGTGAGGAAAGATGGATATGCCGAAACAAGGACTTGGGGCTCTTTCAGCCCTACACATGCTACAATTATAAATTCCTTTGTATGTCAACCAGAAGCTGAATTTTACCTGAATTTTCCTGTCAAGGCTCTGATACTGTTGCCCAAATGAAAGATTTCTTCCCGGGCTGATTTCCACCCAGGTCCTACTTTCTTTTGGCAGCCACTCGCACTGCAGCTTTATGCTTTTTCACAACCCTAACCCTGAGTTTTCTAGAGATACGTACACAAGAGTCCTTAGGCCTTGGTTGGATAAAAGGATTTTGGAAGAGAGGTATGACCTATGTAGTTGGTGTGGCCCTGTTATCATAGCTCATTCCACTGTGATTCAAATAGAAAATCTTGTCTCCTATAGACTTTTAATCAGTTTTGCAGGTGACGTTTGCAGAGAGACTAGTAAAGGAACAAAAATAATTTGAAATGTGTGATACATGTTTGTATACTTGCCATACATTCTTGTGAAGAGTAAACTGGTAGAGGAAGCTGCAGCTAAGTTTGCAAACTGAAGATTTTAAAAAGAATAAATTGCAAAAAAATTTTACATGGAATAGAATGAGTGTAGTGACCACATTAGCATTCTACTCAGCTTGAATAGCGATGTACTTCCAGAGACATTTGGTGTAATTTTCACACGTGAAATTGATAGATATTTATAATAAGTTAAAGAGTAAAAGTATTAGTGGAACGCTTCATGTGTTCTACTAGTGTCAATGTGTATGTGACATCATGGCTAGAAGAGCAAAGGGAGAGCAATTTTTGACTTAAGGTAGAGCCACAGTAAATTACTACTACACCACTGATTTCATTGACACAAAGGGTAGAAAATGAGTAAGACAGCAGAAGTGTAGAAATTATAGGAGATGGAAAGGGGACCATGCAGTTAGAGTATACAGCCAGGTAGTCCATGCAGAATCCACTTCACTCTACATAAAAACAGAGTTATTGGAAAATTTAAGTTGTTATTATTATTAATTTAAAAGTGGAATTTAAGCTTTCCTTGTACTAGTATGTGGTTAGTTCATCCTTAGCAATACTTACTTATTGCTTAAGACTAATGTCTTAATGATTCCTGCCTATGCCAGCAGTATCTCACAGTTAAATTACAGAAAGTGAGTGCCAAAATGCCTGTAGCATACTTTTCAAAAAACATTTATTTTCCCAAAAGTCTGTATTTTCCTGTGAGATATCTCAACTCTGTTCAGTTGTAGCAGAAACAGAGGGGCAAATAACATCCTTTCTATTATATTTTAACTTTTTCTGGTTCCTAACTTTGTCTGTTATGTTAGTTCTAATAAAGATTTGTCTGCCAGGTCAGTCACCTTTGCAGTCACCAGTTCTTCATCTCCATGTCTGGAGCAGGTTGCAGTAAGCCAGTTCCTCTGAAACTTTGTGGAATTGAGCTAATATTATCAAAGAGGTGCTGTCATTGAAACATCTCCAGACGTGTGCTAGTTTATTTAAATAGTGTCTTCGTGACATTGTGCCACATTTATTCAATAGGGATGAATTCTAGTGCTTGGACAGGATTTAGTTTTAAACATTTTAATTAGCTTATTGGTCTGAAGTTCGAGAGCTGGCACATTCATAGTGGATTTTTGCCAGTTACAATTTACATCATTTTTAAGGACTGGCAGTTGCTGAAGATGAGTCTGTCAAGTGTTAAAGATTAATACAAGAATTAATTAACTATCTGAAATTGTAAGCACTATGAAGTGCAAAGACCTTGTAAGACTAGCAACCTGCCTAGCCATACCTACTAATCTCATTATCCTTTCCTCCATTTAAGCATACTTTGTCCCCAAGTGGGCCTTGGAGATCTGTGAGATAAAAAATGTGAGCACAACTGAACGGAAACAAAAAATTATTTACGAAGCAGAAGGGCATAACTTAGGGTGCTTTGTTGGGGGCATGTTCCTCCCTTCTGGATGTATCATTGTTTGTCAATTGAATGGCTTAACTCTGACCCTTTTTAACCTATTCATCATGCATTTTAAATGAATATCATGGCTGGGGAATGCTGTACTCAATATATTAAGAGCTTTTCCTCTCTCTTAACATGGAAGATGAAAAGTAACACATTATTGTTAGATTTTCTTCTATAAATGCAGATGCATATTCTTCCTTTCTTTCGCCTTCTCTCATAAAATGATTCATGTGCTTAATACATTACAAAATTTTGTTAGTCTCTCAGATTTTATTTACTGTGTCTGGTATTCAAGTTGTTGGTCCAAGGCCCGCAACAAACTGCCAAGGTCTGTCTAAAGGCCATTCTTAAAGGCTTCAGAAATCAACTTAGATTTTGATTATGGACAACTTGGAGGGCTTCCCAGAAAAGACCTGGGCAGTTGACAGTTAAGAGATGAATATTGCTTCCATTGATTTTTAAATTTGTTCCCACAACTGCTATGCACCAGCCTCTTGTGAGGTCACAGCACGAGCTAGGAGCTGAGGCAAGTCAGAAGGCAAGGGTGACCCCATTGCAGCAGTGCCACTACTGATGGGGCGTAGTTCCACAGGGTCTGAGCATGGCAGGCAGAGCTGGCTCCTAGTGACAGGGTTTGTTGACACTGCCAGCTAAGATGGGTTCCATCCAGGAGTTTAAGACATGGCTGGAGACAAAGCAGCAGCATGGGTCCAAAGGCCACCCAGGAGACAGGGCCAAAGACAGAACTGGTTTCAAATTACACCATATGTATGAGGGATCTCTCCAGAAGAAGAGCTTCCTACAGCCTAAGTCAATCCAGGAGATGAAGCCAGAGGCAGGGCTGCAGACAGGTATGCCTGCAGCAAAGTTCAGGCAGAGAGCAGGGGGCCAGGCCCAGCCTTGAATCAGGGTGCAGAGGGAGTGCATGGAGGTCCACTTGAGGCTAGTCCATGTCATCAATGGCTGATGGTGCCCTCAGGTACTTTAGTTCACCTTTAGTTCACCTCAGACACCTTTAGTTCCTTAATGGGATGAAAGGTTGCTTGTTCCCACTACTGCCATCCCACACAAATTTTAATTACATAACAGGTACCAATAACAAAGCCTCTTTGTTTCACTGAAGAAAAAGAAAAGAGTTTTCACTCACATGGTTATTCTGGCTTCAGGAATTGTTGCCTTGCTGGATAGGCACTCATTCCAAATGGGGTGGATAGTGGTTCACTTGTCTCCTGCTGTTAGAGACAGAGGTGTGTTTTTAGGATACAAACGTTTTGCTATTTGTTTGTTTTGTTTTCCCTCTTAATTCCAACATCAACTACAACCAGAGTAGCAAGAAGGACCTTTTCAAGAACCACTCTTGTTTTCTATTTCACTGCCAGGACCAAAAAAAAAAAAAAAAAAAAAAAAGGATAATATGACATAGCTGTCTTTGATTGAATTTCAGGTAGGGTAGATTTCACCAGTGGCAACAAGATCTGTGAACAGGGTAGACTGGGGATGGGGAGAGTGTGTGTGTGACTGAAGAACTTGGTTGAGTAATTCTTACTTGGCACTTTACCATAAACCATTCTAGATTTGTTATGTGTTTCTGTCTGGAGTTGAAGACAGAACTATCAGTGCTATTGCATCACGACTTACAAATAAGGCTTGATCAAGAAAAAAATGTCAAATAATGTAAGCTAAACAAGCACATGTCTTCCTATGTCTTGGTAGCCAGAACCATTTAGGCTTTGACTGTTTCTCAAATGTAGCAGTATGAAAAGCATAATAAACCTGAGGTATTTTGAAAAACACATAACAAAAACATACCCTTTGAGCATGGCAGGGCATGAAAAATGTGTTTTGTCCAGCTGTTTAAAGTCTTCATGAAAATTCAAGTAAACATTGTAGTATAGCTCAACAAATGAGAGGCATCTGAGAGGATTATCAAGTGTCCTGCTTTATGAATTAGGATTGCTTTATGAATTTTAGGATTTCAGTATATGTGTTAGCAGATTTGCATGGACAGTCGGATTTTGCTATTTTTTTATTTAAAGTTTCAAGATTGGGTTATTTACAATCTAAGGCCACTTAGCTGAAACATATTTACCTTGGTATCATGTGCTCTTTTAAGCTGATACAAAACACAGCAAGTAGTTTGGGTCTTATCACATCTTAGAAATTATGCAATTATACAGTATGACCCTGATGAGGTGGAAATACTGCAAATACTGTTAACGTATTTGTAAAAACCATGATTCTTTCCTAAGGTGTAGGGACTCTAAAAGACACCTTTCTTTTTCTGAGTTGTTAGTTCTGATTCTTAGATGAGTTTTCCAGATTATAGCTATTAGAAGTAGAGGAAAGATACTGACTGGTTGATAAATACTGCAGCAGGCATGATTTCAGCCAGTGACAGAAGAGGGACTTTCATCTGAATCATGACTAGATGTTTTGAATTTATTTTCAGTTTTCTGGGCATTACCCTCACAAAAATTGCTTTTTCAATCTGTTTTATTTCACAGATCTAAATAAAAGTACCTTATAAAGATACTGACACCTTTACACGGAATTAAAACTTCTGAGGATTGTCTTGATTTTCTTGGTAGTTTTTTCTCGGACCCGTCAGAAGTAGTCTGCTAATTCTGCTGGAGACCCACTGCTCTGGTGTTGTATAATTCTGCAGTTGTGCCTCTGCTGTATATGTGATTAAAATCCATTGAGTAGCAAATATCAAGGTGATGCAGTAGTGTCAGAAAGGCCTTGTATGTCACAGCAGTAGTGTCAGAAAGGCCTTGTATGTCACAGCACTGGGCATGTTATTGAAAGACCTACAGGGTTATCCCAATGACTGGGAAGTTGCCTGGAAGGAAAGACTGTCCTTAAATTGAGCAGAAGTAGAAACTGTTTGTTAGCTGGTAGCAATATCTGCAATTTCCCCCTTTATTTCCAGGGCTCTTTGGAAGCAATCACCACAAACTGACACTGTGCAGAGCTACATTATTGTGTTATGGCAGGGTAATTAGGACTGAACTGTAGAAAAATACCATTGAAATCTCAGCAGAACTACCTGCTAACATGAAGACATAATTAATGTACTTGCTCCTAAATGGTGCTTAACCTCAGTTGAGCTAAGTTGTTCCTCTGGTTGCCATTGATCTAGGGGGCACTGTGGAATAGTTGTGGGAATTGGTGGGGCATGGGAAAGGGAAGGAGGTTTGGTTAAGGAGGATGAAGAAGATGAAAGCTAGCCTTTGAGAGAAATACTGAAGTTGTGACTTTAGGCAGTGAGCAAAAGTTGTCTTCATGTATATGGAGCAGTAGTAATTCTTCTTTCTAATATTTTCTAAACTAATAGATTTGAAAAGATTACCAGCAAGTCTCCAGTAATCCCGATTCTCTATGAAACACTGGAGACTGGGGAAAGGTGTATTAAGTGTATGGTGGAAACCCATCAAGAAAATCTCAGTTATTGTAAAAACTGGTTCTTTGTTGTGTGGAGTCAGAATTTTCTGTCATCTTCCTGATTAGTGGAGTATCAAGAGGTTTCCAACATCTGCTGTTTGCATACTGCAGCTTGAATGGAAAGGGTTTATTTACTGGCATAGATGGGAGCTAAAAAATTTAATGGTTTTAGGTTATGATTCTATGAAAATTTTTGTCAGCATTATCCGTCTGCAGTTCACAAAGAGGCTTGCAGATTTGCAGTGCTGCATTGTAGCATGACATGTATGTGAGACGATTTTTTTTTTTTTTTGAATGAGACAAAATAGAGAATTGTCTCCTCTCTTAGATGTGGAAACAACATTTTTCAAAGGTGCTCAACTTCCATTTATCTTTCATTGATTGATTAGAACAGCAGCTCTAGTTTTATGTGTGTAATCCTTATCCCTCAGCACCTCGTCTTTTATTCACTGCTTAGCAATAAATATCTTTGTGGCTATGTGCTTTCCTTTCTGACATATTTCAGTGCTTTTTTTTCCGGTTTGCTGATTAAATAAATGAATGAAGAATTTGTGGTTTTTTTTTTTTTTTGTAATATAAGGTAATCTAATGTTTTAGTAATATATTTTCTAGGATTAAAAAACACTGAGCAAATCTTTGTGCCATTGTAGGACAGAAAGAATACCTATTGTGTGCCTATTCGGAATGAGTTTTATTGTTAATTCAAAAGGAAAGTAATTTACTCTTAATAAACATTTTAAAACATTTTCTACCTTAGCTTCCAGGGTTTTTTTTTTGGTCCTGCCAAAACAATGAGACAGTAGGAAATATCTTTGAGGCAGACCTTAAAGCTGGACATTCTACAAAAGCAGGTTAAATCATAGTAGGTAAACCCAAGAGCCTGGTACTTGACCGTTGTTTCTGATTTTAGTTTTTCATTTGTTATTGTCAGGTTAAAATTTTTAGGAGGTGCTTTTTTCACTTTACAACAGAGATGAATCAGATGTACAGAGATGGCACTTGATGAATCAGTGAGATTCAGGCCTCTCCCAGAGTGCTCTCTACTACCCTGTAACATTCCATTGCATTAAGGTCGCCCTGTCTTACTACAGAAGTGTTTGCTGTGCACTGTCAACTCCTGTTGTAGGAGCTCCTCTAGAGATGTGTGCTAGTATGTCATCCTGTCTGAAAACCCTCTACTCCCGAACCCTGGCTGGGAAAGGATACAACTTTGAGCATACCTGGGGCATTGCATCTTTGAAGAGCAGAGTATGCTGCTGTGGTAGGAAGTGCCTCCTTTCCTGCCTGTCTCTCTGCTTCTCTACAGCAACGTTTCCTGTTACCTTTTGAAGTAGAGAGCCCCTCTTGTGCCAGGCTTTCAGGAGTTTAACTCCTGCCCCACCCCCCAACCATTGCTACCAAAAGTGCTTACACGGGGACAGAGCATAATCTGAGATTTATGTATTTGTTCTTTTAACATGTTAATTTTTTATTAGTGGTGCACAAGAAGGTGATTTTTCTTTGTCCCTCTGTAGATTTATTCCAGTCTCCAGATTCCAATAATAGTTTCTGAATATACATAGTTGATTTGCTCCCTGCACCGCCCCAAATGAGATCAGTTCCCTGAGTGAAGCTGCAAACCACATTAGGGCAAGAGAAGCAATTTACTGCTGCTGAATACATTTTCTGAGTGTAGTTTTTCTCATCTTGTCAGCTTGTCAGTCTAGAGGCATCCATAAACCCGTGACAGCTTCAGAAGATGAACTCTGGCAGCAGGCTGTCAGGGTGCCAGGCACTGATGTATATGGGCTCCCTTTTTTTGCTCTCCCCCTTTGCCTGCCTGCTTGCTTTCCCTCTGCCTGCCAGCTTCTCTCTTCTCTGTCTCCCTCTCCCTTCTCTTCCCCCACTCACTTCCCACCTCCCTCTACCTTATTGATGTGGGTTTAGGTGCTGCTGTTCTTGGTGGTGGTACCTTTTCGGTTTCCTCCTTCACTCTTGCCACTGGAACAAAAGGAGAGCTGGCTGCCCATGGTGCAGCACCTGCCTTTGCAGCCTGAGTAGTGACAGGGAGGAAAGTGGGGCGCTCTGCGTGCTCGCCTGCCTGCGCCAGCAGTGAGCTTGTTCAGTCACTTTGCTATAAATGCCTTTGAACTGCTGCCAGATCCCATTGTCTGCCGTGCGAATGGAGTTCAACGCCCCACCGTGATTAGATGCACAGTGTGTAAGAGGAGGAAGGAATGGAGGAGCTGTTCCCACCCTGAGTCGCATCTCGAATCTGCCGTGTGCCATGAGAAGCTGAGCACTGGACCATGCCTTCCTTTGCACACCATCTTCCTTACTTTGCTCTCATTGTTCCTGAGATTTCAGGGAGTGACATGGAAGCTTTTCAGAGAGGAGCCGCAATGCAAGATAGATTCTGGGGGGAAGGGAGCTGTGCTTTTGGATTGTTTACATGGGACTGTGCTTTGCCCACCGCCTACCTGTAGCTACACTATGGTGTAGCAGCTAGTCTTTAATGGTGCTTATGCTCAGCACTAATGTGCTCTTTTTAATAGCATGAATTTATTTACATTTTTCCATTTCCCTGTGCTTAGCATTACAGCATCCTTAGGTTAACAAAATGTGAGAGATTTTGGCAACACTGAGTAAAGGGAAGGCAGCCACTGGTACTAATGGTTTATCCATCTACCAACTGTGCAGCCCAGCTGCCGTTCCCCAGAAAGGCCAGCTCACTGTATGATTTTTGTGAAGACCAGCTCTCAGGCTTTCTTGCTTTCCATTTGTCTCTGTGTCTTTCCTTGGGTTGCTGACTGTTTGACCTTTTTGGATAGAGTAACTGCATGTAAGGATTTCACTTTTAAAGGTAGGAATTTGAATCTTTGTGCTTATCTTCGTTGTTCCTTGTCTAAGTGCTACCTAGGCTATTAGGAGAAAACAGTGTTTTCTTTCATGCCTTGCTGTTTGACTGCTTGTTAACCAGTCATTATCTGCAAGGACAATGCTTTCAGAGGAGGATGGAGGAGCTGCTATTCACCGACTGTATTAGGCAGTGCACTAAGTGGAGTTGGCAGGGCTTGTATCTCACACTGATATGCCTGCTATAGTTCCTTGCTCATTAAGCTCTTTGTTAGTTCCTTCTCCTCTGCCTCCCCCTGCTCTCCTTTTCCCTCCCCACAGAATGTCTCTGCATCTAACTTTGCTGCTGGGTTAAATTCATGTTCTGAAATGTGCTGGAGGAGCATGAAATCTGGCCTGTGATGAACTGGTGGCTCATAAATGCACTTGAGTAGCACAGGGAAGGTGGTTGTAGCTGCGCACGCCTTTGCCTAGGCTACTGATCATGATGCACTATGAATAGATACTCCCTTGAACCTTCATTGTCTTGGCTACCACACTGGTAGATGAAGAGATATCAGCAATATTGGTAATTGATGAAATCACTGTAAAGATCAGACCCATTATAGAGAACATTTAAAAAAATCAGATGACGCTTTATATGTTTTCTGAGGACTAAACCACAAATATTAGTGTTTTGTCACACAGCAATCTAAAATCTCATTTGCATCTTAAGAGCAAAGCTAGTTCTGTTTAGTTAATATTTAGCAAGATGAAAGCTTAGAAATGGAAATTTTTATACCTATTATTTTTCCTTTAACCACAGCCTAGTAAATGATGATCCTTTGGTTAACAGTGTGTTTGATTTCCATTATTTTTTTAGTTTCTTGGAAAAGAGATTCACTTGGAACATTGGGGGTTTTTCTGGTCATTAAGAAACTTCTTGATCCTTGAGCTGACATGTAGCTGCCATTCTCCTGGTCAAGGCACATTAAACAGAATTTGGGTCTTTGAAAATATTCTTTTATTAACCAGTCACATTCATGTCAGTAGTACAGATGCTTCTGAAATTTGGCCAGACACCGCAGATGTAGAAAGCAAGAGTATGTATGGCCTGGAGCATAGACTTGAGACTTTTCACCAGGCCTCTTTTCTTAATGGTCTTTGGTTTTTCATCTTAAAGTAACAAATATAAGTCAGGTGGTTAGCCTGCATTGTAAGCATCAGTGTCGACTGTTGCTGTCTAAAACCTGTCATCACAAATGTGGCTATATGGAAGAGGGGACAGTTTTCAATTAATTGCCTTCTTTACCCTTTCCCTTCACTCCCCAAATTCAGCTCATAAAGGATGAGGAAGGGTGATGGTCTCTGTTTAAGTGATGTCGTATGTTTTAGGTTAGCTAAAATTGCAGTGAGTTTTTTCCCATATTGTTTAAGGATGTGGCATTTCCATAAGCCATCCTGTTCAAGAATCCCAGACATATAAAGAAAAGGTATATTTTCACCATTTTCAAAGGTATATTTCAACAGGTTCCCAGAGAACCCTGTTGAAGGATTGCTGCTGACTCCAAAAATCTTAGATCTTACTTCACTGGAATTGTCAGACAGCCTCCCATGTGGCTTTTCAGCTTTGATGATTTGAAGGAAATTACTAAAAATGCAAATGATCTTCCAATAGAAACATTCTCTATTTCTCTAAGCCATTGGAAATGCTGTGTTAACTGTTCACCTTAGATGAAATATAACAAAGTTGTTAACCCTGCTGCTGTCCTTCCTGTGGGAGAGCAACGTTAGGCACAGTAAAATCCTGCAGTATGTCAGAGGCATTTCAGGAATACAGCAGCCGTTTGCCTCAAGGCACAATTAAGCTCACACTGCAAGGCCCCTGTTCAGCCTGGTGTTACCACTTGGGTATATATAGACATGTCCCTGTTGTTTAACCTCCTTTCACACCTGGACTTTGCTGAATTTTTCTTCCAGCAGGGTGAAGTGCCACTTATAGAGCAGAGCTGGACAGGAGCAGGTATTAGAGTAGTTATTGCTCTGTGGGGGCGCCTGTTTTCTGATGCTTCATGATGGAGTCACCTGGTGCACGAGTAGAAGCATTTAGTTATGTTTGAAAGCTGGGACTTTTGTCTTATTCTCTGCAACACTAAAAAGAAGATAATGGTTTCAATAACCTTGTTTCAAAAGAGACACTTGATAGTGCTCATTTGTAAAAAATGTTGGGTTGTTGGAAAATAGGGGAAGGATGTAAAGAAAGGTCTGCAGACTAAGCCTACTTGCACACATTATGATGAGCCCGGGCATAAAGTGAAAGGAAAACTCTGAGCTCTTCATTATCTAGTGCTCTCTTAGGGCAATAACAAATTCACTATAGAGTCAGCAAGCACTGCCTAGGGGCTTGTGGAGAGGGAGCACACATTGTTCTTAGAATATGGCTGGTGCTGGAATATTTCACTGCAAGTATGAAGCCACTTTTAATGCAAAATATTCCTCAAAGGAATTTGGTTTTGTAGCTTGCTATTTGAAAAGCTGCTTTCAGTCAATGTGATGCCTTCTTCCAAACAAAAGGCTGTGAAGTTAGGTATCGTATGAACATAGCATAGTCTTGCTTTTTCATACCCCTTATATGAACTGAGATTATGCAGAGACCCTCCTTTTTGGAACTGAAAAAACCCAAAGAGAGACGTTTAACCCTTTCTGCTTTAGTGTGTTGTAGCTTTTCAGGCTTTTTCTGGTGCTTAGTGACCACTCTATATTGTGTGCTTCATTTCAGAATAAGTAAATCATTTTTATACTGAAAATTCAAATGCAGAATATATTTGTGTGAAGGCCAAAGAGTCTTCCTGGGAAGAGGGACGGGAATGTGGGAGAGCACATAATAAAAACCTCCAGAGTCTCCCACTGATAGATTTTTTCATATGTATTTCTGTAAGGAGCAGGGAGGTAGAAGACAAGGTGTTACTTCTGAGGTGGAAGCATTCATGGCATTGATTCAGCCTGCAGATGTTACATCAGTTGGTGGACTACTCTCTTTAGCATTGTGGAGGGAAGTAGAACTCTCCCGTAGAAACAGAGGACTCCTATATGTCCTCTTTATTTGTATTCTTAGCAGAGTATTTGCAGAGTCCAAGGTGATTCTTCATATAAGCAGTTTGACCTAAAATAAACTCTGTCTTCCCCCTTTTCAATACATTAAATGTCACTGCCTGTAGTTTAACCTCTGAGGTGGCTCTTGTTGAATTAATGTGATTCCCATTTTGATGCAAATAACACCAGTGAAGGAAAGGAAATATATGACAGCCTGGAAAATGCAGGGGAAGAGAATTTTCACCCCTTCCGTGGAGCGGCCTTTATGTTGTCAGCAAACCAAGCTGAGTTACAGTCCTTCTGCTAATTGAGAACTGATGGAGAATTTTTGATTTTCCGTCTGTCTCAGATCCAGTTCTCTGGAGTGTTTGGAGTAGAACAGCAAGTAGTGGCAATCCCACCCATATCACTGTTTTGAAGTTTGTGTTTTACCCAGGTAACACCACGATACCAATTCATTCTGATACATTCACAAAGTGCTGTAGAGGCATTGATGCTCAGCATCTTTGTGTAATGTGATTCCCATTTTCCGGATGGAGTTCTGGAATGTGTAACCACGTCAAGGTAAAAGTGGAGTAAAGGATTGAAGTCAGCTAGGGAATTCATTACTCTTGAATTCCCTAGCATTTAGGATGATGTCTGGCTCTGTCCCAGAGAGTACATGAAGAAGTCTCATTGTCTCAAAGATTCTTTAAACCCATTTCTTCTGTTTGTGGACTGAATTTTACAGGCTTCATTTCTTTGTTGTATAAGAAAACAGCATGTCTTCCAAAAAGGTTTTACCTTTATATTTCTATATACCATATAGAAATATGGTAGCTCTAGTCTATCTATAATTCTATATTCTATAATTCTATATTCTAGCTACCAAATTAATTATATGAGAGTTAAGTAGACCAAATAATTGGAGTTAAAATTAATTTCAGTATTTTACTTCTAAAATTTTAAAATATGTTTATCATTATATATTTCAGTAATTTATTTTGGTGTTTTGTCTGCAATGAAAAAGGTAGGAAACTTCAGAGTTGGGATCCAGATTGCCTTTGCTCTCTCATTTGCAGCACTGTTGAGTGGAAAAAGGAGAAAAACATCATGTTTGGAAGTATAGTGTTAATCTGAGGCTATGAGAAAGCATTAATTATTTAGTTATAGTGTTGCTGCAAAGTCGAGTTTGAATTAATGGAATGCTAAATGCAGTTGTTTCTCTCCCATCACATACATGCACAAGATGTAGTGTTAAGTGATCTGAAAACTATTAAGTATCTGTTACTTCAGTGACATCAATTAGCACATTTGAACTTGGGATTTCAACATTAATGATGAAATTTCAGCATTTATAATGTTTCTTGAGATTATTCTTTAATTCAGGTAATCTAAACTGTCAGCTAACTAATACCACTTTTGTCTCTGTGTAGGACGTGTTTCACAATTGAAAGGGCAGAAAGCACTGTTGGAATGTAGTTGAGGCAACTTTACTCTTTACATAATGTAGCTCTAGCCTTCCATTGCTCCAGAACACTTTGTTCTGCACAAAGGGATGAATGCTGCAAGTACAGCAAGCATGTTAGGTTTTTCACAACCAAACCAGTAGTGCCTTTAGTCAGGATATGGATGCAGTGTGTCTGGAATATTGTGTGACATGGTGAATTTCAGAGGTCCAGATTGTATGAGCCCTCCTCTATCAGCATTAAACGCATAAGCTGTAAGCATGCTGGCCTGTATCTGGTGGAATTCGTCTTTGAAGATGAGTTATTGAGCCTTTTAGACTATGTTTCTTTTGGTTATTAGAAGAAACTATGTTTTTTTAAATGCAGGCAAGCTAGACCTAATGTCATAGGAAAATTCTGTCTTAAGCCACTATGTTTGTGCCTCCTTAAGCAATGTGAGCTGTCATTTTCTCTTAGTCCCCTCTGACACATTGTGTATCCCTCCAGTTGTCTCACCCTCCCACTCCCCTAGGGTTAGGGTTCTGAAAACCAAAAAGCCCAGAGCTCCAGGCACAGCGCAGCTGCAAAAGGCATCCCAAGGGGAACACAAAACTGCCACAACATGGCTTCCTTCACAGCTTTTTCCTTGGAACCAGCCTTAGCCCAAGGCTGCTTTTACTGCTCTGCCTAGGGTTGGGGTTACACTTTGCATCCTGGAACAGTTCCCCAGTCTCGGCTGCCAAGCCCTCCCTCCCTTTCTCTGTTCTTGTTAACCCATTTCTTCCAGAAATCGTTCCCACATTGTTTACTTGACTAATTGTCTCTCTTTTGTAGCCTTCCTTTCTTATATCTACTGTTCCGGGTCATGTTTCTTAATGTGGGATAGTACATATATGGCAAGATGGAGTGTATTTTCCCCTATTTTGAGCCTGTTTTCATTAGATGTTCATACAGTGATTAGTTATAAATTCCCCTTTTCATTTTGAGTGCAGAATTCTTCACGTAATTCGCTATTTTCTGTGTCCTGTTAAGAGCAGGCATATTTTATCTTAGCATAATTGCCGGGTTGTGGGGAGTAGTATCTGTATTACAGTAAATGCCATCAGCTAGACTGTCTGCATAGGCAAAGTTCAACTGTGTTGATCAACCTGCAGGAATGTGATTTAGGAAACACGGGGCTCTGGGCAAGCCAGGTGGTGCTCAGCAGTACTCCTGTCGCTGCACAGCTTCACTGCAGTGGTAATTATGCTGCCATGGCTGTTATTCCCTAGCATGGACAAGCTCACAGAGGCAGGCATGAGATGGATCTGCTTACTGTTTTTAAACCATTTTGTGTCTCTTTCTTTGTGGAACAAGTCTTTCCACAAAAACAAGCGCAAGACCCACCATACTAGTAGAAATACATGTTGGTAAATGATTACGTTGTTGTATGCAAGTGGTGGATCAAGTTACTGTGCTTTCTGCAATGCATTTTACAAACTGAGTATGCTGTACCAGGCTAGACTGAAAGAAATGTGCTCTCTGTCCTGCTGAAGACCTCGCCAGACAGGCAGACACACATTTCTACTTGGAGAGAATTTTTCTTTCCTGGCAATTCTCTTCTTTCTATTCCAACTGAGATAAGGCAATTGGATCACTGATTTTTTTTTTTTTTAAATTGTGATTTCCTGTATTCAGTTCACCTATTTGAACTAAGCTTAAAATTTATTAAGAAAGCCAGAGAATCCCTGAAAACATTTATGTTGTGTTCTACTAAGTTTCATAATCAACAGTGTTCTGAATGCTTCTTTTTTCTTGTCCTACTTCTGATATCATCTGTCCTTATCTCTTACTGCTACATGTGAAACAGAAATAGTTTCATAATTGTTTTATCCTAAAACTTATAAAAACTAGCAAAATGGCACAGACGAACTCCATTATTTTGACTCAAAGGTTAAACATGTTTTTTCATAATCAGAAGCTATACATAAACTTAGTATTTAATTTCCTCATGGAAGAAAATTTTCATGCTTCAACACATAACATTTTCCATGTTAATAATAAAAAATTAATCCATTTTTCAGTAATTTATTGCATTTCATTGGGCATTTTACTACTACCTGTAAATTTGGGGGAAGAGTCCCCAAGATAGCGGAGTTATTCTCCAAAACCTATAATTGAGCACCTTGCAGTTTTCAATATCCAGATCAGTTTAATTCAGCTGTAGTCCAAAATATAGATCTATATTTTGCTCAAAACTCTTGAGCTTTCCTGACAAAACTTCAGTTTTATCAGAGGGTAGAATTGATTGCAAATACGGCAGCTTTTTTCCTGAGTTGTCCTGGGTAGTGTTAATTAAGATGTTAATGAGGTCCTGGACTTAATTCTGCATGAATGAATATTTTAAGGATGCAGTACTTCATGGCAGAAAAAATCCTACTGGTAAACAGTTGACTAATTAAAAATGTAAGAATATAGCACCCACTCTAGTAATTAAGTCTAGAAAATGGGAGAAAGACTAAAAGCTAGTGGCATGTAATTACAGTACAGTTTAAAATTAATATCTTTGAGATGTAAAAGAGTTTCTTTTTTGTGAGTTGATTTTCTAAAAACAAGGAAGAAACAAGGGGAAACAGAAGGTATAGGGTTGAAATTATTGTTGTTTGTGTAGTGAGCATGGCATAGTGTAGGGTATGGAAATAAGTGTGCATTGCCTGTGATTTTGTAACAATTGCAAACACAGATGGTTTGAGAGAAAGTTAAATCCTTCCACCCACATGAAGACAGGGAAGTCTAACAATAGTCACAACTTTTAATCACCCTGTTTCTCCAGCAGTCTCTGTCCTCCTGTCTCTTATACATCCTTTGTCTATGGAAAAGTAACAGCGTGTGAAGCTGCTGTGGGGCCCATCAAGGCCATAAGGACTGCACTAGGCTGGTGCTGCCTCACCCTACCGTGCAGGGGGCTCCATCCACCCTCTCCTGGCACAGGCAGCATCCTCAGCAGCAACACCCAAAGAGCACAACTACCGAGGCAGGCAGTGATGGCTGCCAGGTTCAGCCTGGAATCCAGTCACCAGGTGAGCGCACAATGATCCATCAGGTCAGCAAGGCAGAGTGTACTTGTAGCCTGGCCTAATCTCAGGTGCAGCTCGCAGCTCGGGAAGTGCAAGCTGGTCAGGGCATTCAGAGGCTGTTGGTGGGTGAAGTGCCCCCATTGAGATCTATTTCTGCCCTAATGCCTGTGAAAAAGCAAATCATGACTTTTCATTTCCCAGATGGCTGTGAAGGCTTGGAGAGGACAGTAGAGCACTTTGGATTTGCTCCTGTCTTGTAAAAACCAGGCCTCCAAACAGTTCTCTCACCCAGCCTGGGTAATCTTCGCACACCTCAATTCATGCCTTTTTCACTCACTTTTCTTCCCATTGTTTGTTTTCACTCTTCTTGCCTGGCCAGATTTATAGTTTGCTTATATCACTTTTGGCTCTCTTTTTCTTTCTCTTCTTTTTTTCTTTTTTTCCTTTTTTAAATTTAGAAGTTTTTTTCTTTTTTTTTTTTTTTTTTTAAACAGGAGTTTGCATTGTGTTAAGAGCTGTCTTGCAAAAGACAAGCCAGCAAAAATGCAAATATTTTGTTTTCTGAGTCCGGGAGACTTACTGATTTCAATCACACTAAGAGAACTGGATAATTAGATGCTGCAAAGGCTGGGAGATATGCCATGAACGTTACTCTGGGTGTAGATCTTGTGAGTAGAACATCTCAGTTGAGGGCAGGCAGGAGGGCGCTGCTGTACACAGCTGGGGAACATGTTCTTTTATGCGCAGCACATTCTGACCCTGAATTTTAGTGCAAATACACCAGAAACAGGTGAGCACAAGAACTCAAGAGCTTTCCTGAGGTTTTAAGATTTGATAGAGCGTACTTAATGTTTTCTTCTAGTGTCAGTTGGGTAAACTTTCAGTGTCATGGTATTAAACCTGTTCCCTAATGTCATACATTCCTAGATAAAACTGATTGTAAAATATTATCTCCTATGTGTTATGTGACAGGAGGAAGCAACTGAATATAGAACATCAGCCTCTTTTAATTAAGGTGAAATTTTCTAAGTCCTCATAGGAAGAATGGCTAGGCTGCTTTCATAGCAATTACAGATAAACTTTCATCATATATATTCTATATTAAGACACTTTAACTCTGACTGACACGGAATTTTCTTGGGTTTGCCAGTTTGACTGTATTTCACCACTTGATTAAGTTACTTAGGAAAAATCACCAGAGAAGATGTTTTGCTTTCTGCAGCAGAATAGTTGATCTGAATTGTGATAAGCAAGGAGCATGAGAGAATGGAAATGTGATTCTTGTCCATATCTAATGCGGAAGGAACTGCATCTATTTCCTGTTCCCATAGCTAAGCTGGAGATGTTCTGCCGTGATAGAGCATACGTGTTGATCCCTGATGAAAACAGGAGGCTGAAGATGGTGTATTCCCTCCCTTTGGGGTGACTGAAAATTTGCTTGTGGGAGATTGTAGAGCAGCTTGGACTGCCTTTGTGTTGCAGGGCTCTAGCCTGCACTGTCTTTGCCTTTCTGTCCCACAGCTCTGCGTCTCTGGGTGCAGAGAGGAGCTGCTGTCTCATTATCCCCTGCTGTGGGAAAAGGGTGGGGATCAGAGTGGGCATAAACTTATGTGTAAGGAAAGGCACAAAACAGAAGGAGAGGAATGGCCAGAATGAAACTGCTGTTCTTCTGGTGGCCTGATCCCTACACTTGAAAGGCTCAGTACCACGCAAAATGAAGCAATGGATCCTTGCCTTCAGTTATCTCTGAGGAAAGTGCCTCCTTTGTCTCCGGTGAGCAGTTGCATTACAGAGACCTGTGCATCCCCAGAGCAGTTAACATCCCCCTAGCTGGTGGAAAGCTCTGACTTGTGGGATGACTTCCACTGCTATAATACCTGTAGTCTTTCTTTTTCATTTCAGCAGAGGTGTGCTGCTGCCAAGCTACCTATTATTTCTATCAAGCAGCATCAGTGACTGCTGAAGGCTGAAATTTTATTTATTTGGTTTTTTAACAGTTCTTCAGGTTCCTTACTTGCAGATCCACTCTTTGAGCAGGCTGAAAATACAAGACAACAAACTGTTTTCCTTTCCCAAATTTGTCCTTTGCTGAGGCTGTGAAACTTGTTGAGGCTTGTGGTTTTGACGTTTAACTTGAGAGAATGCCCCATTGTAAAAGCTTGCTTTGGAAAATAAGGTCAGTTGTAATGACCCTAAGCAGTGAGTGTGTTATGATGGGGAGAAGGTAGGGAGCTGAAAACGAGATTTCCTCGAAGCTCTTATGAGGAGGACCTTTTTGTTTTCAGGGGAAGGGACTGGTTGCTAACAGGCAATACTGGGCCATGCCTCTGTCACTGGCATGTGAAGAAGTAAACCTATTGTTTTATTTCTTTTTGTAATATAAAAGAGCAAGGGAACAAAGATCTGCTGCAAAGCTATCTATTATGTACCCAAACACCAAGAACCTTGCAGGAGTCCTGGGATCTCTGTGCACCCTCTACGGAGCTCGCCTGGAGCCGGCCTCTCCAAGATCTCTGCCTTCATGTTGTCTTCAGACTTCATTGCACTGGCACAAGGGTAAATTCGTGGCTGCAGTTTGGTTTCCACCAGGTTAGGATGAGAGGAGTGCATGCAGATCTGTTTAGCATGGACTGCAGTTTGTTGCTCTTGCAGAAGATGTGAAGTTACTTACCTGTCTAGGAGTGGTAATAAAAGAATTAAAATAATTATTACTTCATCACACAGGTCATCCCCTCTTACATCAGACTGGCACATTTCAAGCCTGCTGGCTAACTGGCAGCTTTCTGGCTCAGCACAAGTCTGTATGAGAGGCTTTTCCCTGCATGGGGACTTGCCCAAGCAAAACACAGAGTTGGCTGGAGGCTGCAGCCCTGTCTGTCAGAGCAGCATGGGCGTTAGTGTTTCTTGCGTCTTTGATCTGAGTTTTGTATTCCTTAGGCAGTCTCTCATGGCAGGATTTGACTGGTAGTGCATGTTAGCCGAAACACATGGCCAGAGCCCAAAAATGAGCATGGCAGTTTCATTGCAATGTGGCTGTAATCTTCCCAATATTTTTTTTTTACCCAATATGTGAAATACAAGCAGCATTCATTCTCCTGAGCTTTCTACTGGTTCTTTTGCTGTGCGGCTTGCTGTGTTTTGCTGACACTATTTACCAGGTTCCCTCCTCTTTATGAGAGTGGGGCTCTACCTGGAGGTCTGGCATACAGATACCACCACAGACAAAGAGAAAGGGGCTGTGGTATCTCAGAATGGAGCAGGCTAATGAGGAATTTTGTGTCTTGATGACACCATTAAAGTGGAATGGGTTGGAAAATCAATCAGATTCCTTCTCTGATTACTGTGTAACTCAATTACTGCAGTCTCCCTGGAGCCCAAGGCAACAACCATCTCACAGGAAGTGCAGAAGAAAGGCCTCTGAAATAGAGCTATTGTGGACAAAGGCAAGATCTTGCTGCTGTGCATTCCAGACAGAGAGATTATATTATGAATAATGAAAAGGGCTGGGGAAATGTACTTGTGACACTGGGGTTTGGGTGGTAAGACCTTCTGTAGCTCAGCTAGGGATGCACTGACAGTTCTTGATAAAGATGTCAGATGATACCCAATATCTTCCATGTGCCTTGGCATGAGTGTACCAGAAGCTCCAAATAGTCATATTCTGGTCAGTGGTTTTGGGTAAGTGCTGGTCCTGAGCATTTGTACTGATCTCCCACAATCATTTCCAAGCACTGGAAATATCTGGAGATCAGATGTTAAAACCACAGGGTTGGGGTTGTTATCTTGCTTTCATATCACATCAGTTGCTATGTGGTTTAGCAGGTGATAATTCAAAAAGCAGTTTTTGTTTTACGTTAACACTGTATATCATTAGGAAACAGAACATCTAAGTTTGATGAAGCCTTTGTCTTAATGCTGGTGATCTGTGGGATATCTGACCTTACAGCTGATGTTCTCTGATTTAGAGATGCTTTTCTGGCAGGATGGGTGCCTGCTGAGCCTGCATCCTTGGACCTCTGAACATTCTTGCTGTGCATTCTGAGTGCCACCTCCCTCAATTCACACTGAGGCAGTCCTGGCAGGAGTTCAGAGTGGACCTCAATTTATCTAGAAACCTGGTTTTCTGTGGTGTTAGATTCCCAGGAGTCTGATGTCAAAAGAGGACACAGGTATTTTCTCTTCCTTTAAGAGGGAGTAATTTTCACTGTAATTCTTTTTTTTTTCTTTTCTTTCTCCAGCATAGATATTTCTCAGCTTTTTAGGTATGACTGGTTTCTAACAATTCTCTCGCCTTGTAATATAAATTTTGTTCAGTGTATATTTGTTTGTTGCCTTTTTTTTTTTCTCTTTTAGTTTGAGCCTAAACCAGCTGATGCAGTTCCCAAAGAAAGAAATGCATCCCGTGCCAGCTGGCGTGCCCTCTGGCTGTGAAGCCTTGTTAAAGAGATGGGAGCTGACAGATTCTTGAGCAGCAATCTGATACAGGCCTTTTTTTTTAAATTTGCTTTTTTGAGCTCACCCTTGTAACAAATGGGGGCTTGTTTGGGAGCTTCGCTAGAGGCTTGAATGGAATCATTGTTATCAAAACACTGCTGTGATTCAGAAGTGCCCAGCAAAGGGGGTTCTTCTCCCTGGTGCCCCTCAGCTGGGCACTGCAGGTGTGGCAGCCTAGCTTACACTCTGGTTTCATTCTTATTCTATGGAATAATCCAGTTGTCTTGTGATTTTCATCTTTGCACTGATAACTGGGAAACTGAAGCTACAGAACAAAACAGCGTCAGTTCAAAAGTTAAAGTTAAGTTGGAGAGATGAATTAGTCCAGCCAGGGAAGAGAAGTGTTTTCCATGTTGATGCTTTGGGGATAAAGAGTTGTAAAAGTAGAACCTTGCCAGGCTTTTGCATAAATCAACATCTTCTTGATTTTCTTACCTTTACCCTGGTGTTTAGATTACAAATTCTACCCCAGAAGCACTTGCTTGGAAATTCATAACACTTAAGCTCCTGAGTTCCTCTTTACATTATTTTCTCCTGCAAAAACAATTTTGTGTCTAATACATGTTAAGCTAGTGAATCTTTAAATCCAAAATAGTTTTTATGTTTCTGTTTTATTCAGTGGGATTGACAAGCAAAAGGAAGTTAGTTATTTGGGGAGGCAATAACTTGGAATTCCCAGGTTTCTCCATCAAAATTGACTATTATTGGAATCTGAGTGAAGTGTTCAGCATGAATTTGTTGCACAGGAGTAGAATGAAGATCACTTCTCATACATGCAGCATTGTGATATGCATGGAGCTGTGTATTACTCTGTCTTACAAGGAATTCACCTCATAAAAGAGATACAGCATTCTTTGTATGTTTCTCTTTTACCTCTCTCTGTCCTGCTGAATTCTGCCTCTTCTGGCTTCTGCCTCTCTGCAGCTTTGAAGCTGTAATGCCAAGCAGGAAGGTGGTAACTCTGGAGTCATCCCTGCAGAGTCAGTGAGATGGGAAGGGCTTGTTGTGGAGGTGGAAAGCTATTTTCCTGGCTGCTTTTGGAAGGTGGCACATGTTTTTGGTTACTATGCTGATACACTTGAATTCCTGGTGTATTGCAGGGACTGAACTTGACTTGAGAAGTCAGGTTGTATGTTCTGTCCAGGGAATCATATATTCAAAATCAGTAGCAAGAAAAAGAAGAAACTATACAAGTTCTGTTTTTTACATCTTTACATAGTTATTTCTCACTTTCTCTCCCCTGTCCTTTTTCCAGTAAAAAGTTAACAGTACGTAGAGACAAAACTGAAAGATAAGTTGTCTGTGTATTGTATTTGTAGTCACCCCCGTGGCAGGAAGGAATGATGAATCTGACTCCATGTTCTCAGAAAGATGATTAATTATTTTATGATACTGCATTATATTAAGGAATACTATACTAAAGAATACAGAAAGGATACTTAGAGAAGGCTAAAAACATAAAAATGAAAACTTGTGACTCTTTCCAGAGTCCCGACACAGCTTGGCACTGATTGGCCAAAGAGTGAAAACAACCCACGCCAGAAACCAATGAAACAATCACCTGTTGGATAAACAGTCTCCAAACACATTCCAAAGGAGCAAAACACAGGAGAAGCAAATGAGATAATTATTGTTTTCATTTCTCTCTGAGGCTTCTCGGCTTCCCAGGAGAAAAATCCTGGGCAAAGGGATTTTTCAGAAAATGTGAATGTGGCAGTCTGTGATGAAGAAAACACAGCTTATTGTTGCTGACTGAGCTGGATTTCTAAAGTCAGCTGTGTCATTACAGAAGGCCATTTGGGAATGGAGACCCCAGTCCATTTGGAATCTTGGTAACAGGGATAATTCTACCAAAAATCCTGATCCATCTGCTGTGTTGCAGTGCAGCCTTCAGTAAGTTTTGCCATGTCTCAGTTTCTCCAGTGGAAAATTATTTGTGTGTTATACTTTATATTGATAGTCTACAGCTATTCTGAAAGCCTCACCAGGGCTAAGGTTTCATTGTGCACTACACAAACCAGTCTCTGCTCTGCTGAGCTTAGAGCAGAGGTGTTGTTTGAGATAATACTTAATGATCATTGTAAGGTTTGTGTAAAGAGCACTCTGAGTCTCTTCCGTCTGCTGTCATAAAGTTAGCAGTATTATATCTCTTAACATAAAATCTGTTTGTGGTTTTTGTCTCTGCTTCAAGCTGCACCAACAGTTTGGAAAACAGCCCGGTGGGAGTCTTTAGAGTGGGACTTTTGGCCTCTTCTATGAACTGATATTTTCCCTGACTCAGAAGGACTTTTTTCCTTTTAGTAATACACATTACAAAATAAGCATCTGTCTCACAAGTAGTTCATTTTCTGGTGGAGCTGGTTGTTAGAAACCCCTGGTTTTACTATATAAGAAACTTACGTGTACCTTAAACTCAAAGACAAACTAGTCTTCTCATATTCTTTGTTGCATCAGAATGGTAGTAACAGAAAAGCTCAAGAATGGGAGGAATGGAGAAAGGATGAAGACATCTTCTAGTAATATTATATGTTATTGCTTTCTTGTGCCTCCTGGTGTTGCAAGCTGTGCCAGTTGTGCAGGTGGTTAGAGGGGTTGTATGTGGTGAAGCGCATCTGCAGGAGTTGGGGGGGTGACTAAAAAAGCTTTTTAAAGAAAAAAGGTGGTTTAATTTTTACAGAGAAGTCATCATGAGCATGACTGATTTGGTGAGCAGCATCTGCCACTGAGGGTGCTCTTGCATTGTTCTGGAAGAGGCAGCAGGTGTGCCCCAAAAAATGTGCTTGTATTCCAGGAAAGGCACCGGGGTATTGCTAGGGGTAGGTCACACTGGTGGTGGGAAAGAGAAGACTCCACTGTGAGTTTTACTTTTTTTTCAAACAAAGGAGAAATTTAGTTCTTTTCTCTGGTATTTGTTTTGGATTATTTGTTATTTGTTGGCTTTGTTAGGCACTTTTCCTGGAAAAATAGCAGCATATGGTGAAATAGTCTGCTGCCATGAACACAAAGCAGGAGGTGAGAGTTCATAACAAGAGGCTTTCATGTATTTGAGACCAACCCAAATTTATGTTGTGCTGTTGGTGATTTAAAACTGGCTTCATGTTCTTCAGTGTCTTACGAGAGAAGGCAATGAAGGTTTCAGGAAATGTTTCATCTCCAACTGCCACTGAATCACTTGGCAACCTTTAAGTGTGCAGTGTGTCCCCTGCCCTCTGTGCTGCCTGAGGAATGATGCCTCTCCAGAGCCGTATTTTGTGACCTCTGGAAGAAAGTGAGCTCCCAGGACAAATAGGGACAGCCTTGCAGAGAGTGCTCTCTCCTTCTCTTGTTAGCTTTGAAATATAGGCTAGAATAAAAGGGTTTTGTGTTTTCTATTCAGTGGCTTGCAGAGGGCTGCGGGAAGGCCAGGTACTTGGCTCTGTTTGCTGTAGTGTGTGAGACTCTCACCCAGGCTGAATGTTGAGTTGCTGTGCACTGTCAGGACCTTTCTTCCAAAGGCCATTTGGTTGTTCTGTCAAGCTCCAACATAAATGGGATGTGACACTTCCCAGGGACCAGACCTGCAGATGGGCAAGCGATGCTGCCGCCCTATCACCCCTCTAGTCCTGCCATTTCATCTTGAGCCTGTTAAATGCTGGAGTCATATTGAGAATTGACTTTCTCTTTTTAAATTGCAGGATGCAAAAAGGAGGTGCCATCATGTGAATGTGAAACACCTAAATGAGAAACAGAACACATGGGAAGGCTGAGCTGAAACTGCTTGTGCACAGAATGACAGACTGATTTGCTACTGGAGACGAGATTCTGGAAACCTGGTTCTTCCTGAGACTTCTGAGTGAGAGGAGAGGAGCCCGAGGAAGCACACAAAAGAGCAATGGGAATTGAGGGCCATGGTTACCTGAGATAAATGGCAAATCTCTGGGAGTCTCGCCTTGTAGCTGTTTGCTTTAGCTTTTTCTCTCTCTGCAGCTGCACTTTCTTTTTTGTGAGCTGCTGCTGGGCACTGCCACGGCACCACTGGAGATTCCAAGCGCGACGTGGGTCCGGAGCGTGAGGAGGGGGTGAGCCACCCGCCTCACCATGATTCAGCTGTGGAAAGTGGTGCGGCACGTGCGACAGCTGGAGCTCCACAGATTGATCCTGCTGCTCATTGCCTTCAGCCTGATCTCCATGTGCATCCTGGCTTATTACGTCACTAACAGTCCCAAAATCAAGGAGCCACCACCCCTGCCCTTCAGTGACTGCAGCAGCCAGCACCGCATCCTGATCCCACCGCAAGCCAGCTGGAGGCTCACCAAGTCTGTGGACACGTCGCGCACAGATCCTGTGGTGCTCGTCTTTGTGGAAAGCATTTACTCCCAGCTGGGGCAGGAAATCGTGGCCATCCTGGAATCCAGCCGGTTCAAATACAGGACAGAGATCGCCCCTGGCAAAGGCGATATGCCCACCCTGACAGACAAAGATAGAGGACGCTATGCTCTAATTATCTATGAGAACATTCTTAAATATGTGAATCTAGATGCTTGGAACCGAGAGCTGCTAGACAAGTACTGTGTAGAGTATGGAGTGGGAATTATAGGCTTTTTCAAAGCTAATGAGAACAGCCTGCTCAGTGCACAGCTCAAGGGTTTCCCCCTTTTCCTACATTCCAACTTGGGGCTGCGGGACTATCACATCAATCCTAGTGCTCCCCTGCTCTATGTCACCCGGGCTAATGAGGTGGAGCAGGGTCCTCTGCCTGGTGATGACTGGACTGTGTTTCAGTCAAACCACAGCACCTATGAGCCAGTGCTGTTGGCCAGCACGAAATCCTCGGAGTCCATTCCTCACCTGGCCACTCACAAAGCATTGCATGCCACAGTGATGCAGGACTTGGGTCTGCATGATGGGATCCAGCGGGTTCTCTTCGGCAATAACCTCAATTTTTGGCTGCACAAACTCATTTTTGTGGATGCCATTGCTTACTTGACCGGCAAACGCCTCTGTCTGACACTTGATCGCTATATCCTTGTTGACATCGATGATATATTTGTGGGAAAAGAGGGCACTCGCATGAAAGTGTCTGATGTAGAGGTAAAATCCTAGAGTAGAGACCTCCAGAAGTTCTAGACAGATTTATGGTGTGCGTGGTATACTAGGAAAGTCAAGATTGCATTTAATTTGAGGGGAAGCATTGATTGCTGCAATCGTACTCATACAGAGAATTAGCCTGCAAAGATGCTGAGGCACTGTGTGTGATGCTCTCAACAGTTTTGCAGGTTTAAATGGAGCACTTTAGGAGCTGGCCTCTCTCAGTTTAAGAGGAAGGCGCCTGTGGTTGTCTATCCTGTCTTCTCTTCGATGTAAGGAACAAGTATATGCAGGTTTCCTATGCCAACCTATTTGTAGCTGTAAACTCTGCTGTTCAAAAGGAAAAAGCGAGTTGTGTTAGAAGAGAACAGAAGAACGTGTATATTATTATTTGTGATGTGTTTAAGCTGTATGTATTATATTGCAAAAGTGTAGGCCAGTCCATGCGGTATAAACTCATATAGTCTATATTTTAGCCATATAGCTTTTCAACACACAACTAAATTGGGAAAGGAAGGGTTTTCTCTTACCCTTTGCACCCTCCTCATGTCTGTCACCAGCAGCTCTCATCCTTGAGGGAATATCAACAAATTCACCAGAGAAACATGGTCAGACCAAGCCTTCATGAGAACCATCTCTGTGGCCTTGTGATTGAGAGACATGCCAGCTCTGTGGTTTGCTTTCCTTGGCACTTCCTAGAATAATACAGGAAGGACCTATTAGGAAAGGTTATGGGTAAGAGACAGATTTTGTAGAGGAGAGGGAACGGAGACAGGCAAAGATAAAAATAAGTAGGAAAAAGGTAACAAACTAAAGTGCTCCTTCTGATTCTCTGTGTCCTGGAAAGCAATGATGAAGTGTTCTGTTAAGTCTGTGATCCGTGTGCATGTGATGTTTCATGGAGCCAAGGACTTCCCTTTATATCTTCCCTATCAGTTGTGGTTTGTAGCCATTGAGGGAGGTGCACTGCCTGTTTCTCAGGTGTGCTGAGGTGTCCATAGGTACGTACTCTGGATTCCCATTCGCCACTTGCCCTCAGGTGCGTCCTGGATGGTACTAGCCATGATGGTGGTAAGCTTGTGACAGCAACTGCTTTAGCATGTTTCCAAAACAACTTCAAGGTGAAGCACCCTTTAAACTTACGTCTAAGGCACAAAATATTTGAGGCAAAGGTGTAAGAAGAATACTGTTGTAGAGGTTTGGCCCCTTACTCAGACCTTGTCTGTTGCATGTTCCCAAGAGCCCTCTTCCACCTCCCTAGGAGTCTTACCATCTTTTCTACATGTTTTATGCATCTGTGCAGCATATGTCTTAGTTCATCTCCAAGGTTTTAGGTTCAACATTTTATGTTTTGTATGTAGTATTTAAGGAAAATGCTAAAATTTTCGTCATTTCACTTCAGTGTCCTTGTGCTTTCAAGTGCTGAAATGTTCTGAAAGAGAATTTTTTTTTCTTTTTTTCCTTTTGTGAAGGATCACAATCTTATCTTGGTCCTAAGAAGGCCCTACACCCAGTAGTCCAAACCAGCAGAGATTCAGAGATTCTCACCTCTGTAGTGCTTGTGGAGGTTACAGACCCATGTGGGAAGGCAGGATAGGTGGTCAAAGCTCTTGGGAGCAAAGGCTGCTCCAGTGATGTTAAAAACAAACCCAGACAAGATTATTCCAAAAGATGCTTTGTTTGGGTTTTAACAGGGTGAAATGGAGGAATAATCTGTGATCAGTAAGCAGAGAATCTCAGGCAAAGCAGATAAAACCCAGATTTATCCATTTAAAAGAAGCTCTCTTGATTGCAAAGCCATGTGAGGTTAATGAATTTTGATTTTTTAAAAGCGAGAAATAACTACATGGATTTGTTGATAGTCTCTCACCATGGGGAGAGAAGGGGATATAATAGGAACAGAACAGCTGGCATTTTCTTTGGCCTTTTATATGAAAGCTCTGTTTCAGGGCTGATATCTCAACACACAGCTCCTTATCTCAAAGCTTAGATTACAGTGGTCAGGGTAGTGGTTTGAAGACTGGATGTTGTGTGAAGGTGTAAAATTGACTCTGCTGTCCCAGTGAGCCTCTTTGCCATATGCAGGTCCACATTCAGAGACCTTCCCAGACAAAATGACTATAAAAAGAAAGCACTGAATATAATTTGATCAAATGCATGCCCCTAGTACATGTCTTACACAAGAGAAATGTTTTTATTTGTGATGCTTAAAGGACAACTGAATAGCTTTCTTCTTTAACAAGAAGAAAAGGAATTATACTTGCTTTTGCTTTAAAGATGATAACAGTTGAGTTCCTGTTTCTGCTGAAAGGCTGCAGCAAGAGCTTGCAGTCCTCAATAGAAGTGGAACAGTTGGAAGTTGCACAAAGGAAATGTTTTTCCTTTGTAGAGTTTACCAGAGATTTCAGCTGCACATAATTAACAAAACTAAATCTCAGAGAATCCCTTCTCTTCTCAATTTATTCCACATTCAGTCTCTTCTAAAATCATAATCCTTGGAATTTACCAAACCTCCATGGAACTGGCCAACAAAGACAAGCCGTTTCTAATGCAAAAGGATCTGGCTTTTGTGATCCTTTCTGGTCATCTTTAGGTATGAGGAAAGAAGATTAAGTAGATGAGTTTTTGCCTCTTTTGCTGGTAATCTCTGCAAGGGCATAAATAGTGAACAATCATTGCAAGTGAGTCTGAGAGCAAGCTAAGTGAAAATCAAGGACAGTAATTTCATTTTGGATTATGAATGGTGAGGGTGCAGAAGAGAGAACCTAGTGAGGGTGACTGTCAGCCAGCTCTTGCTTTTCTAAATTGTAGAGGATGATCTTTCCTATAATTGAAGTACTCAGCAATTTTTAACTCCCTGATTCTAAGACTGCAGGGGAGGTAGACATACCAGTACCATGAGAGCTTTGTTTTTTGCCAGTGTTGTTTTGAGCTCTGCCAGTGCTACTGCTGGCTGGTAAGAAAACTGCAGGATCTCCTCCCAAGAATGTGCTGCCAGGGCAGTATCTGCCAAGACTGTGTTTCTGCCACATGTTCCTAGGATGGTTTGCATGAGCTGCATGCAGGTTTGAGAAGAGGCTGCAAAAGCACTCAGCTTTCTTCCTCCATGTTTTTATCATCTCTTTCTCTTCATTTGCCCATGTGCTGTTTTCTTACAGTCATGTTTTTTTCTTTTCTGATCATCTGACTCTCAGCCTTATTTACCCCTTTTCTTTTGCCTCTCGTTAGAGGGAGCTGAGATAGGTAACATTTAGGGTTTGTGTAGAACAACTAAATTCTCTGCAAACACTTCTGGAAGTTAAAAATGTCTTAGCTTAAAAGGCAAAGATGCATTAAGATTTAGCCTTGTAGTACTCCAATGCCAAGGACGCCCTGTTATCTTAGAAAAGGGTTTGTCTCTAAAGAAGCTCCCAATATGTCAGAGTGCTGTGACTTTCTCTGATTTCTTCCTCACTCCTAGAATCAGGAGAGATTTTATTTTCCCTGGATGACATCAAGAGTGACTGTTGAGGAAATCTTTGCAGATCTGTCAGTGAGATACAGATTTTTAATGTACTGCAACAAAAGGCACAATTTTAAATTGTTTTCCCCTAACATTTGCTTAGAAGTAAATATTTATTGTAATTTTATATTATTAAAAAGCCTTTTTTTAAAATGATGGGTATTGAACATCAGAGTGAAGCTTAGACATTTTTACCATTGTGTCCAGAATTGTGCCTTGAAATGTGGTTTTCTGTCACTTGGGCCTGCAGCATGGCTGCCACAGTTAAGTACTCAAGGCCACCAAAAATACAGGTTGTGCATGGCAGTGAATGCTCTGATAGACTGTGACAAGCGTGAAGCAGTCTGGCCTTGACGTGGCTTGAGAATTGCTGTGGCCAGCTGGGAATCTCTTTGGGGACCCATTCAGTACCTTGCTGGGGTGAGCCTTACAGAGCTTTAGCAGGGAGCACAGCTGGGGCAGGGGCCTTTCTGGCTAGTTAGTGGGCAAGCTTGGAAGGCTTTTTGAAATAAAAATAAAAACAATAAAATATAATAACAGATAAAAAGAGATACTTGGATGGATGGAGGGGCAGTTTTCCAGGGGAATAAAGTCTGCCTTTTGGAGGTGGGAGATAGCTTAAATGCTAGCTCTGACATACATAGCTAGTCTCTCATACCATATGAGCAACTGAACTTCTTAAATATGCAAAAGAAGATCTGTTCACATCTGGCTGGCTGTTTTCTCTCTTAAGGAGTAGCCTGCTCCACAACTCTTGATTGCCTTTTGTTTGAGTCTTAGAGCATATTATGGATGCAAAAGAAATACCGCTTGAATCACCTGTTAGATATGGTTAGTACTATCATATTCATCTTACTTTATGAAAGAGAGTGCAGAGAGAAGTGCCATCTTCCAGCCTCTTCCCACACCTGCATTATTGCATCTTACTACAGCTTACAGACCTCTTGGAACCAATGTGAAACCTGGGAACATGGAACACATAATGTGTTGAAACAAATGTTCACATATTGGCACCTTAGTCTCCTTTATCCTGTTCAGGGGAAAGACATTTCTTCAAACCTGTGCTGTGCCACCTCACAGCTGTGACTGTGACAAGGACCCAGCATCAGCAGAGGGATGGCACACAATAGACAATAAACTTGCCAGAAAGCAGGACTCCATAGGACTCCATAGTTTCTGAATTTCTGGGGCCCCCATAGTTCCTCCTTGTTCCCTCCCCAGACACAAAGGTTTGCAGCCTGCTGGAGCAGGGCTTTTTGGGATTTATTCTCAGACAGATGTGTTGTCATGGTAACCCCAGCCAGGCTTTAAATCTCTTTTCTGTGCAGAGGAATGCTAAGCCTCTTTACCGCTGTCTTTCCTCCCACCACTTTCCTACTCAAGCTTGGGGAACTGGATGTGCCTTTCAGGGCAGCAGAGGGAAATGTTGAGGCTTGGGACAGCTCTGGAGAAAGAAAAGAAAGTGGCACTTTCCTGTCTGAATTACTGGATGATGTGTTCAAGGTGCTGGTCCCAAATTTGAAGTGATCTTGTAAACCATCATCTGGACAGACAGATGTTTTTCCATTGACTTCCCATTGCCTGCTCTGGGTCTTGTACTGCAAAGTAGGCTTCAGCCGTCAGTTTTGCTGGCATGTCACTTTATAAAAGCACTGCCTGTATTTGTGATAGGTTCTGGAGATGTCACATGCCTTGCATTTATGAAATTACTGTTCTTGGGTGGGGACTGAGGTAAATATGTGGTAGGTAAGTGGCCATGGAAAAGCTGAAATCTTGAAATTTGTCCCAGGCTGCATTTGGTGTCACTGTTGTGTGGATGTGGGAATGAGGAACAGGCAGTGAAGTGTGTCTGTAGGGAAAAGTCTGAAAGCTTGGTTCCCTCATAGAGAAGCATTGAGAGTGTCTTGTAGCACTGCACATGTAATCTGTCTGTCTGTCTTCCCATCCTGCCACGGTAATGGACTGCCTGCCTTGAGTATAAAACTACTCAGCATATGTTTGAGGTGAATGGGTGATTGAAGTGAATTATAGAAGCCATTTTTAAATTAATGTGATGACCAGTGTTTGGTTAACACTGTTTTGATATATCAGTAGCAGCAGTGATTTGTCAGGTTATCCATAAGTTGATGTCAAGGCACCTCCATGGAATGAGAGTCTGTGAGTGCACGTTCACTGCTGAGGGAGTGGTGCACCCAAACAGGGCCTATGGAGCGTGAGCTATGTGAGGGCACCTTGCAGTGCTGTATTGTGCTCCTTGGGCCTGGGGAAGGGCAGCTGATGTAGGAAGATCTGTCCATCTTCCCTACATGGTTTGGTAGGTCTGTGTGCTTTCCCCAGAGTTATATTCTATGTTTCCTGTGTGATTACATCCAACCGAAGTCTGCTGTTGAGAGGCCATCACCTTCACCTTGGTGCAGCCACGGATCCATTACTTTCTGAGAAAAGCTATTATAATCTAAATAGCCCAGACAAGGACCGAGTCTGTCACCTGCCAACAGCCCTCCTGCCATCCCCTGTTTGATTGGGAATTCTCCCACAGGGAGATGCACCGGTGACATTTCCCAAAGCACACAGGTAGCAGCAGAGTGTTCATCTCACAGCTGCTCTCTTTTTATCGTTTTCCAGCAGAAGAAATTTTACTAGAATTGGTTTGTGTCCTACTTGTCTGTGACACACTGAGCCTCTGGGGATTGGTTTTTGGTTTGGTTTTATCTGTTAAGGCTGTGTGCTCTCTTACTCTGTACCCCGCTGGCCCCTGAGGTTTGTGGCACAAGGCACCTTCCCTTTGGTTAAAGCAATAACTTTGGACTTTTCAAGTAATTGCAAGTGAGCATGAGAGAACTTGTAGGAGATGCGAGGATTGTGAATGTTGGCTTTCCCACATTTTCTTCCCAAAATGCAGGAAATTTTTTCTCCTACAAAATTTTGGCACTTTCCGCTGTGGCAGGACTCGTTGCATAGGTAGTTCCGAGAATCCACCTTTCCTCTCTAAAGAAAAGCCCCCTCCCTTTGGATCACTTCGTTGCTGTTCATGATACTGACTTCTTTTCCTTCATCCGTGTACCATAGACTGCCCCATCCTCCTTTTCACTAGCACATAGACTGAGAAGGGGCAGAGTTTCATTAGCGAAGTCCCAGCCAACATGGGTGAGGAAGGGAGGAGCATTAAGGCTGAACCTGTAAAGTGTAAAAAATCTATTGCTTTCAAGTGAGATTTATTGTCCTTTTGCCTTAGGACAGACACTCTGGGTCCCTCACATTGAAGTGGAGAGGATGACCTGCCCGTGGTTTTAAAGAGGCATCATTTAGTACTGCAGTGCTACTTCAAGTAAAGGCTGTGTATGAAGAGCACTTATCTGCTCTGCTCCACTCCAAGGGAAACAATGCCTAAGCCCCATCTCCTGTAATGCCTCTTCAGACTCAATTGGGCACCAGTAGAACACAAAAACATATTACAGAGGAAAAAATATGAATATGAACATTTATTTTTCCTTTTGTTCAAACAGGCTTTACTGAGCACTCAGAATAAGCTGAGAACTTTAGTCCCAAATTTCACCTTCAACCTGGGCTTCTCAGGGAAATTCTACCACACAGGTAAGCCCCTGACACTCCTTTGTCTCAGCGCCTGCATACAGCACCCACCTTGGGGTGTGTGTTGTGTGCAATGCAGTAGAGAGAGCATGACTGTTGGAAGGGGATTAGCCACTGCTTTTAAACATTGAGCCCCTCTTCTGCCTTTTGATTTCGCACTTCCTTTTCTGCTTTCTGTAGGTACAGATGAGGAAGATGAAGGGGATGACATGCTGCTCAAGCACAGGAAAGAGTTCTGGTGGTTCCCTCACATGTGGAGTCACATGCAGCCTCATCTTTTCCACAATGTCACTGTGTTGGCTGAGCAGATGAAGCTGAACAAGCAGTTTGCTGTGGTAGGGAGCATTGCAGTTTATTTACTTTACAGTGCTAATCCTTAAACATTTTTCTCCTGGAATAGGTGTTTGGGCTGCACTGAACCCAAATATTAGTCTAGTATTTCAGCTGCATTTAAGCAAGGCAGTTCTGGAAGTTCAAATTGATGTGTAGCTCCTGGTGTCTTGAGGCAAGAAATACCATTCACATGCTTGCCTGTTCCATGGGAAATGTTTCCCAGCACCTGCATGGCCCCAGGCAGCTCTGCTATATTCTGGGGTGCAAATCCCAAGGCTCTTGTTTCCTGAGGTGTGAACTTGTAGCATTGCCATCCAAATGCAATTAATATACAAACTCTGGCAGTGAGCAAGCATTTCCTTTTCCATCCTTATTTAGTGTAATTCTGTAAGGAAGCCACCGGGTCAGTAGTATAAAATGCTCTGTCTGCTAACAGCCCTTCTTCTGGCCTTCCAGACAATGTGAAAGGAAGTTACTTATCTAGGAAGCACAGAGGAAATTCCCTGGGTTTTGGCAGAGGAGAGGGAAGCCTTGAACATCCTGCATTAATGGAACAATGTCTGTTTAATTCTTACAGCTCCGAGTTGAACATAGCATGCATGTTTCACTGAAAAACAATGTCCTCTTCACCTCTAGTTTGGTTCTTTTGATGGTAATCCTCTTGGGAATAACAGGCTGCTGTCTTGTGTTCCTGTGACACACATAGATTAGGAATGATCATGAATGCAGAGCACAGTCACAGCATTATAGAAACAATTTAGGCTCCTCCTTTTCCTGGTTAAATAACAATGCAGTCTTTTGCAAAGAGAGACAAAGCACAGAACACAATTACACATATTTAACATAAAACAGGCTAGCAGTCAGAAAAGGTTATTGCTTCATTTAGGGGCTCTGTTTTATCATACACCACCAGGGCAGAGCTGTCATCATTGATATTGTTACCAGAACCATTTAGTGGAATTAAAACCCAAGAAATCCGAAATTTCCTGTCATTTTAATGTAACTCCAGGCCCCATATCTTCACCTGCAATAGCCTCTTGCTCTTCGTCTGCTTTTCTTTGAATTGCTAGAGACAATACAAATTCCTGTCATCTTTCTTTTCTCTATATCAGTTAAGGAAATTTTGTTCTCCTTCTCTGGTGACTCACATCTAGGCATTGTGGAAGTGAGATGTGTCACTTAACAGCATTGATTAGTTTGTAGTAACCAGGGAACCTGACCTGAGGGTTCTGAATTAATCTGATCTGTCACAGCTGCAAGCTACAAGACCATTCTTACAGCAGCTATTACCGGTGCTGAATGTCCTTGTTGGTAGAGAATTGCCCTTCTATTTCTACAGATGCATAAAGCAAGAAGTATGAGCAGTATTTCAGGTTTCCCAATCCAGAGAGTTTTCGTGTTCCTCTGTCATCTTGCTCCAACTTGGATGTGTTGCTAAATATGATCCTTATTAAGGCTATTAGTTAAATACTGAATTATCAAGCTGTGTATTCTGCTTCCAGGAGCATGGGATTCCCACAGACTTGGGCTATGCTGTAGCCCCCCATCATTCTGGGGTTTATCCTGTCCACACACAGCTCTATGAAGCATGGAAGTCTGTTTGGAGCATCCAAGTAACGAGCACAGAGGAATACCCACACCTACGGCCTGCCCGGTACCGGCGTGGATTCATCCATAATGGAATCATGGTGAGCACAGCAGAGCCCACTTGCCTGCCCAGGGAATGGTCGTCTCATGACCTGCATCAGAGACATTAATCCTAATATCACCAGTGTTTCCAAAATCAGTAAGTGAGGCAAAGAAGAAAAACTTGGCTCAGGTCAGTTCTGTGTTTCTCAGAACAATTCAGGGGTCAATACTGAATGGAGAGCAAAACCAAGCCCTTCCAGACTAAATGGAAATCCCAGTGGCTTGTTCACAGTGTGATGAGTTAAGTGGTTGAGAGGAATAGCAAGCACCTATGTCACTTAACACCCTTTACTGCTTTTATTGATCCATAAAGTGCTGCTTTGACTCATTCTCACACAGATGCTGCTGCACCTGCCTCTTGTCTAACTTTGCTTTTTTCTGATATTGCCAGGTTCTGCCTCGACAGACCTGTGGTCTTTTTACTCACACTATCTTTTATAATGAATATCCTGGTGGCTCAAAGGAGTTGGACAAGAGCATTCGTGGTGGTGAACTCTTCCTGACAGTGCTTCTGAACCCAGTAAGTGCATCTGAAAGGGGAATTTGTGCACAGCTGCTTGATATGGGAAAGGACTAGATCTTGTTGGAGATTGTGTCACGCCCATCACAGTGTGGGTATCTCCAGTGTTTTGCTAAGGAGATGTGAAATGGAGGTCCAAGGAAGTACTTGCTGGTTAATGGTGCTTTGCTTTACACACTGCCAAGGGAGCCATCACAATTGTGTTGAGAACTGCAACACTGAGCAGACAGAAACCAGCCAGGGTGACATGCTGACCACGGGCCACAGCACAGGGGGTGTTACCTGGGCCGCTCTGTCTTCATGAATCACAAGTGAGATGTGCCTTGGCTCCTTCTGTTCCATGCACATCTGCTGCCTGCTGGCTTCTCCCCTGGCTGATGAGTTCTGTTCATAGTAATTGCTTTTGCTGGGCTTTCATTATGAAGTGTTCTCCCCTTTCTTTCAGTGTGCAAACACTTGAAATTATTTCTGTGTTCTGTTTTTGTGATGTAGCTGTTACACTAAGGCTTTTTTGAGATATGGGTCTAACAGAGGTGTTTCCTTTTCTTCAATGCTTGACAGTTTTATTAAGCCACTAAGCAAAGGTAGGACCTTCAATACCTGCAATCCCTTCTTAGAGCTGTGGACAGTAAATCACATGAGTTTCTCGCTTCCCACTGAGGCTGGGATGGTGTACTAAGAGGCAAGAGACAGAAAAAAACCTGGTTATTTTTAGAAAATTCTGAATGGGTAAAATAAAGACATGAAGTTTGGTAGCCCTTTCCAATCACAGATCACACTCCCTCCTATTTCTGCTTGTTGGCTGCAGCAGGAAGATATACTGCTCTTTTTGTTCGTAGAGTAACTGTCTCAGTTCCTGATGTGAATTTTTTCTTACTAAAGCTGATTTGACCCACAGCTGCTTGTCCTCCATTTCTCTGAATAGCCGTTGCCTTGAAAAGTTTAGACAATCATTTTAGAATTCCTGTTTTTGTAGTTACTCTTAGTAGTTACTCCTGTCTTTGTAGAATATAATAATGTTTAATCTCTTCTCATGGTTTCCACATTTCTGCCACCTTCCTTCTCCTTTGTACATCTTTTCCACCACTGCCTGAGTATGGACAGGGAGCCATGCAGGCAGATCTGGGAGCAAGTATGTTGGTTCTGGCTGGATTCCTAGGGGGGAACCCTGGACTACCAGTGCCAGTCCTTGAGTACTTGTTTGTGGGATTTTTTCATGTAACACCAGTGGCTCTGTTCACCATGATGTTTTCTTTCATTCCCTCTTTCTTTTGCACCTTGATTGCAGGGTTGAATATGCATAATATTATGAATAAGCTTTAGCCACTTTTGGTCAGGGCTGTAGAAGACCAGCAAATCAGAAAATCAACCTTTTTCCATCAGTGATCTTAATTTTTCCTTTGTCTCTTGCTTTTTCTAGTGTTTAGTAGAACTGACAGTGAAAAAACCCTCACAGTGTGCTCTGGGTGCACCCGGCAGACAGGCTGCAGTTGACAAACAGGCCTGGTGTTACTGAAGGTTAGCCTGTGACCAGCTCTGGCTTGTGTAGGATCTAAAGCAGCTGTGGGTCTATGACAGCCCCAGCTAAAAAGCTGTAGGAGTTTATACTTTCAGATCTGAAGCCAGTCTTCTGTCCCTATTGCCTGAGACAGAATTGTTTTCTTTACACACCACAACCAAACCTTCCTGCTTGATAAAAGTCTGGAGTAAGGAGGAGTTTGTTCTTTGCATTATGTATGGAGTGATCAGTCAGATGGAAAGAAACTGCTTTTTTCTCTTGACTGTTTCTTTCTGGGCTTGTGTTCCCATATGCTGGGTGAATTGCACTTTGCCCCACTCTGTAATTGTCAAATCTTGAAGCATGCAGAAACAGCCTCTATGAAAGTAAAGGCGTTAGGTTTCTCCAGGAAAACCAGTTGCTAGGCTGTAATCCAGAGATCTTTCCTGATCTAGGAGGCCCTGCCAAAGAATTAATAGAAACATAGTATCTAGAGCTACCCATTAAAATTTACTGATAAGATGTGATGGTCAAACTAGCTGGCAGTAATCTGTGATCCAAAAACAATTGAGGAAAATTGTGTTCTGGTACAGGATGAGCTTATTTGCCAGATTTACTGTTGGCTCTTTGTGGTGACTTAAAACTCTTTCAGGCACCTTCGGATGCTTCCCATGTTTACACTTCTGCTTCCTTTTGGCAGTGTAGCATTTCTCTGTGTCAGAGCAGAGTGCTGTGCTCTAAGCTCTTCTGGTGTTTGCATAGTGACTCAGACCTTGCATTCCTCTCCTTGCTGATAGAGACATCTCAGGGGCCTGATAGAAAGCTGGCCAGCTCTGCAGTCCCAGCAGTGATCCGTAGCAGACTTGGACCAGGCTCTTCCAGTCCTTCCCATTAAGTGACATGGAGGAGTCTCCAAGCCTGTATGTGTGTGATCAACTCCACAGTGCAAACAGAAGATGTTTGATCTTCTGACTATTGAACAAGGTCTGATGTCAAAATAGCTGTTGATCCTGGGCACAGGCTGATTGCTTCTCACAAACACTTCTGCTCACGCTGTGCTGACTGGTTACTGCTGTGCCCACAGCTGCTGTAATTGCAAGGGTTCTCAGACCCTTCTGTTTCTGTATGCTAGGCTCTCTGGGATCTTTGCTCTCGTCTTTTCTTAGTGTGAAAGGGAAATCACAGCACACTGACAGCAGAAGGGAAGGGAGAGGAGGGAGGTATTACTTCCAAGTCAGTCTGCAGAGTCAGTGGGTGTGGATGGGAAGAAGGGAGGGAGATGGCCCTTGAGTGTAGCTTATGTCAGAAGTACTGCTTGGAGCTGTTCTGGCAGCAGTAGCTGTGAGGGGGCAGAGCAGGCTGCCAGGCCTTGTTAACAGTGCACATGTTATAGGCCGTGACTGCACACTCGGAAGTCCAGGGAAATGGCTCATCGGGTTGGGTTTGTCTTTTCTTCTTCCAAATCCAGTTGCTTGTGACTGTTTGCAGGTTGCAGCATTACCTGTGTGAGCCATTTTACCAAATGTAGTCAGTCTTGAGACACAGTTGCTAACTTGGAGCATGTGCAGGCTGGTTTTTTATTCTGGAAATCTTGAAGGGGTCCCAGGTGGTCTCCTTTGTCCTCCCTACTGCAGTATTTGATTTGTGCCAGTGAGCCAGACTCCTCATACAGCAGATTTTTCCTCTACTTATTTCACCAGTAAGTCAAAGGGATGAGACATATTTTGCTGTCACGAACCTCCCTGATGTGTCCCAGAAAGGGGCAAAATACAACATGAGATGCATCCTTTTGCCACCATGCCTTGCAGTTACACAGATCTTCCTGTCCTCTGCTCTGTGTTGTATTTAGCACATCCTTCTTACATAACAGCACCGAGCGCATGCTGCTCTTTGAAGTGGAGGTGCCAGAGCCTGTCTGGCAGGGCCTCTCTGTCAGCTCAGTAGGGAACCAGAATTGAAAAACTCCCAGGCAGACAAACATGATAAATCTTGATCTCCACTTACTTTCCATGTGTCCCAGAGTCCTACCAGGGTTTTCTATTGCCTATCCAAAGATGCTGAGTTGTGAGGACCTTATGGACAGAATTAGATTTGTTTCATATGGCCTTGGGGATGGCTCAGGCACAAAGAGCTACTTTTTATCAGTACCTCTTCTCTTGCTGAGACCAGCCCATGTTGACACTGGGTAGAAGACTGAATTCAGACTTCCTCAGTGCCAGCATATGTCTTCATCCCAAGACCATCTGTCTCCTGCTTCCCCATTTTGCTCTTTTCCTACTGTGAGTGGGAAAGCCATTCCTGCCCCCTGCCAGGGAAGCCTGTCGTTGCCTCCTGACCTTACCTGGTGTCACCAGAATTGAACCCAGGACTGTACAGCAATGGGTGCCCCTGCTGTGACTGAGGTCATTTTCCCTCCCTGCACTTGCAGACAATGGGCAAGGAGTGCTAAATCAGCCATTCCTCCACTGGCCTCGGTGTTCTACTTTTCTTTTTCGAACTTCTAGCCAAGGTGTGGTTTATGTCTGGCAAAGAGCCGTTGTGTTATGGGCATGTTACTGGAATGCTGAATTCTACAGGACATATCAAAACCACACACTAGAGTTAAGCTGACAAGAGTCCTTCACACTCTTTTCCAGAAGTTAAAATAGTGAAAAACTGACAGGAGGAAAATGTATCTGCTTGAGGGAAGAGATGGCTTGGCACAACAGAGATAGTGCACAACCTCCTGAGCACTGCAGTGCTGAGGCAGCTGCCATGGCTGTTGAGTACCACTTTGCCCATGGATGTTAAAGTTTGGCAGGACATTTTTCAGGGGCTGCCTGTGCTGAAGGTTCTTGCAGGCTAAAACCGACCAACTGGTGTCTCTTTCTAGGTCAATATCCTACTGCAGTGTCTCTTTGCAGTCCCTGTTCAGATCCCCAGACACACCTGTTTATATTTTAAAGTGGGAGTTGCCAGTTGTTCCTTTACATTTGAGATGTCAACTCCAAAGAGAATGAAAGCTGATAGGCTGTGGGCCCAGGAAGGGCTCCTGTGACAACCATTCCTGTCTGTGTGGCCTGGCCTGCTGCCCTGCTGTTGCACACTCTGCAGCTCAAGAGGTTGCCCTGGTTGTGCCTTGGGGAGAGAAAGGGAAGCTCCTATTTTCCCATGAAAGTGAGTTTGCAAGGTTTTTGACTAGTAGGGAGTTACTGACAAAGCCTTGTTCACCTAAATGTCCTAGAGCCACTTGAATGGGATTTTGAAACTGTTCTGGACACAGATCCAGGGTTCAGTTACCATGACCCTGCACCATTCCCAGGGATTACTGAGAGGTCTGTGCCCCTCCTCTCCTGAGTTCTTCTTGTCTTCCAAGCACTGTTTCCTGACAGATGCACATTTGTCAGCCAAGACAGTCATGGCAGTCTGAGTTGTGAACAGCTTTTTGCTGACCATGGAATCAAGCTAGGCAGAAAAAATTCTGTTACCTGATTTACCAGTATCCCATGTCTTTTTTATTTTCAGATCAGCATCTTCATGACACACCTGTCCAACTATGGGAATGACCGTCTGGGACTGTACACTTTTGAGAGCCTGGTCAAGTTTGTGCAGTGCTGGACCAACCTTCGCCTGCAAACACTGCCTCCAGTCCAACTTGCAAAAAAGTACTTTGATATCTTCCCACAGGAGAAGAATCCCTTGTGGCAGGTGAGAAGGCAGCTTTTACTGCTCCTAGTGATTTTGTAAGAGGTGTATCCCACATATGAAGTATAGGAAGACTGCTGATTCAGGAGTGCAGAGTGGTAAAGCAAAAAGCTTTTAGGTTTAACTTTTGTGGCTTCAGGCTGCCTGTGGCAAATGGCAAGGTGGAAGGGATGGGGAGTAGGAGCAGTAGGACACAGTCACAGTGTGAGCTTAGGGACAGGGATTGACTGTCATACATGACCAGGGGCCAGCTTGCAGGCATTTGGGTCATTAAAGGGTTTGTATTAGAGCAAGCTGCTATGAAATGTAAAGTGTGCAAGCAAGAGCCCTGTTTGGTGCTGGAGGAGCTTGCAGGCATGTTAATGTGATTAATCTCAAAGTAATTTCACACTGCAGAATTCATGTTCATTAAATAAAAACACACTTATTCCATTTTATCCCAGTGCAGCAGCTCTCTGCATGGTAATGAGCAGATGAAATTAACTGAAGGTGATAGAGTTGTCTGTCTGCCAGAAGTTCACAGATGCTGAGCTGTGCTGTCATGGTGGCCCAGCCCATTATGGCTACATAGGGCAAGGCTGTGGTTAACACTCTCAGAGGGACTTTGGATCCCGTGTCACTGGAGCTTTTGAAAATTGTCCCCAGTGTTTTTACTTAACACTTGATGCCTGGCAGAGCAGCAGCGTGGCTCTGAAGTGTTCTTCATATGCTAATAGCATTTTCCCGAGAGATCTGGCCCTTCCAGCTTTTCCTCCCTTGCCATTAGCTTCTGTGGTAATGCTTAATCTCATCACTTGTGCTACAGAATCCCTGTGATGATAAAAGGCACAAGGATATCTGGTCAAAAGAGAAAACATGTGATCGACTCCCCAAGTTCCTCATCGTGGGACCTCAGAAAACTGGTAATGTTAATACTGTTATATAGATTGTGGCTTCCATCTCACTCTTGCAGAGAGCTGGGAAGGTCCGTGCTGTAGCTCTGTATGGCTGTCCCTTGCACAAGCTGCCAAATGGCCACAGAGGACATTTCAGACCATCTCAGATATGTTCTAACCTAAATCTGGCAAGTCTGTCAGTACTTTTCCCCCCGGCACTGTGCTTGGCTTGCCCTACCTGTTTTGGCTTTCCGTGTAAGCTCAGAGAACCTGTGACCTGAGTGTGTCACAAAACAGGCTGTCAGCAGCACTACGCACACACACTTAGCAAATGTTACAATTAATGTCCCCTAGTGCTTTTATTGCTGCAGATCTGTGCACCCACTGCATGCTCCATGTCACTGTCATTGGGAGGGAGAGAAACTCCTTTGTCTGATCTCTGTCACCACCTTTAAACTGCTGTGGCATTGTGGTTGGCAATGACATAGCTGTATATACTGTACTGATGAGTTCCCTTCTAGGCTGAAGAGAGAAAAATCTCTTCAGCTAAGACCAGGTCTTCAAGCCCTTGGCTTTCTGTGTAATGCAGTGCAACAGCAGTACCAACTATTCACAGCAAATGGTGATCCTGAACTTGGAACAAAGCTTGTCCCAGGAAAGCTGCTGTCCCCTGGCTGTGTCGCTGGGAAGCTCTGATGGTGTGTTCACAGCATGAACCCTCCTGTATCATGACCCAGGCTAGTTGCAGGTGGCTTAGTAAGAGTGGGGTAAAGGGAAAACATCTACAGCAAAAGCAGGACAAGGCATCTCTGGTGGAGTTCTCACCCCAGGACACTAATGTTGTCCCTAGCACACCTCCTGCCCAGGCCACCTCTTATGTGGCAGGTTTGTGTTCTGCCACATGATGGTGTGACTGTGCCACTGGCATGGGAGTAGCTGACATGGGTGGCAGATGTCTTGCAAAGGAGGCAGTTCAAATCGGCTGCATGAGTTAAAATGTGGATTGAACTTGACTGAGCAGTGCTTGGTGTCACTGCTGTTGTAACCTGCATGAGTTATGGGGTTGGTCAGCTACAAAGGAGAGGAGTGTGCCCATCTGGGAACTGTTTCTTGCAGTGTAGGTAAGCTTTTTATTCAGCCAAAGCATTGTGTGACCCAGGTCCCGTTAACTGGTTCCTGTTGCAGGCACAACAGCTGTGCACTTCTTCTTGACCATGCATCCAGCTGTCACCAGTAACTTCCCAAGTCCATCCACCTTTGAGGAGATCCAGTTTTTTAATGGCCCCAACTATCACAAAGGAATTGATTGGTAAGAGACCTGACACATGTTCTTCTGTGATATGGTGCACCCATGTTGCCTTCTCCCAAGCATCTCTGTATGTCCGCCTCGTACCCCTTAGCAGCTTCTCTGTTTCTGAACAGCTGTTTCCCTTGCTTTGCTCAGTGCATGCTTTCTGTTTTCCTGGTAACCCAGCTATGTAGTCCCAGGAGCAGCACAAGTAGTTTCTCATTTTACTGACACTTCACCAGGACAGCTGTAGGTATGATTTAGCTTTAAAAATTCAGCAAGTCTTTGTTGAATGCACTGCTGTCATGAAGTTACTTTTACTTTGACGTGCAAAACAGACAGCAGTGTTCTCACTACAAAGTTCTTCATGGTTTCAGAGTTAAAACACATAATACTGGAGGGGACAACCTCCCTGCTATTGTTTTCAGGTCTTGACACTTAGAACCACCACTGTGTTCCTTGTGCCGACTCCAGTATCCATATGCATACCTTGCTGTTTACATGGCAGGCAAATTCTGGCATCACCATGGCACTATTATGCCACTGTGTTTCCAGGGAGAGAAAGTTTAAAGCAGTAGCTTTGGCTGACAGTGGCACTGGCTTCCCTTGTGTGTGGCTCTGAGGAATGGCTGTGTGGCACAAAGACATTCTGGGATTTCTTTACCCAGGAGTTGTGGAAGATTGACTTCTCTAATCATTTAGGGGACTTTTGAAAAGATACTGGAAGATGGTTAGTACTTGAGCAGAGCTCACAGAAGTCAACCACTACAGAGCAGTTGCACTAGCTGACAGCTTAGAAAGTGAAGGCTTTTATGTGCATCCCCTGGAAAAGTCCATATTGATCTGAGTGCATGGATTGATCATGTGCAAGGAAAGAATCTTTGTATTTAACATGGAATTTGCGTTTGTTGCACAGCTTAGATTTGAGTACACATCAGCCTTCCAGTCCTTCACAGTCCCCAGCTCGCCTTACCCTCTTACCCTGTTAATCAAATATATTACAGTTTCCATGTTACCCATTCAACAAGCTCCTGTGAGGCAGGGCAGAACTCTTTACCCTGCACCTCAGGTATGGACTGAGGTACAAAGAGACAAATGCTTTAGACTGGTTTAAGCGGTTGGTGACAAGGCAGGCAGACGATTCTGGCCTTACTCTTGGACAAAATGCCTTTCCTGCTAAAGCTTGCATCTTGGACCTTACCCTCAGGTTTTTCCTTCCACTGCCCAGGGACTCGGGTAACACACTCTCAGCAAAATACTTTCTTACCTTTGTATCTTTTCTCAACTTTCTTTGTCATGTGCCACCATCCTTTTTTGAGTTACACCTCTGCTACATCTGCACTCCTTTGCTCATCCCCTGCATTACTGGGGAGGCGCAATTTTGCTGCAGCTGTATCTGTTAAAGAGGAGTAATGGCATCGTGGGGCTGTGCCTTTTCTTGTTGGGCCATGCTGCTCACCAGCATCGCATTTGTTTGGCAGGTACATGGAATTCTTTCCCATTCCTTCCAATGCCAGCACAGACTTCATGTTTGAGAAGAGTGCCAATTACTTTGACACAGAGGTGGTACCAAAACGTGGTGCAGCCCTTCTGCCTCGAGCCAAAATCATTACTGTTCTGATCAACCCTGCTGACCGAGCCTATTCGTGGTATCAGGTAACTTCCCTGCGCTGGGCTGGGGATAACGGCCACAGAGATATTTCAGTGGGGGGGAGGTTGAAAGCCCATGGATATGCTTCCCTAGAAGGAGGCAGGTTCTCCGCAGGGTGTGCACAGATTCACACACAGAGGCATTGGTGGGTGGCTGTGCTGAGTCATTGGGGTCTGCACTGAGACGCCTAAGGCGGAATCATGTTCCTGCTCCTGAATCCAGCTTGTGTTTTCAGCACCAGCGTGCTCACAATGACCCTGTGGCGCTCAATTACACCTTCTACCAAGTGATCTCTGCGAAGGCCCAGGCCCCGCAGGAGCTGCGCACCCTGCAGAGCCGATGCCTGTTCCCCGGCTGGTATTCCACTCACTTGGAGCGCTGGCTGACGTACTATCCCTCTGGGCAGGTAGGAGAGCTTCTTGTGGAGCCCCTTGCAGGCTTAGTGTAGAGGAGAGGGGAACAAACGGATTCATTAGCATGTACTCCCCCCATAATTTTAATTTTACCTTCTTTTTTGTCCGTTTGAAACAAAAGCCATGACTTCCTTTCTCCTGTTATGAGTGGGTAAGAAATCAGGCTTGAATACGCCAATTTTGAACTTTATTGTATTTGTAAAATGAAATGAATGCACGAGGATACTGTGATCTCCTAGAATGCTCCACAGTACTGGAAATTTCACCAAGAACAGCAGTGTTAGCACTCCCTCCCTTTCATCTTGGCAGTCTGCAGTCCAGGGACCTTTTTCAGGCCCAGAAGGTTTTCAGCCACTTGCTGTGGTTTTGTTGCTTTACAGAGAGGCTTGTGGACTCTGTCTCTTTTTAGTTCCCATGTTGTTCAGCTGTCTGCTGAAGGGAAAGTTCACTGTAGAGATGTCAGGACTTGGTGTTTTGTGTATAAATTTGCAAAAATGCAAATGAATAGACAGTGTAGACTATTTCAGTATCTAAATTCTGAAGAAATTTCTAAACTGTCTAAGATATCCATCTATCTATCTATCTATCTATCTATCTATCTATCTATCTATCTATCTATCTATCTATTTATCTATTTTTTATATTTTTATATATCTATATCTATATATATGTGATTACTGTGAGTCAGGATATGTTTTTTCAAGTTCTTTCTGCTGCTGGGATTATTCTTAGGACAGTCTGTAATCCAGCAGAGGTTTATAATGTCCATTTGGTCTCTTATTCTCTGCCAAAGCAGCAGAGTCTGAACTGTACATGACAGATCTGTCAAGACTATTCTTAGGCTTGTATGTCATTGCCTTACTATTCCTGGAGGTTATTGCTTGAGGAATGATGGAGCCAAACACACACCTCCTTGTTCTTACTGCAGGTCAGTCTTCAGTTCATGTCACTTTGCTCCATTCTGTTCTTTGGAGTAGATAATTTATTAGCACAAATGTTGTTCATTGTCTATGAGACACGTAACAGGAGAATACCTAACACAATGGCTGCTGACAATCTGTACATGCTGCTGCTGAGCCTTAGCACTTAGTTACAGGGCATTTGGCCAAAGACTTTATTAAGCAATACCTGTCTTGATGTACTGTTGTATGGTACTTGTGGCCCATATCATAACTTCTCTATCTCTGGTGACAAATGAGCCACATTCCCCCACTGTGTTGTTCTGGAACAGACAGATTTTGGCTGCTTGTTCTCACAGGCCAGGGCAGTTGGAGATGGAGGAAGCTCATGGATGTGCAAGCTGGCAGAGGCTAAAGCAACTGTTCTCATTTCAGCTTCTCGTTGTGGATGGTCAGGAGCTGAGACACAACCCTGCCTCTGTAATGGACAACATCCAGAAGTTCTTGGGAGTTACGCCGCTCTTCAACTACACTCAGGCCCTCAGGTAGGGAAAGAACTCTGTTTTGGGAGAATGCCCGTGATTGAAAGAATACTTCTTGTCTCTGATCACAAGATCTGCCAAGATTTCACAGTTATGCCTAACCCTAAAATTAGATTCAGATAGCATGAGATGCTTTGTGGAGACTGGAATCACACCTTGGTGTTTCCTGAAATTATAGGGGAAAGACAAGGTTCTGACACTGTCATGGAGAAGAATGAAGTTGTTCACAGCAGTAACTATCACATTTTTCCCATTTGGTCTTTGTGTTTCAGAAAAAGTGCTGGAATTATTAGCACTCCTTATGCTTTGTGTTATACCTGTATCTGACGAAAAGTAGAGGAGGTATGATAAAAAAATGTGTGACAGTCTGCTCATATCTTCATTCAGATGGAGATTAGGGCTGCACTGCACGGTTTTGAGGTAAAGAGACTGTTATTAGAGATGATGTGGATTTGATAGGTGCCCAGAGCTGTCTGAGGGAGCATTAGTAGCAGAGGCACCACCTCACTGCTACAGTTACAGGATGTTACTGAGCCATGACTGTGATCTTGCCCACACTGCATGTACAGTTAATCTGAATAGATTAAGTGCAGTTGAAGGTGTACTGTGGCGATACCAGTGTTCAGTGGAAACTCTGCAAGCCCACTGAAGATGCTGAATATTGTTCTTTGAAGCTGAAACCTGTTTTCACATCTTCTCTGCTGTCACAGCCTATGCCAGCTGAGGATGGTGGGTAGGGATGCATGCATGTAGACACAGAACAATTGCCCTTTCCTTTCACAGTAAAGACAGGACAACTAATTGTGTTCTCCCCCTACAGCTGTTTCCAAAGGGGTGGCATAAGCTCCTCAGGGGGAAGACAGATTTAGAAAAATGTCAGGTTACTTGAAAGCTTCACTTGCTGCAGCACATGTGCTGATGGTGAATGGAGTATCTACAGTAGAGGTACTGCTGGTACCCCTCAGCCAGGGTCAGAAAATAGATGGGATTTGTCAGCTTGCCCCCAGTTACTTCAGGGGACCTGCTCAAACCTCAAGCTCACCTTTGGCCAGCTGAAGGGACAGACCAGGCCAGATCCAGACATGGTTCCCAGCATTGCCTTATGCCTGTGTTTTAGCAAGAAAATAAACACTTGACTCTTAATAAACAGTCAGGGGATACTCTAATACTCAACTATAGTGAGGAGATTTAAAAGAATTTATGTACACCAAAAAACTGATTATTATCTTTCCCCCCAGCTCAACAGACAAATTGTGTAACCATGTTACATCTGAAATTTGCACAAAGCTGAAACTGTCATATTTGCAATAGATTTCTTGTCAAAGTAGTCCAGTGCTAAAACAATCCAAGGAACCAATATCACAAAATAAATAGGTAAAGCACTGAAACAGGAAATAATTATTATGTTACTTAATTTCTGCTGCTGCTAATTGGGTACGTGGCTGTATCTTTCAAAGATAAATGTCTTTTTCAGATTTGATGAAGCAAAAGGATTTTGGTGCCAGCTGCTAGATGGAGGAAAGACTAAATGCCTAGGAAAGAGTAAAGGAAGGAAATACCCTGATATGGATTCCTTGGTGAGTAGCTGTCTCAATCTCTTGGCAACAAGAGAAGTAGAAACATCTCGGCAAACCCACATGGATTTTCCTACCATCTGTCCTAGATGACCTGTGGAGGATGTGTTGTGGGGAACATCTTTCATGCTCATGTGGTCTGTTTTTTCCACACAGTCACGGCTCTTTCTAAGAGACTTCTACCGGGAGCACAACATTGAATTATCCAAGCTGATGAACAGACTGGGGCAGCCCCTTCCAACCTGGCTCAGAGAGGAACTGCAAAACTCCAGCTGGAGCTGAGAGGGACTCCCTGGCCCCCAGTGCCATTGGGATGTATGGTGCTCCAACGTGTGCTATGATGCCATCTCTTGTCAAGCCAAAACAACTGGACAAAGGAGCAGAGAATTTGCATGTGGAGCCTTGCCCCCACCCTTGGAAAGGGCTGCTGCCCTGACACGGCCTTGGGGCATAGAGTGCAAGTCACATTCTTGAGTATTAATGGTGTGCTACTACAATTCAACTTTTACTTACAGAAAGGATTTGAAATGCCTGCCCTACTTAGAGCTGGGGAGAGAGCAAAGTTAACACTTTGTGTGTTTTTAAATTACTTTTCTCAGTCTATGAAACAGGCACGAGCTGGAGTTAATGTGTTACTCCTCTGAGCCCAGAAGTAAAGGCTGAAGAGGAGAGACAATTGAGCCCACTGCTGAGAAAAGAGCAGCAGCATAATAAAAGGGGAATCTAGTGCAGTGAAGCCCAGCTTTTATCCATAGTGTATTTGGCACAGTGAGGCCCAAGAATGCCTTGTTCCTGCCCGTGCCCATTGCTTACAGTGCCGCTGCATGGGGACAGTGGGGACTGCACCTGCGGGGACGGAGAGAGACAGGTAACCTTGTCTCTCCCTATCTGCAGTGCTTGGGGTGTGATACAGTGTCTGGTGACTCTGGTCAATGAATTGCTTTGTTATCTTAGAGAAAAGGTTTGCCACATGTGGCAACAGGGCAAGTATTTCTCTGCAGGGACTTAAGCCATTTCAAAAGCTAACGGAGGAGCAGTAATGTCCCTGTAGAGCACTTGGGAGGTGTGTGTAAGTGCAGCACAGCAGCAGGGGGAGGTAAAGCTCAGGTATTGTAAAATAAGGCTGCTGTTACAGCTGAAAGCAGGCAATTCAGTTCCCCATGTCTGCTGAGCATAAAAAAAAAAAATCCTTTTCCAACAGTTCCAGCATCCCTACCACATAGTCCAGTTGCTAGCACTGTTTTCATCTTCTTGCATGCCAACAGTCCAAGGAGAAAAGGAAAAAAAAAGTTAAAAGTAAGTATTGTTCAGCTATAAAGGGACAGCTTTGCACCAGAAGTGGTTTCCTATGCCTAAAAGGGGCTTCTGCTTCTGCAAAGTACACTAAGGTACTTTGCCTCCTCCTGCAGTTGCTGGGTAATTATTCTCAGAGGAAATCCTCCATCATGGTTGTACATATTTTCTTTGAGCCCTCCTTCCCAGGCAGAGGTGGTCCTTGGCAAGTGCTGCAAAGGGGCAGGATCCACATGAACAACTTATGGAAACGTCCACAACTGTCACAAGCCACTTCTCTCTCAGCCAGAGAGAAGTTGCTTCAACTGAGCTTTTCCACTGAGCCTTAGGTATTGTGTATTTCTGAATGAATGGTGCATTTACCGTTGTATGTAAATGTATATAGTATGCAATATAGTATTTTATTTCATGTGCCCTTGGAAAGGGTTATTTTGTGCAGCCAAAAAATGGATGGAAGGACTAGAAACCCCTCTCTCATTCCTGTCAGAGAGAAAAGCCCAACTTCCTGCACTTGATTCATGTATAGCATCATTCACATTGAATGATAATGAAGAAATTCTTGGCTCTCGAAGCTGAGCACATGTGTCTCAAAAAAGGCTAGAAGTAGTAGTAAGTGGAGATTCAATAAATGTACTACTTATTTTTCTTCTTTGTGATGATTTGGAGTGGTGTCATGGACCCTAAGCTGGTACAAGGTAAGAAAAACTAGAAATCCTCCTCCAGGCCTTAGAGCTGGTATTTGGAAGGGCAACAGTGGTGTTTAACTTACATTTGAAACCAGGTAGAAGCAGTGTGCTACTTGCAGCTAGCCTGGAGTTTGAGACTCATTCTTACTGGTTTGCAATAGTGGTGACTTTGGGACCATTCCTGGCTCCTGCAGTTGTTTCCAGCTGCGTGCCTGCCATAGCAGAGCTTGGCTCTGTCCCTCTTGTCCAGGTGTGCCTGGCACAGCAGTAAAAACTGGAAGGAAAACATTGTTTGAAAAGTCATGCTTGTCAAAGCATTGTAAAACAGTCCTACAGCTCTCCCTGCACCAGACACTTCACAAATAACCCTGGCAGCAGCAAGGCATTTTCACATGCTGCCACAGGAGGTGGAGGATCCCAGGAACAATGATTGTGCTGCTCCCTTAAACGTTTTCCTGCTCTTAATTAATTATAGGTTGTCACACAATCACTTCATGCTTTACCTCAGACTATAGTACATCTTTGAGGAGAGGCCCAGTAAAAATAATTGTGATATGAGGAAAAAATGTTGGAAGGGACTCAGTAAGTCAGTGTTACTTTACTGGTACTAGTCTGTCACTCAAGGCAGCAAATGGCAACTGCAGAGTCTCATTATCTATTTCTTCCCTCTGGTGGTTGCTTAATTTCTGTACTGCATTAGTTCTTAAAGCTTATGCTAATGACAAACAAAGCACCTGCTATGGTCAGCTGCAATAATCAGTCCTTACCTGATGAAGAGCTGTTTTCCAATCTGCTACCTTTCTCTGACAGCACATGGATGCAGAAGCTACCTGTGTTCCAGACATCTCTTCAAAGCTGTGAAATCAAACACTGCCTCCTGAGAAAAGCATGTATAATATCAGAAGCTCTGTGATACCAAAAAGCCAACAACCCCCATCTTTTTTAGTGAGAGACACTGGGTACTAGATACTGACCCATTTGGCACTAAAACATTCCAGTTCCTCACACTTCCATAGTAGAAACAAATCTCACCTTCTTGCCTCACTGCTGCATAGCAGTTCATGGTAACCAGTTCACTTCTAAGACAAAGGAAAAGGATAAGCACAAAACAGGACCTTAAGGGGTTTTTTGGTAATGTATTTTAAAAAAAACTTCTTTATTCTGATGCAACTCTCATTTAAAAAGGAGTAATCTGATGCAGGAATCAGAAGGCCATGTGATTCTTATAGCCAGATGCATGAAAGGTGAGAACTGGCAAAACAATAATAGGAAACCCTTGGGAGCTTGCAAACCATCTCAGGAATTCAGTCAGGGAGATACCTAAAAGTTGTCTGCTGCTTCTTTCTAGTCAGCACAACATTCAGGGAGCACTGGAATGAATCTCAGCTATAGGGTGAAGACCTTCTAAGGGAACTGGAGAATTTCTCTGTAGGTGTCAGCATGTATCAATTCTACACAAAAAGCTGATCACTGAAAATTGCAATTTTCATTGGATGACAGCACTGCAAAGACAAATATTCCTGACAGAAGCCTGCAGCTCCTGGAAGTCAGAATGACAAACAGGAATCTAACAAGCCACTTGATCAACCTCTTCCTGATGGTCTTCAGCCCTTGCTGATCATTTTGCTGTATCAGTAGTAACATGGCCAGAAAAGTAATGACAAACAGGTCTGAACATGCCAAATCAATCAATCAATGCTGAATCCTGAGGGACTCCTGGCTGACATGGTGCAACTGCCCTCAAGACACCACCACAGTAACAGACAACACATACAAGTGTTTTCAGACTGCTTCAATCCAGGAATCCCATCTCCCATCACACAGCAGACCATAGATGGAACGCTGGTGCCTTCTTTCCATTTATCAGTTTGTTTGTTCCTTTTTTCTTAGGAACAAGGCTTGTGGGGGTTAAAAAACACAACAAATAAAGCAATAGTAACCTCTGAAACACTTAGCAGGCTGTTTTGCTACAAAAAGTATTCCTGACACTCATCTCCACTATTCTATGTAGAAATAAAGAATCTATTTTTAGCTTTAAAAAGTTGCTTTCTTCCAAGACTCAGTTTCTCACCTTTCTCAGCTCCATAGCTTTGTCAGCTCTCACATCTCTCCACAATGCTTGTAAACCAGGTCCATAGTGGTGACACCATTGCAGCAGTCAGAATCCAGCTCGTGGTTATGTCACTTACAGTGACAGGATCATAAATCAGGCTGGGCCATAACCCCACAGGTCACTGGAAAAGGTGCTTTTTAGGACTTAAAAGAAAGTTCTTGGCTGACTTAAAAGAGGCAATGTAAGTAGGGCATGGAAGGAAATGTCAGGGACTCAGTCCCTGTTTACAGTGCATGCTATGTACATATACCAGATATGTACTAGATTTAATGAATTTCCACCACTTTCCCCTTAAAACTCACAACAACTTCATGGCAAAAAAGGAATTGTGCAGTGCAGCCTGGACAGCACTGAGTAGTTATGAATACTATAACTGGGAGCAGACCATGCCCTCAAGATAAAAAGTCACTTGTTTACAGAGCACAGTCTTTACAAGAAGCAGAAACACTATTCAGTACTGACAGCTCCTGATAGCACACACAGTTCATCTGCACCGTGCCCTCAGGGAAAGCACTCATGAGTCCTCAGCTCAAATGAAAACTCTCACCCAAAACAGCCCCAGCTGCACTTCCAGCTTCCAGAAATTAATGCTGCTGTGGGAGAGGTGCCTCCACCACCCTGCCCCAAGTGCAAATACCCTTAAAATGGAAACAGGAAGCAGAAATGAGTTCAAAAGCCACATTTGAATTATTCTGGGGGCAAGGAGAGAGTGAGGGGGAGGCAGTTTAAAAAAAAACACCAACCAAAAGATCCTGCCTTCACCATAAGCACATCAATGGCACTTAAATTCAGGCACAGAAAGAGAAAAGACAAAGTATTTTAAATAAACTATAGTTGAGAGCCATTCAGTCTATGGCTTAAAACGGCTTAAAAGAAAACTCCTGCAACAGTCATGGTGAGCAGATGCTGAGAAGTCCTGATGGCCCTGTCTTTTACTTTCTGCACCTCAGTTAAAAAAAAAAAAGTCAGTGGTAGCAGACCATTGTGAGAACATTTATCTCTTTTGGCACATTCTCTTCCCAGTTACATCCTGAAAAATTAATTTTTATATCCTGCCCATCTCTTAATGTCTAGGTAAGAAAAATACAATTTTCTACCTCATAGAAAACTATTCTAAATTTATGCCATGTTACAGCTGACAAGTTTGTCCAAGAGGGGGTGAAGAACTTCATGGGTACTTCAATGCTTACCCCATTTCCACTGACTGAGGTTTCCACAGTTCCACAGAGCACTCCAGCACTGTGTAGCAATAGCCAAGCTGGTACTAAATAAGCTGGGAAAGGAAAAGCTGTATTCTGCTCCAAAATACCACAGTTCCAGGCTTGATAAAAACCAAACCCAAGCAAAAAAAATTTAAAACTTTAGTTTCAACAACTCTCCAGAAGGCTAGTTCTGAATAGACTCTCCAAAAACCAAAATAAACATCCCAAATAAACAGTAAGGACTGTAAAGAAAAACTAGACAGGGGAGCTTTTCAGCAAATTACAGCCATATCTGTTGCTACGCATGTAATTTCATTACAGGACAGCTCAAACTCACCTTGTTCATGGGCTGTAAAGACACTGAAGTTCAAAGGTAAATACTGTTCTGTTAACTCATATTCCTGGAAAATGCCTCCAAAAGAAAATTTTCACAGGCAAGAAAGATGGTAATAGATGAACATGTCCAAAGATGGAGACATTTCATGTGTTGCTGGCAAAGTCCTGGAGAACATTTACTCTAAGTGAAAAACCACATGTGTTAAAAGTCAAGGGAAATTTGAGTTGCCTGCAATCTTTTTACAGGTCTTCTGCTGAAATGTCTTTTCAGAATTTCTAAGCCTATATATTTTTCTCACTCATGGAATAATGAATGACTAACAAGACTGCAGTGGAAAATAACTGTTCTTTTTTAACAGGAAATGAATGCTTCTGGGGCCATCAGGGCTCATGCCATCTCTTAAAAAGGAAAAATACCTCAATAACCTCACGGCCACATGGCAGTAAAAAACATCATCATCTCTTTCCTCGCTTTCTTCTGTCCTTGCTCAGATATATTTCATGGGACTTGGCTCAGGAACAACAACATATTACCAGACAGTGGTCTGAAAACTCACCTGCTCAGGGTCAAGTATATTTTTCCAATCAATATCACAGATGAGGCTCTGACATTTCATTTCCCTATTCAATCCAAATCCTTAATGCTACAAGTCACTTCTGCTCCTGATACTTAATATTCAGCTCTTTTACCCATTTCCCTTCTGCTTCTTTCCTTCTAAAACATGCTCCCTTCTCTTCCACAGATTTTCCCCTATAGCATTAGAAAATATTAGACAACTCATTTTTCTCTATGCTCCTTTCACAGTTCTGAACATGCAAGAACCAGAGCACAGAACGTGTTCTAGGAACGCAAACCTTCCACACATCATCAGGCTGTGCTCTCCAGTCAAATCCAGAAGTTTTGCAAAATAACAGGCAGCTTATAATCAACACAGACTTCAGTTTAAAAACCACAGAACCTAACCCATTATAACCATCATCTGCATTTCTAGTTAGCATGTAACTAGACACTTTATGGAGGAACACAAGGAGCTACAAGGAGATCTTTAAATAGTTACTGTTGCACAATCAGAAGCAGAGGAACCTAAGCCATACTCTCTGGCCTGTGCAGTACACAAAGCCAAACCAAAAGAGCCTGTTCATCTCTTTTGCCCTGTGCCTAAGATTTACTTTATTCTTTAAGCATATAATTGAAATATCAAACAGGCACATATTTCTAACCTGCAGAAATTAAAACTCATTGGCTAAACCCAAGTAAGAAGCAAAATACATTACTGCTGAGAAATGGGATTCTTAACATCCATGAGTCATCTAACTTCCACTTTTAAAAGCCCTGAAATGCATGTGCTTATACACTTAAGCTGTCTAAACTCAACCTCAGATGGTGTTCTGCACAATACTTGGGACATACAAGGCTCTGCATTATCACACAGTATCAAGGCTAGAAAAGGAACCCAGTGACTGATGGAACTGTAGGAAGAACATCCCAGCCTTACCACCAACTCTCTGAATACCCATCAAACATGTACCTCAGCCTCTGCAGAGGCAGGTCATTGTCAGAGCAGTACCAGGCAAGAAACCATTGGGCACCCAGCTTTGCTGGATTGCTACTCCCCAGAGCACAGGAGCCACCTACCAGGGCTCACAGGAGCTCCCACTGACACACAGCTGGCCAGCTCCTTCAGACTGCCAACATCATAGCAGAGAGAAGAGAGAGTCAGTCTAAGAAAACAAGTGTTTAATCAGGAAACGAGAAGAGACGAAGGATAAGAAAGTGATTACAGGAGAGTAATACCCCAGCCAAAAGAAACAGGATTGTACAACTTGTAACAACCAGGATCAAAACATTCTATGAGCCAGCAGTGCCCAGTAAGGGACACTCCTGAGAAAGAGCTCAAGCACTTCTGGCAGTCTCCAGGCAGCTCAGTGCAGTCAAGGACTCACTGCCCGAGCTCCAGCCTCTGTCCTCAGCTGCTGCAGAAAGCTGCAGAGGTGGCCCTGGTCCTGCTACTCCAGTCTCAGCTTCTCTCACCAGGAGTTGCTAAAAGGGATGGAGGAAGCACTCGCTGTGCACAGCAGTTCCAGCCACTCTCCAAAAGGAGATGGTGTGTGGAGTAAGAGAAGCCCATACAAAAAAAAAAAAAAAAAGAAAAAGTTTACATATTTATAAATGCTAAAATAAATATTTCAGACAGAATCCCCAACCCCTCTAACATGTGCGCAATCACACTGCAAACTGCTCGCAGGACAGCCTCCCGGGGCTCAGGGAAAAAAGCGGTGACTACACCACAGGGCAGCCAGCTCAACTTCCTTCTCATTTCCTGATGCTTCTCAAGCCTGCAGCCCACTGAGAAGGAGGAGGAAGAGCGAGCAAAGCAGAGCGCCAACACGCAACAGTGCTGGAGAGGAATGTCATGGTATAAATACATCAGATCAGTGGTTTCCAACAAGTTAAAACTAAAAAAAAAAAGACACCAGAAGGAAGGATGGTGTAAATGGAACTACAACTATGTTGGGCAAAGGATTGTGTGTCCGTGGAGCTCCACCTGGAGTCATGGTGAGAAGGTGGTCATTTCCAGAGAGACCCTTTGCCACAGCTCCTTTGTCTGCTTGCTGCGCTTTAGGTTCTGGAGAATATCATTAAACTGCATCATGCCCATGGGAGTCAGGCAGAAGGCGCTTCTGGCGCTGCGGATGGCATTCACAAAGTCATCGTAGTCAGCTGGAGTGAGATGGATCAGCCGATGATGGATGTACTGGATGGGAAAAGGGAAAGAGCCTTAAGGCATTTGCTCACCACCCTCCTGCTGGTGAAACTCAGAAGATTGAGCTCCCAGGGCAATAGGTCGCATGGTCCTGTTACCCACCAGCAGTCCCAAGACTGGCAGCTCTGACAGAGAAGAGTACCTCAAAAGCAGCAGTGCTGTATCCTACACCCCAGCACACCCAAGGGCAGTGCTCCCTCAGAGCACCAAATGCAGCATACAGCATCAGCAAGTGTCCTCTATGTCATGAGCACTGTATTGGGCCATAGTACAGCACTAAAGGCCCAGGTAATATTCTACCCCACCAGCATCCAACCCTCACAACCTTTCATTCTGCAGATTACACCCAGCCTGGTCACTGCTCATCTCCTTTGCTAAGAGACATGGGCTGAGTTAAGTTTACACTAAATTACAAAATATCTCTAGGCTTAGCACTGTCACTTCTATCTGCTTCTCAAAGAAGGCCCCAAACCAGCAGGCTTAGCTTTCAAGGTCAAATGAAGAAGCTGTCATGTCTCAAAAATGCCATCTAGGATGATAGAACAGCTAATCCAATCTGGACAATATGGCTACAGAATCACCCTTTGATCGTTTATTCAAGAGAAGCAGGCATATGTGAGGGGTCCTGACTGCACTGTTTTAAAGAACAGGCAGCTTTGGTATTCCAGCTGGCTCACTGAAACACTGGTTTCAACAAAGCCTGGGATATCTGTGCTGGGAGCTGATCAAGCCATTTCCACTGTTGGTATCAGCACTGGCACACCAGACAGCCACACCAGGGCTTCCTGAGAAGGGGAAAACAGGCTACTACTGACAAGAAAGTAAAAAGGATCGGCTAGGTACAGGGGTGGACACGAGGCTTGAAAACATAAAGAAAGTTCAGAAGTTAAAAGGTACACGTAGAATTCGGAATGAGGAAGAACACAACCACCTCAGCCTTCATGGAAGAGCACGGGAGGTGGAAGGCCTTGGCAGAAGCACTACAGAGATCCTTTGCATGCAGCCCCCACACAGGCAGGTGATATCTATTCCAGTCCCTGCTGAGGGAGAAGGATGCATCAGGAAATGGACCACTTCAGCTCCCAGTGCCCAAGGCCCCTTCCCCTCTGCACATGCACACACAGGCAGCACCTCCAAGGCAGGCAATGGCCTGGCAGCTCTGACAGGCAGGAAGATAAGCCACACTTTACCTGCATATAGGCCTGCTGGCACCTCTGTACCAGCTGGTGGAAGGCTGGGGTGCGCAGGTGGTTGTGCACATGGGCAGGGTTGAGCCTCTGTAGAGCTTCCATGATGATCTCCTGGAGCACAAAAGGGCTCAGCACCCCCTTGGCAGCACCAACGCAAAACTGATGCACATAATTTACACCTGCACAGGAGGAAGTCAGAACAACAGTGCTAAGATAACAGGCACACAAGAAATCACACTTCACAGCAAGAACCTGGATCTGGAGCACCTTCTTCTCACAGTACTGTATTCTCCAGCAGGCTTGAGGGAGACAGTCTAGCAAACTCATGGGACAGAGAAGATTCTGCTATACCCATCAGGTCTGAGGAGAGACCACGTACCACCTCAGTTACTGGTGTTCCCAAAGTCACTTTTCTTTAAAGGAGAAATGAAAGGAAATTAATGTGACAAGGTTACTAGAAAGACAAGGATAACACTTGACCTTCTCCATTGTTTCCTGACTGCCCATCAAGGAAGCACCTAGATGCCTCAGCACTCAGGCTTTAAGGAGGCTGTAGACTTAAGTCAAGCTTCCCCACCACTTCCTATGGTGGAGTTCTGCCAGCAGGAGCAGCAGAAGCTGTGCCGCTAAACAAGCTGTTTGTAAAGACTTTTTTAGCTCTTGCTGCTTATGAAAGCACTTAGAAAGTGAGCTGACAAAAAAGATCCAAGAGCAAAACAGAAGTAAAAACAAGCAACCCCCCCAAAAATAGGTGTTTTGAGCACCTATTGCTATAGAAAGTCTTCACAGAAGGAATAAATGTACATAAGAGGAATACCTACAGTACAGTGCAAATGGAAAAGAAAGAATCGATGTTATAGAATGGAAGAGATACAAGCTCTGAACCCTGTCCAAATCTCATGTACCTCATCCAGTGACTCAAAATCCAACAGCATGCCTACAGAACCCCAAAATGGGACAAATGAGTGGATGAAAGAGCAGTAGGGATCTTGTCTCAGGAATGGCACTGATATCAGGCTCACCCAATCTTTGAAGCTTCACTCCTTCAAGAGCTTTTTCCCACCATGGCCCAAATCCCAGCAAGTGGATTTCTGTAAGTACTGCTCTGATCCTTACCTAACTTTGCAGCTAACCCAAGGAGCCATTTTACATCCTCAGTGTAGGGCGGGCTGCGGGAGAAGTTGTTGGGATGGTCGTTGTGAGCTCTTCGGCCAAGCATCTCCAGAGCCAGCATCCCTGTGAGAAAGGGGCAGCCACAGTCAAGCAGCACTTCTGCCCAGTAAGACTACGTCTAGCATTTCACTCACTGCAACACAACCTGACTGGCCTGCCCTTCAGCAACAGAAAATTCCACAGCTACAGAGTCCAGACAGAAACAAAAGGCCAATCTTAGTTCCTGTGCTGGCAGGCTCCATCTCCAAGAACATCTGGATCTGCTGCTCCAGGCTGGGAAACCTGCACAGCCATCACTGCTCACCAGAGCTGCAAAGAGACACTCAAGCACCCATGGCAGCATCAAAGGCACCCAAAGGCTGCACTACAAGAAATGTCCTGAAAGCAAAGCTTTTGATCTAAATTTTGCAACAGAGAAAACCAACCTGACCTGCAGCAAAGACAAACAGGCCACCACTGAGCTGCAGTATTGTCAATCTGCAAACATTTCACTTATGCCATTACAGTTCTTCAGACAAATCCACCCATTTCAACAGTATTCAAATACCAACATGTGCCACATCCTGATCTTCCAGACCATCTTCCCTGCCTGTGCCTCTCTCTTATTCAGGTTATTAAACACTCTTCATGGCATGCCATGTACCACTGATATTTTAAAAGACACCTGGCATGCCTTTCTAGCTAACAAGTACTCTCTATTCTGGCTCTTAACAAAAAAGTCAAGCTTTCCTTCCATTTTCTTGCTGTTTCTCTTCCTTTGCTTAGTTTAGAGGCTTCCTTACCCTACATCAAGCATCCATTGGGTTGAACCATGAGTATGTACAAGTAGCTTACTACTTACTACTACGGTAGCTTACTGCAGCTTCAGCCCAAACCCTAAGACTGCTATCCTTTTACCAATGGCAATTCAGGCAGAGACTCTTATTTTCTCATAACCAGTGTGACTGCAAAAGGAATGCTAATTACATACCCACTCTTCACTAAATATAAGTTCCCTCTGCATCTATCTTCAACAAATAACTGGAGAGGCACAGGGCACTTCCTCTGTGCATCTGAAGACTCAGCTGGTATTAAACTGGAGGTGTGCCCTCCCCATCCATCAGCAGCAGGAGCCAAATATCATTTTATCATATAGTCACAACTTGCACAGTCACATCCTTGGAGCCCTATTCAGGCTCCTTTATGTACACCTGCTGAAAGGCAAGACTCTTCCCAGCTTTAACCCACTTAGCTTTCTTTTTCGCTCTGATGGTCCTGAAAAGCAATTGTTCAATCTTACAATGCTTTGCCTTCATTTTTAGACTCCACAACTGATCATCAGCTTGCTTTTCCCATGTCCCTCAGGTGCATTCACCCCCAACAGCTGCAGTAGCCAATTGCCAAATTGACTGTGAAAACCTGCAGCCTTGCCCTGAATCCCTCTCAAGGGGACTAGAGAAACCCCCTTGGCCATCCTTACCAACTCGGTATGCAGAGTGGAGGTAGTGCAGACCCTGGGGGCTCACAGGCTGACTGTGCTGCTCATCCTCGGCAGGAAAACCCCCCGTAACAAGGGAGTTGGGCTGTGAGGACAGAGTTGTCAAGGAAGCACCCTGAATCGCTGGGAACGTTGATCCTGCATGGACACTGCCTACTGAAGAGAGCAAAACAGCAGCATTAGGACCTAGCACCAGCCTAAAAGGTTTACTTGGGACATCATCTCCTTCACCTGACTGCCCCCTGCCAGTGTAGGGTTATAGTCCCCTAAACAGAATAATAAAGCAACCAAAACCCACAGGCTTACAACTAAAATACAATGGGCCAGGAATAGCTCTATTCTGTTTGCAAGGTGGGCCTGACAGGGTCAGTTACATGTGTGTCCATTTCTTTTGCAGTACCTCATGAACATGCAAAAAATTCAGGTTTTACTTGTAAACAGGTGTGTTGATTCGAATGCATTTGCTATTATTAAATAAAACGTTTCTGATTTCTTGTCCAAGGAAACAATCATATGTATGTCTACACCTGATGAGAAACTGCTAGGAAAATTACTGAGCAGGAACAGAATTCAGTCACTCAAAGATCAAGGCCAACAATGCAAGGTTCTTCCTCCTGGGCTGTACAACAGCTGTCTCTCCGTTCAGGAAGGCCGTTACTGGAGGCTGACCTCCAATCCGCCCCTGGAAAGAACAGTCACTGCACACGCTGGCAGCACGTATCAACAGTAAAAACAGCAAGGAGACTTGAGAAGTTGTCACCTTCAGACACTTAACTAGTATGAGCATACTTAACTAGTATGAGCAAACTCAAGGGAAATGACAGGTTTCAAATGCAAATCCATTGTACTGTACACCTAAACTCAGCAGTAAACACAGAGTCACTAAGCTGCACTCTTACAAGACTCAAATTGACCTGTCCCTCTCAAGAAAGGTACAAAGAGTAAAAAGCAAGGTTTGCTTGAGAACTCCAGAGCACAGGTGCCATTAGGTGTGTGCAAACTGTTGCCCTTGTTTCACAGTTTCTCTGTGATGCTACCACACCAGCTTGAGCAAAGCTGTAAGCTCCTTTTAATTTGCCCCTCCATGTTTGCTAGTGAATAGTTGAATACCTGAGACCAATGTGTCTCCCAGGAAAGACCTGTCTAACCTCCTCAACCAAGGAGACGGGGTGCCAAACAACGCACAAAGCAGGGCAAAATTCATACTGTGTTTGAAGTCTGGCCCAGGAGAATAACCCATAAGAATGTGGTGAATTATTGCCAGAGCTCAAGCCTCACCACATGATTCTGTACTTCAGGAACAGTAACCAGTATTGTAAGAACTGAAAATAAGTTTATGGAAGCCATAAACAATGGCAACTGGAAAGGGTGGGGTTGCTTTCTCCTTTTGGTATTTTAAGTGTTCTAGGATGAATTAGCACTTCTGGAAGATTCATAATTCTTTGGAGAACCACAAAAATGGTTTCTCACAATGAAAAGTCACAGCATCAGATTGTGACATAGGCTGGCAGCTATTAGATCCTAAGGCCTTCAAGACTGTTTTATTTGCTTTTGTGGTAGCTTTTTAATGTCAAAATACAGGATAAAAAATAACTAAAATTATTCTCCTGCTACTCTGAATATGAAGGAGACCAACACAACTCTTCCGTATTTTTCCACATACCAGTCTTCCAGCATCTGGTGAGTTTCAACACACTGAAAACAGAGAAATATTACAGCCTCTCCAATGAGGGGTTAGCAGAGATTGGGGTCAAGCATGACCCACTAGTGCAGAACTCCAGGGCAATGACAGCATGTCCACAATCCAGTCAACATCTGCTGTCCCGGTGCTACACTACTTCATGGATTTTCACCATCACTCAAGCCCTAGCACAGCACGTGAGCAACCATTCCAAATGCTATTGACGTGACTCTTGACAAAACATCCATCACCTCTGACAGTTCCACATTTGGGCACTGGCTGCCTCCAATCCTTTCAGGCAGGAAAAGACATTTAGTAGTGCTCCTGTAGCAGAAGTCTGCCTGCTTCCTACACTCTGTTCACCTGACCCAACAGAATTACATGAGCCTGCTCAAGATCATCTATGCTCACCTTGCCCAAAGGAGAGCAGGAATTAAGCTTTTACAGCTTTTACAGGAATTAAGCTAGGAGTCAGAAAGACCACAAGGGCTCCAAACATGATTTAGTCTTGAGGCCAAAACAATCTCATACTGGAAATTCAGCTGAACAGAAGTTGCTCTCTGCTAGCTGTATCAGGCCCCCTTGGGAATCCCAGTGCCTCTGAGCATGCACACCTTTAAAATGGCATGCATTTGGCCAGAACTTTCCAGTGCAAGAACCCTCGTTCCACATGTAATCAATGAGAAACAGGACCTCACCGGGGAAGAGCTAAGAGACAATAAAGAAACCTCTGCTCCCCGGCCCAGAGCTGTAACTTACGCGCTACATTGGAAGACAGCGACAGTCCCGTCTCACTGTGATAGGGATGCACCGCAATCTGCGTCATGGAGGGGACGGGCACGCCGGGGAAGGACACTGCTGTAGCTGCCAGTGACGGTGCAGTTACTGAGTAAGGGTACTGCGCCCCTATGAATGCTGGATGGACACCCTACAACAGAAGGTACAGAACACTCGTGTCTACTTCACCTGACCACTTAGAATTCAAAACATCATGTCCCCACAGAAGCCCCAGAGCTTGAAAAGTCCAGTCTGAAGGAAGCAAAGGAGGAAACTTGCACTGCATGAGCATTACATCTGCTTGCTCCTCCCCCTTTCAAAAACCCAATCACTTTGCAGACAACCACTCCAAGACCTTTAAAAATAGCCAAAGGTTAACCTTTATTTGGCATTCCCAGTGTAGTCTCTATTTAGCCTGCAAGCTCTCAAGAAAACAACTTTCTGTCCAGTGCCTTCTGAGAAACTACAGAGCAACAGAAATTAAGAACTACTGATATATTATATTTTATATTCTCTTGAGACTTTAAACGCAGCCACAAAAAGCTCCTTATTGTGCAAAAGCTGAGCTGGAGGGCCAAAGTAAGCGTCACCAAGTGGCAAGTGAGAGCAGAGAGACCTGATCTCAAGTCATGACAGGTCTGAGTCCCATGCTCTCCCCACTCCAACATACTACCCCAGAAGCAGCCACACAAGGTCACAGTAAATGAACAAGGCCCAGCCAAAACTCACCTGTGGATACGCCGAGCCAGGGACCGGGAAGACAGCTGGGCGCGGCATGTGCTGGATAGTGTGTCCGATATACTGGGGATTACAGGGGATGTGAGTCTGAAGGGTGGTGTAAGGGTGGAGACCCTGCGTGTGTGTATGTGCCATTGCTGGCCCTGCCACCGTGTGCTGCTGGTACATGGTCGACCCCACAGAGATCACTGGCATGACGGTTGCTGCTGCAGTTACTGCAGCTGCCACCGTCACCGTGGTCGGCTCTGAGGTCACCCGGCTGTCTGCCAAGCCACGTGCTGCTTCAGACGCGGCCCGCGCGCCACCGGCACTGCAGCCAGTGGCACCTTCTCTCTGGGCTGGCGTCCCACCAACAGTCTGTTCATAAAGCCAGTACCACTGATGAGCTACTTCAAAGAGGACTTCTGGGTACACACCACCTCCTTTAGCTGCCTCTTCTACTGCCATGCAGGCCTTTTCCAGCATCAGGTTGTCCTGGAAGCAGTGAAACAAAAGAAGAATGTAAAACAAGAAACACAAGAAGGAAAAAACTACAAAAGGGTAGAAGTACAATGCACTCTAAAATTACTAATACTATGGGGACCAGACAGATGCTATGCAGCAGAATAACCAGTGTTATTCATGAAACATAAGAAATCCAGAGAACTGGGATTAAGGCTGGGCAGTAGCAAAGGAGCCAACCCCACAGGTAACACCAGCACATCCTTGATGCTAGAAATCAGCCTTCACTAGCAGCTGCCATATGATGCTCACCTGTTCCTTACACTGCACCAGAGCCCTCTGGATCTCGTTTGGGTTCAGGGCATGGGCATGAGGCAGGCAGCTGAGTGCCAGTTCAGCAGCTGCCCGCACCATGTTGGAGTCTCTGGCCCGTGAAGCTCTGTCTGCCAATGATGCCACCTCTGGGGGAGTTAGATGTCCATCCCAACACTCCACTAAGATGTTCAAGGCTGCGCTACCAATCTCCATGGCCTGCCCTAAGAAAAAGAGTGAGAGAGACTCTCACATCACTGTATGCCCAGCACAGTTAGTCAGCTTTCTTTCAACAGCAGGTGCACTCTTCACTTCCTTCAGCAGCAGTGAACACAGCCCAGTTGCATCCCTTAAGGTTCATATCAAATTTAGGTGCTTCCTCCCAAAACACAGGACGAACAAGAGCCCTCAATGAGCAAGTGGTGAGGACACCATTACTTAAGATAAAATGCATTGGAAATAGCAAAAAGTACTTGCTATAGCTGATTTTAATGCCCACAAACCAGTCTGGACTGTCAGTCTATTAATTCATGTCGGGAAAACATGAATTTTCAAAGGTGTGGTTTTTAGGCCTCTAAAAGCCATATGGATAGGGAGTAGGTATGGGCGCTATCAGAAGGAAGAGGAAAGTGAAAACTGAACACAGCCAGAGAGCATGTTCAGACCTGACAAATGTCTGTCTCTTCAGCACACTTCTGAAGGAGAGGTAAAGACCAGTCTCTGTATGAGAAGTGGGCTTTTTAGACTGAAGCATGCTGCAGTACAAACAAGAAAGAGGTCACAAGAACTTTCCAGGCCAAAGTAACCACCACTGTGTAAATCACTGCTGATCAGCAACTACTGCAGCTGCGTGAGCGGCTCGCATGGCTCCTACAGCACATCAGTATCACCATTCTCAAGAACAAGCTTGCCTCCCCACCCCACCTCCTGCCCAAAAGTTAGCCTCCCAATAAAGCTTTGCTGTAACCTGTGATCCAAGAGACATGCGAGGAGTAAGTTCGAGAGAGCCAGTTGGGAGACACGAAGTTGTGCAGCCCTAGTGCATACAGCCCGATCTCAAAGGCGCAGAGGTGAAGGTTGCGGTGTGGTCCCTGGTGCCCACCACTGGAGGAAGGGTGGGTGAAGATAGAGGTACTGCTGTTTCCACCTGCTTTTATAAGGACTGTCTTGGCCAATTCAAAGTAGAAGTGAGCAGCTGCCTCTGAGGGCTGGTTTGGGACATGAGGAGCATGGCTCTCCAACCGCCTCCCTTTATACCTAGAAGAAAGACAGGAATCTTTCAGATAAGTACCCCAAGTTTGCCAGCTGGAGCTCCTGTCTTTGGGGTCCAGAGGAAACAAAGCAAATTTTCCCCATAAAGTATTTCCCGATGCCCATGTTCCCGACATCCAGCCTAGAGGTTGCCTCTGCGCATTGGTATTATTCCTTACCTGCCGACTTCCACAGTCTTTGCACGGGCTCCCCCACTTGCTCTCCTACTGCCACTGGAAGAGGAAGATCCCAGTGAGTCACTTGAAGAACTGCTGATGCTGTCACTGTCCTGTCCTCTGCCCCAGGATGTTGTTGCCCAGCTCCCACGTAGAGGACGCCGACTGAGTGTTGGAGAACTGTCAGAGGTGGTTTCAGGAGCACTGCTGTCAATACTAGCCATGCCTACAACACCAGAACCAACACAGAAATGTCACCAGGGTTGGAAAATGCAATGCAGGAAGGTAAACTCTGAATCATATCACCTGCAGTACCAGCTAAGATCAGCTGTGTCAGTGACCGCCTTAGGGCTGACAGGCATTCATTGTAAATTGAGAGAGATCAAATCAATTTGGCCATAGACATCAGTGACATTTTGTAATGCTTGGATTAAATACAGAAGAGTCCAAGAACAAGGCATCTTTATTTCCCTCTTCACACCATCACAGCCCCTCACTCCACCTGCCAAGTGTTGTGGCAGAGTATAATAACAGGAAGCAAATGTACTTACAAAGTCGAATTCCATAGATTATACGAATAGGAAGAAAACCCTTCAGATACATGCTGCACAACCTTCACATCCTCTGCCTCTAACTTATACCCTTCCCAAGAGAAGTGTAGAGGCAGCAGCTTCTCTGAATTTCTTTTTGGATCCAGGAGCACAGTGCTGTACTTCAGCTCCAGGTATCTAATCCATCACACAGAGCATAACTGGTGCAAGAAAGGCAGGAAATTTATGGAGCAAATCTTATTTGTCCATGTCAAACACCTCAGAGATACTCAGCTGCTTCTGTTGTACAGGAAAGGCTGATAAGTAAAATCCCAGAGTCATAGAACAGGTTGCTCAAAGTCCCATCCAACCTGGTCTTGAACTCCCAGGGATGGGGCATCCACCACTTTTCTGTGCAACCTGTTCAGAGCCTCACAACCCTTACAATAAAGAACTTCTTCCTAATGTCTGATCTAAATCTCCCATCTTTCAGTTTAAAGCTGTTATCCTTTGTCATATCACTATGTGTCTTTGTAAAAAGCTCTTCTCTGGCTTTCTTGGGTATACCCCAGCAGACTGCCTAAGAGAGGACAAGATGCTGTATGAGCTAGCCCATTCCCACCTGTGTGTTTCTTCTTCTGCCTGACAGGTGAACCCCAGCATCTCCCATTGTATCCACCTCGGTTTCCAAGGGCCAGACGACTGGGGACCTTTCCCTCTTGTTTCAAAACAGTGGCCTCTGCAGCTGGCTCACAGGGGGACCTCTGAGAGCTCTCTGCCAAACAGAACAGTGACAACATAAACATCATCTTGTTTCTGTATCTCTAAAATCAGACATGGCCATTTAAAACATACAAGTATCAACAGATAAAGGATTTTTATAAAATGAATTACATTTATGAGCAGGATTATGTCAGTTCTCTTTCAGTTTTAAAGACGATCATCTGACACTAGGCAAAGAACATCTAACTCAAGATTTGGAAAATAGGCTGTAACTGTGGAAAATTTTAGCATAGCTATTACAAACTACTTCTTACCCTGGGTACTCTTTTCCACAAAGTTCTCAGGACTGCTCTGGACTGCAGTGCTTACAGCAGCTTGCTGAGTGACAGAAGTCCCTGGAAGCTGCTGGATAGCTGCAGCAGACTGGGCAGCATGTTTGGAAGGAGATTTTTGGTTGGCCACTGCAGGCTTGCTGGATGAGTAGAAGGAACTCAACGTCTGTGGTTTGTGAGTTTGACTCTCTCTGTCCAGGAGTTTGTCTAAAATCTTCAAGAACAAGGGAAAAAAAAAAGGCACTGAGAAGAAGGGTAAGAGACCAGGCATTATGCTAAGACAAAGAGGTAAAATATCAAATCAACTTCCTGCTGTACAACAAATTTTATTTGTTGGAGAAAAAAAAAATGCTTATTTTCTAGAAAATATGCATCATCTTCCTGCACCAAAGAGCAATGAAATACACAGTTGAGAGCCATGCGGTCTGCATTACTTGAGGAAGCAAAGACTCAGTAATACCACATTTCCGCTTGAAACAGCCACTGGCTTTACTGGAAAAGCACCCAAAACTCACAAAAAATATGCAATTCTGGCATATCGAGGAGAGAATGGAGAATTCTAAATTTAGTTCTGCCAGATGTTGTTTACATCACAAAAATTCCACACTCACCATTCAGAAAATCCTGTCAAATATTACTGAGAAAGGGGCAAAGCCACTAGAGAAACTGCTTTATACTGGCCTACAGTAACAATTACTTGTCATAATTTATTATGTAATTGGGGAACAATGCATCACCACATTCTAGGGGTTTGTCCACTTCTACTGTTTGTTCTCCATATTTAATCAACACCACAAGTCTGACAGATCATTTATGCACAGATGATTCAGATCACAGTGTCCCTGTTATTCCCTGGAGAAGAGTATAGCAAAAACGCTTCTGTTTCAGGAGACAAAAAGATACTAATAATGTAGTTCTTGCTGTGTAGGAGGATTTCTGAATATAAAAAATTAATAAAATCCTTTCTGAAGCTTCAGTAATTTTCAATTTTTTTTTCTTCCTTTGGGGTGGACAGGCAGAGTTTTACTCTCTCTCTTGTGTAGAAAATTAAGACAGGTGTAATGAACTAGTATATCAAAGAGGTGAGAGGTTAAGAAACAGAGCTTTTTCTAGCTATACTGTTCTGCAAGCCAATATCCCTGCAGCAAAACACATGCAATTTCCAGACCACACACAGACTGCACACCAAAAACCCTTAGGAGTGGACTTGTCTTAGCAATAAAAGCAGTGACAACACATCTCCTGACTGGATCTTAAGAAACTATGGAAAGAGTGCCTCTCCCAGGGCAACACACTCCGTACAATCAGGTTTTGCAGCAGTGGATAAATATAAATACCACAACATAGCTTGTAAAACATCAGTATATGACACAGCAACTCATACTCACTGGCAAAACTATCAAATCCATCAAAACCCAAACCTTCCTTCTCCCTCTCCCCTTTCAAAGGGAAACTCACCTTCTTCAGCTTAGACTGATCATCCTTGTAAGTGATCATCAGGGCTAGCGCCAGATCCCCTTTCTCCCTTCGTGTGCCTTCACACAACAGAGGATGTTCTGCTTCACTGACAGTTGTTTTCATACCTGCAGCCCATAAAAGAGAGCATGAAGAGACAAGTGAGCTCATGGGACTACACTACATCCTGAGAGCTCTCTATACTTCAGACTGTTTTAATCTCCTCACTGTTACAGGCAAAAAAAGATTTTTTTCTGTTAACTTCAAAAAGAGGCCATGAATAAACAGAAGCTGCAGTCTGTCCCTAGAATACTAAGTTGGCCACAACTGTCAGAACAACAAGATACTAAAAGGCTACGGGAAGAGTCCAGGCAAGCCTACAACCCTATCTTGAAACAAAGCTTTTGGTTTCTGCAGGTGCCACAAGCCAGCATTCCAACACCATAAAAAACTCATCTTCTTTCTTTCAGAGATGAGGCAACAAACAACAGGTCTTGTCTAATCCATTTCATTTCTTTTTGCATACTGCTTTAAAACATGCATACAGTATTGTCAACAGAACATGTATATAATCACTGCTTTGTTGCTGAAGCAAATGAGGCAAGAATTCAGTACTATGCTAAGATCCTGAATGATATGATAATACTTGAGAGTACTTCTGCTAATCTTTTGCTATCATTGTCTAATCTCTTAAAAAATGATTGCCTTTTGTTCTCTGAAATTGTCCATTTCCATTGAAGTCCCAGGCAATACATATTTTCTGACAAAAGAGCAAGCAGAAAGCTAAAATTCATGTTACTATCTAAACACTGAGTTCTCACCCCATATTCTCCTTCCATTTTTTCACAGCTTTGCAATGATATCTCAACCCTGGCATGTAGAATCCTGCATCTGGTTCTGTCCAACTCTGCAAACACTTCTATGTCTGCACCAAACTGGAATTAACTACTAACTCTCACCATTCAAAATGGGAAAACATGCAGAACATAGATGAAGGCAGACCTTCCTTGTAAAAGATTCTTACCAAGAGCAGCAACAGCTGCCTCAAAACCAAGCTCTTCATCTCCAGGCATTTCATTATTCCAATTACGGCTTGGGGGTCTAGAGCCTGTAGGAGAAACCACTGAAAGAAGACAATAGAATTAGTGTTCATCTTTCAAAGCTAAGGCTTCAAAGCAAAAGACATTTCTGAGAGCTTTCTGAATTTGCAGAGCTTCCTGTGGTCCTATTCTTAGCCTCATACCAGTTTCAAGACCACAGCACCTTACAGGGTTTTCTTCCTATTTCTCTCTCTAAACTCAGAAGGCTCCTAACCAGTATATTGCTAAGTCAGTCTTCTAATCCCCGGTTGCTGTGTTCTTTTTATATGCTAGATTTATAATAGATATAACCAGTGTAAAAGCAGCAAAGTCAGTAATTTATAACTATTTTACAAACACACATAGAGTGCTGAAATGTCTTAAGTGTGCAGTTGTTTTCAAATGTAGGCAGAAAGAGAAACTGTTCCACTGGGGAACAAAATATCTTTAAAACAATGTAGAGGCATGTGCAAGCAACAGCACGTGAAGAATTAAACTTTGGTTGTTCTTATACAGTTTCCCTTTGAAAATCCCTCAAGACCTGGCATCTCAGAATACGCCCTGCACACACTCAGGCCAATGCTGTCAGTACCTGGAGTGCACAGGACATCAAATATAAAGCTTGCCAACATCAGAGGCAGGACAGGACGGTAATCACACAAGGTCCCTTCTCGCAGTTCTTCAGCTCTTCCTCGAATAGTGTTCATCTCATTGGTGCCCAAGGGAATCTTCTTCAAGAGGGCTGCAATCTCAGATTCCTGATAAGCCAGCTTCACCTGGTAGTATCCACAAGGAAACAGAATAAAAACTGTCAACAGCACAGTCCCCTCTGGGGAGCACACCATCCTCCCCTATACATAAAGTACAGCAATAGTTTTTATTAGTTTATTAAATGATAGCAGTGCTTACCAGCCTAGCCACCATTACCATCCTCCCCACAAAGAAAACAAACCTAATGTTTTCAAATCTATTGATAGTCTTGCTTCATATTTATACGCAAATTTTTTTACTCAAATGATGACTTTTCAGTTGCATACAGAAAAAATGCATCAACTCTCATAAGAACATCAGCAGAAGTATCTGACTGGACAGGCCAGTGAAAAAGGTGGTTAATTGTAATTGTATGAAGAAAGGATGCTATGTTAAGTGATACACCCATTTGAGACACCAGAGACTGATTAGCAGATTAAAGGGCACAGTTGCAGCACACAGGCCATCAGGATGAAGACATTTCACTGCTCTGTGTCTGTATTCTCTCCATTCTTAACATATGAAAGCAATAGTTTTGGCAAGTGACTGCCAAACTTACAATCATCTAATCAGACCATAAGAAGTACAGATAATTAGTAAAATAATTGTAGTTGGTGAATAACTAGCAACAATACACACTTTAAGGGGCTGAACAATCCTGCAGTGAAAAGCAAGGTAGCTGTAAATCACACAGACATGGTCTTCACTGGACACTTTTTTCAAAACAGGAATCTTCACAGTACTCAAGGAGTGTCCAAAATAACATGCTTGTACAGTGCCTATGCTTGCTTGCCAGTGAATGAGGTATCAGCAGAAGCAATTTTCAAACAGATAACAATTGCACCAATTCACCCTAAGGAATAATTTTCAAACCATTTCACTGATGCAAATATGGATATTTACAAATGACTTTGTTTTCCCCACATTAGCAAAGCAAAATGAAAACATATTTAAGATAAGAACTAGGCTGTTCTTGTCCAAATAATACATTCATAAAAGATTTTGTACTCGTTTAAATATTTTCAGACCTATAGCTTTGTGTGAAACCAAAGACCTGTTGATACATCAGGTCTGAGCTTCCTATCAGTGAAGGTAACAACAGCTGAAGTGATATTGCTAATAATTTTTGTAGGAGATCAACACGTTGCAATGGGATGTGCACTCAATTGGTTCAGTTCTATTGCAATCCATTTTAGGAAAACATATAAAAGCACAACCAAACTTCAAGCACTGAAAGTTAAACCATGTGAGCAAACACGTTCCAAGAGATCAACATTTATGGATACTGTCTTTTTGAGATATTTCATTACCTCCAGAGCCTTGGTAGAGGCAGGTGGTCTCTGCAGCTCCAGAGCAAACATTCCTATTCGGAAGGCCAGGTTGTGGTACTCCAGCCGCTCACTCAAGACAGTCAGCAAGAAAGCAGCTTTAGACAAGGTGTTGGTTGCCATCCATGTCTGCTTGCTGGTTGACACCTTGTTCTTTTTGCCCTGTTTAAGGGGGAATTTGTCACAGGACACTTTCCTAAACATCCTAAATGACTCTATGTTTGTCCTCTTTTCCTTTGCAGTAATTATAGACAGGAGAAAGAATAAAATACATTTAAATTTTGTTCCTTCTTCTGAGGAATCTCCAATTTCAGTGGTTACCATTGAACATCACTACTTCCCCTATGTCATCCCAGCACAACACAGTGAAAGAGCTGGCCTGTGGACAAGACAGACATTCCCTATTGGACTGATGCTGTACAGGCAGATGTCACACACCTGTCCCTTCCAAGGGAACCCTTCTATACAACAAACACTACTTAGTGTCACTACAACTGAGTTTCCAGAAATTTATGCTCATGTCCAACCTTATCCTCAAACAGCAAAACTACTAACATTTCCAGTGATGTACATTATGAAATAGGAGACTAAGGTTTTGGAGAGAATCACAAGAAACAGGGTCACCTGCACAGAGCTGCACTAACATCAAGACTACTGATGGTTGCTGCCATCTCTCTACCTTAGTTGGTGGCTGCTCCACTTTGAGATCTGGAGGGTTGGCCAGTAGGTCCCTGGCAAGCTCTACAGTCAAGCGGCAAGCCTCGTTACTGTACCCGTGTGCATACAGTGCCTCTGCACAGGCAAACAGGATCTGCAAGAAGGAACAGATGGTCATGTTCAAACCACACTACCCCAGCCTGGAGTTAGTCTGCTTGGACCACTTGTCACAAAGACTGCAAGCACAATTCACTACTAACTTCAGCAGCAGGTATTCTCAAAGTCCTCCTTGCCTAATCCTTCATCACCATTCCTTGAAGCACTTCCCTAAAAAGTCTTTTCTTACATGATTAAATCCCATCCTCTCTCTGAGTGCTATGAGATCAGAGAATAGCTCAAAAAATACTAAACTTCAAATTACCACTGTTTCCATACATTGCCATTTGGCTGCTTGGTTACATAGGTGCAATCTCTAAACACATTTTGTGGTTATTACAGGAATAAAGACACAGTTTATTTAGACTGCTTCTCCTTTCCAAAGAACTTCTGCTTAAATGGTTGGATTTAAATTTTTCTTTCTGACCATGTCTCAGTCTCATTTTCAATTTCAGATAATTTCTGCCTTTTCCAAGGGTGAGACTAGGTGAAAAGCACACACTGTTTTGTCTACATTTGTAAATCCTGGAGCGTGAGATGGGACTAACTAAAACTGGGACACACTTGCAGTTAGCACAGAAACAAGGAATCAGCTTGTGGGAAGCAGACATATGCTACTACTGCATTAAGCTTTTAGATACCTTATGACACAGTTGGTTATCACAACATTGTAATTAAGCACTTGATTTAACAACATCCTAGGTTAAGTGTGACAGCTATGAGGGTGGTGAGACCATGATTTACACAACATAGGAAACTGCAAAACAGCATTTTGAACTAGATTCAACTCACCTCCATCCGATTCTCCTGTTCCAGAGGCTTTATACCAGCAAATATATCCTGCTCTTCTTCAATTCCCCCTTCAGCTTTGTCATCATCTTCCTTGGCTACCTCTTGTGGATTCAGATAATACACCTGGTAATCATCTTCCTCTTCTCCATCATCCCCTCCCCCTGCCGCACCATTTTCTCCCACTTCTTCAGGCTTCAGACTCACACCACCAGAGTTCTCATCTGCAGAAGGCAGGTCATCATCGCCACTACCCATCTCCCCCACAGGATCCTTGGGGGGTTTCTTGGCCATGGAACTGCTCCTGAGAGTAGGCTCAGGTCCCTCAGAGAAGTACACCCCACCATCCTCCTCAAAGGCATCCCTGTAGCTCCTGCTCAGTGGACTTTCTGTAAAACTGAAGGTATTGCTGGCTTCTGCCCCCAGTGCTAAGCTGCTGTCATCCAGGCTCATCTCTGCCAAGTCTGGCTCCAGAGAGCTGTCCTCACTGCTCATACGGCGTTTCCCACTATGTTTACTGGTCAAGCCTTTGCTCACTGGCAACTTTGCTTTGCTCACTGCAGTCTTATAGACAGCTTTATCCCCTTCTGCTGAGAGCCGCCTCAGAACCCTCTGTGGCGTTTCAGAGACAACTTTCCGCTTCCCAGTGAGCTCTTTTGGCCGGACCGCTGGCTCCTGGGGAGAGGGCCGCAGCCTGTCCCCGGGCTGCAGACACGGTCCCCCAGGCTCCTGGCCGTGGCTCCTGCCAGCCTCACAGGCACTTTCTGCACACTGCAACCGGCAGCTCCTCTGTTGGATGGCCTTTACCCAACAGAATGAGTTCTTCTTGTCAGTGCTGCTATACGTAATCCCAGGAATGGGATAAGCTTCCTCCCAACTGAAGTAACAGGCTTCTACAGCTGGCTTGAAACCTTGGAAGAGCTTCTCTAGTGATTTCTTGTGCTGACCCCTCTTAACATTATCTATGACTTTCAGCTGCCACTGTCTGAGTTGTGAGCAAAGATCCCTGCGCCTAAGAGAAGAAAGGGAACAGATTAGGAAGCAGACACAAAAATCACCTGCAACAAACTACTACTTAACCCACATTACACTTCCTTCCTTTGGCAGAAACATCATCTGCTGAATTAAGTTAATGCTAAATACTGACAGCACTAATAAGAAGACAGGTTGAAAAAAGCACAGATATATTAACAACTGAGTTGTAGACAGGTTCATGATGCAGAAACAAAACACGAACATCACCAACATGAAAGCACAATACAAACTGGGAGGTTTAAAATAAAACACTGCCCTTTTTGCTTATCTGCCCTAAATAAGGTGTTAGTGATTTGAGTGAGATGAGTCTCAGAGTCTCAGTTCCATGGGGAACTGCCTTGGAGACACTCATAAAACAGTTTGCAGCAGCTGTGAAACAGCCCTGTGAATAACTCCAGTTAAGACATTCACAAGTACAACCTAAATAGCCTACCCTGGGAAGCACAATGACAGACAGGACCACCTAATCTCCCTCCCAGGCATCTACCTCTTTACCCTAATGTGCCTATATAGAGCCCAACAATTTAATTTAAGCTTTAGCAGGCTGTCCTCAGGAGAACAAACTGTTGCAAACCATACGGACAGCAATAATTGATGTTCAAGTAACTTTGAAGAAGCAGCAAGCTGGCAGGACTACATAGACTCATGTTACACAGTTAGTCCCATGCCCCCATATTACTATGGGAAGAACAAAACAGTTCTGCATTTTCCAGCTCCAAATCTCACATAGAGCCTACCCACTTGAGCAAAATAGTCTAAATGGTGATCTAATTCAAGAGAAAAAGACATGTCTAGAAATTTCACCAGGTGTCTCAATCAACTGCCATTCTGTTCCTGCCACACATTTCTGATGTATAATCCCAACACTTAAATCCTATCAGATTTCCTAATAAAAGTAAAAGGACAAGAAAACAAAATAAAAATTGAGGTGACCCAATTTAGGTGCAAAGGTTATTGGGACAAAAGGGACTAAATGAAATGGACTACTTATATTTGTCCACTCAAGAAATTATTTAACCAGGAAACATACTGGTTAAGAACATGATTTTCAGAAGGAAAAAGGAGCAGGAACTACTTGGGAAGGGTAACATAAGGATGAGACTCTGTGAAGTCTCCTTGTGATTCCCTGTAAGGATTGGGAAGCACACGAAGAGGGTCCTTGGAGACTATTCAAAGACCAAGAGAATAGGTAATCAAGCAGGAGCATTTCAATTATCCATTAGCTCTAGTAGGAGATCTAAGCAAATCTGAACTGCATCAAATAACTCAAAGTGAATATAGACAGCACAACTTCATACGTTATTAAAATACTTTATGCTTCATATGTTATTAATTCTTCATGCTTCATACGTTGTTTAAATACTTTATGTTTTTTCTGTGTAATTTGATTGATGTTTGTTTCTTTTAAGCTTCATTCCCAGTTTCCTACAGTTTTTGTCTTCAACTCCTATACTTAGCTACTTCATATTATAAACTGTACAAGACAGAAACTGCATCCATTTTAATGTCCCTGATATGCCTTTCATAGGGCATTTTATTAATGTTACACAATTCAGAGAAAGCAAATCCTGTTAACACGTAATTGTTCTGAAATTACCCTCCTGTTTTCATTTGTTCCGAGAAACTTCTGAGAATTTATAGCACATTAAACTAATCCAATACATTTTATACACCACACTTTGTAGACAAGATGTACAAAACAATTACTATGTCAACCACAGTATCTCAACAGGAGCTCTCAGTACCTCCTCTGCTATTCCACTGGTGCTAAATAAAGATGGTGCTAAATAAAAATGGCAGCGACTTACCAGAGCACAATATGGTTTAGAAATCTGCAGAAGCCACACAATTTTTTCTCAGACAATTGAAAACACTGACTGAAAATCATACATTGGTGACACTGTTTACAAATACACTGCAGAGAACAACTCCCTAAGAGCACAGAAAGTAAGAACTGATGCATCTCGAAATACACAATAGTGAATGACTGGCTAAACAGAATTCCATTAAACTGCTGAACGGTTAAATATAGAAACCTTTAAAATTAATTGGTAGCTGGTGCTATCACTCAAAGAAATGTTCTCCACTGGAACACTAAAATGCAGAATTACACCCATATGTAAGAAAGGAAAACAAATTAGTCACACTACTTGATGTTGGTAAAAGTAAGCAGCAATAGCAATTGAAGTAATTACAGTGCTTTGAATGTAACATCGCACATGGTCCAGAAGGACTAATGGTTGAACAGGTATTGAGTTAACGATAAAACACAAGAAATCTACAGGATTAAACTCTTTAGTGTGGTTGAGTATCACAGAAATTAAAGAGAGACAGGAACTGATTCGGGAGCTCACCTCTGTGGACTAATAGTTGGGTCGAGGACAGCCAGCCTCCAAAGAACCACCATCTCATCACACATGCTTGCACAAGCATGAGCAGCTACTTCTGACTGGCCATTGCTGCGTCCTGTGTGCCCACTGGCACTGCTGTGTGACGCGGATGTTCGCACACTGTACCACCAGCCAGTTATCTGCAGAAGAAAAGGTTCAGTGAAGCTGTGTTCTGGCCAACATCTCATCCCCTGCTCTCACTTTATCTCATAATCCCATGGAAATGGGATCTGTAGTTAATATCAGGTTTTCATTTGATTTCAAAATAATTATAACCACTAAGGCAGTATTGGCTTGTGAGAACTAAGTGCCTCAAAATTTCTCTGGTTAGAAGGCACATGCCCAAAGAACAAAACACTCACAGGACATTTGCTTCCTAGAGGTCTTCACACTTGGAGAGAAAAAGTAAATATGATAAATGGAGCATTTCCTTTCCCTTGCTTAAAGTTGAGGTATGGGATGGAGCAATAAGGAAACTTACACCACAATTTATATTACAGACTGAGGTCAAAGTCCTGAGCCATCAAAAAAAAGCAGCTTTTTCTAATATTATTTTAACAAAATAAAGTACTGTTTCAATCCACCAAAAGATATCTTCTGTGAAGATAACAAAAGAATCTGAGATTCTTTTACACAATATATATATTATAAATATAAATTTATATATTTAGTTTTTATCAACATGACAGCTCATACATGACGTGCTTTGTTTAAAAAAAAACAGAAACAGAACTGTAAAATAAATCACTTTGATTGTGAAAAAATCAAATCAAATATGCTGAACAAAAGAACTCAGACTCTACATATTCATGGCAGAAGAACTGAGGCATTTTGGGAATACAGTGTTACCAGGATATCACTAAATCAGAACAAGAGCAAACTGTAACATCCTTTCAGTGTGGAGAAGCACCTGCCTACAACACACATAGGCCATTAAAATCATTTTATTCAACCATGGGTTGTATAGACACAAAGCACCAGTTACTGGCTCTGCCTGGTTCCCCAAAACATCCCTGCACTCCAAGTAAAGAAATACCTGCTCATAGTTGAGACACTGGTCAGTCAGAATCTCCAGCAAAGGAGCTGCATTGCTATCCCGCCTCTTAAACATCTCCCGCACAATGGACAGCAAGTTCCAGATTCCTTCAGGTTCTCTTCCTCGCAGGGGACGTAGCAGACAAGCCCACTCAGCAGCAGCTGGTGGCTCAGTGGAAGACAGATACATTGAATTCACATCACTGTATATAAAGCAGAAGAATAAGGAGAAAAAATTACATCAAGCACGGTCATACAAAACTCTGAATATAATCTACATCCAGAAATATATTTGCCCTTCAATGGCACAAACAGGAGTAACCTAAAAGACAGAATGCATAATGAGCTAAAGAACACCACACAAGCAAAGTATTGTACAAATACAGTCTGCTCTACTGAAATAACACTGCAGAAGTTACACAAAAATACAATCCAGAAGAGTGTCCGTGAAACTCAGCATCCTTCAGGCCAAAGCATACAAGCTATATGAGAAATGAATTTACAGATCACATGAATATCACATTTTCCCTTCAGTGGGAAACAGCTTACCTGAAAACAACAGGAGTAGGTCCACAGAATTTATGAAGGGTTTTCTTTATGTTGTCACTGAGAGTAGATTCATCTAAGTACCAGGTGCTTTGATCTGATGCAGAAGGTCCAGCAGTGGGATCTTACAAATGAAAAACACATTTACAATCTGCAAGCTTCAAAGATACCCAACCACAGAGTACACAGGCAGTGCAACCCAAGTTATTTCACTCATTGCTGAACACCCTCTCCAGAATTATCTTTAAATGTTACCATAACATTACCTTCAACATTAACAACATTAAATTAGCAGATTCTTCTTGATCAGAAGGGTAATGCAGCACTAAAATAGGAATGCTCTAACATCTCTGGTAACCAACACTTATGTAAGCTACCCCAAATTCCAGCTAACCCAGTCTAGTGATGTAAACAGTCCAGTTTTAAGCAGGAACTTGGGAGACGTCCCCTCCAATCGACATTCCCAGGAGTCTATACTTAATACCAAATTTTAAAAAACCCACTTGGTTAGAAAGTGCATTGCCTGATGCTCCCTTCCTCTGGAAGCGCTCTCAGATGCCTCTTGTTGTGCCATATATACATGTAGGTGCCAATACTCATCCCTTTTCCTCTATTTCCATTTGTAATCCAAGCTACTGGGTAACAAATCAGTTCAGAAACCTGAAGCAATGGAATAATTCTCTTCCTATCTGTGATACAGATTGCTGAAATGAGAAGTATTAAAATTACCTGGGGCTCCACACACTGTATTGATGGCAGTAGACTGGGAAGATAATAACTCGTCCAGCAAGCGCTGAGCTGTTGGAAGAATCTGAAAACATGATGCAAACTTTCAATATACACAGTATTTCTTATCCTGCTACACAAAGCCAAAGATCATGACTGAAACACTCTGGCAATTTCAAGAGTATTGAATACAGAGCTACGTTTTCAGAAAGGACGACAGAGGGTGCTAAAGATCACACAACAGCCACCAGCTGTGACACCTCTCTCACAGGCCATGAAAGGCTCACTTTCTGCAGTCACACCCTAAGTAAACAAAAGCATCACAATTTATTAACTAGTCTCTCATTTCTTGAGGAATAGGAGTCTACAGAAAGTAGATACTGCAACTAATTTTGAGAGTTAGGGAAGCCACTGCTTCCCTTCCGACTGCAAGGTCGCCATTTTCCTGCACTTCAAAAGATCTTTATTTCTTGTTCCTAAATATTTGTCTAAAACCCAAGCAAATGGGAGCAGGGGAGCAAACTATAAAATACATGTACACATAATTTTTGAGGGAGACTTTAGCTTATTTACCATCCAGTTAACAAAGGGATTCAGTAGTAGATTAATGCAATTTCAGCACTAAACTAATCATAACTTCTGGACCAGCTCAGAGCATAAGCAGAGAAGGTTCACACTGACTGTAAAATCCTACATAGATACACCCTTAAAATGCTATTTTTGAAAGAGAAATGCACAGTAGAAAGAGTTTTTTTCCCCCCCATACTAAGTCTGCTAAGTCTGAAAGTGCAGATCCATTTAGCCTTTAGTATGTATGCACAGAACGCGCAAATTGTTAATCCATATAATTAAGATTAAAATGACTTGCAACAGAATGTCTGATATCCCCCACCTCTCTCCATACCACAGCTGAGGTAAAAGATCACTCTTACTGTAAAGAAAGGCACATTCAGTACACCTCTATTTGCAAATACTACAGATACGTCTCAAACAGATGGAAGAAAAAAATGCTCCATAAGGATATTCTGCATTTCAATCACATAAAGAAACAAATTCAGCATTAAGCTATTTTGTACTGTTTTCCCACTATTTTAAGAAAACGCACAAGCCTTGGCAGTGTTGTGCCTTAAGGCTGAAGTACCAGGGACCTGCAGTTACTCTCCTTCAGTCTTTTTTGCTAAGATATTCATGCTTAATTGGAATAGGAATACTGGCTTCATAAGGGGAAATAGCTCTTGGGCGAAGAACCAAGAAATGAATTTCAGCTGCTTTTCCATGATTTTCCTAGATACAGAAAACACTTTCTACAGAGATTCTGAAAAGCATCTAGCTGCATTCCTATATACACATGAAAGTAATTCATCATTATAATACGGTATCACGTCATTCACAAACTGGAAATAAGGATAAAATAAAATCATGTGTACAGCCTGCTCTAATTCTATGTCGTGTTGTCAAAATATGGGGTCCCAAGGCATTAGAGTATCTATCTCCACTCAGAAATCCTGAAGACCAGGAATAAGACTGTTGAAAGAATTTGGGGCACACCTTGCCTTTTTAAAGGAATTACACAACATAGGTTAAGACATATCTCCCAATAAACCCCAAATTTTTCTGTTGGGCAGTGTTCATCAGATTATCTGGCAAAATTGTAATAATTAATTAATCCAGATGTCCCTGATGCACAGCTGGTACCAAAGTGTGACCAAAGGAGAAATAAACCCTGCAGAAAGGAGCAGACAGACACAGAATATCTGAAAGCAAACATGCCAACTCACATGCCATTCAGAAACAACCACGACCACTACTAGCCTTTCAAAACCCTCCCCTATTAAGCACCAGACTGTACCATAAAGCTTAGTCTGAGGAGAGAAAAAAAGCTTTGCCTGTTACATAATGTAGCAAGAAGCACACACTACTGGCACTCATCGCTCAGCAACAAAAAAGCAGTATTTTTTTATCACTTTCATATTACACAATTCCTCTATTTCCTCTCATAAGAAGATTAGTATTTCTGTAGGAAATTTATAGGATATTTTAGCTAAAGAATATCACAGTGTCCTAAGCACAGCACCATGAGATGAATTTTAGGCACACACGTCCAGTAATCTAACTCCTACTTAAGAGGAGTGTGTTACAAATGCACTGCTGAAATGTGACAGTTACCCATGCAGGCCAGTTTTTCTCAATCTCCTTTAGCTGAACCAGCATTAAAAAGTTGCCAAACCCTTGTAATTTTAAAGCAGCCATTTCACAATCACTTGGGTATTCTTGTCTATTTTGTGCAAACATCTTAGGCAGATGATACAAATGACCTGACCCTGAACAAAACAGATATTCAAGGAATGAGAGAGCAGATTTAGCCTTTGACTAAAAAAATGTCATGTCTATTATGATTCTGAATGATTCTTATGAATGATTCTGAATGAATCTGAATGATTCTTATGAATTACCAAGAAGCTACACTGGGGGAAGTCAAAAGGTTACCAGTTAGGTGCATTAGAAAGTACCCACTTAAGGCACATAAAATACATTATCTAGGTAGTTCTCTCCACTTAGCTAACCAAACACACAAAAAAGAAAAGCTGATTTGGGCTGGCCAAAGTTTTCAACAATCATGAACTGATTTACTGTGTTTGATCTTTCACAAGCTTAGCAGATATTCATGCTGATATGAATAGCAACCACTCTTCTTTCTCCTTTTAAGACACTTCTAATCTTTCACTTGGCAATAGACAATTGTCGAATAATAGAATAGCAAAACTGAAAAGAGCAAGAACTGAATGCCTTCCCAGCAGCTCAAAACTGAATAGCATAACTGGTTATTTTGCAACAAAAGACATCACGTAAATTGACCCAGAATAAAGATAAGTGCATTTAACAAGTTGTCAGTCAGATGATGGTCCCCACTTACCTGTTGTGGAAGTTCACTGATTAGGTACTGAGCAAATTTTTGCAACTGGTCTCTTTGTAGCCGAGACAAAGACTCAGAAACAGGTGCTCGTAAGCACACTGCAGATGCCTGAAGAAAGAAAAGGAGACACAAACTACCATTAATGAAGCTGTGTCCACCAAATTGATGAAGTGTCACAACACTTGCTATGCTGATGCATACCATGCTTGGTCTTGATGGCCAATTTTTTTTTCTCTGAAATTATGTAGTGTGTTGTAGATAAGATGCAAATAAGCTGCCTAGGCTTTTAAAAAACTGGTTTTATGGGTTTTTCCAAGGAAACTGATGTAACAGCTGTGCTTAAGATCTGTTGTTGCTAGCAATTGCACAAATATGGGCAGAGACTTCACAAACAAACCTCTAAAATAGGACATTATCCTTTAAGCTTCTGGCAAACGAACCAGCTCTGTGGGGGACTGTTTCACAGAATCACCACCATCTCATTTATCTCTTTAGAGTTTCTTAATTCAGTCTAAAAATCTCCTTCCATATCTTAGAACAAATTAGATTATTAAAAAACCTCACCACTAGCTTCTTAACCTTTTTCACTTTACATAACAAAAATGTCCCACTTAAAATTTAACCCCTACACAGTCAAGAGCAGTTTGATAATAAAGACACTCGTGATACTGTCTTGTCTACACAGAGCAATATACCTTCGCTTGTAACTTGCTAGTGTCAGAAGTCAGTTTATACAAACACAAAAATACTTTCGCTGTCACTTTTCAGGTGGACAAAGGATTGGAGGCAAAAGAATGATTTTTATCTTACACAGGGTCCAAACTTTGATTGTAAATAATATAAACGACAATTTGGTTTTCAGCCTCATTCTCCATATCCACCTTTTAAAACTCAAACTGAAAATTCAAAGCAAAACCCTTTTTTTTGCCAGCTGTCCAGTCCTAAATACAGAAAGTATACCAATATTCTGATTATTTCACAAGAGCATAAACTTAAGCCAATTACACTTGTCCATTGTGAAACACTAACAAGCTTCAGCAGGTTATTAGAACTTATTAAAGAATCTAGAATTGATCATAAGCATGTTAGCTGTAAAATGCTCTGTGACAGCAGAAAATCTTCTGTTCTTACCATAATCAAAACTTAATCCTTTGTGCTTCTCAGCTTCCCAAATTCAACTGTATGCAAGACCAAACTGTCAACTGGTTGTATATCATGTTGATTCTACACATTTTCAGCTGAAGTTGGTTAGGATATAAAATGTCTACTTTTTGCTCTATGAAAGGCCACATTAAAAAAAAGCAGTCAAATAAAAACATAAACCTGCTTGAAATCTTCAAGTCAAAATGACAGTTAACTCAGTAAGTGTTAAAATGAACTTGTGAACATAAAGGCCAACAGTGATCAAAATTACTTTCCTTCTGCACGCTGATCAAACAACATAAAGAGTGAGCTTTCAAATCCTGTACTTCCAAAGACTTTTAATAAAAGAAACTACTCATGACTTTCCACTTTTTTCAGAGATGAAGAAATAATGAGTGATTTTGGCATTTAAATGAGAAATAGGAAAAGGCCAAAAAGCACTAGGTATCTACCCTTAGAAATCTGCACATTGCCAAAGACAGTCTGCAGTTTAGGGCCTCAGACAATTCAGCCTGCAGACCCCAACTGCGAGCAGACATTTCAACAATCTGTAACCAAAAGGAGCGTCAAGAACCATTTCCCTAAAGAGAATGTGTGGTGCATAGAACTGTACTGAGGAGCGACTCGGAGAAGGCGAGAGCAGAGCTGTGCTGGATGCCTACATTGTGGATGCGGAAGAGGCAAAGCGCCACGACGTGCGCGCACCACTTGGCCCCGGCGCCGCAGGTGCAGCTGCACGACGTGATCCGGCACCGGTCAAACATCACCGCCACGTTGTACGCGCCCTTGGGGGGCACCATCTGGGGGGGCACCACAGTGGCACTCAGATGGAAACCTGTGGAAATTCACAAGTCCAAAGTTACTCTTCAGGTATTTGGGGAAAAGGCTCAGTCAGCACAGAAATACAGGTATATGCTATTTAAACACTGAAACAACGTGTCTGGCAACAACATCCATGTAAGGATGGATGTGCATCTAGAGTCTCCAGTACTTCTTTCTTCCCAACCAACAATGACTAAACATTAGCAGAGAAGAATAACGTGTTGTAAGAGACTCCAGCGTACCAGCTTTTAATACATTAATTACTTTCTCTTATTATTTAACAGAGAAAAGCAGAACTGGATTAAGTCATCCCTGAAAATGGTCAGGTTTTGTTTACAGGGTCAAAGCTAGACTATACATACACATTTTAGGCATAACTCCTGTGCTAACTCTGGCAGCACTGCAGAACGGGCTGGGTGACTTGTTTGGAATTACTTCCAAGTCAATCAATTTTCACAATTTCACAGTCAACTAAAGAAGGCAGCACTTAACCTGAACACCTACTTGTACTTTGTGGCTTCAGAAACTACCCATTTGTCATCGATTATGCACCTCCTTGCAATTTTGCTAATAACCCTTTTTTACAAATCATGACCTCAGAGAAAAACCAAAATCTCTTGCTTAGACTACAACAATGGAAAAGAGAAATTTTAGAAATAACACTTGAATCTAGCCCCATTAATTAGTGACCATAAACAAATAAATTATGATAAAGGACTTCAAGAAGGCTTAGCTTCATTTAAACTCACGAAGAGTGCTTATGAGTCGTACTTGTAATGCAGCTTCCTCTGGAGATATTGGTCATCCAGAGGGACACGTATGATGAGGACAAGGCCAGCAGGAGCATGGATCCTCTACCTGTCTTTTAGGAGACTATCAGCAGTTAGTAATCCTCTATCAGCCTCAGACCCTTTCTGCTAATCTGGAATTCAGTTTCATGAAGCACAGAAAGCATTGGGGCATCAAAGGCATAATCAAACTTCAGTCCAACAGTCTACCTTAAGTGGAAAAACATGGCTTGGGACAGACAAAAGCTTTTCCATCATGAGGACAAAAAAGTAGATTATAAATCCACACTACTAAGTTTTTATCATGATATCGTGAAATCATAAAAATGAGGGTGTTCAGGAGTGCACATGACCTACTAAATTTATTCCATTTAAAATAATGTGCATCATATCCTCCTCAAAATATAATCCCCATACCAATACAAATTTGCTCTTGCCTTGCTTAACCTTTCTATTTTTCCTGTTCACCATAATTCAAATCCTCTCCCTGATGTGAGTGATTATTTTGATTAGTACACATAATGCCACCCAAATTCTTCAGCCATTTTAGCAACTGGAACAGAATCAAAACAAAAGAAGGCATTCACACAAAATTACTGCACTGCTTATTACCAGATACAGTTCTAATTTATGTTCCACATTTGGTTAATACAACCCAAACAGTTCAGCTAGTCCTTCTGTTATACTAGAAACAACTCAGAGTAATGCTCTGACTTTCACATAAGCAAATTAAGCATTTCACCAGTCAGAATTGCAGTAATTCTGTTACACTGCAACAAAAGAAATACGCAAAAGGTGTTAGAGAAGACTGGATTCCAACTCCAAGCCCCTTCCATGACGTTCTTCTTTGTATACTAAGACAGTTAAATGATAATGCAATGAGAGAAGAACTCTTACAAAACAAGACAAAATTTAAGGAGTTTAACATGACATATCACAAGCTTCAAATCAATGTGTAGCTTGACAAACATGCCTGACACTTACAATGCTAATTCAAGCAGTACTGCCCAGTTAATTCTTTTGCAACAACAAACCTGCTGTACTTAACAATCATTTGTGGGATGGCACAGGAAAACATATGAAGAAAGCAATCTGGATTATAAGTAATGGTTTCTTCTACCAGGAAAAAATAAAAGAATCACAGAATCTTTGAGGTTGGAAAAAACCCTTAGGATCATCTGCCTAAGCATTAACGTGGCACTGCCTCATTCACCACTAAATCATGTCCCCAAGTTCCACACCAACTCATTGCAACACGGCTTTCTTTATCACTCTTGTGATGCAGGGGCAGTTCTGATGCCCCTACAACAGTAACAGAAAACACACTTCTTTGCTTAGAATTCAGGAACTTTTGAAAAAAAAAAAGGGGGGGGGGGGGGAACAAGAGCTGAACAAAAGCTTTTACACAGAAGGCATTTTTGGACAGTTGCTTGTTTTAAACCAAGATAGGAGATCCTCTAAAAAGTGGAGATGCTATTGAAGGAGAAGCCAAGTTAGAATCCAAACTGAACCTGCTGCTGCCTTCCTCAGCTGTTAAAAAGAAACTAAGACAATGATAAAAAAGAAGTCCCTGAAATCTACAACACACCTGTTTAAGAACAGCAATAATGTATTCAGTGCAACAATGTGGGTATATGACTGCTACAAAGAGAATGGAGGGAGAAAGTCTACAAAAGCCAATTCCATGTGTATATACAGGACAAAGCTGTAAAAAATTGGGGGTTTGGAATGCAGTGAAGAGGTGCTACTGTTCAGAAATCACAGATATGGATATGCATGCAGACAAAATGACTAAGATTATTTATGGTTAAAAAATGAAACTTAGACTACAAAGGGAAATGGGACAAGAAGAGCACAAAGCACAAGTCAAGATTTTTCCTACTGAACACAGTATCCCAATGCACTGCTCAATCCCTCTCCAAATCAATTCCCAACTCAAGAGCTGCTTCATTTCTTGCATTTCTTCTCCCATTTGTCAGTGTATGAAACCCAATACTGCAACTACACAACTTAAAATCATCTGGAGTGCACAGCTGAAAATATAGTCACCCCATCTCTGCTGCCCAACTTCTGGGCTGCTATTTATGGAGAAAAAAAAACACTATTAGATACAATTCCTCTCCTAAGGACACGGCAACCTTACTATTTAAACAAAGTTTCTTACTTCCCTTCCACACACACAATCCTTTGTCAAGAACCCCAGTTGCAGTTGCTTCTATGTGTACTTTAGAAGCTTTTTCCCTGTATCACTCACCATCTCCTCTTTTTCCCTACTCTTCTGCTCTCCCAAACACAGGTTTTGCATTAATATTCCCAGCCTTTGTTCATGTATATTGCTTTACACCTCCTCACCTTTTTAATGCATTACTGAAACAAGTGCTGACCACACTTTTACTGTCTATCAAATATTTTGCTCATTTTCTCTGCCTCAAACATTTGGCTTCCTGAAGTTTAGCAGATTCCTTAGAGGCCTCTCTCAGCATTTAAGTCATGACATTGGAAGATTATTAATGACCTCAAAAGTCAGTTTAATCCTATTTAGCAAAATTTCCAAATTCAATGCTGACATTCCAAATCTGGTTTCACTGACACCATGGAAGGTAGTTTGAACTCAAACTGATTAAAGTACAAGGGATCTCTTCACTTTCACTCCAAGAATTCCTGCTATTGCTATCACAGTAGACACTGGACTAGGTAATACCCTTTCAGAAGCTTTACCCTGTATTCAGGTAACAGTTCATCAGTCTCTTGCAGTTTGTGTATCTCAAAGGCCATCTCTTTCTCTTTTTGGCCCCCCCAAACCTTTATAGTACGTGTGCCTTTTATTCACTTTCTGAGGGCTCTTTACCTAAATTTATTCATTTCCCTCATCATTGAGAGTTAAGTATTCCTGGTTCTAATAACTAAACAGGCCCACAGAAGTCTCTATCCCTCATCACATGAAAATGTAAGAAATTCCCTAGATGTCCTTCTTAACATTATACAGTTTTTTATATTATCATTTTTCTTATTAGAACAGGCTTGGTTCCTGCATGCCAAATAATATTCTGATTCTGAAGCTCACACTTGCAAGAAAAAAAATCTGCATGGGATTGACACAGCCCACCTTGACATACTAGTAGTACCTTCATTTCACATAATGCCTTCTGGTCAAACAGCTGCCACTGAAAAAGCTATCTCAATATTCTTCTTTGCTTCAAAGGATTTAATAAAAAAACAGAGTCCAATTCTTTGTATAGATAAGATTAGCTTCTATAGCCAAAAAACATGAAAAGAACAAGATAGTAGGAGAAGCTATAAAATCCACTGTCCAACAAAAAGGATTTCTATCTGCCAAAATACTACATGAATAACTGTACAATTAATAAAACTCTTTTGTTACAAGAATAAACTTTGCAAACTTCCTCTGTGCTATACAGGCACTTTAGGCATTGATCATTTGATCAGACAACTAGAAAGCCAAGTTCTCTTTAGCAATGAAGAATTTAAGCATTATGGAGAAAAAGGTATCCTATACAGTTTTTTGGAAAATGCTAAGACACATTAAGGATCAGAACATTTCTGACCTTTCAGTCCATTTCACAGCTGAGCTGACTGAGGCCAAAATAAAACACAGCATTTAGCTCAACACATTACAAAGAATACATCTGGCAGGGAATTTCAGCTAAGATGCCAGAAAAGCTTGTTTTGGTCATAGCACTGCTGCCCCATTGCAGATATGATCTGAAGGATCTAGAGACGTGGAGCTGCACTGATCTTACCTATCTGGAGAGGGTCTTTGACAGCCCTCACCCGGAAGAGCTGCTCCCCTCGCTGGAACTCATCTGCACTGCCATTCGCCAAGCATGAGTACAACCTGCAAGACATAAACAGAACAGGTCAGGATCACTCTGGTTTTGAGAAACTTCACAGTATTATCCTCTTTGCTGACATGGCTTTTGAAAAACCCTTGCTATTTGAATACTAAGTCTAGGTCTATCCTGCCATTTCAACATTACAATTCAACCACAAAAATCATTAGTCTCTTCCTAACTGGGTTTGTGTATAGCAGTTTTAGGAATTTCCACCTAAGGCTCTGAAATACAAATTCATTCATAGTCTAAAATTAAGCCTTCATATAGTATAGTATAGTTCAAGGTCTAATGTTAGCATGCCACAGTAAAAACTCCTTCTAGACTAATTATCTGCATGCTCTTGTGAGGTTTTTTTGTATCTGTGTTTATCAGAATAATGAACACGTACAACCAGCTGGCTTGCTCTATTCCCTAGCAGGTGATCTTATATCAGCACTTCTGACACTACCTCCCCCATATGATACCTGAACCTTAGACAAACACATCCAAGAACTTTCAGCAAGATTCTTTATAAGAGAGTGTAGTATCACTACTTTGCAACAAAATTCTGAATGCACAGTTACATGGGTAAACCTCCTATAATATAAAAGCTTCAGCAAAGCTTAGAAATAGATCTAAAAGCAGAAAATCTTTGACTATGTAGTCACATAGTTAATGTAGAAACATAAGAAATATAGTCATCTGACCATATCAACTCTGATCACTGATGTATTCAGCAAATTCTGGTTCTCCTATTTACACAAACAAAAGGATTGCACAGGACACTGAGCAAGCCCTCTTTGACAATTTCTGAACCCAGTTAAAGTTCTGACTCCAGCAACAGGTTCAAATTGGAAAGATGATTTTGTAAGACTAACGTAAGGACAAAACTCCACAAGCTAGGCTACTGTTAGCCAAATTAAAGGATGCATTTATTTTGTTATCCTTTACACACAGAACCTAGACATCTACATGGTTTTCCTGGTACATATGCAAGGCAGCTCACCCTAGAATATCACAGCACATGCCACAGTAATCCATCCATGTATTACAAAAGGCACATGAGAGCCACAGAAGCACCAAATATACAGGACATCAAAAGGACAATGATTCTCCTCAAGTGAACAAAATCTTTTCTTAAGCATCAGTGAAAAAGAAATAGTATTTATTACCTGATATCCTCCTCATTTTCTGGGAAACTCCAGAAGGCGATTCGAAGCTGCAGTTGTTCAGGCACTGGAGGATAAACTTTCTCCACCACCTCAAATGGAATGTGAAATGCAACCTGTTTTGCAGAGAGTTCCACCAGTGGGATCACCAGCCCATCTAGAAAGACAAGAAACAAAACACAATTAGCCATTCAGAGAACAAAACTTGTGAGAGGCTAAAGAGGTCAAAGCAGGGAGCTCTTCCACCTTCTCTTTTATCTCACCACGTTAAAGACCATTTTTCACGGATATTAAAAGTCAGCACAGAAATCTTATGCAGAGCTTTGAAGAGTTGTCTCTCAACTCCATGTTTGTCTTCAACCACTCAGGGCATGGGCACAAATCCCAAAAAAAATAGTCCTTGGCCAAAAGAGCTGCATCAGCCTAGCAGTTTGTCTCCTGACAAAACTGAGGTCATTTAGAAAGACTTAAGGTAACCAAGTACTTTCCCATACATTTCCATTACAATGTGGCAGCAACATCCTCCGAATTCCAGTAGTCTACACAAAGAATTAGTACAACATATATGCACAAGCAGCAATGCAATGGTTATGCAGGAGCCTTAGTGTTAACTTTTTTTGACAACACTCAGTATTCACCTATTTACAAGCTTTTACTTTCAATTAGTATTTGTTGGTTTATTTCCTTCACCACCACCTTTCATATGATATCTGCCTTTATACTTCAAATTCCTTAGAGAAGCAACTGGGAATTCACATGTCAGTGCAGTGCTGACTACACAAAGCTTCCGAGGATCTTAAGGCAGTAAGACCTTTATATAAATATATTTAACCATCACCTTTCTACCAAACTAACTCCACTTTTAATGTTTTTACCTGCAGATGAAGATTTCTTATCATCTGGCTGTAGAACCCTCATGTTTCTGCTTTGCTCTGACCCAGATTGCACTTTATATAAAATGCCAGACTTGTCGTATCTGCAAGTACATACATCCCTAATTTACTGAGCTCACCTCCTGACCCATCACTAGAGCAGCCTTGGTTCCCCCATCTTCCAAACCGTGATGCCAAACCCCTAATTAATTCAGATATTCGATGTTATGTCTCTTCGCCTCCCTCACCAGCCACTAAAACACCACTGGAAGCCAGGATTCAAACCAATCTGGCATTCAGCTTCCCCTCCATGCCAGCCTCCAGACAGCATATCCAAGGAAAACTTAAGCCCTGATATGAGTAAGCACTTTGTGACCCTCTGCCTAGAGATGCCCTCCAGTCCCAGCAGCTGGGAAAGACAGGACAGGAGAGGGCTATGAAAGTGCATGCACACAGCAAAGCAGCCAACATCACCCCCAGCACTGAGCAGACCCAACAAACGAAAGGATTACATAAGTATGGAAAAAACCCCACAGTTTTCAAACATCCACACTTGGATTTTTTTCTGCAGTGAAATTAGATTCATTAGTTATTATTCCCTTCTCCCAGACAGAGTCAGTCTTTTGCCATCAGGGTTCGTTTTCCACCACCAATGATTTTTATTCTATGTTATAGATCCAGTCTCTGTTTTACAGTGCTATAATCCCCTTCACAAATATGAGAGAAGCAGATCATAAAATGAGTGAAATTGGAAAAAGATGTGCCCCTTTCTCTACAGCTAGCAGATAAACAAGCTTTTAGCAGAAAAGTAATTTCATTTACACTTCTGACAACCAAAACAGGTGTAAGGCTTTCACCAAGTCACTAAAAAATATACCGTTTTAAATTAGTCCCTAAAAAGTGTACTGTTTCTAATTAGTGCAACATAGTCAAATTAATATCATTCCTGCTGCTACAGTAGTAGTAGATACTGCAGAAAGTCCAAACTGAGGCAGTTTCATACTTGAAATTACTCTGAGCAGTAAAGAAGAGGTATTTTGCAAGGTTTAAAATGCATTTCTTCTATAGAGGTACTCTATTCAGTTATCTCATTACACAATACTAGAAAAGAGATAACACCTAAACAACCTCTACAACATAAAAGGCTCAAAAAACTACCTCAGTAGTGAATGAAACACCTGTAGACTGTTTTGAGAGCTGCAAGCCTTCAGCCTGGATGGTATTCCTTTTTACCATTCCTTTTTATAAAGATCTGGCGCTGGGTATGAAGGTTAGATTAGAAATACTACAACATGAGACCTCATCTGCTCCAGCACAAGTCTAGCACAAGTCAGCCAGCTTGACTTTAATAACTGTACAAAGTGAAGTAAGGTAAGGCTGACTTTGCACTGAACCCATTAACTGATTCATCAGCTGTACTGTGTTAGTAGTAACGAGCAGAAGACAGGTGGCCAATTATGTGGCATAACTCAGAGCACACAGCTGAAACATCTTGGGAATAAGGTGAAAGCAGTAAAACCTGGAGGGGGAATAAAACCAATCATCTTACTTATAAGACCATGCACAGTTCTAAAGTTCAGAATTTTCAATAAGGAAAAAGAGAGATTGAAAAAAGAGTAAGAATTAACTGAAAAGTAGAAAACAATTTGTCAATCATACTCCAAGGGTGTGTGAATTCACAATAGCTACCCTGGCACACATGTAAATGCCAAAATGAAGACGATAAACTGCCCTAAGTTTCAAGGAGGTAGTCACCCATGTAGCCAAGGTGAGACAACCCTGCCTGCAATATGGCTCAGAGCAGTATTAGAGTGTCTTTTCTCTTTTTACTTCTGTAAAGTCATTAGGACAGTCCTACTTTGGTGCTAAAACTAGAGTTCAAATATTCTAATGTGAGTCCCAAACAAAGAGAGATCTATTCAAGAAGCTTATTTCTAGATACACAAATCTTGGGTTGGTGGATTTACAGCTACTTGTAGGTAGATTCATACCCACTTGTATAAAGAGGTGTTATCAATAAAACAGGCAAAAGGTACTCTCAGGTTCTATAATAAATATTTTTAGCAAAGAAGAGAAAAGGAAGTCTGCTAAAAAAGTAAAGGAGAAAGCACCACAGCTTCTGCCCAAAAAGCAAAAATAAGTATAGGAAGGAAGACTGCAAATTTAATATTAAAAAAATTAAAACAGCAGTGAAGTCAAATTCTTGAGATAAAACTATCCAAGGGAGAAGATAATTTTAAATTGTGGAGCAAAACTAGCAAGAATCGCTATTTGCTCTTGGAAGCAGACATGACACAACCAGAAGAAAAAGCACATTTAAAATCTTGGAAGAATAGAATCACAAGTAAAGCATAAGCAACCTGAAACAATTCTCACAGGCTAAATGACTAAGAAAACCCAGGTCTGGAAGGGAGAGGCTATCTATCTAATCTATATCTCCCAACTAAAATGCAAGATCAAGCATATCTGAACCATTCTGAATAAATCACACCTCATTATATACCATCACACAACATGTAGCTTTCACGAGGAATATCCTGCTCTTTTTGCTACGGTTTTGCATGAATTACAGGTCTGATTTTCACAGCCATTTTGCAAAAGCTGAAACTTTAGCATAGATGTAATTATTCCTGCTGGAACAACAACAAAACACCTGATCCCAAAACAGCCAACACAAGCTGTGCACACAAGCCTGCAATTTTCACTGGGAGAACAACTTCTGTGTCAGCAGGGCTTACCACACAGACACGAATGTGTAGCAGTTGCTTAATCTTTCCTATAAGGGAGTAGGCTGTAATAAGGTGCAGCCAACAATTACTCATAAGAACAGATCATGTTCAAAATGATCTAGGAGTATTCCTTCAGCACAGTAACCAAAAAACCAGAGAGCAAACAGTTGGAATAATCAGCAGAACAGGGACCATGAGAAAACCAAAGAGCTGTTAAAACACAACAAAGAAAAGACAACCAGGCTAAACACTGATGTACCTGTTGTCAGGTTATTTCCATTGAGTTACCTTCATTTGATACACATTCTAAAAGTAAATTATACATACAAATGAATGAATACAAATACAAGTGAACAAAACTCACAGGAAGAGAGAAGACACATTGCTTTCCCTAACTTTAGAAAACTAGCATTTTGGGCTACATTGTCTTTTAAGAGATGAGTCTACAGCTTTGATTTTACAGCAATCCCTGGTCCCCATTTGACCTTTCGCCTCACCTTTGTCACTGGCTTCACTCCTAAATGTAACAAAGAGTAACAAAGTAATATAGCTATAGACGGAACAAGAAGATGAAGAAAATTAAGTCAATCACCTGTGATATCAAAAGCTAGTGAGAACAGTAAAACTAAGAGGAAATATGCAGAATTCAATCTTTACTGGTGCAGGAGGTATGGGGGGTGTTACAAAATCTGTTTTACAAATCTCATTTTACAAATAGCAAATAACACATCGCTTTTTACAGGATTTCCCATGTAGAAACATAGAACTGTTGCTGTAGAATGCACGTACAGGATTTCTGCTTGCTTAATTTAACTGCCTGTCAGTAAAAAGCCCCTTGGCTTAAGTCAATGATACACTGTCTGTCTGATATCACTTAAAGCCAAAACGTGCTGAGAATTCTCAAACAGGCAAGCAGAAGAAGCATTGCATTTAATTATAACATACATAAACCAACTCTTTAAAAATACTTGTTTTCTTACTGTTTTCTGTACATTTCCTTCTAAAATTCTGCTGTTGGTTTTAGTTTATTCTCTTGCTCTTTTTTTTTTCTTTCTAGAAATTTATTCTGAGTTGATGTCTTTAAGAAATAGATGCCAGAGAAATACAGTCCTTCAGGGCTCTGACCTGGCAAGAAATATCAGAAAACATCACCTTTGTCTTTAACTTTGTAATACTTGAGGGTGAATGCTGTGACTGAATTTTTAAAACAGTTTCCCAAGGTGAAGACTGCAAAATTAAATATAAGCCTTTTAAATAAAGATGAACTTGTTATTGCAAATAAATTATATCCACGGCATTTAGGCCATTAATACTTATTTTTTCCTTCCATTTTACCATCCTTGAATAGTCTTGGGATTATAATCCCGGGACTAAATCAGAGTAAGTATGATTGAATTAAGGTTCATGATCCAGTCACAAACAGGACAGCTGTGTTTTCAAAGAGATAAAGGAAAAGTTCGCCACCTCAGTGAAAGAGATTTTTCAGCTACTCTGTGCCTGTAAGACATGGAACACAGGAAGTACTGAGCCACAACCACCAAGATCCAGAAGAAAACTAAATACTTAACATAAAAACACAACTGAAATAACCAACATAAATTTAAACATTTGAAAGAAAGAGAGGTAACATACAAGCACTGAAAACAATTGAACTACTTACCTTTAAACACCCATTCCAAATCCTCTCTCCTCCAAGTTAGGGGAGAGAGGATTTGGAATAGAAGAGTGCAACTAAACTGAACATCATGAGAAACTTCCATTGTAAAGGCTCACAGATGAACTGCTGGAGCAGCTCTTAAGCTATACCATATAGCAAAAAACATACGAGCTGCACATATGCTCAGAGTAGACTATCCAAAGAAGCAGTGTAGATAATGAAGAAAACCTGACTCAAGATGCCCTCTTTCAGGCCAGCATTCAGACACTTAAAACTAGGGATTAATTTCCCTTCAAAAGACCATCAATCTCTCAGCTGCATATGATCTCTCCAAATCACACAGCTGGTCTCAGTGGTGTTCAAAGAGAACACACTCATCACAGACTGCTTCAGCTCAGCTGGAGATGCTGGGTTTTTACAGCAGCCCAGCAGACACAAGGGCTGAGCAGACACCAAGAAGGGGTACCACTTTCTGGTCCCAAATACAACACAAGGGAACTAAACCAACAGGCAAGCCAAGGGGTGAAGACCCTGAAGCTGAACCAAGACTCTCCTGCATCAGAACCTGGCAGTTGAATGGACACAGGGAGCTGCATCTGTACCCAGTCATAGTCTAGCTTAACTACATGCATATTGAAGCATCTGAAAGACACAAGGCAATATTCAAATACTAACTCCCAGCTGTCTTGAATTAGCTGTTTTCAATTCCCCTGTTTCAGATTAACAATTCCATGCCATTTTGTACAAAGGGCAAAAACCCACAACGTTCCTTTGTAAGAAAAGCCAAGCAAACCACAGTATTGCTAAAAAGTAGAAGTTTTAAAGGCTAAGGAAGCTAATGCACAAATACAGGCTCCTGATTCTCCAACTATTTGTCTAGCATCAATCTTAAGAAAATAAGCAATTTCTTTATACTGAAATACTTGCTGTACCAAGCTATAATAAAGTTTCAGCTACTTGTTTCTCAGATGCTATGCACTGCAAGCAAATTCCCTGCAAAACACCTCAGCGTTCACAAAGCCAGCTGCAACAACAAATGGAGAACAACAGCCTTTGGTGGAATTCATCTGTGTGAGTTTTTCACACACTGTGACAGATCAAGAGGGTTAGACAAGACAAGAACAGGGATCAAGTGATGGAGATAGGATGCTACAAATGCTTCTGCTGATTTACTGTTAATCAACCTTGCTCACAACACAGACTAGAGGGAAATTCTGAACTGAGGCCTCCCTTGGTTTTGTTTTCTCTCAATGTTTCTGTAGTTTTAAAATATCCACATACGCATGGCAAGCAAGCACAACTACACAAATGATCTAGCAAAAGCAGCAAGGACTGGACACTGTAATGCAACCCTCAAGTATTTCAGGCAATTAGCCACAGGAAAAACTCTAAAAATATGGTTTTATCCAAGAGGCTTGTATGGCAGGATGATATGCTCATCATGGAAGAATGAAAGTATTTATATACACACACATATACACATTTTTTAATAATCAAAAAATATATTCATAGAGAGAACAAAGTGATCAACAAATTAGCAAAACGCTCCTGAGAACAAAGCAAGAGTCACTTTGAATCACACTAATTTGTTCACAAAGAAACCAAACAAGAAACTAGCAGAATTATTTGGTTGTATTTTTCTGTCTATGCAATTTACCCATTAAATATGCACATTAGCCTTCTTACCGCCTGTAAATAGTGCAGAACTCTCAATTAAAAATTTGGGTTTTTTTTTAAATTTACAGACAAATCTGCTTCTCTTATTTGCTTTTATCTTTCTCCTTCTCCATTGCTACTACCCCATAAGCTTACTAACAGCACTAAAACCCTAATGGGATCTGTGTTTACAAGACATTCTTATATCTCTTATTTCCTCAGCGAGAGTTATGCAACTCTGTCTGATCACATAAACATTTTGCAGCAGTAAAATGACATTGAAAATTATGTCAATGAGTTGCAAATGCAGAGATATAAGATCATGTTGAAAGCAAAAATAATTTGGGGGAGGCCTACATCAGCCCTAAGCCACACAATGACATTTTTATGTTTAAAACAGTTGAAAAAATGAATAAGCAACATAATTTTTTCATTAGCATTTACTGGATAACACTGATGAGATTCATAGCTACAAACCATTTAAAAAAACCAGATCCAGATGGGCAGATTACAGTCCAGAGTAGGAAACTTCACACTTAACTGACAAACTGCAGCACTATTACTACACAAATTCCATTACAGACATCACAACATTTTAAGAATGGCATTTTTTTAACCCAATGCAAAAAGGGTCGTTTTATCACACGAGGGTGTCCAACTCACCCACAAAGTCTCTGCAACCTGCAGCAAAAGCCATAGCAGAGTCAAATTTCATGTGAATTCAATTTCTGAAAACTGCTTAACACTACATGACAAACAGCTCATATGTGTAAGTCAAAATATTTCATGGCTCAAATTATCTTTGGTTGCTGGATTTGGATTCCCCTTCAAAATGAGAGAAGTAGATTATTTGGCTGGCAGCACATACATATCTCCTGGAATCAAAACTTCTGCCTCCAAGATTAAGATAGTTTAGGAAGCTATAATTAGCTCCTTCTGTAAGGCAAGTTTTAATATACATTAAAATATCAGAAAAACAATACTTGTATTTTATTAGCACACAAGCCCCGTAGAATTGCAGAATACAAATGATTGCAGATTTAGAGGGCTGAGTGAGTGGGGGATTTTTTTCAAGTGTCAGTAGTTTTAAACCTGTTAAGGCTTGCGGTTCCCTTCTGCACATTTCTGACAAACCCACTTCACTATGGTTTTCTACATTCACTCTCTGTATGTATACAGAGTCAAAAAACCCCATAACTGAAAACTAACTTTGCTCACCTGTGGAAAAATGACATTACCACAGTGTTAACATTGATCAGACAGACTGCACCTCAAAACAGTTTTTGCTAATGAACCTGAGCACCTAACAGAGGAAGAATGCCACAATCAGCACAATTCCTGCTGTTTCAATATTAGACTGATTTAAAACTGTTTTATCTTTAGCTCATTATTTTTAAAGTTACATCTTTAAGCATTCCAGTGTCACGCCAACTCCTGGTAACATCTTCACTTGACTTCATGAGACAAAAAAAGCCCAAGATAAAAGAAAACTGGTTAGGTTTTACAATGGTAAGCAGTAACTGACCAGAGAACTACAACTCAGAAGATGCACGACATCTGTTTAATCCAACATTAAGATTTCTAACACACTAAGAATTTAAAGAGGTGCATGTCTGAAAACCTTTTGCACCCTGAAGGTCAGCTGGCTGAAGAACAGATTTCCCCTTCTTCTCTTACAGAAGCTCTCTTCGTTATGTCCTTAAAGCATCATAACTACAACATTCTTAAAATATTAGAAACCAGATTTCTACACTTTATTAATACCTTCAGAATTATAATTCAAGGAAAATGTAGAAAGCTGCAAGTTACATTTGGTAACAAAGAATATGTTTGATGAGGGAAGGGAAAAGAATCCATTATTTGTTTCCATGACTTCAGGACAGAAACACCAGCACATTCCTCCAATACTAACTTGAAGTCCTAAGATCCTACTCACCTATGTTCTGCCTAGTGTTTCAAGATTTTGTTGCAAAGGTGTACAAAGGTGTACAATGCACCCACAGAAAACATCTGCTCTGAGAAAATGTAAGGACCTTTTCAAACACAAATTTAGATCAGAAAAGTGTTTTTTCCATTTAATTTTATTGCTAATCCTATGTAATAACTGTGAAAATCTGTACAAGACTATGTTGATGAAATTGGAATATTCTATGGCCTTTTTTCAACTCTCACCTACTGTAACATGACTGAGATCCCAAAACTCTGATGCCAGCATTAGGCAGGTAATGCAACATTCTCAACTTCACAATCTCCTCTGAAAATTCAGACAAGAAAATTCTTATTTCAAACCTTTTCATTTCCTTCCCTAAAAAAAATAAATTCATTTCATAAAAAGAGCAGCCTGGGCAAGCAACCAACAGCTGCTAGAAATCCTAAAATAAACAGCAGATTTTTGTAAAGCAAGACAGACAGTGCTACAAAACACTGCATTCATGCCAGTGCTGGCCAAGGTTTCATGACAAATTGGGCAGCTTGCATTCAAAATAAGTCTACAGTTGATGAGGCAGATTAGCTTCAGGCAAGTCATTTCCCCTGCACTGTTACTCCTTGCTCTCTCACCTCGTGCAGAAAGAATTCTGCACGACCAGGATTGTGCATTCAGAGGCCAGACATCAAACAGTTCCTGCCTCCTGAAAGCAAGATTCAGTATTACTAGTTATTCCCACTCCTACCCCATACAAGGCATTTCAAAATAGAATTCAAAATTTTCTCCAGGGACCTGTGACCAAAAAAAAGCTACAAAGACCAACACAGACCAAATATTTTTCTGATTGTAGATGATGGAACACAAATATAAATCAAAGTCTGATTTCACCACAGCCGAGAATCAATCTCTATCAAGAGGTATTGATATGTTTTCAGACACAAAAGGAAGTCATACAAAACACCATGCAACCTCCACTATTTATTGCGCTGTTCTCCACAGCACCATCCTTAAGTATAACATGCAAAATTAATTTCTGACCAGCTTTTTTCAAGTGTCTAAATAAATGCCAGAACAGTATCACTTGGCCACCAAACCAATGCACTGGCAAACACTGAAGAGCTGCATTTACTGAATGTATCGGCATGACAGGAAGCCAGTTTTTGAGGGCTGATAGGAAAGTTACCATCTGAAAAGAATAAAGGATTAGGCATTCTCTAGAGTAAAAAAAGAAAAAATTAAACAACTGTCAGGAACTAGAAGAAGCCAACTGGAAACCAATACAGATTTAAATATCTATTTCATAAACACAAGAAATTAGATATCTTAATTATTTTGGAAAAAAAAAATCTTACTTGACTCCTTTCTCTCTCTTTTGGTTTTGTAAAAATCTCCCCAAATGTAACCTCAGGCTTTATGTGAGGTTACAGAGCTCAGTCAGCAATGTCCTTCAGCTCCAGTTCCAGGCTCTCCCCCCACAGCTCCAAGGCACAGCAGAGCAGTCCCAGCCCGTCTGAACCCCCCCACTGGACATCAGCTTCCAATGCTGGCAGCACTCAGCCTGCCTTGAGCTCTCAGCCCCAGCAATTACATTTTCTCCCACTCAAGGTAAAGGGTAAAGTATTCATGTGATCATATGTTAATAACCTACAGCTGGAGAAAGTCCCTCTTCTAACAAGTAATAAACTCCCTTCCATTTTATCACATCACCTGTAGGGAGAATAAAATGGGCGAAACAAAACTGGGTACAAAGGCACATATGAAGCAAGAAGCATCTACAGAATGTTTACAGAGGAAGGGTTAGTTACAAGCATTTATTTGTGCACTTATTTTCAGTGCACAAAAATAAACCTAAAGCATCCCTGGAAAACTGTGAGGCACTGACTAACTGCAGTCCATTGCATGAATTTGGCTAGGCAAATGAATAATATCTCCCACGATTTCCCCAACATCACAAGAATGAAGCGAAGTCAACCATCTTCTGGATATGTCCACAGAACACAGCTCCTATTCATTACTAGACAGGCAAACCAGCTCCCTGTCCTTGAGAAGGATAAGCAGCCTAAGCTGACCCCATGCACTACTGCTTTAAATGCAAGCAAGTAGTCAATGAAACTTTGAGACATTTTAGGTCAAATACAACCTTCTCTGCAAAATATGCATAAAAAGCCTAAGTTACAATTATTTTCGCCTGGACCTCTGATAAACAAATTTACCAGTTACATTTCTTTTTTCCTCCCATCTCAGCATTCACTGACATAAATATGAGGTAAAAAATGAAATTACAAGCAATATGCAATAGGAACTGTAAAAAGCACAGGAGAATTGCTAAATTATGCCCTATAGACTTCACAAATGTATTAGCTTCTCAGAAACACGGTAATTTCATTTCTACACCTATTAATTATACCCTACCTGCAGGACTACCACGAAGCTTCAATGTCAAACCCTGACCAAGTATTTTTATATTAGTGATCATTTCCTAAAAGCATGGAACTTGGGCATTCAAGCCATCATTAGGCTACTCAATTAGTCTCAAGCATGGATTAACAAGACTTTATGTTGGTGCACTCTCCAAAGGATGAAACAGATGTGATTTTACCACATAAGAATTCCAGTACAGGGATATTAAAAAGAAAATAAAAATCAGTCACGAGAAGAATCAGTCTCAAGAATCACAGCTGGTGATATACCAAAGTCAGGTGAATGGGAGCATATGCAGAGAACAGTAAACCTGAAACAAGACACGGACAGATTCCATAAGGCCATACAATACCAAATATTCACAGGTTCAGAAATTCTTCTGTACTTCAACCAAGAATCTCATTTTGTCACACATATTGACAAGATGCCATCAAGAATGGCTCTAATGCACACAGGCATTATTTTAATGAATATCTCTAAGAAAGAGTCTAGATGGTATCCTGACTAATTTTATTTTAAGGCAGACTCACTTTTTCTTTTCTTCTGACTGGGGAGACATGCTCAAAACAGCATCTTTAGAGATCTCAAGTCTAACAAACAGGAAAGCCATACTTAACTTTTTCCACTAGTTTATCTGTGGGGGGTTTGGGGTAAAAGCAAAACTAATTGAATTTTAAAAGATTGGTGTTTTCATGTTCAGGTCTCCATCAATGAATTATTCATTTTTACCAGTATTTCTGGATAGCAAAGAACGATGACCATCTGCTTAAATTTTTGATCTCTCTGAACAGAGGAAGAAGCCAGACTCAGTGGCCCAGCGACTCCTGCCCACTGCTGCAATAAGTCACCACATAAATGTCTTAACTTGGGAGAAAAAAGTACCCCTGGATGCCTCTCTATAAAGACTAACTGCTTGCAGATAAATTGTGGGTAATATTTCTTTTATCATGCTACCAATCTATATTGTTGCAACAAAATGCGGGCTTCTTTTTTTTGCACTGTGTTTGGTCTCTGAGATCCCTCTTGTTTCTTCTGTCAACTATGCTCTCCCCTCCAGCATCCAGGTTTTCTCTAACAAAAGGACAGGATTTCTTCTGAGGACAGATATTTTTCTTCCTCTCGCTATCTTATCAATTTATCCTTTCCCTTTCTTTTACAGGACAGTTTTTATCCCACAAGAGAAAGAAGTGTGAAAGCCCTACCATGTGTCTCACAGTCACAAGATAAGCCTAGAAGACAAAAGAAAGGCAAAAAAGTCACTGAGACATCCAGAAACAATACTCAGGTCCCCCTACTTGGAGCAGCTGAATGAGAATATTAAGATTTTGTATAAAGACACTACTCCTGCAATCTTTTCAGGTTTCTGCCTTCTATGGAAAGACAATGTCTTAACTTCCAGTTTTTTTCTCATACCAGCAGAAATTTAGGTAAATACAAAAAATCAACACAAGCTTTTTCCAGCTTAAACATCTTCAACTTTTGCCTAATTTATACTGGTAAATACTGACACCCTTCAGTTTTCCTAATTTTTTTTTCTTCAGCCATCTAGAAACATGAATAATGATTCATCATAGAAGGAATATTTTATTAGAACCAGGCACTTTTCACAGCATCACTGTTCTCAAAACACATAATTTCAGAAGATTTAAATTAATAGGTATATTGCAACATGACAGAGCTCCTTTGTTTCACTCTTTTCAAACACAGTACATTTCCAGCTGTATGGAAGCAAATATAGATGAACTAAAAATAATCAAAACAGCAAAGTTTCCACAAGCCTTGCCCATAATGTTTAAAGCACATGGGGAAATGTGGTCAAAGACATCACTTTCAGTCTTTTCTATTAAAAATGCTACACAACTACCCACAGCCTTGCCAGAAATAAAGAAGAAACAAAGAAGAAAAGATACATCAAAGAACACACAAACTGTGAGAAGAATGGGAATCTTCTGATTGGTAATCTTACACTTAACTGCTCAAGACTACACAGCTTCAGAAGAGGCAATTTAAAAATGTGTCATATGGTATTTTGAAATTAGAATCAGTATTTCAAGTGTTTTGTACATTAAATATTTTAGCCAGTTGACACCTATGTGCTTTGACTTTTACTTCTGGAAGGTTTAGAAGGCTGTTACAAACCAGGAAGAGGGAGGAAAGTGCTTAATACACATAAAGTGCATTAAAATAAAGTTGAAAAAAATAACTTCTAGCCATGACACTACTTTATATTAGTTGTATAACTGCTTTACACTCTTACACTTAGATAGCTAATACAAAAAGTTGTTGGTCTAAAAGGAGCAATGAAATTTTAAAGACATTATTCAACTTTAAGAATTAAAAAATAAACAGGTTTTGACTCCTTGTAAAGTTTCTTATACAAAAACAAACAAGCAAAAGCTTCCAAATCAATTGATATTCTAAATAGACAAACATTTAATCTAGAGTTCATTAAAGCATGTAAACATCTTTTGAAACTGTACATTCCTTTTTTTCTTCTGGAGCAAAGTACTGTATTATTACCCATGACACAGAATATTTAAGGAGATGCTCTCTGCTCCTGGTTTGTAACTGGCATAAGAGACACAGTTCAAATCACTGATGTCCATTTCTGTTCCCTCAAAGGTATTGCTGGGGGAGGGAGAGAAGAGGGGTTTTGTGTGTTTGTTTAAAAGACTGCAATATAGAAGGTTGACTTCAAAGAGCAGAAAAAAAAGGGCCTGGCCACAAATCCACATGAGTGATGTGAAATCTACTCCCACAACTCATATGCTGAATGATTTTTACTCTGGCTATATTAATACTCCTAAACAGACTTTCCTAAGTTTGATCAGTAGGCTTCTCCTTTCTTCCTTCCCTACTAAAGCAATACAGACTGTACAGAAGGTGCTATTTTTCTGCACATAGGGTATGCTATGGATTTGTTGCTGTTCCTCAGACTGAACTGGAACTCCAAAATGGTAGACTTGCATATTAAATCACACTTAACTGCTGGGTCTTCAAACACACGATCATTTCACCATACTACAACCAGATGCAACATCAAACCAGAGCAAGAGGAGCACACAATGTACAAGAGCCCAGCACAGTTCAGGAAGCCAGGAGGACACCACCTATTGAAGAAGCCCGCCTGGTTTCTTGAAACTTCTCATTGCTTTGTGAACTCATCAACTCAGGGGAAAAAAAAATCCCTAACAGGGAGAGGAGGAGATAAAGAAAGGGATAGGAAACAAAGGCAGAGCACAATTCAGAGTTTAGATCAAACCTGAACCCTTATTACACCTGCACCTCCCTGAAGTGTGAGCTGACTACAAAATCTCCCTTTTCATAGCAGAGGCACTAATAAAGCAGAAAAAAAAAATCAGTTGTAATATACAGTAATGGCGAGTAACAAAACAGCAGCAAACCACAGAGTCTCCATTTCAAGCTTCACTAGGCTCAAAGAGTGGACACAGTTTGGGATGATACCAGCATTCTTCTCTGATAATACCAAGAGTCTGAAGAGCACACAGTATGAATTTGAAAGAGACTAAATATTCTTTCTGCTGTTTTCTGAAGTTACTGCTTGAACACGGATTAACTTGAATTTCTTAGTTAGTGGCAATCCTGAGGAAGAAACAGTACTCTCTATACCATTTATTCTTTTCCTGTATAAATTAATGAAAATCAGTCACTGCTATTTTACAAGCAGAGACACTGCTCAGACTCTGCTCTCTAAACTGATTATATCTTCACCTAAGGCTCTGTATATTCTCTGCCAATGATTTCCTCTATACAGCTTGTAGTTTTGAGGCACTGTGCCCAAAACTGCACATTGTGGGTGCTCCTAACAGTTTGAAAGAACAAAAACTGTCTGGGGATGGAAAATGAGAATATTTTCCAAGAGAGCACTACCTGCATCATTTCTTAGTCAAGTCTGAGGGGGTTCTGCAATACAGTATACAATAATTCAAGTTTACAGTAAAGGAAAGGAAAAAAAGTCAAGTTTTCTCACTAGCTGCCTACTGAAGACAGATTAAACACAACACATCAGCACACTTCCAACCCAATCCACCATGAATGAATAAATATAAAATGAGTAAATATATTGTGAAGGCACTATTTAACAATCCTAAAGTATTAATGCCAGCTTCCTAAATGTTTGGTAAATATTTATGCTTCAGAAACTGTGAAACAAAGGACTAAGGGCGGGAAAGAGCTTATAAGCTTCCAGGAAGAAACAAAGGCAAGTGAGTTTGAAGAGATAATGAGTGTACTTGAACACTTATTCTTACAAATTCTATCAAAAAATATTTACGTGAAGAAAACATTAGATGTTTAAACATTTGCAGAAAGATCACACTTACTTCAATTACCAATGAAAAATACAAGTGCTTTAAAAAGTGAGAAAGGCATGAGAGGATCATAATGGCTCCCAGGAAAGAACACTGTCCAGAAAAGTGCAAAAAAGGCACGTGTGTGCATTTGTTAGCAGATGGGTAACAAATTGGTGGAATGTAATTTGACATGTAAGAAAAAGAGTTGGAGTTACAAACCAACTCTAAGAACCAGATAGTTCTGAACACACTGCAAGGGCACTGTACTTTCAAACATCCATTCACCTTAACTTCAGAGCAGAATCCTCTGTCTGTGTGTGCAGTGAAAGCCCCTAATCAATGATGTATACAGGTAATGACTGGCCAAATATCAGTTAGAAGCATTACACCACTCAAAATTAAAAACACTAGGGGTAAAGCAAGCAATCAAGGCAGTTAACAAGAGATCAAGGCATTTGTAAAAACTAACATTCCAAATCATCACAGGACTCCCAGTACTCCCCAAACTGACAGGTTTCCTCCAGGATTTCAGTGCAGGTGAATTAGTGGAGATTAGGAGTAGTTTCAAACTCTAAGGTATCCATGAAGTGGATACAATGCATTCCTTCTCCACACTGACAATTCTACACGCAAGGAGAAAATTCCTTTCAAGAGTGTAGTAGAGGAAGACTATAAGAGGACTTTACCATAGCAGAAATTAAATGTGAGGAAAAGCAACCAATTACAATTCTATTTTTCTGATGTAACTACTCAAGATACGTCATTTTATAAATGAGGTATCCAGTTCCAAGGATTATATTAGAGAAACTCAAACATTTCTCTCCCCTTTCCATCATCTTTCTAACAAACCAATGGGGTGATTCACCAACAAGTGAATAATTCATCTTTTTGGCAACCCTCTGTAGTGACTACCGTGTATATTTGCAACAAGCTAACCCAAGTCTTATTATAAAATTTCCAATAAGCATGATAGTAATATTTAAGATACCCAAGAAGAAAATAAAAACTTACAAAAAGTTAGAAAGCCATAACTATCTGTGTGCAGGTAGTTTGTTTGTTTAAGAGACAGCCAACAACTCTTCCATCCGTCTTAGGGGGATTCTCTTTGAACCAACTAAAGACCTAGATGCTTAAAAGGACAAAATGAAAACAATTGAAAAAGCTAGAAATCCTTTCTATTACATAATTTGTCTGACTAATTCCACACCAAAATACAGGCTGAGCTCCAAACTGGAGTAAAAGACAAACAGAATATAGTTCCTCTTGCTTCCTCTTAGCATTTAACAGAATAACCTAGTTTCTAACCTCACTTTTTGTTTGCATAGGCAACAGTAAAATGGCAAACTATGGAAATAAAAACACACAGCTCAGTTTTGAATTATCACATTTGAAATGACTCACTGCAAGCAACAACCTTAGGACCCCGCAAGTTCTGTGTTTTCTGACTCAAAAACACTGTCAAGAAGAGGTATTAAAAACAATAAAAGGAGTTCTGAAATCCAAGGAGATTCCAGACTATGACAGATCTCACATCAGACCAGACTTTCTGGCAACACAACTGTGTACAGTAAAGCACCTGCAAGTGTTCCACATTCATAGTATCATATGTGACTTCACAGTGTGAATAAATAATTATTTAGGCCACAAATCCACATGCACAAATAACTCTAACCAGAGCCTGGGAATTGCCAGCAAGGGCCTTAAAGGAGGCAACAGTATCCTTTCAAAATGTCCCTCCTGTTAAAATAAGATTCTCATACAAAGGAATTAGGTGTCTAATAAAATCTGAAATATATGAACCAAGTATAAGCAATAAAAGCTTTGCCTACGCAAGTCTGCAGAACCCAGAATAGCAGCATCTCAACATCATGTAAATAATTGCAATTATCACAATTAGCAATTACGTTTTTACGTTTCAGAAAAGAGCCTGAAGATTGCAAATATGCACTATCTACTGAAGTATCTTTTCCTTTTAATGCAACAAGTGGGTGTCAGCAGAGAGAGCAACTGCTGCTTGATTTAATTCGGTCAAGAGAGCTCAAGGAACTAGGTCAAGACCCAGAAGAACATGTACTCATGTGGAGTGGAGAAAAGTTGGCTAGAAGTTCAAAAAAAAAACACCTTTGCAAACATCAGTCTGACTTGCAGAGCCATGCAAACCAATTCCATACATCTCTGCCAAACTAAAGATGTCTTTATTTCCACACCACTACGTATTTAAAAATTCAGCTCCTTTTTAGCAAGATAACGTGTTCAACAAGACTTAATGCAAAACATGAGTTAAATATGTATGTGCTTTGCCCCATGTACAATGCTTACTTCTGCATCTCAGGACTCACAGATTTTAAAAATGACAACACAGTTCCCCTTCTTTACAGAGTAGAATTTAAAACTTAATCTGCTCTGGAAAGCCTATGGTTAATGCAAAGTGTACTTTATGGTACTAAACCAGTGAAAACTGAACATTTGTCCGTAGCACAACATGGCCAGATTCCAATTCAATTCAATATAAATTACATTCCCTGTTCATGTAAGGGCAATATTCAAAAGAGAATAAAGTTTTACAGTTCCAGATAGGGAGATATCAATGAGGCAGGTGATGGTTAAAGATCAGGAAAAGTACTGACACTGGCCTGAAGAAACAGGAGATAACAAGAAAAGTAGAAAGAGTTTGTGTAATTTCTGTTAACTGTGTGTCTGGCTCTGCTTAGTGCAAACATCACCTGAATTCCAGGGTCATGACACAGTAGAGTAATAAGAAATCAAGTTTTGTTAAAAAGAAAAAAAAATCAAGCAAAGAGCTAAGAGCTATGTTAATTAAAAATAAAATTAATTGCTAATGTTACCTATTTTGCTGTCTGCTATTAAATATAAATTACTATCAGCAGAACGGAAATAAAACAACTCTTGAAGCAGGCACACTGCTGTTTGCAGACTTCTTTGCAACAGTAGTAAGGCCCTCTTGCTCCACTATTGCAAAAGAAAGAGCTAATTTACTAGAAAAAGGAGAAATGCCAAGAATCAGACAAGGAAAATGGACTGCTTGTACAATGATGGCTTACATGGCTTTACATGAGTAGCTTTATAGAAGTAACAAAAACCTCTATGAAACCTTAGTGGACTTCAATCAAAGCCTGTGGGAACCTATGCAGTTATTCGCAGCCAAGTCTGCAGTTTGTTTATAGAAAACAGCGTTCAGATTTCCAAGAGCAATCCCACAGAATCTACTCAGAAGAGCAGCACCACAATACTATGAGTGCACCCAGGTGAAAACTCACCTAAAAGACAGCATTGTCTTAAGAATCCCGGTGAACTCAGTTTCAATCTTTGCACAAAAATTATCCTGACAATGAATCGGGAGAATACATAGGAAGGAGTTCTCTGTTCTCTCTGCTGCTCTGACTTTCCTTCTGCAGATCTCCTCACCTGCCACCCCCCCCTTGCCCCACAACTTCCACGAATCCAAAGAGCATCCCAATTAAACCGGGTGACCTCACCTTTCATTTTGACAGTGGGGGAATTGGGTCCAGCCGATTGCTTCCTCCATCCTCTCCAGTTCTGGCAAAGGCTCTCTGCCTCAGAGATGAAGGAACAAAGAGAGTCTTCCTCAAAGCGATCGGAGTCTTCAAATGAAAACCTCTCCCCGTCCTCCCACTCTGCGAACATGAGTTCCATCACATCCGACAGGCGACGTGGGGGAAAAGAAGAAAGACAGGAACAGCACTGCTCGCTTTTAACAGGTGAATGGACTTGAGGGCTCTTGCAACACTTAAAATCTCGGTTTTGATTTGATCCCCATACTACGGTACCAGGAAGAAACAAAGCGCTGTCTGAGATGAGAGAAGCAGGAAATAACTAAGGGACAGCTGGTAAAAATTCCATGGGGGCAAAAAAAAAGTTCTTTAAAAAGTTAAAAAATGCTTATGTCCACAGAATGTACTTGAGGCGGAGGGGCCTGGTTAGTCCATGAGAGCTGCCTCCAGGCGGGACAGGTGCGTGCCGGGCACACGGAAGGTTCGAAGGCTCCTGGCGCTGCAGGACGAGGAAGGGGCCGGCTTCCTCCTCCGGAGCTCCCGCGGGGGGGCCGCCGGTGTCTGTGCGCAGGGCCGGGTCTCCCTGAGGTTGTGCTTGTCTCACTCCCGGCGCAAGAACCGAGGGGAGAGAGGGCAGGGGCACCGGCGGGGGCTGGGGGGGAACAACTTCCCTCCCGCTCGCGGGGGCTTAAAAACAGCCCGGTGGGGCCGGAGCGCCCGCGGAGGGGCGGCGCGACCTCCCGGCTGCTCGTCACGGGCACCGGCACCGGCGCGGGCGGGCAGGCGGCGGCTCCGGCCTCACGGGGGCGCGGGCGGCGGCCGGCGGGGAGCGCCCAGCGCTGGTCCCGGCGGGCAGGGTGGGGGCAGCCCGTCGCCGCTCCGGTCGCGGTGGCCCCGCGGTGTCTCTATGAGCCCATGGCCGGCGGGCCCTGCTGGACGCCCCCGAGCCCGGCGCGGCCCCGGCGGTTCGCGGCCCCGGCGGGTCCCGTCCCTGCCCGGCGCGGGCACCAAGATGGCTCCGCGCTTCCCAGCTTCACCTGCGACACCCCCCGCCAGCTGAGAGCCGCTTCCGCCGCCGCGCTTCCGGCTTCCGCCGCGCGGGGCATGCCGGGCGGGCCAGCCTCTCCCGCCGGCAGTGCCGCGGAAGGAGCCCGCGGTCCCCAGGGACGGGCCGGGGCTCGGCTGGCGCCTGCCCGCCGCCGCCGCACCCAGCGCGCCCGCCTGGAGGGGCCGTAACAAAACAAAGGCCTGTGTGTTGTGCCTGCCCGCGCCAGTTGTGCCAAAATGTGGGGATTGCCCCGGAACGCACCGAAGATGAATGCGTGAGGTAGAAATCACTCAGCTGTGATCATCTGATTGGAGATGAAAGAAATATACGAGTTCTCAGTAACATTTTTTTCTTTTTAAGAACAAAAACAACAGTAAAGAAGATCAAAGGGGGAAAAGAGGAGACGGTGGCTCGAATAAGTCCCGGTCAAGTGCAGTGACCGCTTTCCTTGGGCCGCAGAGCCTCTCCCCTCGGCAGAGGCCGAAGGGAAGGAGGGTCTGAGGAGCTGCTCGGGTCTGAACATCTGCAAAACTCAAACAGAGGAGATAACTCATCTGCCAGGTCCATGAGGAATTGGATTGGCTAGCTAATGTCTTCCTATCCTAGCCGTTCTGAAAGCAACACATTCTTTTAATCTTTTTTCTATAATTCTATTTCTTGGAGTTCTTCTAGTTCATTGCTCCATTGAGAGAGTTGACTGGTTAAGTACCAAAGGATAAGTTTGCTCTTTGAGTGCATGTCAGCCAAACAGCTGGACCTACACCTCCCTCCCCGTGTTTGTACAGAGGGGAAAAGCAAATGATGGGGAGGGGGGAAGCAAGGGAAAAGAGAATAACATACTAAGAAACAGTAAATGTAAAGCTGGGAGAAACTGAAATGTATCTGGGAACGCTAACCATCTCTCTCATCTCATTGTAGTCCTTGATCCAGAAAAATTATATTAATTTATGAGTCTTCACCGAGGGCCCTAATCAATGTGCCTGCAATCTTGCAATCTTAAAGGAAACTTCCCACATGGTTTGTCCTTACAAACATAATGCTTTCCAGTTCACGGTTTCAAACACAAAGATGCATTGCTGAGGTGTCCATCAGCTGTAAGAGGTCACTCACTGAACTGTCAGGTCCTTCAGTGCTACCAAGGCAGACATCCCCCAGGTGCACTGCACAGGGAGGCACGACACCGACACCCAGCTGGAGGCAATGTGCCACAGCACAGCATGCCAGGTTCTGCTTCGTGTGCTGCCTAATCCTGCACCAAAGTTGTCCTGTGCTGATGCCTGACTCGATCAAGTCTGTGCTGCCAAAGAACCTGTTAGTGCCACGCCAGCAGTAATTCGGGAGAGAGACACACCTGCCTGATAATTCTGGCGGGTCACATCAGTAGCACTCTGAGTCAAGGGCATTGCAGAGAATCTCTGCCATGTGAGAAACAGATACACAAAGGCATTGTAATACTTGGTGCAGTGTTGCGTTAAAGAAGGATTTCACCTTAGGAAAGCTGTTTCCCTAATAAGAGAAAAGCATTTAGAAAAGAATAAAAAAATACAGCTGAAATTTTGAAGAGTATTTTCAAGAAAAAAGAAATTAAATGTGTTGTGTCCAAGGAGTGAAGAGGTAACTACAGGTTAAATTCAGCACCCTGACTCAGATTTTGTGGCACTTGAAATGACAGAAATGGGCAGGGAAACACAGTGATGCCATAAGGCTGATGCTGCTCACCAATATCTTTTGACAACATTATGTGCAACACGTCACTGTTAGATTTTACCTAATTCCAGTAGAGAATGCACATTACATCCAAAAAGGGCAGAGCAGAGGAGGAATAGTAAACAGTACTAATTATAAGGAGGCTTCAGTACATTGAGTTTGATTCCATTAAATTGTAACAATCCTCACTCCCATTACTCCTTCCAGCTTTGGGATACCACAAGTTACGGAGGTTTTCAAAGAAATCTTGCTTTCACTTTCTTAAACATCATGGGCTGAAAGCATGGAAGAGGTGATGAAAATAACAAAACAAGCAAAGCAGAGTGAACATTTGCACTTTCATCCTAAAGTGCATTTCAAGACCCTGTAAAAATGTGTCTTCTGGCTTGTGCAGAGCAGGCCTGGGTGTGTTGCTGCCCTGGCCAACATGAGGGAGTGCAGGTGTGAGTGCTTCACTTCTTGTCCTCATGGCTTGGAAAGGCACACAAGTTCATAAGCACTCTTCCATTTTTTTCCCCAGCCAAATTATTTCATGAGACAGGCATGTATTTCCTCTTGTGGATCTTCCAACAGACAAAAACTAGAGACTGTGAAAAATAATATCTGGCAATTTCAGCAGTGTTCTGCTAGGAAGAAAGAAATTCAGTAAGAAATCCTGGAGAAATGACAAGGTTGCCAGTAAGATGCTTTCTCAATTGCAGGGATGTACTTTTTTTCTTTTCCTATTTCAGAAAAACAAAATTGCTGTTGAGAATTGCTCTGCCTCCAATGCAGACAATTTTCAGAATGCAGCATTCCATATGAGAGAGACACATGTGAGTGCACACGCCTACCCTAAAGCAGAATTGCAACATTTACGTTTGTTTCCTGTCTTAAGCTCTCGCTGGGGACTAAAAGTCAATGAGTCTGCATTGCACCTCCGAAGTGTCTGCTTTTCACTGGTGAGTCATGTGCTACACTGCAAGTCATATCCAGCATGTTTTTTATTTTTGATTGTATGGAAAGTAAAACACATCCTTGCTATGGCTTGAATCTAATACAGACTCGATAACAAAATACAGCACTCTAGAGATTTTCACTGCAAGTGCAGTGGGACCCAGCTGTTCAGCTCCATTCTGACTCAACAAAGGTTTCATTGTCTCTTTGCATGTGATAATGCACTCAGAAATGACAAGCAAAGGCAAATTCTTAAAGCACACATATGGCTTTGTGTCTAAGATGTGCAGAGTAATAGATTTTTGTGCTCTAGAACTATGGCACTATGGCAAACTGCCAAAAGTTCCTGTTCCTCCTAGATGATCACTGTTTCATGCTATACTGATCACTTAATTAATAACTAATAATAATTAATAACAGATATTAAACATCTCCACAGACATAACAACCAGCCACCATTATTTATTTCAAAACACTAGGTCTGTACAACAGATGGAGCAAATAACTGTTTTAGCACAAAAGAAGGGACAACAGACAGCTCATTGCTCCTTGCTCTGCTTCTAACTAGGCAAATGGCTGTACAAGATGCATAAAGCTTTTCCAGACAATGAATTCCAGGAAGCTGAAAGCAAAGCTGTCCTGAGGTACTGCAACCTAAATTTCCCAAATTTGGATTAAGCATTTTCCAATCTTTGACTAATCCTTGCCACAGAAGACTTTGAACTGATGTTGTCCAAGCTGCTGTCTCTGGGATCTTAGAGAATATGAACCCATGCCTGAATAAAGCCTTATTCAAAACTAAATTCACCATTTCTGAGATAAGTGACTAGTACATACATACATACACACATGGAAAAGAGAGGGAAACACTGTGCAACAGCTGCTAAAATTACTGTTATACAGCAGGAGACAACAATTATGGCTAAGACCTCATGTAGGAACATAACTGCTAGTCTTCAGAAAGAGAAGATGGCATTTACAGATAATATTGCCTGCAAGGATTACTGAGCATATGTTGTCTGGCATCTTGTATTCACAGGATACAAATATATTTTCCTCTTCCTTTCACACTAACCTGCAGGAGCATTTGTTTTTGTTTTCACATTTCTTCTGCCATTACCAAAGCTGACAGTCTGGCAGGGTTTAATATGCACTATACATTCACAGATAGAAGCACCAAGCTAAAGGGAACTGAAATGTTCTCCATTTTGCAGAGGGGAAAGAAAACAACCATTACACTGCAAGTCCTCTTTTTTCTCAATCAGTATCACATTTGGACATTTCCTTAGCCAGTGTGAAAAGATTGTGAAAGCAGTATAATAGCTCTCTCCTTTCCCCAGAGAGCAGGTTAGATACATCCTTTATGGAAACTCAGCAATTCATAACTCAGTTTGTCTAGAGAGCCATGTTATACCATTGAAAGCTTCCTAAGTACTCCAAGAAGACTCTTTTGATGCAGACAATAGTTCCTTGGCATATTTTCAGTTCACCAAAAAATAATCAAGGAAAATTGATAAATGTGACACTCCTTCTCTAGCAATCTACAATTTCAGAAATCAAAACTAGTAATTAAAAATGACAAGTGCTGCAGTAGCTGACCCTTAACACACCTTTGCTGCAGAAGACAGGTTTCTGTATTTGTTTTTGAGGGTACAGTCAGCTGGTAAGTGAAGGATAACTGTTAGGGAATATAGGAAGCCCATTTGTTCATGCCAAGGCCAACATGCACTGCTCTGCAATGTATGCAAGCACATCTTGGCTAAGTGAAGTAATGCTCTGTTGTATTTACATGTTTCTCATATCTTCAGGAGCAGAAGCTTCCCCCCATGCTGTAGAACCTGCTCCTTCAGATGAAACTCACCATAGCAAAATGTGCACTATAGCTGCTTCTTAGCAGTAAAGTCTTTCAAAATATAAATAACAGGTACATTAGTACTTAAAAATAGGGATGAAAGATTGCCAAGAAAAGGTGATTCTAAAATGCAAGAACAACTGTGTACAATATTATGGACAGTAAAATGGTATGTATTCTCTACAGTCTTTCCCTAGAAAAATAATGTAACCATGGAATTAGGGATGTGAGGGGTTTTATTTTAAAACTTGAGTTCATGCTACCTCTCATCAGATCCCAATGGGAAGTTCAATCATCAATTAAATTGTCAATCTAAGATAAGGTTTTCTCTTACAAATAGTGTGGTTGCTACAACCACGCAGCGACGCTTCATTTCAGAAAACACACCTGACAAGTTTTGTGCTTATGGGTGTGGCTAAGGGTCAGTGCTGTTCCAGTTCCATATGTTTAACTGGCCTCTTTTGTGTAAGACAGAGGAGACACTAACAAAGATATGATACCATGATATTATGTCATGATGACTGAAAACTACCCGGACTGCTAGATACAGAAACAACACCTCAGTCACTTATCTTTTTCTGTAATAAGTGAGGAGGGGAAAATAAAATTTCCCTAGACCTATTCACTTGATCATGTAGGATTTATTGTAGAGTACTCTGTAAAATCAATCAAACCTTAAAATTATCTGAATGCTTATTGGTAAAGAGTGTTCACCTATTCTACCTGCAGATCTCATACCCCTGGTCTATTCAGGAGGTAAGCTCTTTCAACAGGATCCTCCTTTATGAGACTTAGAGATTCTCAGATTAAATCTGCTGCTTCTATTTTCATCTCTCTTCTCTAGGCAGGTGACCAGCCCTTAGCAGGTATTGACAGTGGTTGTTTTGTGCACTGCCTCAAAGGTTACCAGCTATTTTAGTCAGATTTTCATTTTCAGCCATGTTCCTGCAAAATGCTGTGACAAGATCCTATAAAACTTCCTATCCAAAACTTTAATGCATTCCCCAATATAATTATTTCACATATCTTCTTGGGAGAAGGTAACTAGATTTGTGTAATTCTGTCATCACCTTTAGTGTTAAATTTAGCGGACTGTATTTATTTAGGATGGCTAAATGTAATAGTAGTAGGAGTTTAGTGAGTAGTGGCATGCTCTTTGCTTATTTCTTCAGGAATCTTGTGTGTGGTCACTCCTGACTCATCTAAACAGAGGCATCTGAGTCAAATAGTGCATCACCCCTAAGTTTCAACCACAAAGTTGCATCAGTTTAACCAAATTGTTAAACCCATGTAACTTGAAGACAAGCCTTGCAGGAAAATAAAGATTTCTCTAGTCTTAATCAACCTAGCTGTGGCTTAAGCATGTGGGGAGTTAAAAGGCTTTCTGATGAGACTTCAGTATAATTGTGCTGAATAACAGAATCTGTTTCTTAGTCTTACAAGAGATAACAAAATAGTAAACCTGAAGCAAAGGAGCTTTCCTGGTATGTTTGGTTACTCATTCTAAAATCCCACAAGCAGAGGTTATAATCCTACTTAACTTGCAGCAAGCCTGTACATGTGAGTGGGGAAGGGGGAAAAGAGCGAGGAACTAACCTTCAGAAGCACATGTTCTTTTCATACAGCTCTGCTTTACACAGAGCAGATTAGTTAAATTGCAAAGAAAAGGGTTTCGTTGTTGTTTGAAGTGGTCCTGTCCTGTTTCCAAGAAGAGAGTGACAGAAGAGTATACACTTTTGAAGTGGTTTCAGCTGAGTTGTCCACTCACATTGCCACAGTAAATCTCCTGTCTCTGCCGTGATGAGGGTGCTGTCCAGGCTGGCAGGTGGGCAGACAGGAGAGCACGCGGCTGCAGTACCCTTGGCAGTACCTGCTGCTGGCTCCTGAACCCCAGGGCTGCCAGGGGCTGGGAACCAAAACATCCTCAGCAAACCCTTCCCAACAGGATTAACTTGCTGAAATTTTAATTCTTGCCAGCTTGTTTCTTCTGTTGGGCACCAACTGAACAGCACTGAGTTCCCCCTGTTCCCAGCTCAGCCCTTAGCTGCCCTGATGTGTGCATGAAAGCCACTGCAGGTATAAAGGGATTGGAGAAACAAGGTCTTTTGCTTAGCTGACAGAGCGAGACAGCTTCTCATTAGTAAAGCTGATCCAAAGAAGTTGGTTCTTCCTTTCAGGTGACAGGCTAGTTTTGAAAATCTGCAAAGAGAACAGTGCCTGTTATTTCTGGCAGAATGTGTGGGATTTGAAAAGCAGGGAGGAGAAGATCAAGTGGTGCACTGGAGTTTCACCAATTTGTTTAAATTTGTCTGTCCTACACCTGTCCTCCATCAGCACATCTTAAATCTAAAGTATTTTTCTAAACATAAATTACTCCAGCTGGACCATCCATATTTTGCTGGCTCTGCTTCCTCTTTTCACTTTTGCACATGAACAGAATTCCATAAAAACCTCCTACCAATGCCAGGAACCCATTCTAAACAGGTTAGTTTAAGAGCAGCAGGGACTCAGCCCAGCAAACTAAGGCAATTTGAACAGTATTCTGTGTCCCTCCGCTAGAAAGAGGATTGTACCCAAGTAAGATTTTTTTTTATGTCAGTGGTGATGCCTGAATGCTCTTCTTCCTCTCTCCCAATGAATATGGTAGCTATCCTAGTTAGAAAATCACATGAAGTAAAGCTCAGTGTCCTCCTCATTCATATTTCAAAGTCCAAAGATGTCATAAGAGTAGCCCATCTGAAACAAGTAAGCTCATGCCATACGCTCCTCCCCAGCCTTTTTACCGCAGGAAAGCAGTAGTCAAGTGCTTTAGTACAAAATGACATTTGGCAGATTTGTAACCTTGACCACAGCTTCAACATTGTTTCTTTTCCGGGCAGCGGCTATAGACGCCCTGCAAGACTGATGGGATGAAACAGTGCCTGATGACCCATGGAAGACCAGCTAAAATGCCTTAACTCCACTTCCCAGTTTTACACAAGCAAGAAGGGAAATGTAGGTAGGTGTAGAAAACCCCAAAGGCAGACATGAAGTGAGGAAAGTGTTAACTACAAGCAGTTCTTTCTTCAGTGAGTGCATGTTGGTTTCCAAAGCAGGCTGGAGTCAGTATGTTCAAAAACATAAACACTATAATTCTTGGAGTCTGGAGGCATCAGCTACACCAAGCTTCAGTCTAACCCTAATGACTTGGAAAAGTCATTGCATACCTTGCAAGGAGCTGGACCATGTTTCAAAACAGACTTTTTTAACAGAAATTCAGGTTTCAGTGGTGGGGCAGCAGGGGTGGAGTATAACAGTGTTCTTGAAGCAATGGCTCACTCAAACTGAATTTCCCTTATCCCACTTTACTTTTCCAGAGGCTGGCTTTGATTCTTAAGAGTGATGGCACAGGTATTGTGGACCAAAAGGAGACTATGTCCACCAAACATGTTTGTATGGGAAGATCACCTTAAACAACAAATTAGAAAGCTGATGTATTAAAGCCTGTTAATTTTTTAAATGCAATGAGCTGACCTGCTCTTTACCTGTCCCAAATGGCAAAAAATGTGACATTTGAAGAATTTTTGCCTTTTACTGTAATGGCATCTAACGTGATGCTGACTTCGTGACATGCTTTAGCATGTTGAAGCTTCTAAAAAAATAATGTTAATACAAAAATTTAATTAACTTAGTGCTGAAAAAAACCCTAACGTCTGCCCTTGGAACAGATTCCTTTATTAAAAATAAGACAGAGCCCCACACAGTCACAGTATAATCCATTTATTAGCATACCTTGTGAGCCATTGGTGGTGATCCAGGGGACATAACAGCTTTGGCACTTGACTGATTTCAGAGGTACTCAGCCCTTAGTAGAAAAGGATTTTAATAGGACTTCAGTGGGCTACTACACAAACAAGTTTCTGATGTGGAAAATTAAATATTTTTCCAAACAAGGGAAAACACAGCCCAGGAGATGTGCATTAGTCCAGGTCACAGTGTCTTGTTCTACAAGGACTAGTCCCACCTTGGTTACCACCAGAGGTGATTCTGTTCTCTCTAACTGTGAGAAACTCCCAGTGAGTCTATCAAGATAGCGTTAAATACCACAGTATAGTTTCATCTCTCCGAAGTTTTCATCTGATTGCTGAATATACACATAAAAATCTCTTTTCAAGTGGTCGATGAATCACTGAAGCTTTTTTGGGGTGAAAAGACTTCAGGATACAGGCTTCAGAAAGAAAGGAAGACAGACAAAAGGCAGGTCTACCTCTGTTACCCCTGAGATAGCAAATGCCCACTTTGCTTGTTCCTCACCAATGCCTTCAGTCGTACCTTAGAGAAACTGATCTGTTATTTTCTGCTACAGGTTTACAGAGATTACAAGGATGATTAACATCATGTCCAGGTTAATAAACAGCTGTCTGATTAATTATAGCATAGAACATAATTCATAGAAATCATCAGAACAGTGTTCAGCCACAAGAAAGTGATAAATCTTTAATCCAGGTTCAGGTAGTCAATGTGTGAACAGGTCTGAGACAGTACCACTGCAGGTACTGCAGGTCAGGAAGACCCCAGTACTGAGGCAGCCTTTGGAGGACTGGGGCAGCCTTTGGAGGACTGCAGTATTCTCTCAAAGGATAGGAGCAGCACTAAGAGCTGCTCCTTAGATCCTTACAATAGCCATGTTTCTACTCCTGCCAATACTCCTAGCCACTCATAGTGTTGTTCCCTTTCTCACACAACCACAATGTGCCACTCTGCTATGGAAAGTTCTCTCAGAGAATCCATGTGGCACAGTGCAGCCACCAGCTGCAGCCACCACTGACTGAGCTCTCAGCTCCTGGAACCAGTGCACATGCATTAGCCTTATGGAATGGACTAATGCTGTGAAGGTGGACTGTCTCAGCCCTCCATGTATGTCAGCACAGGGAAAGATCTAAACAGGTGCTCCCTTCCCAGAGCTCTCCAGACAGACCTACAGCAATTTCTGTGACCTCAGTGGGACTGCTGCACCTACCTGAGACACATGGGGAGCTAACCTCAGTGGGTTTTCATCCCCTTGAAGCAAGGCTGCCACCAAAACCACACTAGCAAGTTTAAACTATCTCCAGCATACAGACACAGCACTGAAATCACTTACAGAATAGCCTGCTATAGAAAACTGTACTCAAATAATCAGCAGGGGATACAGCTTCCCCTGGCAAACTGCATTCAGTTGTTTACCAAAGTTTAAAGATCCATCAGAAAGAGAAGACGCAGAGAGACAGTCAGCATGTTATCAGACACCTAGACCGTTTGGATTGAAGAGAGACAGTGAAGCCACAGTCTTAGAAAAGGAACAATCTCTACAGTAATGTGTAACAGAATATAAAGCCAGGCCCCTTATTTCCTCTCATGGCTGAAAACACAAGGACAGATGGTACTTAATGAAAACAAAAGGCAATTGATTCAGGAACCATAAAAAGAAATTATGTGCTATGGAGAATAAAATTATAATGGTTTTCATTGCCAGAAAATACTGGGATTGAGAACTTAGTTAGATTAAAACAAAAAAAATTAAACATTTATATGGAAGATGAAGGCTGATTACATTAAATAGTTTTTAAATGTTAGGGATATAAACTCTTACACTTTAGGAAAAAAAAGAATGACAAAAGAATAGTGCACAGTATTTGTACAGCACCTAGAGGATCAAGTATTTGTACTTCCATTTTTAATGATGATAATAGTAATGCAAGTAATTAATTTAAATGGGTCAAGAACAAATTTCCCCAGAAGGAAACGTTGCTAAAACTTGTTCAGCACAACTCACACATACTATCCTTTGAAACATCTGCTGCTGTCCAACATTACAAAATACAGTCCTAGGGTGACTGAGTGCTGTTTATCCAACCAGGCAGTTCCAGTAAGTCTCAGTGGCAAAGCACATGAGTTTGGTTTGGGCCACAGTTCCAGGTTGAACAGTGAAGAGCAACAGCTGTATCCTGAAACAGGCCAGGTCAACCTAGGAGAGTACTGACAGGCTTGCCTATAGCACCAGTAAGGTATAAAAGCAGGCAAAGGAGATTGGATACTTCCTTCCCTCCTCCTGGCTCATGCAGGACTCAAAGGGTGTTAATTACAAGGATTCTCACAGCTTTCATAGTGACAAGATCTAGGAGAAAGAAATATTTTTAACTAGAACATGAGAATTTCAGAAGACAATGCCAGGCCCACATCTCACTTGCGTTACATGGTAATTTACACTAACTCCTGAATAGCCACTTGCTAAGTAAGCTTAGGGAAATAACCTCACAGTGTCATCCTTTGGGTGTTTCTATGCCTGTTGGGGTTATGGGTATAAACTGAAAGATCAAACCAGGTTAAACTAGAGATGTGACAGCACCCGAGGCAGAGAAACTCCATTTGAGCTGCTGTATCATGCTGGCTCTGGGGAAGCTGAAGGTAGAAGTCAAATCCCTCCATGTTTTCCAGACAGGTACTGCTCCTGCCAGTACAGAACTTGGCATTTCCTTCCCCACAAGATGAGAATTATTGCCCTTGGTCCTCTTGGTATTTTAATGCCTGGGAGATAAGGAGCAGTCTGCAGCTTGCATTTTAGAGACTCTGCCAGGAGCCACAGGACAACACGGCCCATGTGAAGCCAAGCACAGTGCTGCCAAGGAATCAAGTCTAGCATTTTAAACAGGGTTATCAGGACAAAGCTGTGCTGAAGATGTTCAGCACCTCAAAAAGAGGCACAAACAGATCAGGTTTGTCTCAAAGGCCAATTTGCAGGGTTCCTGACATTGCATGTTTTAAAGATTCTGACAATTCTTCATTAAAATAAAGTTTGCAAGCAGGATTTTAGAACAGTCCATTGCAACACTGGTAGTCCAATTATCCTATAATACCTGGAAAAGGTAAATGAAACTGTTTAGTTTAGCCTTCGCACACAAAAATCAGTCACCTAGTCAGGTCAGCACCTCTACATTAAACTAATTTATAGAAGACAAATTAAAACTTTAGGCAATCAGTACTTCTTGAACCCAAGGCAATTTCTAGGATTCTGTCACCACATGCCCTGTAATATGACATTGCTAATCCACAGACTGTGCTCTGCCTTCTGTTCTTGCATTGGTAATACCCAGATGCTGAACACCTCAATCCCTTAGTGCAAACCAGACAGAAGGTCAGTGCCTGACCCAGTTACTGCCAACCCAAAACATGCACATCTGGCAGAAGTTCCACGAGTCACATCCTGTATTAATCCTTCACATTCAAGCCCTTGCTTATACATCAAAGCTTTTTGCTCCTCCTCCTGTACAGACCTGTCTCCTCTCTGCCTTATCTGTACACAGTGAGAAGATGCTGCACTGCACAGCTATTAAGGCACTTAGCCCTTCTGTCTACTTATATTTTTTTTACTACTCAAGAATAATATATTAACTTTAAAAATGCTTAAGGCATAAGAGGGAGCTCTGTTCTTTTGTTTGGATGAGACAGAAGGAAGAAATTGTAATATTCAATAACCCTTGCTTTCTCTCAGCAATGTATCTGTTCAGGCTGAGAACTACAGCTTGATGACAGTGCTTGCATACCCTCAAGTTAATCCAGTTTACTCCCACTGAGAGGAATGAAAAGAGTGCAAGGAAGAGAAAAAAGGAAGCATGGCCCAGAGGTTTCAGGTATAGGACACACTTTAACAAAGTGGGAAGCTGCTTTGCAGCACACTTACTGGTTTTCACAGTGAGTGAAAGGAGTGAGTAATTTGCCTGAGGTGTATCTATATCCCAGGAATAATTCCATGTTTCATGGAAAACTGTGAACACAAAAATACTAAAGACTAGCAGCACAACCAAAGGGCAGCTAATAACTATGATGAATAAGAGACCAGTAGGAAGTCCCCACAGTGCTGTTAAATCATGATTCAATGCCTGAATATTTGAGATTAACATTACATTTGGATTTAAGAAAAAATGATGTGTCTATTCACCCACCTGAGGTCAGTCTTTTGAGTTCTTCATAGTAATCATGAGGGCAAGAAAGCTACTGCCTCTCACACCAACAACTGATTCTAGAAGATGCTACTTAGGGGAAACAAAAAAAAAAGCCCACCACACACACAAACTACTATAGCAAAAAAGCAGCAATAAAATCACAGCATCTAGCAGTTGGAAATGTGTGACAAAGGATTACAGCAGGTGGGACAAGCATCTCTTAGCCTAGGCATTCACTTGAAAGTGATCCTATGGGAGCAGACCTACTATTCAGAAGAGAAAAGGTTCCCCCTAGAGACATATCAGGGAAGCAAAACCCAGCTGTTGGCCTGTTCCTCAACTCAGGTCATATCTTCTGATTCCTGGAACTGAAGAGAACTGTTATGAAGAAAAGAATCTGAAGATTTCCACTATGCCAGCACGTGGTGCCATCTTCCAAGCACCTCACCTCTCCTTGCAGCATGTTTCAACTGTCCAAACATACAACCATGAAGAGATTTGCAGCAATAGGTATCTCTACTTCTACCATTTCTGTGTGCCAGGGCAAAGGAATAAGTGTGATTGCATTAAAGGATTCAGATATTTTGAGCAATGTATACTGATCATTGTTACCACTCTGCACCTGCTTTCTCTGCTTACAGATTACAGACTAAAGTGAAACCAAAGACTTTAAAGAATCAGTCATAACTGTTTTCCTTCCAGTTCTACATTAAAATCTTTTGCCAGTGTCCAATGTCAAAATAAATCTCCATCAGTCACAGACCAGAAGCCACAGCCTTCTGCTGCTGCAGAGCAAAAGGACCATGTGCTGAAATTCCAAGAGCTCAGTCATTTTCATTTTAGTTTGGTCACTTTCTTGATCCAGGGTACGAATTTGCTGACTTTTGTGTACACACCAGGCGAATCCTTCCGACCACAGCCATACCCCCAGGAAGTGACACCCAAAATGATCCAGCGTCCATTTGATCTCTGACACATGAGAGGCCCTCCACTGTCACCCTGACAGCTGTCCACCCGTTTATCTTCAGAGAGGTTCCCAGCACAAATCATGCGGTTGGTGAACTTCCGTCCGTAGCGGGCCTCACAGTCTTCCCGTGGGAGAAGGGGCACCACCCCCTGCAGCAGGGTCCTGGAATAGGACTTTCCTGGAATAAAACAGACCAGCCAGACTGATTCACATACAGGCAACAGTAGTGACCTGGTGCAACAGTACTCCCTACAAAAACAGACACACATTTCATGTCAAGTCTGCCGCACAGAAATAGGCTGAGCTCAGCACCTCTGAAACCACAAGAACTTCAGAAAACAGTGATGCCAAGCCAGACCACAAAAAAAAGAGCTCAAAGATGGGGGGAAGAGGGTTGTAGAAAAAGGTTAGATCAAAGGATGAGTCTTACTCCTGATTCTGTCAACAAGTAACTTGAACCTTGTTCGATTTATCTCACCTCTCCAAATCTCAATTTCTTCCTCCGTAAAGCAAGGACAGTGTTTTCTCAAGAAAATAAATGCAGTAGTATCTGTCAAGTGCTCAATCCTCAGAGAAGTTCTAGATGTTTCAGAGGCATTCAAATATTATTCAAAGGGAATTCCCTTCATCTTTGGCCAGACTTGAGTCTATTTGATCACATCTCTTTATTAGCCCAAGGTTGCTGAGAACATAAGGCTAATGTGCTATATTTGAATGTGACCTTTCTGTGTCCAAGGTTTATGTAAGTTCACAAGGTAGTAGGTAAGTGCTCCTCATTGAGAAAGCTGGGTTTGGTGCGTGGGAAGGATTCTAGCCACTAAGCTCCAGTACAGCTTAAGGTAGTTACATGGCTAAGTTGCTCTTTGATCCACCCCAAATATCCTGAAGTGACACGTGCAACTGGCACAACTGGACTCCAAAGGCAAATATGTACTTGCAGTCAAAAAGCTGTGGTAATAGCTAGGGAAACAGCTGAGAAGGACGGGCAAGTCCAAAATCAACAGATGAGCTCCCAGGGCTTTTGCCAGGAAATCTTTCTAAACATATGGCTTTTCTCCAGTCATAGCAGCCCCAGAAAGGCCTTCATGCTCTCTTTTACCTAGGAAGCTTCACAGCAATATGCTCAATGAGGACAGGTCCAGGCTGTCTTGAACTGAGGGCAGAAACCAGACTCAGAGTCCATCTGTCCTTGCAGAAATACACAGGGAGATTAAGCAAGGTAGTTCAAGAGAGATTTCTCACTGAGGGCTCCTTCCACCTCTAAGTCCTCACTTCACTATGACAGTACCACAAAGAAGGCAGGTAATGGAAACATGGGGGCCTCTCATGGGCTTGGTATAGCAGCTCTGCACAGGCTGCTCCCTTAGGGGTCTACTGTGGGCAAACACATGTGTAGAAATGGGAAGAAAGAGAGGACTGTGGCCAGATGGCAGCATTGGTCTCTCCCACAGCTTCAGAGGGATGCTATGGAAACCAAAGCTTTCACTTATATTGAGCAGACTCAATAAGCCTCAAAATCAGATGAAAACGCAATAGTACAAAACCCCACTCATCTTCCTATTCCTTAGAACCATGCACTGGCACAGACAATGGGAGCAGTGAGAACATAGCTTTGAATTGACATAAGTTAATGGCCCATGCAGGCTTCTGAAGGCAGACTTCCTCACCACTCTTGCCTCTCAAAGCCCCACCACTCACCTGTGTCTCCCCAGCCAGAGATGATGCAGGCTTGCCTGTTAATGTCAGACCTCTCTCTCCTGTCAGGCAGGCAGATGGGCAGAACATGGTGATTGAAGGAGAGACAGTGCCCTTCTCTGCCCCGCATCCGGACTAGGGCTATGTCATTATCATTGCTGCCAGCCCAGTAGTTCCTGTGCAGGACAATCCGCTCCACAGGCAGCTCCCTCTCAAACTCATCCTTCACACCTGTGTGGTAATCGCCCACGCGCAGGAGGTAGCGCCGCACATCAACACCAAATCTGGAGAAAAACAGACTCAAGATCTCAATATTCCTGCTAAGAGGAAAGCAGACTCACACGTCTCAGTTGCTATGAGACTGAACCACCTCCTCACACCACAGTGGCAAAACAGTTCCAGCTGCAGGAATGTGGGACCTCTTTAGCAGATATGATCATGCCAGCTGTTGCAGATTCAGTGTCCCAAATCACTGTCTACCAGGAACAGGACTTTTGCTCCTATAAAAATTATTATTATAGTTGCAACAGACTTATGACCTGACCTATTCACCTATTCAAGTGCCCTAAAGCACTTGAAATGTCAAAATGCTGGTTCCCTTTACACTGTAAAGCCTCAGACTTAAGAGGCCAGATGTAATCAGTGAAGGAAGAAGCAAGTCTATATTGAGTTATCCCCATAAGCACTCCAAGATCACACACATCATAACCTGAAGGTCTTACTTTAGAAACTTTGCCCATGTAGTCCCACTGGGCTAGGAGGATAGACTTGTATGAGGCTATCTTGCCCATCATTGAGTATCCTTTGGGGCTCCCCACTCCCAAACCCACCTTTTGAAGCAGTGGGCTGCAGTCACCACCCAGCAGCTGCTGATCAGTGTTGCTCCGCACAACAGACGAGTATCTCGACGAAAACCCTTCAGCCGCAGTGAGGCCTGCCATGGCCAACTGCCTCTGAAGGAGAAACAGGAATAAGCGGTCTCACACACATGGGAGCCACTTTCCTCTTTTCCCATCCACTCTGTCTCATCTGGGCTCAGCTGGCTCGCATTCTTCCCTAGATACTGGTTCAAACCAAGTTCAAAAATCACCAGTGAAAATGCATTAATGTAGTCAGCATCTGCCAGGCTATTTCCAGAGCCTGAAGGAAAGCTGGAACCAGTCTGACTCAGCAATTACAGGGTAGTACCTCAGAGACTTGTTTCCACCTATGATCCTTTTCTTGCGACGATGAAGCAGGCGCATCCCACACACACCAGACTCTGGACCTGCATGGCAAAGATGAAGCAGTTGGGCAGGGACCTTCACCTTAAGTCTCAGCATTGCTGTCACAGAGCCAAATACCATTCAGCTTCTCTGAGGGCATTCATCCTCAAGGTTGTGGATTAATGGACTGCAGACTCTGGACTGTGTTGTGTTGTGCATATGGAATTCATAGAACATTTGATCCCATAGGTTTCCTTAATTTCACAGGAGGTGCTTACTTGAAGTCTCTATAGTCTCACACCAAGACTGGGACCTATACTTACACTTCTTCAATACTCTAAACCCCAGAGATTGCTTATAGTTGTTGTTCTAAGGAAGAGTGGGGTGACGTGGCTGTGGCGAAATTCTGCAGGCTCAAAGGCCTGACATGGGTGGAGCTCTTCAGACTAATTTGGAACACTCTGTGCTGCTAAGAAGATACAATGAAAACAAGAAAAACGTAGGAGGTGCAGGACAGGACATGCTTATTTTGTAGGTGAAGTTTCAGCCGAAGACAAGAATGACAGGGAAAACCCACAAAAGCATGCAGAGATCCCACAACCAAAACTCCAGATTCCTACATAGAAGAAATGGGAATGTCACCTGTTCTCCTGAAATCTTGGACCTTTTCTTCCACATAGTCACAGATCACCCCAGCATCCTCGCTGTGCCAGCAGCTGTGAATCCTGGTGTCAGGCATGGCACATTGTCCCAGGGTGTCCTCCATGCCACTGCATTCTACGTTGTCCAGATGGATGGGCCCATGGCCTTCGCCAAAATAAGCCATTGCCCTGGCTTTTGCTGTACCACTGCAATTAGAGAGAAGGTGACTAATCTGCAGTGAGCAGGAGCCTAGTGAACCTGAGTCAACAGTGCATTTTAAGTGGAATAATATTTATGTGTTGCTCCACACACCAACAGTAGTAGAGTGATAAGAGCAACCTACTCCCTCAAGCATATCTGGGTGTGCCAAAACTAAAACTAAGCCCCCAGAAGCAAGTCCAGAAGTGCTCCCAAGAACTGCTTCTATCTGTAAGATGCCTGTACCACAGCTCTTACCTGAATCCCAGTTGCCTGCAAACCACTGCAGCATCTCTGTCAGTCCAGTCATCATCACAGACAGTGCCCCACTGCCCATTCAGCAATACCTCAACCCGGCCCTCCTTGGTGCTTTCTCCATCCACCAGCCGAACAGGAGGCCCTGAAGGAGAAAACACATTGGCTACTGCAAGCAAAATAACAGAGGGGTCAGGTGTCCAAAACTTGGGTTCTACAGAAAATGATGAATCCCAGACATCAGTAAGCTTAAAACTAAAAGAAAAAAAAAGGGGGGGAAAAAAAGAAAATAAATAAGTGTGTCTATATGAAGACATTTTACCTCTGTGCTGAATCAGAACACTAATTACATACTAATTTATTTAATACATACTGGAAATCATCAGTGGATCATACTCTGAAAGCTGAGTAAAGAGGAGAACAAGAACAGAAAGAAAGTTATTAACTCCTAAGGCAAGAGTTAACTCCTAGACAAGATTAAACATGCCTGGGAAAAAAAAATCAATTGAACTGTAAAACTATTACATGATTCTAAGCAAGAGAAGAGTTCTATATCCAGGAAAAACCAAAAAGTTGGATGCCAACTATTTCAATAACAAATGTCTGACAAACTGGAAAGTCTCATGTAGTAAGGAAAGGGGAGAGTATCAGGCATTATATAAATGAGGAAATTATGCTAACTTGAAATTCTGTCACAATTTTAGTTAGAAGTGTGCCATCCACACAAGGGAGTGCAAACAGCAACCCCTTGCATCTGAAATCCTCCTGTCTTGGCAAGGTGTGGCACTAATGTAACCACACCTAAGTTTCCTAAAAGGTCTAGTTAAAGTGTTCACCTGAGCAATGGCACACTAAGGCAGCCACTGTCCCTCAGCCCTGAGGATTGTTTCAGAGATTGCCAATACAACTCTCTCCAGTTTCCATTTATCTGCTGGTCTAATAGTAGGTCTGGTGAAGCCACAGATTTGTGGCTCTGCTCCAATTCAGCCAGAACTCAATCCTCCTCAAAAAGCAGACCCCTTATTGAAACAGCAAAGGGAGAACTCCCACATCTGCCAGAGCTTACAAGGGAACAGACCAGACAGTGAAACTTTCCCACTGTTCAGGGCAAGAGCAAGGTGAGTTACCCAGGCTGCCATCCATGACTGTGTTGCTTTCTGTGGAACAGCGGACTCCCACATCCTCAGCATGGGAGCAGTCATGCTGCCCCCAGTTGCTGTGGGGACAGTCCAGGAGAGTCAGCTCTGTCCCCACACATGCCACATCATCCAGTAAGATGAAGCCTTGGCCAGCAGCATAGTCTCCTTCAGAGGCCAGGGCAGCAGGACCACTAGAGGAAACAGAAAACAACATTGAAACTCTAAATGCCACAGAAGGACCCAAGCTCAGATCCAAAGAGAAACTCCCCCACTTAACTATGGTACTGGTGGCCTCCTGACCTAAACCACTCAGTGGACACCACTCAGTGGACACACACCAAGTACCCTCACATCTCACCAGCTTCAGTTTTCAGGGAGGCCTCCTCAGACCAGTCAATTTTCTAGTGTTTGGTCAAAGGCATGTTCAAAGAGGGCCAGCAGAGGCTGCTTTGCAGTTATGGCAGGTGCATCAATTTGAGGAGGGGCTGGCAGAGGAGGCATCAAAAATGTCAACATTTAAGTAATTCTACTTCTTTTTATAGGAAACAGCTACCTGGAATTGAACTGCAGAAAGCTGCAAATTTAGGCACTAAGAGAGATGACAAATGCAGTATGTAGCTGAACTCAAAGGGAAGAATTTAGTTTAGTCTTTCTTTCATCTATAAAGTTGAAATTTTAGAAGGAGACCCTAATCATGTTTTAAAATATCCACATAACCCCATTTTCCTAGCTCAAAGGCAAGAGTATCTTGATTTTAAATCTTTCCCAACTCATACCTGAAGGGATGATAGCTCAGCAATGGGCTGAAAATCCCTATTACTACTGTTTTTTGCCCTGATGGTCTTTGTTCAACTACTGAAGGTGATACATTTGGAGCAGATAGGTGATATCCTTTTACTGACAAAGTAGAAGTGACACCTGCAAATTTAAGGAGTGAAAATTCTCTGACTTTGCTGAGGGGCTCATAAGGACAGTATTAAGCCTGTTATCTGCTTTCAAAACAGGCTGAGGCAAGAGATAATAGATGTATTTTTGCCCCTTGGAAAGGATGTGGATACCTATTAATCTTTCTTTAATAAATTGTATAATAGTAATAAGCCTTCTAACAAAGACGGCATTGAAGGATTAAGATCCAGCCTATCCCAGTGAAGGGTGATGGAATCTAATCCTTGAAATTAGGAAGCACAGACACTACACACTCTCAGTCCTACCTGAAGCCTAACTGCCTGCAGACCACTTGGGCAGCGAGGTCTGTCCAGCCATCATCGCACACTGTGCCCCAGTCTCCATTGTAGTAAACTTCCACCCTGCCTTCGCTGGGGCTGCGGCCGCCAGCCAGCCGGACCGTGCCCTCTGCAAGGGGTGGGAGAAGGAAAGGGCAGCACTCAGCAGGGGAGAAAAGAAAGAGCCTGTGCACTACTGCTAGGTCTCTGTACCACCCAGGAGTGAAAGAAACAAAAGAGACAAATGTCTGTGGGTACTCAAAGTACAAACGTTCATTGCTTCCAAACATACCCATCTGCCAGGGGAGGATTCACTCCAGCCTTTCCACACTACCTGAGCAAAACCAAGGGAACACCACTGAGTCTGCCTCTGATCTACTCTCTGCTTCCACATCCAGCAGCCCTTGTAGGAGCCATATATGGAAGCTGTGCAGGATCTGAACCAGGGGGTTGGTTACCTGCTGAGCAAGGCAAGTAATATGGGGGTGAGACTGACTGCATCTGACTGGCGGAGCTGTACATATGTACCTGTGAAAGGGTCACAGGAGACCCCAGCGTCTTCAATGTGGTCACAGTTTTGCTGTCCCCAGTCACTCTTCTTGCACTGATCAAGGGAGAGCTCATTCCCTGAGCACTGCACTTCATCCAGCAGGATTGGGCCAGATCCCTGCCCGTAGTGAGCCCATGACAAGGCTTTAGGGGTCCCACTGTAAACATTACAGATATGTATGCTCAGTAAGGAAGGCCAGTCTCGTGTCCTCAGATTCTACTTTGCACAGGAACTCTCCCATGCTGGGTCACTGTCCTCCCATAGATCATCTGTATTTTTGACACAGTGGAGTTGCCAACTGTTAATTGAAATATGTTATTGGAAAGTTTGTAATGAGCCCTTCCAGCAAATAACAAAAATGTTACTACAACACAAACACTTCAGACTTCTGCAGACAATGACGTACCATCAGTCTCAGTTACAACCTCACAAAAGGCAAAACTCCTAAAGATTGAGAGATATCAAATTTGAACTATCTATTTTAAACAATCCTGTACTGATGTGATTTTGAAGAATGGTCTGTATACAACAGCTCCCATGTTAAGCATTGAATGGCACACAGAAGAATGAGGTGGTCTCTCTTGCTTTCCTGTCTGAAGAGGATAAGGGCAGCCAGTGAAACTAGAGGTGTTTAAACTTAACCAAGTAAGCAACTGCAGTTCATATATGGAAATCACCATAACAAGTTGTCATTGAGGCCAACAAGATTTGTATTAGGATATATGCAAAAATGTTGAACAGGGGTAAACACAAACAATCCTGAGACAGGAATGTACCTTTTTATTTTTTTTACACAACACAAACCCATAAAATTTACAAGAATGGGGTAAAAAAATCCCTTTATAGGATGATCAGTCCAGAATTATGTTTCCCAAGGTTTCTGTGTATCTCCTATAGGAAGGGCTGGTAGTATAGTGAAGGGACATGCTCTCATGTTTTTCATTCTGCCTACTTCTATTACTACTCCATGACATACAGCAAGGAAATTACCTGAGTCCCAGCTGCCTACAGACTACTTCAGCATCCCGGTCGTCCCACTGATCATCACAGATGGTTCCCCACTTGCCGTCATGGTAAACCTCCACTCGCCCTTCAAAGCTCTCCTTACCCCCAACTATACGAAGTGGGGCACCTACACCTGTGCTTCAAGGAATGGAAAGAGAGCACAACAGAACAAGACAGAGACAAAGCACATCCAGCAGTTCAGGGTGTAGAACCATTCTCTAGCCAGAGGAGCTCTCCTGATGCTTTCTTACCACATCCTCCCCTCTAGACCCCCCACAAGTACCCGTGATTGCAGCCCCCAGAGTGGGATACTGCTGGTCCAGAGATGTCTCTTTAATTGGCTGCCGTGGTGACCAGGACTTTTCTGCCTGCAGACAAAAACCTGGCTTGATAAAAAGAGACGTGGTCATAAGCATCAGCCATCTTTGGGAGATTGAGATCTTTCCCTGGAGATTTACCTTCTGGAGGAACACAAGTTACCACAGCACTCCCCTGGTTACAAGCTCCTGACAGAGCTTCCTGATAGCCACACTGCAGCAGGGCTTCCTCATCTCCATGGCAGTTTGCTGACTGCAGGTGCAGGGGAACAGGCCATGGTCCAGAATGACTCTTCTTCCCAGCTGTGCCGATCTCACTGGTACAGAGGATGCAACAGAGCAATGAAATGCCAGAGCATGGCTTGACTTACAAGTTCCCTCTGTTGTTGTGACTCTCCAGACCAGTTGTGGCATTTCACATCCCAGTGTGCCCAGTTAATTGGAAGTGCATCAAGGGGTGACCATTTACAATCTAATAGAAAAGCACAAGCAAGTACACAGCACTTCCTAATTCTTTTATGTGCTCACCTACTGCAGAGGAGTTAGTGTAGTCAGAAATGGCACTCTCATTTGAAAGCAATGAACAAACCCATGAACAGACTCCAAACACCAAACTATCTGAATCACCTTCCCTCTCTGTGGACCTTATCTTCTTGCTGTTTGGAAGTTTCAATGTCCACATCCCAGAAACCCAAAGAGAGTTCATACTCCTAAAATTTCTGTTAGATCACTTTAGTAACTCCAGCTGATGATCATAAAAAGGGAAAGTGATCTCACAGCTCACTTTTCACAGCCTGGAGCATGAATATTGTTTTAAAAAATTCTTGCAAATGATCATTGGGTTTGGGGTAGCCACAGAAAGAAAACAGTAAAAAAAGACCCTGGTAAGTGGGAAATTAGACCACAAAAAAAACTTCTTTCTGCCAGCCAGAGGGACTGTAACCACAGAGGCTGCTCTTTCAAAAGCCACACAAGCATGTACCTCTCACAACCAGACTGAGGTTCCCACCTGAGACCTAGCTGCCTGCAGACAACACTGGCATCCCAGTCAGTCCAGTGGTCAGCACAGATGGTACCCCAGCGTCCATTGAAGTACAGCTCCACACTACTGTCTTCAGCCAACTGCACAGCACCTTCCAAAAGAGAAAAAAACAACCAAAAACCAGCTGCTATCTGCTGATAAAAGTTTCAGACCAGCAAGTCTTGGACTTGCATGTAGCTGAGTTGAACTGCACTTGGCTGCTTTCATCCCTGTTTTACCTGTGCTGGCACTAAAGTGATGTGCATGAAAGGGCATGGGATGGGGCACCTTCCCAGTCCCAGCAATGGCTGATTGGGAGGCTGGTTGGTGTTAAGGCCTTTTCAAATCCTTGGTAACACCAGCAGGAAATTTGGCTTCTGCAAAAGCTCCTGGATTCTCCTTCTGTGAATGGGGATGATTTTACGTGTTATCTTTAAAGGGTGTATGAAAATCTAAGTACTTCTGACACTCCACTGATCTATTTCCATCAACCACTTCACCTGCATGACTCTGTTGCTACAGTGAGATGTTGAGCAACAGCAGAAGAATCCCCTTTAATTTCTCTAAGAAAAGGAAGTGCCAGTGCAAATACCCTTTCAATTCCCACCCCAACAAAAATTTTACCACTGTTTAGAAGGCACATCTCCTCACTCAGTTACGTACTTGCAAAGGACACACCTGTCTGCAGCATCTCAGTACAGGCACACAGCGCCACTACACTTATATTCTTCCCTTTAATGAAGCCCTCTTTGAAAGCACATCCACTGGCAAGGGAAAAGACTATCAATTCATTTATTAAACTGGTGTTTCAACTGTTCTGTAAAATGCAGGACAAGCAAGAAAGGTCAGAAAACAGGACATTTTCAAGAACGCTGCACAGCAGCCAATGCATTGAGAGAGCTCAGCTCCTTGCTTGCCTCCAAGTAAACAGTAGTACTTCTGCCAGCACTGAGGAAGTTTAACACAAGCCTATGACCTGCCTTGCCACAGAAAATTTTATATTGAAGGAGAAGTTTATATTTGAACTGCTAACTTACATGAGGAATGCTCTGATATGGACCCTAAAGGAAAAGAAGTGGGTTGTTTCTACATAACTGAAACAGTTTTCAAAGTGGCATAAGTTAGCAGTAGAAAAAAAAGAAGTCTCCTTGTATGAGAATAAAACATCTATACAAGGCATTACAGCTACAGCAGCTTAAATCCACCCCCTACTATAAACAGACATTTTTCGCCCACACAGGCTAGCCTCTAGTATTAATTATTTCAACAATTCGGAACAGCCTTTGTACTGTGCTTTTTTCACAGGGTGTTCCACCTGCCACTTGCAAGTCTGTGCAGCACACACTGCTGGCTTGAGCCCTGAGGCAGCACAGCCCTTACCTTGGTTACAGTCACAGTTGGCCCAGCCGATGGCCCCTGACACAAGCCTGTAGAAGCACCAGGGTGTCGTTCCCCCGTCTGGGTTCCTGCAGAAGTTGTGGTCCCCCAGGCCACGGTCTGGGTACTGCTGGACATAATCAGGAAACTCTGCCCAGTTGAGACACTCTGCCCCGGCCTCGGTGACCGCCAGTGAGCCGTTGTAGTAGCCGAGAGGTCCCACAGCACACACGCTGGGCACTGGGCACAGGAAGGGAGGGGGTTAGCACCACCTAAGGCATCACACACTGAAGCTCAGACAACATGGGAGACACCAGCTGGTCATGAGAAATACCTGTTGTGTCTGCAGTCTCAGCTGCTGCTTGCTTGATTCAAACTTTATCACTCTTCAAGATGCTGGTCAAAGAATATTCATACTACTCACTGTTCTAAACCACAAATTGATCTGAAGCAATGAACTGCCCAGGCAGACCTTTGAAGAGTGTTAACTTAGGGCCCAAACATGATAATTTGAACTGATTCCCATGACTGTACATGCAATACATGTACTCACTTTGGAGCAGAACTGTACAAAGCAGGAAGGTGGGAAATGACACTGTATTTCATAGCATGTATGTTCCTTATACACATGAGCAGATCACCTAGCTTATCTGAACTTGGCTAATATATTGGAAGGGAAAGGGAATTTATTTTGTGGGAAGTGCAGGTGCCAATGTTTCAGTGCCCATGTGAAATATCCAGTGTAAAAATACCCAATAATTAATTTTTTATGGTCCTTAACAAAGGAGAAAACTCTGCATTCATGGTACTGAAATAATAAAGTGGGAAAAGCCACCCAGGTTTTGTGGGCTTTATAGAGTCCATAACATGGGAAGAGTAGACTGAGAAAGGAACATTTACAGCTTTATTCACTAAGCAAACAGAAAGAAGTCAACACTTTCAGAAAACCCTTCTGCACCTGGGGCAAAGAGCAAGGGTACAAAGTAACTTTGCATCATGTCATTGGCCTTCTAGCCACTGCCAGGCCCAGAGAGGGTAAGTGACAGCTGAAGGTTAAATGCAAGGTACAAAAATGAGAAGCAGCTGGAAGTCAGTGCCTGGAGAATCAATCATAAGTGTGGCATCAACTGGGACCCTCAGAGAGGGTATCTGAGAATTTAGTAGTTATTAGAGCAGAGGAAAGGTAAGCAGGCAAAAAAAGACCAAGGCAAAGAAAGAGATTAAAGAAAAGAACATGTGAGAGGAGCAGGGAGCTGCAAAAGCATTCGACATGAAGGAACAGAAGTAGTCTGGCCATGTTGGCAAAGGAGATAAACAGGCATTGGGACAAGAGAAAAGATTGAAGAAGTGATGAAAAGAAAGGAAGAAGGCCAGGTAGCAGTGGTTCATCGTGCCTATGGTCTCAGATCACCACTGCAGGAAAGAGTCTGCCCAATGACTGAATTAATAACTTCTTGTTCTTACCTGCACTCTGCAAATGGTTTTGGTTGGGCTTGGATCCCAGGAAAGCCTGGGAAAAGAAACAGAGCAAAAGCAGAGAGATGATTATCCAATGAAATAAACATGGGCATGTCCTAAAAGCAGCTCAGCTTCAGGCAAACACACCCTAGTAACCAGCCTCTTCCCTGGGCTCCCCATTGCTCCTCTTCAAATTCAACCATAGCTCTGTCCACTAACAACAAAATGAATAATTACTGGCCAGCAGAGATTTACCCTTGATCTAAGCACTACATTACTGGGCTCTGCTTGTTTTTTTTCCAACAGAGTTGAAAGTCTGAGTGATATGCCTATGGAAAGGAAATCTAGAAGAAAATAATTATTATCAGTAAGTAAAATAATAACTATTCATTCTCTCACTGTTTATAGGGCTAGTAATCTACAGCTATAGTACCAGATATTTATCTATTTGAATGACAGGATGATGCCCCCAGAATACCTGTTAAAATGGTAATCAACATCCATGTATGAAGTAGGAACCATCCAAGGAAGAAAATTCAAGGCCTTTTGAGGATTTTGTTTTTAATACTTGAAAATATGATATGCCCTATTCTCTTATTGTCTAAATGAGGAAAAATAGCTAAGACCAAAAAATACAAAACAAAGCCCTCAGAATTCTAGCATCCTGTCTGGCTCCAAAACTGCATTTCCTCTTATAGGCAGGTTTTTTGTGGTTGTAATGTGACTATAGGCTGAGACATAGAGATCTCCACTCAACATCACTACATAGTGCGCAAGCAAATGCAAGACCTTCACAGACTCGGAGTGAAAAAAAGAAACTGTACAGGCTTCTGCTAGCTCCTTGTAGTTTAATTAATTTCTAAACATTCTAAATGAACATTTCTAATAATTTTATAGGAAAAAAGAGTTGTAATTCACAGAGCAGAGATGTGCAGTAATTCACAGAGCAGAGGTGTGCAGCTAAAGGATAGCTAAAGGATACTAGCTATTGGTAATCGTTGTGGTTTTCTTCAAAATGCAGTAATTTTGCCTCTCTCAGCTTTACCTCTTCCTGGAAAATTGGAAAAGTTTTATTTGGAATTAAACCAAATCCACTTCTGGAATGAGCAGAGGTAATTCCCACAGAAACCTGACAAGAACAACACCTATTCATGTCAGATATAATTTTCAAATCAAGCTTATGAATATGATCCAGAAGGTGCTGATAACCATGGCCAAGCTCCAGCATCACTTCCCAGAAGTCAGAATGGGATACTGCATATGGAAGATGAATTCCTGACATGGTTCAGTAGTAGCAGATCAGATCTCAGGTTCATATGCACAAAAGGATGCACAGATAAACCTTTCCAGGCAAAAATTTCATCTGTCTGCATGTATCAGGCTGTTGCAAGCCCACATAAGGGTTTCTGGACCAACAATACTGAAGGACTTACCTGAGGATCTCAAAGCTCTTTGCAGAGAGTAGAAAGTGAGCTAAGCTGTACTTTTGTGACTGCACCACAATCCAGGTCCCTCAACCCCTAGCTTTTAGTGCACACCTTCAGACACATGTAAGCCTGCCAGTGATATAAGGATGGGTCAGACTAGTAACAGGATGTATATGAGAGACTGAACCTGCTCTTCTTGGACCATAAACAAAAGTACTTCAGTCCAAGTAATAAGCTTCCCTTCTAATGAAAAATTAGTTGCTGCCAGTTTCTGTAGCAGCTTCCAAAATAGCCCAACGCTGACCATCGCCACCAATTAAATTCAGCGCAAACAGCCTATGCTGCAGGCATTGTCCCAGGTCCGTGCAGCTATAAATCATCTGTCCACAAGCAAGAGAGACAATCAGCAAAGAACAGAAATAAAGGATCTTTCCTGTCAGGGTCACTGCAGTGCCTGAGAAACAATGGAAACCCAAGCCAAAGCATCTGCAAGCCCTTGTGTATTCTGCTTTCCTGGTTTATTTATTTTTCAGAATTTATATGCACAAATCTCTCCCCAAGTCCCCAGTCCTTCCCAGAGACCATAACTGCCTAAATGATCTAGAAAACATATTCAAGTAATAACAAGATCCACTTACAGTGAGGATATTAAAAGAGTCACGTGACTTCTTACAAGCAGATAGAAAATCAACTTTTTCTTACCTCCCCACATCTGAGACAGGATAGCAGACTTGAGAGCTCTACCAGGAGCCCGAGTATTTTGGAGATTTCCATCCCTCGTGTACAAAGTGAGCAGAAGGCTCTTCAAGCATCACATTCTCGTTCAGCTGCCAGGGTCTGCTTTTCCACGCTAGCCGCTCCGCACCGGAGGGAGCGGGCTGCCTTTTCCATTTCTACGCAGGGAAAGGGATGTGAGGAAAGGGATCAAAGTTCCCCGCAGCATCTTAGAATTTCACTTTCCCGTTCCTCTCCCCATCTCTTCTCATTAATTCTTCTCTTCAGGAAGGGGAAGAAGAGAGGAGAGAAATAAGGGAGCTGAACATGTCCCCGAATTTCTCTGGCACATTCGAAGACGGGCGGAGGCGAGCACAAGCGGCGGGGCACAGCCCTTACCCCTCTCCTCACCCCGCTGTCCCCTCCTCTCCACCGCCTCCCCCGTGCTCCAGGTACGCGCTGCTTCCAGCGCCAGTCTCCGCCTCCCCGCCCCTTCTGCCCAGCGGCGGGGCCAGCCGCCCGCTCCTCTCCTACAACGCTCCTTCCCCAGCTGCCTTTTCCTCCTCTTCCCAAGGCACAGGGGCTGCAGCACGGCAAGGAGCTGGGGCTGCGTCCTGCTGCAAAGCCCCCAGCAACAGCTGGGAAAGGCAACGGCGTGTGCGCGTACATTTGCCAGAGATTAGACTTCTTGGAAGGAATCTGGACTTTATCCCCCCCACCGCAGCCTCCTCGATTAGCAGCTTGCAGCTTCCCGAGGTCAGCTCTCCTCAGATTTGAACCCAGGTAAATGGGACCCAGCAAAACTCTATGTTAAGCAGCTTCCAGATCTCCACCGGAAAACCCATAGGTGGCACAGCCCTCTCCAGGGTGCTCCCAATTTTCAGCCCTGTATCTTGCCATCCTGGGTATTGCCACCAGAGAACTTTGCCATCGAGAGTCTCCTTGACCTTGGGCTATATTTTCCCCAGTTGGCTAGGATGCTTTCCAGAGGGTTAATCATTATGGAATTACTATGAACAATCCTATCCCATGGGGGTTTTTAGCATTTTCGACTTGCTGGTCTTTCATATGAATTAGGGTTCAAAGATACAAACTTTAAACATTATTAAATCTAAGGCAATTGGTTCATTTGAAGCTGTTGAGTCTTGGAAATATGGAAATACTTTTTTTACGTATTCCTTGTACTGCTTCTCTGCTCAGTCTAATGGGCATTTCTTATATTCTGATTTTGGAGCAATGAATGCGTGATGTTCTACAGCATGAAACATGAAGGTCACCTTTAGAAATGAGCTCACTTCTGGCCAAGTCTGCTGAATAGCACTTCCAAAGACACCTTCAGCATAAAAACAAGGAACAGGCTGCTAAAAATCCACTGACTTGACAAAAAGCCTTTTTTTTCTTCCTTCACTTTTGCTCATTACTCACTTCATGTGACAGTTCTGTGTTGCCTCATCCTCAGTCACTCATCAAAGGCAAGGAAATTTCCCTCCATGCTGGATCTTTTACAGGAGTCGCTAAATGGTAAAAAGATGTTTCTGGAGTGGATTTGGCCAAGAATTACACTCAGTTAATTAGGAGCAAATCTCCTATATCCTCATAGTCAGGGAGGCAGACGATCAGGGCAGCAGGGGATGGAAATAGCTTAGATGCTACATCACACTATAACTCTCAGGCAGCAGTAACACAAAGGAGCTGCACAAAATAAAAATATGGGACTGTGTTAGAATTTAGAACCATTTACTCCACTAAACACACAAGGAAAGGACTTACTGGAAACAGGAACAGAAACTCTATTAGCATTCTGAGAAAACTAGCTCCTTACTAAAGGTTGTTGATGCTCATTTAGAACTCCATCCCATGAGACACTCCCTGCTCAGACCTCTCATGCACAGGGTTTAACACCTCTAGCAGAAGTCTGCACTAGATTTTTCTCATGGTACCTTCTAAGTTGCTTCCCTGTTAAGGCAAAGTTTTCCTAAATAAAGTGATTTAATAGATAAATCACTGTATTCACTTTCTGGAAGGATGATGAACTGGGATGACACAGTGGGTTTTGCAGTGTCTCCTCTCTGGCAGGTACTGTTTTGGAACTATTTCCTTCTTACCAAGACTCCCCTGGTTTTTCTCACACACGTAATGACATTACGTGAGAGAGGTGGATCTCACATTCTCAAAAGCTTCTCATGACTACTCTCTGTGGTGGAGAGGAAGACCTAAAAGGGAATTATACCAATATAACTACAGCAGTTTAGATCAGTAATGTATCTACAGGTAAGGTAAAACATCCTGAACTTTCTTGTATGGGCAAATTTGAAGTAGTTGTAAATATCTAAATCTGCTATTTAATAATAGTCACCTTCTCACCATGATATATATTCGTAGTTCTAGTACAGGAAGTCTATGATTCCCTATGATTCCCAGAGTCTGTCTTGATTTTGCCAGATTTTCCTGTATTGACCCTCCTGAACAAGAAATGCCATCTTCTAAAATGTCCCTGGCTCTCTGGAATTCAACCCATTTCTCCTGAACTAGCAGGACAACTGTTCATCAGGACCAGCTGAAATATTAATGCTACAAGCACAGTGAAAGCCTAAAAGGAGTAGTTAACAGCAATCATACCCAGAGCTGGTATAATAGTCAAGCTATAAGGTACAGGAATAAGACCAAGGAATTCCAGCATATCTGCTTAAATCCTGTAAATCCGACTTAGGAGGGTAGAACAGCTAGTCAGCTTTTGTTTAATTCTTTCCTCACCACGCAATCACATACAGGTCTCTGCAGCAATGTTCTTAACCAGTGTGCTCCACACCAGAACAGAGTTTTCCTTACCCCCCAGCAACAGCATCATGGGGTGGTACAAACCCAACTCAGAACAGTACGGTTCTGTGTGGGCACACACATGAACTATTAATGGAGTGATCCTCAATACGAGCATGTCACAGAATGCATTTAAATACCTAATATAAGCTTAATGGTAAGATACAGGAAAATGGCCAGCAGCTGAAATTGCCAAGGACAATCAGTAACTGGAGGGGTTTTGGTTACAACAAAAGAAGAAAAGAAATGGCTCAAGTACTTTTAAAGGAAGCACTGTAAAACCTGGATGCACCTGAAAAGCATTGCTTCCTCCCTCTCAATAAATAAAAGGATTGGAAAACCTTAGCATAGTAATAGTAGACATATAAAAGGTTAGACAAAACTCCAAAAAAATTAATTTGTGAAGCTCACCATGAAGCAGTATAATGCAAAAATAGCTGTTCAGATTAGCAGGAGCTGTGCAAAATTTCAAAAGTAAAAATAGAAAAAGGTATTAAGTGTCTCCGTTACAGCCTCTTATGTAAGACTGTTCCTTGCAGACAACAGAATTTGGTACATTCAGCACAGATGCTATCTTAAGAGATACATAACACTTTTATTACAGGTTTTAATACGAAGAAAAATCATCATCAACAGAGGTGAATCAGTTCTTTGCTCCCAATCTATCTTATATCCTTCAGAAATGAAGGGACAGCAAGTAGCATTCTTTTTCACATTGTCTTCTGGACAGAAAATGCAAAATGCCACACAACCAAAGTGTTTCCCAAACTCAGATGTGGGTATTGTGTTCTTACTGACCCCAAGTCCTCTAAAAGAGCCAATTATGTCATAATAGCAACAAAAGAATAAGCTACTCTGGATTATCCACTAATGAGCCACTGTAATTAGCCACTAAGCAAATGTTGCTTAAGTAATTTGAAAGCCTTCACCTGACCAAAACTTTTGTGATGAACAGGTATCAGCCTGGGGCTCCAGAGGACTCAGCTCCAGCAAACTCTACAGCTACCCATGGGTAATCACACAGTGTATGTGTGCCTGACTGTCCTCTTACTCTGCTTCTTCCACATGCCCCAAAGAATTACTGATATAAATGGTTATAACATTAGTTCTCTAAGACACTGCATTTTTCCCACCAATGAGGTACTGTTCCCAAGAACCTGCCTGTAGTTTTGTGGTACTGCAGTGGAAACTGCTCCTCCCCACTTCCCCCCAATCAAAACTATAAATTAATGACATTATTTCAATTATCAGTCCATGCTTTTAACTTTTTCTCCCCCTTTTAGATTTTTTTAACCAAAAAACAATGAAACGTTTTGTTGTAGATTATGAGTTGCCCAAGTCAAACATCCGTCTTGCCTTATTACAGTAGACAAAATCAAACTTATGTGGCACCATATCTGTCCCACCTGCAAATCAGAGGGTCTAAATCACAAACTTCCATGTTAGTTATATTTGATACTTACCAATGTATTATGTACGAACAAGGTATTTTGCTGGAGATTTTTTCTAAATTTTACAGCCTTTTTTTCACAGCAGAGGAAATTAAAAAAATTTCAAGAGGCACCAGATTGTGTACACACCCATGTAAGAGTATGAGTATGAGCCATCATACCATCAATTACTACCATCATTACTAATTCTAACTTGGCTCAGTGTTTGAGCCCAGGCACTTTTAGATAGCAGCTCCAGAGCTGGGCAAGAAGCTTGCACTTGAAGAAGTCATGCCCTGTAGGGAAATGCACTTGCATGAATGGCTAGAAGGTTTTATTTAACAGTGAGGACCTGAGTAGGCAAGCTGAACAGCACACTGCAGAAATCCTAACACTGCAAGACCCAAGAGTCGCATGAACAAAATCAGCTGATACTCAAGATAGGTAGTTTTTGCTCTGGAATCAAAAGCAGGATCAAGATCCACACACCACTTGACATCAAAAATCACTCAACTTGATTTTCCTTTTTTTCGACCAAGACCCCAACTTTAATTGCTTGTCCACAGTCTCTTTTATAAAGTACATTATACATAACGTGTGATCTGAGGAAACCTCTTCAGCAGCTTGTTCACTTTGCTTGAAGGCAAATTTCCTCTGGATGACAGGATGTCCTCATTTTGATTCTTGCGCTCTTTCTGAAAGAGAAAAATATTTCCTCAAAATATTTACTGCTGTTTATTTGCAGAGTTGATGCTCATTCCCAGAGACTACTAATAATTGTACAGGGATGTTTCAGAAAAATGCTGTTTCTTTAAGGAACACTTACCATAGCAATTGGCTCAATAATCACAAGCTGATGACCTTAAAATGATGCAATTAATGACTGACATCTTGTGAAGATTATATGCTTCCATATTCTCAGTTAACGAAGATATAAACTTCTGGTAACAAGCCAGATTTTTTCTTTTTACTTTCTGTTATTTTTTTCATCTTTGTTTGATTCTTTGTCATCTACCTAATAAATCGTGGATAATTTTTCCTTTATGCTGTCAAACAGCAACAGTAAATAACTACTTAAATCATGTTACTGTTACTGAAAGAAAATGGAAACCTGAAACCAGTTTAAGGACAAGTTTAGCACATATACTTACCTTCAGTCTATTTTGAAAATTATTTTATTTCAAGCTTATCATATAGTATTATTATGTTAATATATAATATATAATCAGAAACCTCTAATTTTCAAGCAGCGTGAAATACATTTTTCAAAAATGTCTGGCCTTTAAAGTCAGAAACAGGTTGGAAAAGACCTTCAAGATCATTGAGTCCAATCTTTGACCAATGGCCACCTTGCCAACTAGACCATGGCACTAACTAACATGCCCAGTCCTTTCATGAATGCCACCAGGGATGGTCATTCCACCACCTCCCAGGCCAGCCTGTTCCAATGCTTTAGCTTCCTTTCAGTGACAAAGTTCTTCCTGATGTCCAGTCTGAACGTCCCCTGGCACAGCTCAATGCTATGTCCTCTTGTCACATCGCCAGTTGCCTGGGAGAGGAGGCTGACCCTCACCTGGTAACTGTAAAAAGCAATCAGGTCTCTCTTGAGCCTCTTCTCCAAACTAAACAACCCCAGCTACCTCAGCCCATCCTTGTAGGAGCCTCTCGATCCTTCACCAGTTTCACTGCTCTTAGTTGCTCAAATGGGTCACAATCAAATTCTACAGAGTACATTATTCTTACTGGCACACAAAATATGACTGGAGGCTTCCTCCTTTCCTACTACTAGCCTTTAAGAACATAAAAGAGGCCTTAATTACTTCTGCCTTTGCCACGCAGTCGTAGAACATCCTGATCTCCTCGGCACAAGGCGTGTCGTTAAAGTCATTCTGTTTCCAGCAGGCCATCATTACTGACATCTCCGTAATGCACGTTGCCTCTAGAAGGGAAAGGCACAACCAGAAATCTCAGGTGTTCGGGATTTCATGCTAATAACCTCCACAGTGCATATACATCTCCAAAGAAGTTTAAGCGGGGTAGAAGCAGGTGAGAAAATGCATAACTAAGGATCCCAGCTTTGCTCTGGGCAGAGAAGCTGTTGCTAGCAGAAAGCAAACCGCTGCAGCCATCCAGCACCTGACTGAATTTTTAAGGTAAAGGCAATGCCACGACGCAACGTGTCTGACTCACATACAACACAAACTTAAGGTTGCAGTGTGAGGAAGCGATCCTGCCCACAGAAACCACGCGCGAAATCCATGGCCCAGACCGGCCCCTCCCCTCTTGCCCCGTGGAGCGCAAGGCGCCGCCGAGCTCGGCCAGCAGCGCGGTCCCTCCCGGGGCACAGCAGCGCCTCAGCTCCCCGCCGCCGGCAGCTCACCTGTCGACTGCTCCCGGCGGTTCGCCACCTTGTCGGCCAGCGCCAGTGTCCGGGGCGGGCGAAGCGCCGGGGGCCGCTTCTTGTTCCGCCATTGCCCCGACACCCAGCGTGTCACCCAGGCGGGGTACGCGGGCGCCGCCATGTCCGCGCGCGGGCGCCCTGAGGGCGGTGCCAGGCGCGGGAAGCCCCCGCCGGCGCAGCCGCTGCCCCGCCCCATCCTGCCCGTCAGGCCAAGGATCGGCCATGGAAAGTGAGTGACTCCCCTCAGCTTCCGCTCTGGGCGGAACCGGTGCGTCCCTGCCCCAACAATCCCCTTCCAACAAATCCTTCTGCGGCAAAATTAACAAAGGAAGGAGCAAACACACTTCAGCCAGAGCAGCAGAAATCATGATTGTGTCAAGTCATTCAGATGGAATTAAAGGAATCACAGAATGGGAGAGGCTGGAAAGGATCACAGAGGGTCATCTGTGCTCAAGCGGGGTCGCAAGCACATTGCACAAGATTGCACCCAGACACTTATGGAGTATCTCCAACGAGGGAGACTCCACAGCCTCTCTGGGCTGTTCCGTGCTCGGTCACCTGCACAGTGAACTCGTTACTCACGTTCAGATGGAACTTCTGTGCATCAGTTTCTGCCCATCGCCTCTTGTCCTGTTGCGCAGCACCACAGAGAAGAGCCTGGATCCCTCCATCCTTTTGACGCTCTCTCTTCAGATACTATAAGATATGGATGAGGTCCCTTTCACTTGTCTCTTCTGAAGTTCTTCTGCAACTATATGGAAACTCCTCTTGGTGCTTCAAACTCTCATTGCTTAACTCTCAGCCCCTCATTTCTCTCTGTTACATTACAGCTGGATCTCCCCTGCATTGTTCCTACTGTTCTGTTCCTTCCAAGAAGACACTGAAACTGCTGCTTCCATCGTTCTCACAGCCTCATACTCAGTGGTGGAAAAAACTCCTGTTCCCAGAAGTTTCTTCCCCTAGGTCCTGGAAGTCCTCAACTGATCTGGCAGGTTCTGGAGTGCTTATGTCCACAGCCAAAAAAGGCAGGCAATACAGAAGGCACAGGAGCACTCCAAGGGCTGGGATACAAACAGGTCTCTGCACAGCAGGAGGGACAAGGTAGATGCACAAAATGAGAAGTTAGATGCTGAACACTAGGGACACAAAGCACTCAAAACCTTGTGTCTTGGAGCAGTTCTTGAATATGCCATTTTACTGTTGTATCAGGAACTGCTGGAGTCCTCTGACCATATACAGAAGAGTAAATCAAAAATGCTTTTGTTTGCAATTTTTTTTCCCCCAGGAGACTGATTTGGATTAAAATATATTCAACCTCCTGGACATAAAACCCAAAACATGTCCCTTTCTCTAGTCAAGGAAGTTAGAGACTTTGGAAATTCTGTTAACTTGAGCTGAACATCACCAGACCTATACCACAATATTCTCAATATGGTTACTAAAGTTTACCACATCTGCTGACAATAAATCCTCATATATCCAATTCTATAATTATTTTTGTGTTACTTTTAAAATAGTATATACTTAAAGTACAAATTAAAGAGTATGAGAAGACACGTTCAAGTAAACAAAAGATTTTTTTTAGCTCTCTTCTGGGAGCGCATTTTCATCTCTTAAGGTCCAAATTCAAACACTTTCTGGAAATTCTGAAACATTTTGGTAAGCAGGATGTTTCTGCATTCCCATTTTTTTTCTGAAAAGACAGGTAACAAGCTGTCCTTTGAGCTTGACTACCAGTAAAGAAGAAAGAAAATAGGCTGACACCTTCAAATTAGGCCAGAGGGCTTGCACTGTACAACTCTGAACAATGGAGACTTTGAAAATCCCAGACAGGGACATGAAATACATTTCAGTATTCCCGTTCACATGAGGTTCAGCTATTCTTGGTTTTGCCTCTTCTAGCTACCCTTCCTACCTTACTGCCAGCTATCCACCTTCCCCCTGCTGCATTTGCCTCCTGCAATGTCTAACTAGATGGGCAAGAAACAGTAACAAGGAAAGACAAAAGTACTATGATATAAGAAAAGCTGAACTGCACTCCCTTTAAATCAGCCTCCCTTTTCCCAAATTACATTAGCTAATGGTGGTAGCACCTTCAAGTCCTTTCACCTTCAAAAGCTGATCTCTCATTTAAGTAATTCCAAGAAAAATGAGGTGGGGGAGGAGGGGAGGCCAAGAAAGAGAAAGACGAACTACTCAAGGAGAATTGTAATAGCTTCCTGTAAGTTACTGCTGTCTGCATTAGAACAAATTTTTTGGCATCAGTCCCATATTGGAGCCTCAGCATAAGAGATTCCCAAGCAGACAGAATAAGGTACATGATGGTGGCTGCACACACCATGCAGAGATGTCTGAAGCAGGACACAGTTTTATTATTAAACATTATTTTTTAATATTACACATTCATTTTAAGGAAGGATGCAGAACTACAAAAAGGTTGTGTTATTGAATAGCCAAATGTCTCTATAGCTTGTATTTTGTATAGCTGATAGCACCAAGTCACTAACAGATGGGACAGAAGTGCTGACTTTATAGGGCAGTCAGAAACTGAATTCCCTCAACAGTGAACCCCAGAGATGTTTTACTGTGAATCTTGAATGTACAACTATAAAAACCATGTAAAACTTTAACTTTCACTAATTAGCATTTACAGCTTTTTTTTTCTTGTATTGACACATTTAAAACTGAATCCTAGCTTGCATTTCAGCTGCTCAAAACCAAAATGAACCACAGAGCTTAAACTATTAATATTAGATTTGAAAAGAATATATATATATCACAACTGAATAAGGGCCTCATATGATGCTATAGTACATGCTATGCCACAATTAAAAACAATGCTAGCAATGCTGTGATAAAATACACCCTTTAAAATGAGACTGTTATCTTAAATACCTCTTTATGAGATGAGAAATTACACCATGTATTCTTCACTTTCTGGTGTAGTTATGCAAAACATCCGGATACTACCTAAAAATCAGTTAGGGGATGAGGCTAAGAAATCTGTTGCATTGGCAAAAAAGAATAAAGTTGATATCCATGTCTTTTTGACTGCCTGGATCCAGCTTTCAGATAAATTCCACTATATTCACACAAATTTATCCTGAATGCACCATACCAGTTCATAATGCCCTCACCAACCACACTTTATTCTCATCTGTCTCATCCTGACCTCCCTAAACCAATTTAAGTAGAGATGCCTTAAAATTTAAAGCATTTCCACTTTAGCAGTGAAAGTAACCAGTTTGCTAAGATTCCAGGTGGTTCAGACTTAACTCCTGCCTGCTGAGCTATTGTGCTTGGACAGTATCAGCACTTAACTGCTCTTACTAGCACAATATATTCATGCACTCACAACTAGATGCGTCACACCCCATCCCAACTCCCTCAAGAACCCTTATCCTGTGCTATCTCAATCAGATCAGCTGCCCTGCATTATTCTGTCAACCAGAGTAGTTCGGAGGCCATCCCTAATTCCCAGGATCTAGGAAACTCAGCCTACTTCCACTGCAAATTACCTGTGCCTCCTTATTTGCTCAGAGATGACAAAGTATTATCATGTGCTCTGATTCATTCCAAGATCCCCAGAACCATCTCTAGCTGAGACACTTGCACATTAAATGGGTCTTTTCTGCAGCGAAAAGTGTATTTAACAGCAAGCAAATTAAGATGCTAGTGGTGTCAGAGTTCTGGAATAAATCCTGTAGCTCCACTCCTCTCTATCCTTCCTAATCCCTCTGGAGGGCCATAGATCTCTCACTGCCAGTTCTGAGACAATGGATCATAAAGAGAAGTACAGTTTGTTAAAGCTTGATGCAGGCTTTGGCTCAGTTGGTTGTATCACTAAAAGGATTTTATCTCTGATTAATTTCAACCTGTCAGTAGAGGTCTCTAGGCAGAATGAAGGAACCTGGCACCCTGTATGTTTCCAATTAATACAGCTTCCCAGAAGGTACCTGGAGATCCATCAATAACCTTAATTAGATACAACCAAATAGATGACAACTCATGATTAAGGGAGTGGCTCTCTTGGGACTATGGCTGAAGAGTGTGTATGGCAGGACAGTAAGCGAGGCAGCTGGCTGCTTGTATACACAGCAATGCCTGTTAAAACTCTGATGTTCCTGACGGCTGAGTTTCAATTCAATTTATCCTGTTCCCAGTCCTTTAGAAGTTGTTCTTCCACACCACTTAAAGCTACCCTAATTCAAAATGCAAGAGGGGCATTTCTACTGATTCTCCAGCTGCTGCTGCACTTTGCAGACCATTGCCAGAGAAAGTAGCTCATTCTCCTTTCCCTCTAAATATACACATCCACTGTTGCTTGGATCTCATTCTACTTGCCATTAGAGAGCATTCAGAGATCTTTCCGTTTGAAAATTACTACAGTGACTGAAATAAGAAAAGGCAACTCTTTCTGAACTCCCTTTGAGTTCTAGAAATCATAGTGTTAGGTATCAAATCAATATTCTTCAGCGAGGTTATATGCTCCTACAAATTGCAGTCCTTGCTAAAGGACAGAAAATGCAGACTACTAGTTCAGTAAATAAAATAATCGGCTTCTAACTGGAAAAATAGGCAACGCGTGATATCAGAGTTTTGGCAGAAGAGTGAGAACTGTGGCAATCAATGCAATGCCTTAGACTGCTAGATTTTTAACCTTCAGTCAGTTGTTTCTTGTCTCTCACCTCTCAGAAGGCATACATTTATTCTAGCTTGTCAAGTCAATTCTGAGACACAGCATCAGTAGAATCTGCTGGTGTTTCATGTAAGCAGTAATGAGGAGATATTTATTTTTAGAACAGTAATGCTAGTGAATGAAGCTATCCTGACAGCTTTGAAAGCCTCCCTCTAAGTCACACAGTAAACAGGCACAATGCATGACAAGCAGTGAAACCACTCACCCTAGTCTGCAGGATCCTGCCAAAGCATTTATATAGGTAAATATCTTCAATATTTGTTATCTTTGATAAATTCCTTATTAGTCTCTGTTTTTATGAATATGGGTACCTGCACTGTAAGAACTGTTGAACCTGACAGTTGAATCTATCATGTTCAGTCTGAGTATCATGTACCCTTCCAGTAGTCACAATATGAGTGATGACATTCAGCCAACATCTTGCTGGTTTGGATTTAAAGCAGTGAGAAATCCAGTTAGCCAAGAACCGAAATCAGGAAACTTTTTCCAAAATAATAATGCTGCAGTGACCTTCTTCCTTGTCTGCATTCACACGCTTGCATTAGCAGAAAGACAGCTAGGAGGGTAAATTGAATTCACTTTGGCTATGATTGGCAGTACACGTTAGCATTGTATAGCAATCCTTCCAAGTGCATTATTAAATAAAGTAATTGCAAACTCTTCAAGGGTCTGAGACCCAGCTTCTCCTCCAAATAACAGAAGAGAATGAAAGCAAAGTCATGGCAAAATGTTTACTCAACATTTTGTAGTCCTTGCTGTGCAGAGCAGTAGATGCTGTGAAGGTCGGTCAGCAGCATCGAACACAACAGCAACCACAACTCTTTATCCAGCTGGGCAGGATTCCCACCTCTCCTGTCCCTGCAGAGTTTGCCTGGCAGCTACACAAAGTATTCATACCATGCACTGAATAAATATTCCAGCCTTAATTCTTGCACACCATACATAAAAAGTGTAATTAATTTACTATATTAATAGAGGCCACAGACACACGGTTTATAAATCATGGAATTATTGTGACATAGAGGAGATGAAAGCTAGTATGATCTATGACTACAGAAAACCCACTGCAGATACAAAAGAAACAAGGCTTGGGTGAGCTTCACAGCTAAGAGTGGCAGCTAATACTCATTACCTTTTGAGAAGTTCACCACCTCTATGACTGTAAAAAACAGTTAAACCTAGGAAGGCACTAAAAACTCAGAAAAGAAAGCTATCAAATGACTTGCGATTCAACTACAAACTGGAAGTTGTACTTGGAAAACCAGACAAAACCCATAGAATATCTGTAATCAAATTACTTTCAGACCTGTACTCTTTCCATACCCACTTTAGGAACATAGATGACAATCGGAAATACTCATGTTTGGCAACAGTCATCAAGCTCAAAGCAACACCCTTCTGTAGTACAGAGCAAAGCAACAAAGAAACCCTGCAGGACTAACAAAATAACCTTGTTGGCCATTGATTGTAATAAACTGAGTACAGGAAATATATAGTGGTGAAGGAATACTTGGTTGTGAAACAGCTAATGAACAAATCAGGGCCCCAAGGAAGACGTTTTTACCTACTTTGCTAGCTATATTCAGCTTGTACCACCATATCTTCAATGCTAATGTTAATTGAGAAACATGCTCATGTTGGTGAGCAGGAAGACAAAATGGGGCTTTGGACATCACCACCAAGGACTAAGCAGGTGCTGATACACATACCAGTACTTCCTCCTGTTGCTCCTGTAGGGACAGTGCATTAAATGCCGCACGTCTAATTTTGGCAACAATCGATACATTATATTAATGACCTGGAAATTATTATAAATGCTACACTTCTGAAAAATCTACTTAAAATACAGTATAAAATAGTAAAAGTAGCATGTGCTGGTTCTTATTTTTAGTACAAAAAGCAAGATCACAATTTCTCCTGGCTAGTCCACCAAACATTTGAATAAGAAAACGTTTTGAGAGATAGCTAATTAAGGGAATGCAGTTAAAGAAGACTGAATTACTTTCTATACAGAAACATGAAATTAAGTAACTGAAGGCATTCATTCAAACAATTTACCTAAATATCATTAACTTGATTAGCAGAAGTCAATATTCAGAACTAAAGCAGCCTTAATTTGTCTTATCTTAATTTACTTCTCCAGCAAGTGGCCTCTTCAATCCTGAATACACATCTGTAATTTTTAATCTGATTGAGTAATCCAGTTTAACAATTAACTAAGATATATTCTCTTGGGTATTCATGTCTCCTGAATAACTGAAAAAAAGTAACTTAAACTGATAAATGCATTCTAGCTGAAGAATCACTTGTTACTGTTATTAGAGAAGCAAGATAAAAAACCATTCTTCTCCTAAAAACAATTAGGTGAGAACAAAGTACACTGTATGCATTTTCTACATTTATAAAATCCAGTGATAGTCATGAGTCTCTAGTCTTTGCTGTCAAGGTGCCCTGATTTTAACATGGCAATATTGTTATGTCACCTGAGAAGCACACATTGAGATGATCATTACCTATAACTGGTATTATATCTGTAATCCCATATCTATAACATTATAAAGGGGGATTTGAGGGGAATGAAAAAGATATTAAGTGAACCATGAAGCACTAAGCAATAGACAGTGATGTAATTAGGAAGTGAATGTAGAGTCACTGCTGTTCCTAACTTTTACTGACAGTCATCAGACTTCCCATAGCAATGTATAAACTGTCTTACAAAATCAAGTTACACAACAGACTTTCATAACCAACAAACTGTCCTAAGCAAAGAAACTCTGGCTCTTTAGTCAGTAGTTAACTTATTCAGAGGGGAAATAAAGAAAGAAAATAGTATTATACCATCAGAGACATCACTGCAGTGTGGCCATATTTGCTCGTGCATTTAAACCTTTGACCTTGAATTAATTAGTTTCCCTCCACTGCAAGATCAATTATTTCAGAAAGATACCCACTATGGCTGGGAACAGTGGAGTTTATTTATACCTGTAAGCAATACAGGTATAAATAGTATGGAGCAAGAAATCTATAAATCTATGCAGCAAGAAAGATCAATTCAGGAACTCTGGTCACAGACCAGGATCACAATGTGTTAAGGTTGGTACAGATACATCTCAGTGCACCTGGCTCTGATCGCCTACTTCAGCAAAGACTTCAAGGCTTGTATCCAAACTGTAGAGACCACTGGAAAGGCATCACTGTGAAAATGTATTTGTCTTTGCAGAAAGCTGCACATACTCAAAAGGAAAAAATCCAAGGCCTCTGAATTGCCAGCATTAAGGAGATAACAGTAAATTGAGATTACAGATTTCAGATTTGATGGATACTTAAAAGAACCAAAGTATAGAATTTTATTTTGTTCTACACAATACCAGGTAATACACTTTCTGGTGTGAAATATTTGGTTGAAAGTTGCAACTTAAATAATTTGTTCTCCCATCCCATTGTATATATGATCTGCTAAGTCATCAAAAGAGGAAAATTAGGCAGAGAGTTAAGTGACCTCCCCATGGTTATTCTGTTAGCTTGAAAAGGAGGAGTATTTGAGGCATGTTACTTGGGGAGAAGAGACTTTATTGCAGCAATTTTATAAGGCACAATTGCTCTTCACAGATGCGTCTTTTGTAATTCCTTCACCGGAAAAGCCATTTGTTAATAGCAACTAAAAGTACATCTTAATGAAGAGAATATGTGATTGATAAAATACTTAAAAAAAGAACTAATATTCCGAACACTTAAAAAATCCCTGAAATACCTTAGGGCAGTTGAGCAAAAGCCTGAAGTCATGTAAGACACAATATAAGTATAGCAAATGCAAAAGGAGAGTAAATTCCTCTTTTGCCCGTATGTTGACACTTGCAAGCCAGGAGTGGCTTCACACTACAAAGTTGGAACTCAAACCAAAGCAGTTACTAACGTTTCCACTGCTGAAATCCAATCATAAAAAAAATTGTCTCTTTTAGAGTTTTTTTGCTTTTGGTTTTTCAAGGCAAACATTTGAAGTGAGTAAGAATTCACAGTCTCAACTTTCAATGCAATTTTCAAATCAAGCTCTTACAAAGATGGGTCAGTGTTGCCTTGTCCTCTTCAGAAAAATCTCATGCATGTAGTCCCAAAATCTTCCCTGATGAGACTCATTGCGATGAATCATAGCAGTGAGGGCCTCACCCTGATCAAGGCTTTGCCAATAATCCTGCAGCCACATTTCTTTCCAACTGAAACAAAGAGACACCATCACAAACAATTAAAAAGCCCAAATTAGTCTGCAGCTGTAATAGCACTCACACCATGTTTTTCTTTCCCTTAAGATGAAAACAGGCCCAGAGATGGTCATAACAAAGTACGTTGTTAGCGTGCCACTGTGCTCTAAGTCATTTAAAGAAACTTGCTTTGGAAATTCTCTGTAGCAAATATAAGCTCACTGTTAGCTTTACAACATTCTAGAAGTATTATCATATACTATCACTATCATGTTAACCACAGAGACTAAATTACTAATTGCAGAGAATAAAAACTTCTATTAAAATAAAATCTATCACGGAATACTTATACTATTTTGAGAGTAGATTGTAGTGACTGACGACAACCTGACACACACAATTGCTTGTTCCACAGCTTTCTTCCTTAAGCTTACTTGGGCGTGAAACCCAGAAGTCCAAATACAAGTGGAGCTGCAAGCATAAGGATTGAGAAACCACATCCCCGCACGTACCGCTAAAGGTGTAACAGTACTCCAGCTACATATACCTACAGAGAAAGAGATTCTGATTGCAGCAGCATTCTGACAATTCAGCACATCTATCAACCCTAAAAACAAATTACATCTGGTAATAAAGGTTACAGAGTATGCAAATGTGTAGTGTAACCTTACTGTAATTGGGTATATGCTCTAACATAAACTCCTCTGTTGTCCTCTGAGTTGAAGGCTTCAGAACCACAAGTCACAGTGTGCGTTTACAGTCAGACCTTGCATGTTGCATATAGTCTATTGCTTGTATCCCCACTAGATCTGTGTCATTTTTCCACAAAAATGTTTTTCTAAACTAACAAAACACTCCATAGACTGGCTCAGCAGGCATTCATCTAAATTGATCACACTGTTAAATAATATTACTGTCAAACTCAGACAAAAATATGGGCATGCTTAGCTAATGTTTTGATGGCAATTTTATGCTATTGTTACACTAGTTAGAATTATAAGTAGTCATGTTCCATTTTGCAAATAAAAATGGGTAAAACTTAGATGGTCATCAGATAGAAACCACTGCAATTCACAGGAGATGCCCATGATCATGCCTTGGGAACCATGGACACATATCTTTATAAAGTAAATAGCAGTGAATGTAAAAGCTTCCCCTGAACAATTTTTCCAGACACATCTCATGCCTACAGATGGGGAGAGTAACAGTGAGACATGGAAACTTCCCTGGGATGAAACTGTAGCTTGAATTATGGACCAGCTGTTCAAAACTCCCTGCTGATGACCTCTCTAAAGAATGGTGGAAGCACCTGGGCCTGCATGTGGCACTGGCAGCAACTCTCTGTGTGCCTTCATAGGTACTTCTCTACTGCCACCTGATGCTCAAACAGAAAACCAATGGAGTTTGACTTTTTATGAACTCTATAGAGTAGGGTGCTGCATAGCACACTACAAAGAAAAAAGCCATTTTGCTACCAAGACTGAGAAAAGGCATTACTATAAAAAATCTCGGGTCAATCAGTCAACCAACAGAAAACAAGGGTCAAGAAGCTGCTCAATCCGTTTTCTTTCCTGCACAGTCCTTCTCCTAAATAAGTGGAATGGCCTCCTTGAACACAGCCAGAGTTTTGTTGCACAAAACAGCATTAAATCTTGTATTCTGGGTGAGCCTAATTTCTGCTCTGAAGTATACAGGAGTCAACCAGACCTGCAGTGAACATTGGCAACCCCATTTTTTACACAGTACTTTATAAGGAGGTACAGAGCTGCTTTTGCCTGAGGGCTGCCACATGCTTTACCCCATCACTGTACTGAAAAACATCCCTCCCTCAAGCAAAGAGGTTAAAATAGACAAAGGATAACCCCACTGCCTGAGGTACTAGAGCATTTTAACAGAATATTCTGAGTGTCACACTCCACTTTAACTGCTAGCACTAATGTCCAAGCCTCTTGTTCAGCCTCAGCGTTACATAGTATTAGCAGGACCTCCTGCATCACCGACAAGACTATGTAATACAAAATGTAACTGGATAAGTAACAAGAGCTCCTTTAAGTACAAAGCATTATTAAAGTTACAGCTCCCGTTACTTGAAGCTTTTTTCCCTTCAAAAAGCATAATACTGGGACATTACCTGTCTCCACCAGATAGGTCTTCAACACTTCCGAACCCAGGGGTCGGCATAGGACATCCCATGTGCTTGAACTGAGCTATATGAGGTCTGGGAGCTGGAATTTTTCCATGAGACTTCTTGTGTTCCTGCTCCTGTTTGACCCGGGTGTTCTCCTTGTCACAGATGAAACACTCGAAGCCATTCAGGTAATTGGGCAGAGTCATGTCATTCACACCCCACTCCCGCTTCTCCAAGCTCTCTAGCAAGAACTGGTTTTTGATTCCATCGGTGTTTTTATATTCTAGATACTTCAAATATTCCTCTCCATTCTTGTCCAGGAAATCAAGATACTTTGCCAGCTCTCGGGGGCTGTCAAAATCATCTATAAGAATGATGGAGAGGTTGTTTGGCATCCAGTCCCGCACAGCTGGGGAGCCTCGGTACACTGGGACAGCACCCAAGTGCATGGGACGCCACAGCTTCTCTGTCATGTAGTCATCACATATGGCATTCTCCAAGGCCAGATGGAACTTGTACCTGGCAATAAAAGTCATAAATTCAGAATCTTCTGTAGTGGCTGTAGACGTATCTCTCAGTCGCTCACTGGGGAGCTCACGGTTATGCAGGCATTTACCATAGGAGTCAACCTAAAATAACAAACAGCATCTTTACAAAGCGATTTTTTCCACTGGAACTTGTTTTCAGATCTTGTAGTTCTTGTAAAATTCCTAACTTGGATCAGTTCGTAGCTACATTGATTTAGCTTCATTTTCACTCCAAGGTCTTTCCCTTGAGACTATTCCTAGAGTCCAAGTTCTACAAGCTTTAGGAAAAAAACAGGTGCTGAGTTCCAAAAGCAACATTAGCCACACTACAGACTGAGGGGTGAGGAGAGCACGCAGATGCCACACAAAAATGTATTTGTTACCGGATAAATCAGAAACTGAGAACTGTAAAGACAGCATTTGACTCTATGTCAATTTAAACATTCTCTTTCTACTTAAGAGACATAGTGCTTTTTCAAACAGTTATTACCCAGAGTTCTAGCCAGTCTCAGCAAGCTGAATTTTTCCATTTGTTAGACTGAGAAAAACTGATACAGGGAGCTAAAAGAATACTGTCTAAAAATACAAGACAACATGCTTGAGCTGGAACCTGCACCATACTTTGAGAATACAGTCATTTTTACAAAATTCTTTTGCCTTTGCTTCACTATTCAGTACATGATGACCTTACACAATATCTGAATCATGGCCAATAGAAACAACAGAAACCACTAGGGAAAAAAGTCTCTGGCAAAGTCTAAAACCAGATTTTTTTAAAACCAATCTAATATCCTTCACACTTTTTAAGAAAAAAAAAGCAGTATGCTTTTTTTCTGCTTGGAAGAAAAATTATTTTACTTTATGAAGCTACTCACCATCAGCTGTACCATAACAGTACAAGCCATCATAGAAACAGCATGGTCCTATGACAATGCAGGCAAGGAGCAGATTCTCACAACAGAGCAACCTGCCTTTTAACTTCACTCCTGTACTTTCAAACGGGAGTGAGGCTTGTTAAGGGACAGCCTTCCTGTACGCTAACTTCAAAGTCCTGAGATTCAGCAACGTCTAGCACTTGATCCATAAGACCGAACTTATTCAGGTTTTGCCCAGCCTGTGACTGATCCCGAGTGCGGCCAACTCCACATCTAACATCTGCATCAGGCCTACCTACTGACATGCGGTGTAGTCTAGATCACGCTTTGGGAAGGAATACAACTAGTTTTTCTGTCCAGCTTGTAGTCGGCATGCATCCCGTTATGATTCGTGTCTTGGCTAAAAACAAGGACAAACAAACCCCATTAAAACGAGGCGGTAGAGGGGAGCAGCCAGGTGTTCCCAGCTCCGGCAGCAGCCCCACGCCACAGCTTCCCCGTGCACTCAGCCCACCTACCTGGATGTACTTCATGAGCTCCCGCACGTAGCGGTCCCTGTCCGAGGGCACATCGCAGTGGGACTGCATGTACAGCACCGGGCCGTAGCCCTTCCGCCGCCACGCGTCCTTCTCGGCCAGGGGCACGGCCGGGGCCCGCAGGTAGGTGGTGCCGGGCAGCCACTGCAGCGTGAGCGGGTAGTCGGACTCACGGCTGAAGGTGGCCGTGTAGTTGAAGAGCCGGATGCCGGGCGAGTGTGACAGCACGTAGTTGTTCATGGGGGACTCTTCGTGGAAGAGCGCCCAGGTCTGGTGGGGCAGGCGGGGCAGCGGCGCCTCGTACGCCCTGAAGTCGGTGCCGTAGAAGATGAGCGCCTTGGTGCGGCGGTGCCGGGCCACCCGCCGGCTCCGTGTGACGAGGCATGAGCCGCGGGGGCAGTCGATGCGCTCCGTGTCGCCGGGGAAGTGCGGGAAGAGACTCCCACTCCACCACAGCAGGATGGGCAGCGCCTTGTTGCTCCGCGTGTCGTTGTTGCCGGGCCCGCGGTACGACGCGGCGGCGACGAAGGCCGCGCCCGGCGGGACGGCCTCCTGCGCCCACTCATCCGCCCCGCACGGCTCGGCCGGCTCCTCCGCGGCCAGAGCCACTCCTGCGCTCCAGGCCAGCGCCAGCGTCACCCACAGGTCCGTGGGCCCCAACCCCGGCCCGGCGCCCCCCATGCCCGCCCGCCAGCCCCGGGCCGCGCCACGGGCCCCGCCCCGCCGCCCCAGGAAGAGGCGCTGGGCCTGCCTCCGGTGGTGCCGTCACGAGGCGGGGAAGGGCCGGCGGCTGCACGGGAGCGCACCGCCTTCCCCGCCCCTCTCAGCTCTGACCGTCAGTGCGCCTTTGAAGTGGCTCGGAGGGGCAGCGTCAGCCTTGCTATAGCAGCCCGACGCGGTGACCTATTCGCAGCTCCCTCACAACTGCACTGTACAATGGCTGAGGCTGCTGTAAGCCTCTCTGCCTCTACCGCCCCGGCATCCGTCTGCGCTAACACCGGCCCCCGCAGTACCTGCAGCTGACAGCGATAAAGCCGAGCTGCTCCCCAGAGGCACAGCATGCCGCGACTGAAGGCACCTGCGGAGAGAGGGCTCCTGGACCAAGCAAGCGGTCAACTGTTACAAGAAAGAGCCCCCAGCTCAGCTCCTGCTGGAGACCATAAAGGGAAGGAACAGAAAACACCTTTTACTAACAGAAATCTCCCGTTTACGTTTTTGGGGGTTTGTTGTTTGTGGGTTTTTTTGTTTGGTTGGTTTTTTAAAAAATATCTACAGGTAATTTTAAAGCTCCCTTGAAAGCTGCTTTTCTATACAAACCTTGAATAATTGCTACAGTATTAAAATATTCTGTAAATGGGAAAGTGGTATGAACTCCACTATGTAAATCCAACAGACATATTTTAGAATTACCACTCAGTTGCTCATTTACATAACTGCTAAAAGCTTCACATTAACTTCTTAAGAGGCAATATAATATTTATGAATTATCAATTACAATACAGGACATTAGTTAGTATGGACACAAGGCAAAGAAGTATTCTTCAGCTGTGTTAGAAACAAGTTAGAGGGAATAGTTAGGTGTAGAAACTGCTTGGGTCTGCTCCAACAGCACCACAGTGTCCTCCACCTGGGCCCAGAGAGAAGGTAACAGACTTGGGCTCTCCACAGCAACTTCCACAAGCATCAGAATGTACTCCACAATTTACTGCACGCAATTAGTGTACAAGATCCACAAGGCCCATCATTATCACACCAGTTCTGTGGCAGATTCTGGACATAATGTACATTCTATAGGAGAGGAATCTCAAAAATATTCAACAGCAACTTTAGTATTATTTGATACTTAGCAATGATTGTCTTGTGCTTTCATACAGATTTGTTATAAGGCTATCAGCAAACTGTACAACAGCAATATTCATGAGTACAGTCAAGATAACACTGTCAGTTCACTCTGAACTTTATTTTTGCAATTAGCAACACTCCCAGCAAAAAACCCTCAACCCAACCCACCCCCCCCAAAAAAAACCAAAACAAAAACCCAACAAAAAAAATCTTCCCAACCAATTCACCCAGGTACCCTAACTCTGAAATATGAGCTCTTTTAAGACTGCTGAAGTCTTTAACTTGACATTGTTCCAAGGTAAGGGCAATATTCGCTTAAGTAGACCAAAAAACCCCCACCCAGGCAATGACTCAAGCTGTGTCAGCAAAAAAAGGGAATTTCTTTGTGAAATGGAAGTTCAGACAGGGCAGAAAGTCAAAAACCAATCACCTCAATAAAGGAACACTGTGATTAAACAGTACCTTTTGTCTGTTGACTCTTGTTGAATTTCTTATCATTCAGTGCAAATAACAACAACGACAAAAAAAGACAGACTGAACTTGGTTAGTAGAAGCTTGGATTGTAAAGGATCAATGAGCTAGACTTCAGACCTTCCCATTTCCCCCCCCTCCCGCAAAATACAGGGTTTGGAAAAATAAGCAGTGTTTATTTACTAACAATGACATAAAATACATCTTAATATATTTTTATTTCTTTACAAATTAAAAGATGCATTGGAAAAACAAGTGAAGAAAATGAAAGGTTCATTCATGATTTCATTTCCACCCCCACACCCCCCAATATTAATACTAGAAATTAGTATTTATGGAAGTCTGTGGTTGCTGTGCATTATATTCCTGGGAAGTTCTTTTTTCCACCTCTGATTAAAAATCCTCTAGATTTTTTGGTTGGAGGCAGTATGCGGAGTAAAAAGTCAGCCACATTCATACAAAACCGCTGAAAGTTCTGTCAACTACATCTTGAAAGAGTTTCTACATTACAATTTTCATATTCCCCTTTCTGTGTAGTGATGGGAGGGAAGACAAACTAGCAGCATTAGAAGAAAAATGGATTTATATACATGCTACAGGATATGGAACTAAAACCACAGCCAGATATTTTTCTGATCTTAACAAGGACTTTCCTATGAAATATCAAGCCCAGATAACGTGTTCTCTAATCCATCCACATTCTTCCTTTCACTTTTAGTGCTATTGATAGCTTAAACTCCTGGGTACTGAAAGAACACCCGTTAAGTGTTCAAGTTAAAATACACAAGCCCCCTTTCAAAAGTGAATAAACAAAGCCCTTAGAATTCTGAATTTGATTACACTAGCTCCCTCTTCACAGGAGTTTACTCATCCACCCTTGCAAAATGGAGCAGCAGAGCAGCCAAAGTGGATGGATTAATCTGTCTGAGGTATTTTAGTTTAACAAACAGGCTTATAAAAGGTTTTGTGCAAGCTGATCAGTAGACAGAATGTGGAGGATATAAACATCCAGTAATGAAACTCTTTGCTATGGCCCAGGTGCTGTCAATAGCCAAAATCAGGTACTTGCAATACCTATTACAGTACAGTCTAAATCTTAAGGTTTTGTACCCCCTTCCTTGTGTTCCAGGGTACAAAGCAATCTCAAATTCATGTCAGTATAAATCAAATTCCTGCTTGTTGGCTATGATTCACAAAAATATGGTTGAAAATGGCCACTTCCTTATCATTCAGTTCCTACACAGTCCCTCATCACCTTGTTAAAGGTATTTTCTGCTTTAGGTTAAGAAGCTTTTGTTCCCACCACCATCTGACAGACAGGTAAACTCTGCAGGAGAGGTCATGGACCGTGGATTGAGTAGGACAATACAGAGCCGTGCAATGAGAAGGAAAGGAGTCACCACACATGTCAACAGGAAGTACCGTCTCTACCCCTACACTGTTCAGAAGCTGTTGATTTTTGCCCACTTAATTACTGATTACTCCATTACAGTTCTGCACAGCAATTTATAGTACGGGGAAGATGGTGGAGAGAAGTTTGCCCTGCTGCCTCCTGGCTTACCACTCATTTCACGTTTCATGGCTTTCTCGTTTGGACAGCCACACGATACATCTGTGCTCTGACAGATCATGTTTCCCTCTTTAAAGGAGACACAAAATGTTTGGCTGCTCCAGCTCCCACCACCTGACCTGCCTCTTGCCCTCCCCACCTGTGCATCCTCTTCACACTTGGAGCATGCACACACACCTACACAAATGCACAGCAGCTACCAGAAGTTTTGAAGAGTTATCGCTTTTTCACCCAATGCTGAATCATGTACAGTGAACTGAAAAAAACCCTACATTCATTACAACAGGATTAGCGAGCATGAGGTGGGGTGGGGGGTGAACTCCTGCCAAGCACAGGAAACAATTTAGATGCAAATAAAAGACCCGGTATCAAAGGCCTTTTTTTTTTTTTAGCCCTCACCAGGAAAATATTTCATCTCTTATATGGGACTGGGAAAGGTTGAAAGGATTTCTGCTAATGCAATGTGTATTAAAAATTATGGAATTGTACAGATTTCTATGTTGTCCTTTTTGAGGGCGCTGGGCCTTCTGATCAGGTCATTAGTGGAGACTGAAATGTCACTGCTGAGTTCTAGCACCACTCACTCCTCTAGCTCAGTAGCTGCCGAATCTCCTTGTGCATGTGACACAGGAAGTCCACATATGAAGCCCCCCCACTCAGGCTCTTATCCTCCACTAGAAAGTGTTTGAACAGCATTTCCAGCTTATCTTCTTGCTTCACGATTATCAGCTACAAGAAACCAAACAAAACAAGAACAAAGCCAACAGTGAGTAGCGATTAGAATTAATCTTCATGGGGAAAATAGAGCAAAAAGCTAAATGCTCAAAACTCCAAAGACAGCCAGCCAGAATCACAGCATACACTGCTTATGTGCTTTGACTTCTGTAACTCAGCTTAGTTAAGTCTCATCCTGAGCTAAGCCTAATCCTTTCTAAACAGAAAGAAAATATCATATATGTAGTTCATATAGTAGTGCATTGTAATAGGTCTGAGAAAAGGAAGTTTTAGAACTATGGTAAGCACAGAACTCCAAAACTAGTGAAATTTGTTTTCAGATTCTTGAAAACTTTGAGTAACATTTATGAGATTGGGAAGAATAGATTCAGGACTGAAGCATTACCAGGCATCACCGGACTCTACTAAGAGGGAAGGGGATTTTAAGCTGTAAATGGGGAACATTTTTACCTTCATGTAGCGGGATCTCTGCCCTTGAAGCATATCAACAATAGATCGCACTTTCTTTGAAAAGGGGTTTTCCAAGACTGGCAGGGTACTCTGGAATGAAAGATATCCAATCCCCATTAGTCTTGGGAAGTAGAGCAATGTTAAACAAAAGTCAGCAGTTTTGGCATACTGTAAAAGGGTAGAGAAATATCTACCCCCATTAGCATACCTTCTCTTTGACTTTGACAACTTAGAAGAGAATATAACATGAAATTAGAATTAGATGTCAATTATTTATTCCATTTATATATCAACTGTTCTCTTCACTGTTAGTGATATGACTTGTCAAATAAACCTAGGCGAAAGCATGCCTGACACACCCAGACTATCAACATTTCCACTAGTTTCACACATCTGTGCTTCTCTCATTTCTATTGATGAAAATGAAATGCTATTTTTTCTACTGGCTTTCTCATTGTTTTAAGTTTTGGGTGACTATCACAGACTCTAGCTCCCACACTGCCATCCAGCTCACCAAGGCATTGCTAATTTGACTGAAGGATGACACTCCAAAGAGGTTCTGGATCAGGCTTTGCTGCACGTTGACTCCCACCCACACAAAGATGTTCAGCCCATTCTCCAGCAGGTAGATGTCACCCTTGGAGAGACGCTCCTCAGAGTTCCGAATGGCTGCTGGCAAGGAATCACTGTCAACATCTGCTTTGGTCTGTTTTACAGGGAAATAAAGTAAAATAAAAGTTATAAAAAAAAGAACATTTTAGGTAGTGTTGAGAATTTCTGCCATGAAGACACCAATGATTTTCTCATTTCTAGGACTCTCAAGACTGCAATAATTGTGACTGAAGTAGCATTTTTCCTTAGTTTTCTTACTCAAAGTGACACAGAAGCAGTTCAGAGACTCTTGGTAAGCAAAACAGAACACAAGGCTTCTGTGGAAAGACTCAAGTTCAAATATCACCTCCTGGAGTAGGAATGTAATGCGTTTTTACTGTTATTCCAGCAACTATGGTAATGAAAAGTCAGAACAGTACGTGGAGTTACCTTGCAATCATGAAAATTACTACACTAAGCTGTAAGCCTAAGGACTTTTTTAAAAGACTATGAAAGGGTCAAAAGTGTCTTCTTTGTCACTAGTCATACAGTCATATGCTTACAGCTCAGGAAAAAAGTATCCCCCAAGAAATTCACACGGTGCAGTAATGTTGAGCAAAATTAAGTGAAATATCTCAACAGATGGCAGATCCCCAAATACTTCTCAAATCACTTTCCCTCACTAAAATATAAATGCCAGTCCTTAAGATGAGTCAGTGAGACAACAGCAAGCGTCAAGTGCTAAGCAGATCTTGAATTACTCACCAGGGGCAAAAGCCTGGGATAAAAGAAAACATTTGTTTCAGCCACGTCCATGGATGTCACTAACTGACGGATGTAGGCACGGTCATCCGTTGTGACCTCTGGGCCGGGCTGAAGAACGTCACTCTTCAACACACAGTTCAAGTACACAGGAAGCAGCTTCATGCATTCGGGGAGGATGAGCTACAAGTCACAAGCAGACAGAGGCTGGTCAGCTGTCTTGCTGAATAAGCTTGACAAAATGAGACTTGCACGAACCAACAAAGTGTGGTACAGCCATGAGGAGTGAAAGCTGATAGTCTACTTATATCATGGACTGCAAAAGAAACGTAAAACCTTTCCCTGAGGCAGGCAGTGCTCCCTGGGCTCCAGACAGATGTCCAAGAAGCCATTCTCATCTATAGTTTTATTTGTAGTAGTGTATCTAGTTTCCTGAGTCTCCTCTTTGCAAATTTCTGCTGAGGAAAGGAATTGATTTTTTTTGAGTAGGCTAAGTAAGAAGCTGTCATCACTTTTTAATTTCCAAGCCTGGATTCAAGTGAAAGCCCTGGAGTTTACCTGGCCAGCAGAAGAGGGACTAGCACAGTTCTTTCGATAGCAGGCTAGGATCTGGGCACACTGGTTGATCAGTGCATCACGCACAGTCTTCACTGGACTACTCAGGACTCCACGATATGCTGCACAGAGAGAGGAACGAGATGGACTGCTGTCAAGTGATTGCTCAAGACAAGCAAAACCCCAGCACTACTTCCATAAAGGAAATCTAAACAACTATTGTTTATGGAAGCCTTTATTCTTACTGCTTCAAACTTGTAGGAAAACAACTATATATTCCAATTGAAAACCTGAAGAAGCTCATTTACTCCCTTTAATTACATAATCATGAACTCTCTATTTCCTATGTACTTAAAATATTATAAGTGAAAGTATGGGGATCTATAAAAACTCCTTTTATAGACTGGCCATCTTCCATTAATGGTCTGAAAATTGATTGTTTCCTTCATTTTAGTGGCAATAAACATACACAACTCTCAATCTCTGTTGGATTTCTAGGCTTTTACTGCAAGCTAGAAAGGGTAAATAGGGTACAGTGCATGAGTGTATGACATTTAACTCTTATCTATGAACAAGGGCCACCATTTCCTATTGTGAAAGCAAAATTCTGCAACAGTTAAGGAATGAACTACAACAGCCCAAAAATAAATACAAGGATGAATTCAGACAGCTGGCAATACAAACTGTTATTAAAAACATTTGGAAAATAATTTGTATGAGGAATAAGCCTACACCCTCTATCTGTACCTCTCGTCCTAAGCAACAATACAATCACTACAGCTTTATGCTCTTTCCCATAACTGAAGTATCAGAACTGCCACCTGACATTTGAAGCAGGAGGAATAAACAAGTGTCATTGGGTGACAAAACAGGCATTTTAGCAGTAGTTAAAGGCTGCAATTCTTGTTTCTATATTTACCCTTACCATACTTAGCCAAGTAGTTGATGAGGGTGTCAGTCTCACAGTTCCGATAGAGGTCAGCAAGCTGCGTGCAGCAGTTTAAGGAGAGATTGTGAATGCGGAGTCGTCGCTGTCCTGCACAACTTGTATACAGTAGAGCACACTGCAGGAGACAAAAATGCCAGGAGACACAGAAATTAGGTCCTGCTACAATAAGAAGGGGAGGGTTGAAATATACTTTATTAAAAGCTAGGATGCAGATGCAAAAACAAATAAGGTAACTATGTAAAAAACTTGGACAATAAGCTGGAAGTACATGCTAAGAATCAGGGTCAATGAAAGATAACGAGCAGCAATTTTAGCAGCTGTATTAAGGGACCTGGTCTTAGAAAACAGAACTGTGGTTTGAAGCAGTCTAGGTCACCCTCAGAACAAGTACATTGGAAAGGTATGGTAAGATGCAGAAAGAAAGAACAAAAAATTCCTTGAAGAAGTGTTTAATAATTCAGTTCAATTACCAACTAACTTCTTCTACAAAGCCTCCCCCCTCACCTGAAGCAGTGCACCACTATCTTCACTCAATTTATCGTCATGCTTGAATTCCACTGTTATTGTTTTATCACAGTCCAGACCTGCCATCTCTACATCAGTTGTGTTGCTCATATAGAAAGCTCCAAAAAAGTCCGTTGCTCTAATACCTAAAAGAGGGAAAAACCCAACATGAACTACCATTTTCAACAGAACACCAAGATAGCCAGCCTTTTGACCCTGACACCAAGTTATCCTGACAGATTTCAGCAGGGATCTTTGCAGTCTCAACAAAAGTCTTAGAATTCAAAAGCTTTAGCAGAGCTTTTGGGATAGCCTAGTCTCCATGTGTTTTAAATTCCAGGAAGATTTCTTTCTTCCCGTGAGACATGCTTGAAGTGGCCAGTTTACATGGATTCCTCCATGCTAACACCCACCTGTGCTTGTGCGCACTCTCATTACAGCATCAAATCCCACTTCTTTCTGGACATCCCTTCTCAAGTCATTCAGGAATCTGTACTGGTCTGTCTCCAGCTAGAAGGCAAGCAGTAACTGAAGTTTCACACTTCCATAAATCAGACTGGCTTCATCAACACAAAGTAATTTAAAACCAGATACTACCTCCTGTGGTCTTACTTTAAAAGTCACTGATACCAGGCTCTGTGGCCTGCTAATAAAATATTGTGCTAAGAGGTAACAGCCTAGCTGTTCCTGTTGGGCTTTGTTATTAACAGAGATATTTGTATAAAGACACAAAGCTACCAAATAATTTTGGTGATTATCTTGAAATTTAAGTAGCCATTTACTCCTAAAGAAGTATTTCTTCACTATGGTTCCCACTATGAAAAAAAATAACCCTCAGCTAAACAATAATTCTTACTTGGATCAGACAGCAGTCTGAGTCAATGTCGCTCCTACCTGGAAATACGCATACTTATAAATGGAGCCTCCTGTCTGGTAAGGTACCACACCCAGCGTGGCCACATCCAAATACTGGTTTGGAAACAGGAATAGATCCACACAGCAGCCCTGGGCCACACAGTCCTTGGCCAAGTTGTTGTAAAAGCTCGTCTGTGGTTGAAACAAAGTCTAAGAAATGAAATCAGAGATGAAATCAGAAGTTAGTCCAGGAAAAGAAAAGTGAGATCCAGTTTATAATCCCAGTCAATACTCTTATACTTCAAGTCTTTCCTCAGGGAAAGTAGAATCATCTAAGTTCTCCCTGACTCTGCCTTTGAAGAACTGTTAATTATTATGAAAATTACTACACCTTTTACTTTAATTGTAAATTCAGCACATTTACTTTAACCTAGATTTTGGTATTTTACCCTGTGTAATAATCTAGAGCTACGTCTTCTTGTTCACAGACTAGAGCTGTCCTTATGACATCAAGTCTCCACAGCTCTGCTTAGGAACAGAAGATAAAAGTGGAATGTTAAAAGATATTAGCTGGGACAGTAACACTATGTGCTATCCTTGTAATTTTTTTAATGCTGTTTCAGTTATTTTATTCCATAAAAAGCATAATATACACCCTTATGTAAAGATTATGCAAAGCATTATTACCTTCTCCTTATCTGTGTTGATCAGTTTCCTATCATCCCTGTTCTTTAACTTCCCTGGAGCCTCTGCGATGGGCAGAGAAGTGTGGAAAATGAAGAGCTTCCCAGCACACTCAGCTGCCTGCAGGAAAGTGAGTGCAACAACAGAGGTCAGAAACATTGTAAGGGATGCTGTGATTCAAGAACAAACACTCAAGCAACCTCATCACTCTTTTAATGTCAGGGTGATTCTACCACACAGGCTCATTGTCACTTGCTTATGTGACTGGTGTCCAACAGAGGGAGCACAAACTACTGGTCAGTTACAGAAGATCAAGTTGAGTTCTACTGGATTTGGGCTAATTCCACAGCAGGGAGAAAAGGACTTTCTCCAAGGAGACAGAGTAAGCAGGACCCATATACAAAAGTTTTGTGCAAACATCTTGTATTGTCTTCTTCCCTGATTTGCAGTTACTGAATTTGTGGAAAAAAGTCACAGAAATGGCAAAGAATTTTGTAATCTGAGCTTCAACAGATCAGTAATTTTAAATCAACACCCTATGCCAACACTAGCTAATGTTTAATAGGTTATTTTCTCTGACACACGCAGTATGTAAAAAGTCAGTTAGCAATTTTTACTATTTCTTGATTGACCAATTGCAACAAAAACTGAGTTTAAGAGAGACGTTTAAGGATCATTCCCCCTGTACTCAGCACTGGTAAGGCTACATCTTGACATTTTGGGCCCTTCACTACAAGGACACAGAGATGCTGTAGCATGTTCAGAGAAGGCTATGGAACTGGTTCAGGGTCTGGAGCACAATTCTTGCTTGAGGAGTGAGTGAGAGAACTCGGGTTGTCCAGCCTGGACAAGAGGGAGGCTCAGGGGACAGGACAAGAGGAAATGACTTCAAGTTGCAGCAGGGGAGTTTTGGATCAGATATTGGGAAAAACTTCTTAATGGAAATGGTTGTCAAGCCCTGGAACAGGCTGCCTAGGCAAGTGGTGGAGTTAGCATCCCTGGAGGTATTTGAAAGATGTGTAGAAGTGTCACTTAGGAGCATGGTTTAGTGGAGGACTTAGCAGTACTGGGTTAAAGGTTGGGCTTATCATAAAAGTCTCTTCCAACTAAAACGATTTGCTGACCGATGTGACAGACAAATAGAGCTGTGTCACCAGTTTGGGGTGAGGTCATATAGGCAATCAATTTGAACAGTAGATACAAATCAGAGTTAAACCATGCATGTAATTATGTCTGAATGAAGTACTGGAATGGAAGAACTTTAGGAAAAGTTTGCTTGGTTAGCAAATTGCTGCAGGCAACTTCAACAGATGATATTCTCTCATTTTATTTAAGATTCTACCAGAGTACAGGATTAAAAAGACACCAAACTAGAGAATACCTCCATGAGACTTAAACTTCAACAGCTGGTTTTTTAATGCTGGAGGGCTTTTTTTCCCCCCGTAGGTTCTATGAACTGTTTAAAGCAAAACCCAGACAGACACCTGAGAGTAAGCCATGTTCTTGCACTTTGAAAAAAATTAGTTAAAAAAGAATTGGGTAAAGAACATATAGACAGCTGCACAAAACAGAAGGTTCATGCACTTCAAGAATGAGCCAAGTACTCCCCACATGTAGTGCTTCTACTACAAGGAGCTTACAAAATCTTTAGAATTGTCTTATTAGTGTGTGTTAGCAAAATATGAACTTCAGAGTACTTGGCTGAAAACAATTTGTCATAAAAATGAATTTACTAACCTTCAGCGCCTCCAGCCCTGCTTGAATCACAGGTGCAAAAACAGTTTCTGTTTCTCTCGTGTCTGCAAACATTTCTGGAATCTGATCCAGCAAACTAGCAAAGAACAAGAAAAAAAAAAAGAGCAATTCAAGATCCTATTTAATAAGAAAAGCCACACAGCTGTAGTTGATAATTTATAGGATTGAGGTGGTTTAAACAGAAGTCCCTAACATGTCTGAATTTGCATAACTTTTACAGTATTTGGCATTCCCTCTGTGAAAAAAATGCTGTATTGTTCTCCATTGGCTTCTCTCATCTATCTCCTCAGTGCCTTCTGAACAGCCTCAATTGATGCCAATTCCACAGCTCTTCTGTATTTCTTATCTTTTAATAAGTTCCAATATACATAGGTAAGTAAATTCTTAGGAAATACAAGTGATTTTTGGCCTCTGTTTGCAACGTATCTTGTGTACTACTCAAAGATTAATAGGTTTAACCTACAGTTTTGTATTAAGGCTTGTTTAATGCATTAAAAACAGGCTAGAAATTTTCTCTAAAAACGTGCAATTCCAGGTCTATTTCCCAAAATGCAGTTAGCTACACACCATAGATTAATTACAGTTCAAATACCACAGTAAACAGTTTGCTAAAACTTTGCCAACTTCCTTCTTTCCTTTCAGATTTTATCTTCTCTATCCCACTTTGTTTTCTCTACAGAACCAAAACTAGACACCCCTGTTGTCTCAGTTTGCAGTTATTTAAGCAGTTGACATAAAGACAGTGGTTCAGTATTCTTACAGCTTTCGCTCTGCATCATCCTGGTTGTGCTGTGTTGCGGCTTTATTTTAGGTGGGGTTTTTTTGGCTCGGATTTTGTTCGTTTTTCCTTTTTTTCTCCCCAGAAATGCCCTTCTGCATTAATTCTCCTTATATACACTTTCTGCCAAGCTGGACTATGAGCCAAATAATCCCTTAGCTCTTTAATTTCCCCATCCTATTGTGCCAGCTTAATCTCAAAGAGCATAGTAAGTTAAAGTACATGGAGTGACTTGACATGACAATTAAGCACATAACATTTGAATCTACCAAACAAGTATTTTACTACACACATTGTAAATCAATTGACATTACCTGGCAATAACTGTCCTGGACTCATTCACATTCACCAGAAAACCATCAAGGAGTGGCACAAACATATCTGCCACATCTGAGACCACCATCATTTGCGGCTGTGCCAGTGAGCTCTTCACGTTATAGAAGTGTAAAACTTTGTTGTAGGTGACAAAGCCTACTCGAATGGCTGATTCCTCCATGTTCCCTTCCCTGTAAGAGATATACTTGCCTTCACATCCAAGAAGACAGATAAACCATTACATATAACCAACACATTAAGGGAAAAATGAAAGGAAGTAGCATTTATTTTCAACAAGAAGGGTTTCAAAAAAGATCTTCTGCTTGGCCTTTTTCTGAAGAAAAGCTTGACAGGTTTATCAAGTAATTTTTAAGCTTCTAACATTTTTTAAAGAGAAAAAATAACAGCATCCCCCATTTGCACTGACTACAGTAGTTCACAATATACCTACCTGGGCAGATAATCTAGGAGTGACTTTAATTCTTCACATATTAGCCTCACTAAGCCACTCTTCACAGCATTGTAAGACACATCAATCATAAATATGAAAGCAGGTGGACTAGGGAACTTGTTATTCTGTGGAAGAGAGGGAAGAAATCACACTATTACCATGTAATGCAGCTCATGTAACAGCTCCATAACACAGACAAATCAATGCTGGTCAAAACTTACTTGCTTTCATATACCTCTGTAACCACGAGCAGCCGTTGTTTCTTAAGCTCTCTCTCTCTCTTATCCTTTTCCAACTAACAGACATAGTATCATACTACGTTTGAGATGGACTGGTATTAAATGCCCTCAACTAACTTTACCATTGATCAGAGAAAAACAGTTACAACTAAATACTCCATTTACATGACTAAGCTAGATTGGAAAAGTAGACAGAGATTTCTGCCAGTTCTCAAAACTCTGGACCCTGACTAGACTTGTCATAGGTGATTCCATCAATACAAAGTAAAAAATTTTCCTGTCCAAGGATTACAACCTTTTTCTTCTTAAAAATCAGGCTTTCTTTGGGAATGAAAAGCTTCTTTTAGTCAATAGTTTTCTGAAGTCTATAGGTCATACTGGAACAAGCACTCAGAACAAAAGCAAAACATAAGAACTTTCAAAGAAGCTGTGAAGATCACATCTTGTTTGAGTCAAAGTTCTTCTTATGCTGTTAGAAAATAACTGGACTTTTGCTTAACTCAAAGTAAAGCAGAGGCATTAGGAGGCAACCATTAACAACTCACAACATTTAGGCATCTATTTTCTCAGCATAATATTTCAGCAGAGATATAAGTTGCTTTAAGAAATACCTTGCACAAAGTTTCTGTATTCCTTAGAAAGTAATTATTATTTAAGTCTTTAATTTAAAGGCAAACCAGCTATGAAATATACACTTCCACACTTTTCTTGTGGTTCTAATCACTATGGCTGGATTGGAAATTGAAGCTCAATAGGTAAGGTCTACCTTGTGGAACAGGTGGCACGTTGCATAGTTACTATTGTACTTGCACTGAACCTCTCCTACAATTCTCTTTTCTGCCAAGGACTGCTGCACAAGAATCCCTTCTGCAGAATTCCTAAGGAAAGTGCAGCTATAGCTGCTTATATAGCTCCAGAAAAAAAATACAGAGACAGCTATTAAATGATATTATTTCATGTGTGATCAGGACCTCCACTGGTTTTCTAAGTCAGCAAACAAGCATGTTATTTTACACAATAAAGTGGCCTGGATTAATGCTGTTAATTATTTCTGCCATCTAGAAATCAGCCCCAGACAATTAACGTCTTTCTTACTTTGAATAAAATAGTCTTTTTACTTAAAAGCAAAATAAATACAGCAATAAAAATGTATTACTGTACCTTGCAATAGTCAACTGTTGCTAGAAACTCGTATGACCCCAGTGATAACTCAGGTCGGTCATAGAAATCTACTCGCTTTCCAGTATGATCCAGATGTTGGAAGTAGTGAGGTGGAACTGCGAAAGGAAAAATCATTATAAGCTCAGCGATATGCCCATAATAAACACTGTAACTAGAGAGCCAACCTGACAACAATTGTTTCAGACAAAACTACAGGAAAGTAAACTAGCACTCTGGGCTAGCACACAAGTACTAAAAATATTAATGCAATTTAACAATATCATTAAAGCAAAACAATATAAACTTATTCCAGTTTGTCTCATGCACCAGACAGCACACAGTATAGTTGCTGTTATACTTTCCTTGACTCTCCTTTCCATTTCATTTTACATTTCATATCAAGAAACATCATTAAAAAACAGTTTTGGAATTATTCTGAAGTATCTAGTCCAAAGGAAAAATATAACCATTCCATAGAAGTAACAAAGTAACAAATTACTTAAAAGAGAGTTTGAGGCACACTGTAGGCTACAGCATTACTGACTCAAGTCAGGCTTACTAAAACACTGAGCTCCTCATTTTGCTATATAAATTAGTTTTTCCTTCCCTTCCGGTGCTGCACAAGAGTGAAGCCTGCAGGCACTCTCGTGTGCAGAGACTCCCATAATCTTTTTATCAGAATAGACAAAGTACTTCTTACAGTGGATTAAGGAGGAACAGAAGTGCAACCGCACGCCCAGAACCCAGTACTTTTGTGCTGGTACAAGGCATAAGAAAATAAAATGGGAGTTTAGCTAAATTTTTGCTTACAAAACTCAGCTGTAGAAACAAAGCATTTCTCTCGTGCCCCAAGAACTACCATGACAGACACTCCCTCCTGCAGAACTGCTTGGATGACAAAATTTATTCCAGTATAGCTGTCTACATAGCTCTATATAACTGTCTATATAGTCCCAGGAGAGATTAAAATGAAATGAACTGGAATGACATTATTCACCACATTTAAACTATTCTAAACATTCTAGGTTTCAAAAGTTCAAAAGAAAACAAAGTGATATCATTAAGACTATATATAAGCTTTATCACTCTTGTCTCCAAGTACACATCCCATACAAGTTAATTTGGTATTTGCAGAGAAGAAATACCTCATGGTATTTGCAGAGAAAACAAAAATTGTTATTAAGTTTTAGGTACAACTACATTGTGTTTTCACAAAGTATTGCTTTCATCAGCAGTCTCTCAGCAGTCTCTCAGCATCCCTCCCTTTTCTGCCTCTGCTCAATTGTTACAGGTACAGCCCTTCTAACAGCTGCTGAGTGAGCAGGACAGGGAGTGCATGAAGGCAGAAAATCACCAGACAAATTGTTTTTTAAAGTTGACCCTTTCTAATTCCCATTTTGGTTAGTACAAACAGTTGTACAGCATAACTGTGGTAAGAACAGTCCATTAGAAACCATCAGTGCTACCAAATGAAACACTGAAAACATCATCATAAGGTTTGTTGTACCTTACTTTCCTCTATGCCTTCAAAACAATCTACAAATGTCATGCTATGAGCAGCTCATTGTGACTTCTGCTTAAAAGCAAGCATGTTTTGTACTAATTTAGAAAAGCAACTAATATTAACTGGTCTGTATGGAACACTCTTATTCAGTTGTAGCAGATTTAATTGCAATCTCATCTCAAAGGAGTGTTAGTGAGACAAAAAAAGGCTTTGTGAGAAAAAAAATAATCCTAACACATGCTACTGACTAGACCTATATCTCAGCCTGTTAAAAACCCTGTACTTTTGAAATACCCTAAGAAAATACAACAGACTTTTAAACCACCAGGCATTATGCTACAAATACATCATATTAAAAATTTGCTACAATACTACAATGCATAAGCACCTTTTTGAACACAATTTCAGAACTGAACACTAAACATGCCTTCCAATAATTTTTTACAAGACTAGACACCTACTAAATCACAGTATTAGTTATAAATGATCATAACATGATAAAGACTTATTTGCCTGCATCTTGTTCAAAGACCTTTCCAGTAGACCCAGAGAGGCATTTCAAGAAGAAACCTTACCCTCAGTGACACAGCTGCAGAAACAACACTGGAACCTCCTTCCGCCTTCAATGAACTGCATAAAAGGGCACATGTAAGCTTTGCACCTATTGCATCGGACAGGACCGGATTCTCCGTGGTCTACCAAATAAGGAAGGGTCTGTGAAGCAACAGAAAAAAAAACATGAAAAGAAAGGTCTCAAGATGATGAGAAAGTTTTAAGCTTTGCATTGTGTGGTCATTGCTATCTCCCTGTACACTGCATAGGATTTACCCTTTGGCAGCTGTGGGACAGAGTACAGGGGATGTGGGAAGCCTGAACAAGTATTTAAGTGCTTTTCAATTCAAGCTCTAGCACAGCAGTATTTCGAGGGCTAGAGTCATTAATGGGCTATCTCACCTAGCCAGTAGCTTGTTGCACATTGCACCACCAGATAGATGTATCCCAACAGAACACAAAAGACTGAAAGTGATTCTTCACCTCTTATCTCTTCCCCTTGTAAAAAGCAAGCTTTTTGACAAAAGCAAAGCCAGTCATTGCATTCCATATATTCCAGAATACAGAGTATCTACCTCAAAAAATTCCATCTGGTAAGACTTATTTTGAACTCCATCGTTAAATACACTATAACCACAAGCTCTTAGTGTATTGACCCCACTGTACAGCAAGTCCTTGAAAGTGTTATATAGCAACACCCTTTTTGAACTAATACTTTTTGCACCCAAACCAGAATAAGATGCTTGGCAACTTCTGCAGCTTCTCAACATCAGAACAAGCAGGAAGCACTTGAAAACAATTGAGACAGAACTCACGTGAGTTATAAGCTGCATTCATAGTACAAAGCACCTGTGTTTCCATACTAAGCTAAGAACTTAGCTCAAAAATTTAACTACTGCCAGTAAAGGTGTCAGGTCTTAATTCTCTCAGTTACCCTAAATCTATGATTATGTTTAAGAGAGAACGTATTCATTGAGCAGAAGATGAGCAAATGCTCCAGTCACTTTCATCTTCATGCCATAGAAGTTTTATGTCTTTTTATTCAACCCCACTAATCATTTAATGGCAGTACAATGGTTTTCCAGCCAGCATTTCTCATTTCCTATAGCCCAGACTGATCTCTTCAGAGGAAACAAATTTTCAATTTTCCTGATTGGCAGGCAATGTTGGTACTGTACTTCAAGACAATTAACATAATTTTCTTTTCCTCAGCCTCTCCCTCTCTAATATGTAAACAAATTACCAATGTGCTGGAAACAGGCAGCACAATACATAACTTGTCATTAACCACTTACTCCCAGAAGACAGAGATACTTCTTTCCAAAGCCTCAAGCTTGGTTTTCTGAACAGTACATAACATTGGAAAAAGGCCCTGGACCTGGCAACCAGGCTGGATTTGGCTGAATTTTTATATATCCTAAATTTATCTGAATGTTTCAGTTTCATAAGATATTATTTTCATGAAATATTTATCCTTTCTTATATGTAAAGCTTTAGGTCTATTTACAGTCTTGTTACTCTGAACAGCTGAGTCTTCATCTGTTGGAAGGGCCCCTCTACAGTGAGTTTACCCTTGCCATTAAGAACTTCCAAATACTAGAAGCTGACTGGTCTCCAGGGCAATTTTCCCATCATAGCCTTTTTTTTTCTGGACACCACAAGTCTTTGTTAGAAGTATAAATACACCAGGAGACCAAACAACTATTATTTGTAAAGTCTCTAAAAATGTGTAACTCTACAAGCCTCCAAGTTAACAAGAAAGACCTTATTCTCCTATTGTGGTCCTTTTAAACTTCAGACACAGATCAGTTTTATCATGAACCAGTTTTTAAAATTCAAACCATAGTTTAGGGACACAAATGAAATGCAACAGGAGAAAAACACTCTTAAAAGACCAGAGGAAATTGCTTTCCTCAGCAGATGCTACACTTAGGTTTAACAGGGCACAGAACACTGCAGACCTATGTATTCAAATTTAACAAACCTGTTAGTCTTCATGTCACTGCTCCAAGCAGGCTAACACTACACAAGTGCCAGAGTATTCAGCCTACTTTAAAAAACGTCAAACTCTGTAAAAGTCTGTGAGCTTTCACATTCTCAGCAACCAAACATGAGTGGGTAAAAGGCTAAAAGGCTCAACAGCCACGCGTTACACCTAGAAGGAAATAAGTGCTGAGAGAGAAAGGGCAGAAAAACAAGTGCAGCTCAGCAGTGCTCAGTACTTGGTGTTGTGCTGTCATCTCACACAGTGCTGTGCATATACATGCATATAAGACAGCCAAACCAGTGCTGTTTCACACATTCTCATCCAATTTCATGACCTGGCATTCTAGAAAAGACTTAATACCTATGATTAGCAACCATTTAAATACTTTAGACTAAGAAAGAAACAGATCAGCTGGAAGTGTATGCCTCTGTGACCACCCTAGTATTTTGGTCATTTAGTCACAGTGCTTGACAGCTACTGCAAAAAAGCTGAAATCATCATGGCAGTCAAAATACTAAGTATTTTGAACACAACATTCTTCTTCTGCTTTACAGATATCTATCACACACCTGTTGGAGAACCAAAGTTTACCTGGACTTCATCACCTCAATATGCCTTCTAAACATATCTGTTAGATGCTGACACCTGAACGTGCCCATGGCACACGTAACTCTCGCACGGCTCTCACCTCCTCCGGCGGCAGAGTAGCCAGCGGCTTTATGACGGCAGCCAGGGGAACTTGGGATTGTTTGGCCATGTCAGACGTGCAGGGAATATTGTAAGATGTGCATCTGATGTAGCGGGGGCTTGCATTACCTGGGGAACAAATAAAAAAGCCCCACAGATTTCAGTACAAATTCAGTTCATATTCAAGAACAGAAACAAAGATAATGACACAACGTAAGGTAAGCCACAGACACTACAAGCATACCTAACTAATCAATGGAAAACTTCAATTCCCAACAAAATACCTCTTCATGATTAACTATATATAATAAAAGACCTTAAAGCAAATGAACTTGACTCCCTGTCAACATAAAGCTATAAAAAAGCATTTCTGTTTCATATATTCACAGACTAAAACATAATGTAGACTCTACTAGAAAACTCTACTCAAACATTTCTCCTTTTTCATTTCATAATTTGGGCTGAAGAGTAAAATACTTGATTATAGAATCAGATTCTGAAGTTTATTCTGGAACTTTAAAACGCAAAAAAAAAAACCAGCAATTAGAAGTTGAAATATCTTTTCTCTACAGAGCCCTCAGACCTATTTACACCCCTCCTAATTTTAAAAAATACAGTTGCCTGTCCAATTCTAATGTTGCTAGTAGATTTCAGTTCTTAAATGTTTTTTAGAAAGCTCTACAGAAGAGGCTTCATTTGCTGCTTTCTGATATCTCTAATTCTGGCCCTAAGTATCTGCCTTGGAAAACCTCTTTTACCTGCAAACTGGTTACTAGCTACCAAACAATCAGGACAATCTAAACTGAGATCAAATCAACACAGGACTTGAAACTAAGTTTCTGTTTGTAAAACACGTTTCCTTTAAAGACAGTTCTGTCACTGACTCTGTGTTTTGTTTGTTTGTTTAGGAAAAGAAAAATAGCTTACCTTGATCCTTGACCAAGAAATTTGTAGTAACAAGAGGTGGGACCTGCCCTCTCACTCCAGTGACAAATGGTTCCGACCCACGGTTATTTCGGTCATCTTCAATCACTTGAATCTGTGATGGAAAATACCACGTTATTTTGTGGAGGCTTGGTTTCAAAGTAAAATAAGTAAAATAAAAAAATCTCTAAGGCAGTAAAAAGGGGACCTGAGGTAAACATTACTATCTCTAAATATAGGAAGAGCAAATAAATTTTGTCAAGCAGTCACCTCTCAGTTTGATTTCAAATAGTACTTATTGACTAACAATAAATTACAAGCTGCAAATAGTATTTTTCCCCAAGTATTATTTTTAGTAGCAGCATATTCTGTGTTTTAAAGTCTGACCTGAACTCAAAAAAGCCTAACTCAGATCAGGAAAGGAATTTTTGGTAGTATTCTGCTGTACAGTTCTAGTCAAATAAGAATTAGAAGCCTCTGTAAGCCTCAATCTGAAGCCCTATAGGTAACCTGGCCTTTTGTTTCCATTATGGTCCCACTGTTTCATAGTATGCATTTATTTCTAACCACTGTAACTCTGGCCTAAAGACAGATGGCTTGCAAGCTCAGGTGGAAGTCTTCATTACTCAGTGGTGCTCAAGGGTTTGTGATTTGAATTCTGCCAATGTGGAAAGTGAAATTTCAATAGACTTGTCAATGAATCAAACTTCAAAGCCTGTAAAAATCTTAAATTTCTTGGTATTTCAAATTCTTCACAACTGCAAATTTGCTTAAGATAACGGAAATGTATTAAATAGTTTGCCTTAACTAAAATATTCACTGACCTTTGTAGCTCTACACAGTTCAAACTACATTTCCTTAGCGGTGACTGAACAAAAGAATTAAACTAGCAATCATTCTTCCATTCTTCTGCTCTTATTTTGCCATCAAACACACCTGCCTTTGCCTAGAGCAAATTCTGAGATTCAGAAGTTTGTATGGCAGAACTTCCACCATCTCACTACAGATTACAAGCAGAGAGCCTCCCATAGCTTCAGTGACTACTCAAGAATAAATCTAGTCCCATTACAAAAGTCTACAGACTGACTGACATTGGTGATCTCACCACTGGTACCTGTTAAATTATGACCTTTGACTACATGAGGAAGAAATGAAACAGGGTAACAAAAACCCAAAAGTTTTTTATCTTCAAATCCAAAAGGTAGCTGCTTTTTTCTTTCTTTAGATACGATTCTCCAACATAAACATTAAATTTTCAAATTCAAAATTTAATGGTTATGCATGAGCACAGATAATGAGAGAATGTTTATAGCTCCCCATGCCTCATACTACAAGATCTGTATCAGTAATTAACATTAAAAAAAACTCCAGTTCATCTGCAATTTTAGAACTCCAGAGTAGTGGCCCAGTACCGGTATATCAGCAAGAACAGTAATCAAATTCTGATCAAAACACTGTAGAAAACATGGCTACAAGAGCTCATGCTGTGTGCATACTGACATGAGACACACATTGTAAGGGCAATTACACAACTGGCTTACATTGAAAATGTAAGCTGGAATCTGGTGAATCTATTGCCTTCACCATTCATCAGCCTTAAGATCAGACAAAGAGAAGGGGAGACATTCTTCATGATCTGTTTCTGAAACACTGCTTTCTATTGCCTCACCATTCATCACAGTAGATTTTAAGAGCCTCATGTGGTGTAATGTTACTCATTTTGATAAGGCAAGCAGAAGACAGCAAGGAAAGGGTAAAAGATTAATGATGGAGGGTTAGCAAGGTGAAGTTCAGGTTTCAGGCATGCACAGATGGTCACCAACACACAGACTACAAGTGACATATATACAGCACTTACTGGACTAGGAATTGCATCTGGGTCTATTCTGTGCCTGGGTTTCTGCTGGGGTGGCAGCTCATTAAGTTGCTTTTTTATTTTTTTTAATAAGAAATAAGAGTGTCAAAAAAAAAAAAAAAAAAAAAAAAGAGAGAATAATAAACCAAAAAGTAACAGTCTCTCTATCCAAACCTGTAGCACTGGAATTAGATACATTTAGATACTGGTTCATGCAACAGGACATATCAGCTTCTGCAGCATACACTGATCCCAAAACCAGTCTTGCCAGGATATTGGGCTTGGCTCTGAACACCTTGCTTATGAAGGCAGTGGCTCACCTGCTAATTTTGGTTAGAAACTGAGGATTTATGCTTTAAGAACATGCTAGCATGAAGGCAACTGACACAAGCCATTTGAGATTTCATTTAGTGGAAGAAAAGAGATGCAGACAAGCAATTAAAGACTTGTATTCTATGAAAAAAAATCCAGTAGTAAGCTTTACATAAACCTGGAATCTAAATAGGTAATCTTTTTTAAATAGAAGTGAATAACATCAGTTCTGATCTAACTCAAGACTACATTATTTCATAGTTTTGAAATAGCATCAAGAGCAGTGGAAGGAACAACACTGTAGACTAGTGGCAACAATACCACCAGGCTTAACACTACTCATCATTGGTAATCATTAAATATAACTGCTTATCCTGTCTCAGAATCTCCACTCTGAAAGACAAGCCCAGTTTGAGAAGCTGTCTGTATTTGACTGATGTAGCATCATGACTTCATGACCCAAAAAACCAAAAACCAGCTTTTTGACAGATTATAGGAAAAGCACTACAATCACCTCCTACTAACCATACTTCAAACATAGATCACACAGTTCACAGACTGTCACCTCAAAACCCGAAATTAGTTCACCTTGGAAAGTCATTATGCAAGAATCCAGAAATGGAGAAACATGTTTATCAAAGCCCTCAAGGATCCTCAAAAGATAGCACAGTACAGAAAAAGACCTGAGGAATTAGAGCAGTGATTTCCATATGCAGTGCCTTTCTTTAGTCATCAAGAAAAATACTGCCTCTGGGCTTATTCATCACAGAAGACTGAAGGTGGACAGGAAAGAGAAACATAAGCAGGAAAACAGACTGACGTTCCTTGGAATAAGAAACCTGATTTCGGCTTTGGTCTTTGTCAGTTGTCTTATGCAAAGACACTATAGGAGAGTTGACACTGGTAAGAACAAGTGAGCTTACAGGGCTAGGAATGGAATCTGGATCCAAGCGTTTTGGTGGAGGTGGTGGTCCAGGGGGACTTCCATAATTTGGTGCTCCTGGATAGGCTCCTCCATAGTTTGGCTGGGGACCCCTCATCTGTCCAAAGGAACCTTAGCAAGAAAAGAAGGTAAAAATCAAACAAATGCCTTAATACTAGACATGTCTTCATTTGGCATTTCCCCCATTTCTTGCCACTATTAAAAAAAAAACAAAAAACCAAAAAACAAACCAACAAACCCTCAAGAAAATTAAAGTCAGGTGCTTTTCAGTTAATTATGATTAAACATATTTATCACAGTGTTTCAGCTTAGACTGGTACATCTCTATCAACAATCCAGCAAACTGGATCCAGTTTACAGTCCACAAAATCCAGATACAGTCCACAAAACTAGACTTAGGAAACAGAGGCTTTTAGTCTGAACTCTATTAGCTCTACCTCAGCCCGAACCAGCACGCTACTGTAAGTGGTTTTTAGAGTTTGTAATTGTTGATTACAATGCACATTAAGATCATGCACTATGACTATTTACCTGCAGAACTGTCTAATGGAAAGTGCACACAGAACAGCCAAATGGACAGTTGGCAACCCCCAATTCTTTAAATTAAAGATATACAAGGAGTTCCCTTGGGCAGTTTTGGCTTGTTTGAAATTACAGTAATAGGCTATAGTGTGATTTTCTCTTTTGTTTTGTAACTACCTGAAGCTATTTCATATTATCTTAGACCATTCCAGTCACTTACAGAGTAACTGTGATTTAACCCATTAGTATTTTTACAGTTCATAGGAATTTTAACAGATACTTTAAAGTAATTTACCTGTCCAGCTGTGCAAAGCTGCATGGGGAATAGAATTCTCAGTCCTAACATTTGCACATGATTACTTTATCCCAGCCCAGCTATCTCTAAGTGTTATTGATTAAAAACCAGCCCAAACTGGTTTTAATTCAGAAAGCTTAACTGGTCTTACTTTTAAGTACATTTAAGATGTGCAAGCTTCTACAAGGAAGAAAAATACAATTACGCAAATTAAAGGAGAAAACAACAACTCCTTTTTCAATGTTTAACAACTCCTTTCACATACACTGCATATGCACAGTGGCCACAAATTTTTAAACTATAAAATAAGGCTTTTCAGTATTTCCGATGTCTATTTTTGAACAGGTGAAGTTGCAGACATCAAACTGGAGTCCATAATATCACAAATTCTGGTAGTATTATGGCACTAAGTGCTAAACAGTTTTTTGGCCAAGTAAGCTAGAAATTTTTACTTACATTAATCTGATGAAAACTTGTATTATAAAATACCTTAGAATGACACACAATATTATCTCAGACATGAGCACAGGGAAACAAGACAGAAGTTTTAATGTGCAGCCAGGAGCCCATAAACGACAACATGAAATCTAGTTCTCAGTTTGCAGCATACAGAGAATACTTAACTTAAAATTCCCATCCTAGGAATACTCACCATTCTGCTGCATTTGGTATCCTGGCTGAGGAGGATGAGTGGGAGGAGGCGGTCCATGAAGACCACTCATGGGAGGCCCAGGGTGCAGCCCTGCCATACTTGATGGAGGTGGTGGTGAGGAAACATGATTAGGCTGGGATGATGGTGGTCCAGCAACTGTCTGCCCAGGCAGTGGTGGGCCTGGCATGGCAGGTGGCCTTGGAGCACCTGTGGTAGGAGGGTAAGAGGAAGGTCCAACCCCTGTAGAAGGAGGAGGTGGGGTAAAACCAGGAACTTGAGTAGGCAGGCGCTGAGTTGATATTGTCTGACCAGGAAACGGAGGCTGTGCCAAAGGAAGACCCTGAGACACACTGGTAAGAGGGGGTCCTTGGCTCGCACTGTAAGGTGTGTAGAGACCAGATCCTGTTGCACTAAAGCTTCCTGAGACTGGAGGAACCGATGCTGGGGGACCCGGTAAGAAAAAAAAAAGATATAACATCATTTTCTTCTATCCTCAAAACAATTAAGATGCAAGAAAAACCCATCTGCTCCAGATCACCTGAGTAAATCTACCACTTTCTCATCTTCAGATGAACTTATCAGTACTAGTAGAGACAAATCCTAAATGACCATTCTCCTAGATTGATCAGAGAGCTCAAATTCCTTCAGTGGATCTGAAACTCAGTAGTTATTTCATTGCCTTCTCTCTCAAAGTCTACTTATTTTACATAATCAGAATACATTTCAGGATTCAGTGCTACAAAAAAAGGGCAAAGCCAGGAATATGCAAAACATGAACCACCACAAGTCTATCCACAGATTTCCTGAACTAAGTTTCTGTCTTAAACTCCACACTCAGTGGGAGCCTGTAGATCAAGACTGGCTTTGAGCTTTGTGGTTTTAATAGCATGAAACTAGCACCATTTGTATGTAGCACTGTACTATTTCTGAGAATAATTTTTGACAAACATGCTACCAAAAGCCCAAGGAAATCCGTATCCCCTACCTACTCCTAATTTTCCTATAAAATCTGTCTTACAAGGTACTTGTTAAAAAGTACTTTAGCTAAACAATTTTTAAATAGTCAGACCAGTTTACACATAATAAAGACAAAACTCTAGTCTTCAATTTAAAAAGTCCCCTAATCTACAGCAATCTACAGACTGTAGAACTAATACCATAGAACAAAGTATCTAGATTCAGTTTCTACTGTTAATTCAGTTTCTAGTGTTTAAGTGAGTGTCTTCTAGATCTCTAGCAGAATCCTATACACAATAATTCAGAGTATTTTCAGCCCTTTGTGATTTACATTTACAGGGCCCTTTTTCGGTTTTTTTTTTTTTTGACTGGGCTGCTGTACAACAGTGGCAAGACATGTAGACTTTCCAACAGGTGACTTAGGGGTAGACTCTTCTGTGTTTCACAAGACTTACCTAGTTGAGGACCAATGTTATTACTCTCCTTTGTTATTCATGTCCAGCAGTGCCAGCACTGTTCCCTGCAATAGTCTCAGTCCTGTTTACCCCAATTATGACCTTATTAGTTAAGAAAACTACTGTTTACTATGGCAGATGTCAACACCCAGAGAACTCCCATAACCATATGGTAGTGAATCACTGACAAGAAAAAATCTTTTATGAAATTACTAGCAAAAATGAAAATCAATAGCATACTTCAGTAGCCAGGAAACCTTACCATAGCCCAGTCCAGCTGGGGGAGGAGCAGAGGCTGCAGTAGAGCCAATAGTCATCCCTGCCATGTGATTCCTGAGCTGCTGCACGCTGGCTGGGGGGGGCCCATATTGCTGGAACGTAGATATCTGGCTGACAGGCGTGGGTGCTGAGCCTGGCAGAAACGGCTGAGAAGCAGGTGGCCTGAGAGGGAAGATGACAAACTGAGCTGATTCCTCATTATAGAAGAAATTACAATTCCCTGTGCCTTTTAAAATTGTTCTAGCACATAAACACTATCTGGGTCTCAGATATTTACATGAAACATTGTAGCTCAGTTTGGAAAAAAAATTACATATTCTGCATGTACCTGAATCCCTTTCTCCAAACAACAAAAAAAATCTATTAGCTCTTAAAATACAAATTCTGTATTTTTATTAACTCCATTTCCGTTAACACAACAAATCAGAAACACTGCATAGAGTCTATAGGGTGAGCAACAGTAAGGGCTGCACAGCTATGTAAGAATGTTCTGCCACTCAAAACATTTGAACTCTCCAGGACTATTGCCACTTTCACCACAGAGGTAATGGCAGTATCGTTCTGGAAAAGATGTTGAAGAGCCTTAGATGACAGTAACTCAGGTATCCATTAGGGACAGAAGAGGGCCCAGAATCAATACTAACAAATTATTCAGTAAAGACTGACACATGCTCCAGAGATCATTTCACACTGCCAAGGAACAAATACTACAGTTGTCTGGATGCAACTCATTTTTTTAGGGGAAAATGAAAACCACAAAAAATGTCTTAGGAGGAGGAGATGTTTTCATCAGTCACTGACATCTGCTCACATCTTTTCACAAGTTTTTCATCTCCAGATATACTCACTGTCTGATGAATAACCCTGTGGCAAAACATTGCTCCAAAACAATAACAACAAAAAAAGTCAGTATCCTACAAACACCCAAAATATTTAGTTTGATTTAGATCTAAAAAGTCTAGACCTAGCATGAGTCTACCAAGGTGGGATTTTGTTACAATTCACTCTTCTCATATGCACCTCTGCATTGGGGCTGCTGAGGCTGGAATTCCATTTTGCACATCTCCATGTTCAAACTGGCTGTATGCCACGTGGCCAGAAGGATGAGATGCTCCAGAGACTGGAGGAGGAGCTCCAGATGTTGGTGGGGCTCTTAATGAACCTACAAACATAAGGAAAAAAAATTAAGATATCACAAATTATAGAAACAAGGGCTTGAACCAACTACCATGAAAAATTCAAGTGCAGAATTTCTATAACAATACTCCATGAGCAACAAATAATTATGCACAAACATTTTTAGCCAGCATCACTAGTTACCATCTCCACACAGATCAACCAGAAAATGTGTGCTGTGGAAGGCCTTCAAAAGACAATGTCATTTTTTATTAAAAAAAAAATTGTCAGTAAGGTACTGAAGCCTTTCCCCTCCAAGTCCAATTATTTTTATCTAAAACAAGAGTATTCAGTGGAGTCTAATGTCCATTACAAGTCAGTCTTCCCTATCTCAAAGGTAAGCAGGATATGCAAACAGATTCCATTATCAAAAGCTACAAGACTTACTGCATTTATATATAGCCTAATGGGGGCCACCACAGACCATTCTTTCCAGCCTCTCAAGCTTGGAAGCTAGCACAAATACTTTCCCACCTTTCAGACTGAGCTGGTTCAGTCACAGCCCAAATATATTTGCCTCAGAAACCAGTCCTTCCACAGACCACAAAATGTTGGATACAGTACCAGCAGACCAACTGCAGTTTTTACTTCCAAAAAGAGAATGTAAACTTCCCTTTTATTAAAACTATATTAACAATGCTGGTAATTAGAATAATTGACTGTGCCTGTTAACCACAAGGGAACGTATTTCACATATAGGGTATCATTAAGTACAGATGACTAAAACTGCCCTGAGACCAGGCCCACACATACACACTGTTGTGTCACTCTGACAGTGACTGGCATGGCAAGTTTCAAAGGGATTCTGAAACCTTCTTGTGAGGAATCATGACAAAATAGGAAATAAGGGAAGCCATTTCTCAATTCTACAGTACCATTTATACCCTAAAGCATGAGGTTTCAACTCATTTATTTTATCTTATCTACTACATCCAATTCTTAGCAAACCTGGGGATAAAAAGTCAAGGAAGGAATTAACTAGACCATGTATGAATAACTGATAATTTCTTGGGTTTCTTTATTTATTACTAAATTTCCTCCTGTTCTTCATTTTGAGACAGAATTTAATTACTCCTAGAGACATTTATTTTCTTATATACTTTTAGCTCATTATTCTCATCTTTTCTAAACTACGGTTACAGAACGTTCATCTTACTGTTCCTCTGGCTAAGCGCTTCCTGATCTCCAACTATTTGTATGTTATTTTCTTTTGAATTTCTTTTGTGATACCGCTCATCTATTTTCCAGTGCATTTCCTTTGATAGTACATGTGAACTGTTTGGTCTTATCTTTTGCCTTTGAAGGCATATTTAATCTAATTTCTGGAGGGACCCTACACACTTTTTTAATATACATTAAGTTAAATTCCTCCACCCCCAAATTTAACAGGCATACCATTTGACAAATACGTGCTTACTTCAGAAAAAGCTTTATAAGTATTTTTTTCTAGTTCTCATCATAATATACTTCTATCACGCCTACTATAGACTTCTCAGACAGTCACTGAAAAAGAAATCACCAGAACAGGTATAGGTATCTAGTGGTTTATTAGTCTAAGATTCATTATTCTTGACAAATCCTCAAGATCTTTGTGATGCTCTTACTCCTCACAGCAAAATGGGAAATACCTGCGATTTTTCTCAAAGTCCAGAGCCTATATGGGTATCTTCTGACACCCTTCTAAACAAATCAACACCTCCAGAAATAGCTCTTCCAAAATACCACTAGTTTGATAAAAGGAAAAGTACAATATGATTTCTTGCAGCATTTCTTACATTTTGATTGCTAGTTGCAAAAAGATGTTTCCTTCTTCAAGACACAGCTTTTGGAAAAATAATTATTCCTATACTTGGATTCTAAGCCTAGCCAAGGAAGTTAAAGACTTGTTTTTTCCCCCTAAACAAAAGCACAAGTTACACAAATCTTATGACTCCCAGTAACAACCTCCTGGTAGTTTGCAGAGATTTTTCACTTCTTTGCAATGCTATAATTTCAAACCTCACCTTCCCTCTCAAGGGTGAGGCTGAATTCTTTTAAACTAAGGACTGCACCTGACAGAACCTGAATGGGTCAATCCAGGTTTTAAAATCAGACTTCAGAAAACATTAGTCACAAGTTTTATCTATGAATCTGCATATATAAGGGATTTCTATTAGGGTTATTTCTTCATATCCTATTTATGCTTCTGGAATGCTGCCTACAAATAGATTGGGAAATGTCCCACCCACTTCTGCCTAAACAATCAGGTATCCAACCTTCGAGATAAGTATCCTTATAAAATGGGAACTTGGCACAGAAGAAGTGACACTGCACAAACACTCCCACAGAAAGGACACCATTTACCTATGAAATTAGGTGCAAGAGAAGAAGTGTCAGAGTTGAGAGATACAGGAGAGCCTTTCGAAGGAAACCCCAAGGAAGGAAAGTAACCTGGAAAGACAGAATATACCAGTAAATGAAGCCTGAGAGAAAGCACTGAGAGACAGCCTTTCCAATGCTAAGAACAGTCCGCAGTCCAGAAAATATCTCATACACAAAATTAATGTAATCTACCACCTTGTTCCTTAAGCTATACTCCCTCTCTTCTACCATGCACAACATATTACAAATGCAGTCTCTACATAATACAAGTATTAACATTTTCATAAAGCAAGCCTATGTAAAACAACCTACAGCCTAATGGTTACTGGTATTCAGATGATTGTGTTTGCACTTCCAACTCCATGACCTCATCTGAAGGAAACCAACAGACTGACTAAAGGACTGGGGCAAAATTGTCCTGGTTCTTCCAATATTCTCATAGCAAGAAGCAGCTGCTTTCAGCTAGCACCACAGCACTCCACTTCTGGTCCTCAAAAAGACTATCATCAATGCCATAGCATTCCCATGATTCCACTTAGTTAGAGTCAGGGTATGTCACATAAATCAGTAGCAAAACACTCCCTGACTAAGGATGGTACTGACTCCCAACATTTCTCCACTCAGTCCCCCAGGCAATTTTACTGTTATTTTAAAAGTAAATCCCTCAGACAACTACTTTGAAATTATAGAATAACACTGGCAGTTTTCCCTTTACCCCTCAGTGTTTCCTAAATTTCTGCCTCTGAAATTAATTCTCCCTCCTCTCTATTGTACAGCTACAATGGGTCTTGCCACAAAGACTTGCAGTAAACACAATGTGTTGGAGGTGGTGGTGCAAAGGATAAGTGTCACTATTTTTACTATAACCTGTCTGCTGTCTCTGATAATGTGCTGCTTGTTTGACTCCCTCTTCCACAGGGATTTCATATTCAGCAGCCACTGACAGGTCAGCCTCTGGCTGTTGTGTAAGGCTCTGAATTTTACATTTCTTTCTTCTAAAGATAGGAATCCTAAACAGCAGGTCCAAAATGTACAGAGATTTCCTTAATACAGCCTGCTAAGTCCCGGAATGATGGTTACAAAAAAAAGATGGAAAAAAATCCCCACAAACTGTGGATGGCCTTTGCCTGATAATAACAATTATGTACATGAGATACCACTTGAGTAGTGCAATATAGTTTTGTTGTTCAAATGAAACCACCTTGCTGCCCTCAGTGTCACACCACCTTTCAATCATTACTGGCACAAAATCTGCATTTTTAATCTGCACAAGTTTATATGAATGTTATCAAGGTATCTAGGTATGTCCTTACTGAGCTGTCCCAAATTGAAAAAAAGGCAAACCATAAATAATCTAGAAGAAAAAAGTTAATTCCCTTAAAAAGCAATTCTTTTCAGGCTTGTGAAGTCTGAAAATTCTTGAGGTATCTAATAGAAGATTCTCATCCGTTTCTTTTCACAAATACTCTAATCATTCTTCACATTGTTTACAGATAAAGCCTCTTTTTATAAATAGCTGCACTGATGCAACTTTTCCAAATCTGTGAAAATTTTGTTCTTCTTGAATCCCCTTCTCTCCCCCACTAAAGCAAGTCCAATCACTGGACAGAAAACACAATTTAGTCACTGACTACAGCGAGCAGTCAGACAGAGCGCTCCCAGGTAGCAGCGTTGCTTTCCTCTGCTCAGAGGTGACTGTCATTACTTTCACAGGAATTCAAACCCCTTGTGAAATTAGTTCAAAACTCTCAGATTAAAAGTGCTGTTAGAAGAGATGTATTGAGAGCATGGGAGGAAGAGGATTAAGGAAAGAAAAGGAAGATGGAGCACCTGAATAACCTATTCTTCACCACACCACATTTAACTCTTTTACTACGCTACTCTAATAACTCTAGACAAAAATCCAACAGTGCAATTATTCAGCACCCAAATTTCAGTCCCCCATTTCTGTTAGTTTCAAGACAACTAAAGGCACTTCAATATTTCTATCCTTCTCTTTGAGTCTGCGTCAAAATTTGAGCAGTTGCAAAAGACTGAAGATGTACTTGCAGGGGAATTGTACAGAGACAATTAGCATGACCAGCACAGTCCTAATTACCTTAGAACACCCATCGGAAACCTAAACAAATATTTTGAAATTCGTGTTGTGCTTATTTTAGCAAAACTGAATTCATCCCTGTGATCTGAAAAGGCAGACATACTTGCATTCAAAGCAATAGTATTTTCTCCTCTACATTTCAAATGTTAAAGTCACTATTGATTTCCCAAAGCAATTAACATAATTGAAAACCAAGACTCACAAAGTTCTTTATATTAAAGTCAGACTTTCTTTTGAAAACAGGAAAAAAAAGTCGAATTACTTTTATTGTTTTTAACAGACAAAAATAAAAAGGGACAGGATCCTGCAGAATCAGTGAAATTCTAGAATACATTAGCTTACTCCACATCCACAAATTTTTTATTGAATTTAAAGACATTAAAGAAAATAGTCTGAAATATGCTTTCTACATAGGGTTGTATGTCACTCTTTCAGGATGGAGTGCAGATTTTTCTATATAATAATGTAAGACAGTCTCAATTATAAATCTGTTACAGTCCCTAACTGCTGCCTCTCAACATAACCTCACCAGGAAGACTCTTCTAGTCTGGTGTTTCAGTAACACAGAGACATGGACATAGAGAAAAAAGCAGGGTGTTTCTCAACATGTTAATTTTATGACCTACCAAAAGAGAAAACCCTACTAAACTGGACAAGAAACAGCACAATAACCTCAGAATATTGGATGACATGATTTTTAGCATCATGCAAATTACACAGAGAAAAAAAAGATAATCACTACCAAAAAAACCCCAAAAACTTACAACAGGATGTTGTATACAGCAATAGGACACTGTGTAAGCATACAGCAGAAATTCCACGCACGCCATAATTCACAGGTTATCAATCAGTAAGTATTGATTGAGCAGTACCTTGTGGAGGGACTGGCTGTTGATATCCTGGCATCGGCCCATTATAAGCTCCATACTGCGACTGAGGAGCCCCTGGCAATGACTGTCCTCCGTAGGCAGGCTGCTGGTATCCCTGATATCCAGGCTGAGGTTGCCCGTAAGGAGGCCCCGTGTGAGCTTGCTGGTTTACACTCATTGTATTCACATCCCCAACCTAACCTCACCTGCAAAAAGGGGGGGAAAAATGACTTTAGGCAGATATAAAACCAAACCTGTCAGCTTTCCTAGTGCTTTCAAATAAGTGAGAGATCTTCAAATACTTGGGAAGCTAAAACATTAATGATAACTTACAGCAAGCCAGATAAATACTTTACAAGAGCTATTTAAAACAGTACTTTCAGAAACTATGTTTTCTAGCCAACTTAGTCAGCATTTCATCCTGGTTAGACCTGCGATCATCACCTTAGAAATACCATCATTTGCCATTACATAGCAGATTATTATCAAGCTTTCTGAGATTATCATCAAGCTTCCTGAGAAACCTTTTGAACTACTTCCACCTCACAGAATCAGACCAACAGAAAATAGATTTCATTATATAGATGAGTGATCCCTTAACATAACACTTCAATAACACTGAACAAGTTCAGCTGTCACCTCTGTGTTAGTTTACTCGATCGTGTTTCCTCATTACAAGCAGCAAGCTTCACCATCCACAAAGGCAGCTGCTTGAAGTATTTGACAGACTCTAGAACAGGACCACCATTGGGGGCTATAGCCTTTTTTTTTTTAGCAATAGATGATTTAAACTCCTTCCTATGTAGATACGTTTTAGAAACCAAAGATATTCTAAAAGCAAAATTTTCATCTAGGAAAGGTGCTAAAAATGGAAAATAATTACAGGCAAAGATGGCACTAAAGGGGTTTTACCAAAGTGTAAGACCTGAAACAGTGTCAGAGACAAGAGAGACATTTCTTAGCAAACTTTTGCAAGAATCTTGCTCAACAGAAAGATTCCCAACTCCCCTAACTGTATAAAGAGACTGACTAACTTTATAACAAGAAAAGCAAAACTGTTATTGTAAGACCCCCACACCAAACAGGCAATTTTTACAACAGGAAGCAGGCAGATAACCCACAGTGCCTTTCATTTGTGGAGAATCAAGGAGATTACTTCAGGGGCAGGAGATTCCCTCATGGTGTGTTTCTCTTAGGAATATTTTGCATCACCTGTACTTCTTTGGATGCTCCATGTCACTGTTAGCCTCTTCAGCTGAGATTACCTACACTAAGACTAAAGAAACATGTTTAGGACAATTAAATTATTCACTAAAAACCATTAGTTTTTATAAAAATGCAAAGCAAAAGTAAAATAAATAACTAATGTTGCCCTTACATTTTTCTCCAAACTCTATGATGAACTTTTTGTTAAAGATACAAAGTAAAACTTAACACAGAGGAGACAGGGGTGCAACAGCCACCAGAAGCAAAGCCTGACCAGGAATCTGTAGCTTAACTCAATCAGGTGTAAAAGCCCCAAGCTGGTTTGCCTACACTCTGATTAGCACATGCCAAACAATGCTAAGATTGGTTCTTCACATTACCAAAAATATGATGCTAAAGAATTATTTTAGCAACTGACACCACAGTTGTACAGCAAAGCCACTGGAAGAACTACAGCTCTGCAAGAATCATCCACATGAAGAAATTCCTTCATACATACTACAAAGGGAAAATACATATATCATAATAGAGAGATTTAATTACTTACAAAAGAAAGCTAGCACAAAACATAAAAACTACATTTAACCTCCTACAGCTAGTAAACATGACAAATGTCAATACTAAGATTACTAACAGCTAGTCTGAAATTAGATTCTAAACTTTTATGAAAGGAAATAAATGAAATTTTACGTTGTTATTCTCCAAACTGTATAAAGACAAAGATAGGGCTTTTGTTTAGAAAAAGATCTCTTCTTAAATATTTAAAGGTAATTTGCTCTTGAAAGTTAACATGTAATTTGCAACAGCTTACAAGAGCATGACAATTTTTCATCACCCATAGTGGTTTTAAACATGATTATAACATGTAATCTCTAAAAATTCTGGTTTCCCACACTACCTTTGACTTAGTTCTGCAAAACAGTCTAACCTGACCAGCCATGTGGCCAGGAAGTCTGGACTTTGGGACCTGCTCCCTTCCCAACTTCCCTGAAAGGTTAACCTCTTATTGCCCAGGCAGGCAATCAGTGTGACCATGACTGGAATGACAGACCTACTCTCAGCCACCTCCTGTTCTGTACAAACAGTAAAGCAAGAGTGCCTCCTGCAAAGGAGGGAGTACAGGCAAGGAAGAACACAGGGAGAGAACTCCTCTACCCGCACATCTTGGAACATCTGGGCAGGGCATTCTGACAAGTAAGGAGGACTGTGTTCTCTTCTTCCTGCCCCTGCTTATTGGATTGGATGACAAGCTTGGCTTCTATCACTGCTCCTGCAAACAGGTCTGTCCTCCAGGAAGAGCTGCAGAGTAGCAGTATTCCACAGGATAGCTCCTGAGCTATAACCACTAAGACACTTTTCCCAAGTTAGACCTACAGAAATCCCTGAACAGATTTAATGTTTGAACTAAGAATTACTACAGGGCAGTAGATGAATCTTTCATGCTTTTTCTCCTATTTTTCTAAAGCACAATAGGATAAGAACTCAAACCACTTCTGACTCACTGCTGTGAGTGCATACTCAGTAATCTCACCTGATGATCTTTTACTATTCCCTTTTCAGCCTTCCCTCCCACAGGTGAATATCAGTACCTCCTGCCTGAGCAGGTGGTATCTGTAGCTTGTTGCTCTCTCCTCAATAGCAAAACTGAGAGGTAAGCTGATTTAATGCACATCTTACAGAAAAAGAGTTTTGAGATTATCTCCTACACTTTTGTGGGAAAAGTAGCTACACAAACAAGATGGTTCTAATTCAGTGTCCCAACTGAAAGGTAGATACACCTCAGACCTTTAGCTAGCCCATGTGCCAGCCAGCACAGGTTCACCTCCACCACCGCACAAGCTATTGATTTCTCTACACTGGCAAAGGGTCAAGGAGGGAGACTTAGGAACAAGTCCAGTGCTGAAGCTGTGTACAAGGTTGCTTCATTGTTTTGGTGCCCAACTTGCTCTGAACATAAGGCTTGTGGCACACTTGCTCATCACTGATATGAAATATCATAAGGCAGGACCAAGAGTATTTGGTCCTGCCTTACAGAAATAACACATATACCAGATACAGAGAAATGGAAATAACAGGCCATTTCACTGGATAAAAATGCTGAGGATATTCCTTTGCACATAGCAACACACTGCCAAAACTAAGCCAAACATAATACTGACACACAGCATTGAACACCATATTACTACTCAGCAGTTACAATAAAAAGCTCAAATAAGCAGGATTGATGCTAGAGGAAAAAAAACCTATGACAAATGGTCATTACCATAAACAACAATTTTCCTGAAAAGCAGGAAGCAGTCACTCTATACCATTTTCTATTCCTCTGTATAAAGGCAGCTGACCATGAAGTTTTGGTCAACACAGTTACAAAGCTACAATTACATGAGAAGGCTGCTGTACAAGACAGACAAGCAGCGAAGATCAGTAATGAACTGATGGGAGGAAAATGCACAGGAATAATGTAGGAGGTGCTGAATATCTAAATTTTTACAATAGCTTCAAGATTACTTAGTATCCAAACAAATCGGACCACAGTGAAGCTTTTATGACATGCTTTAAAAAAAACTAGTGATTCATATGAGCTTGTTTCAATGAGCACATCTCCCAAATCACTGAAAACTTCATATTCATCATTTTTTATAGTCTGCATTCACTGTTAACTCCCTTTTGAAAGTGAAAAGCTTGATCTCATCAGTTATTGCTCGCTTTATAAAGGAAAGGCATACAGCAAAATTACTTTCTTTCAGAAAGGTGCTATTGACTCTTTTACTGGTCCCAGAGAAAGAAAAATCCTGTTTGTTTCAACTTCTGAGGAGACCGATACTTTTAAAAAATCCCCAAACCAACAACAACAAAAAAATACACAACCCAAGTCAACCACATGGCCACAAAGGAAATATTTAATTTAACACAAAAATCAAAACTATTTCCAAAAGATGGGATAGAAGGAGAGCATCAGTAATTCACAGTATTGCCTACACTACTTTTAATATTTCTGTTCTGCAACTTTCTGGAAGCAGCAAGGTTTTGCTATTCTTACAAAGACCTGGACTCTGGAACTAACAACACTCTTCAAAAAGGGAAATGTCCTTGCTTTTGTTTCACTAACAGCTTGACTAGGTCTTCTACGAGCACTCATAGAACACTTGGTTCTTTTCAGATATAAAAAATTACTGGGTGCTTTTTTTTTTCTTCTTTCTTTTGTAGAAAATCTCAGAAAAGAAACTCATGTCCCAGAAGTCAGAAACTGCCAACTAATCTCTAAGCTCGCAGGCCACTGTAACAAATGCCTCCTACACATTTGTCCGAATCAACCCAAAAGGCAATACTGGAATCCACTCCAATCTGGCTGTAATATGTGGCACTCTCCCTTCCTTTGCAGATTCTCAGCTTGTTACACCACAGGTAACATCTTTTTCATCTATGCATTTTTGAGTTACTGCCAGAAACGTTTGTTTTGTTTTAACAGTTCACAAAAAGTATAAGACACACTTTTCAAAGGTGTGATGACTTTCAAAGGTATGATCACTTCCATATTACTCTAAAGAAGGCCACATTAAACCCAGTTTTGTAAGGCTGATTCATCATCCTGGGCAAGGTACAATACAGTACACAAGTTACAAGAGTGAAAGTGATAAAACTGAATACAAAAAAACCCAGCTTAGTCTTGACCTAACCTTAAAACTACCAATACTTCCAACCCCTGCCATCACCACCAGCTTTCTACTTCAAAAACACTTTATACTTCTTTGACTCAAGTCTCCTGGTGGGACTGATTCACATCTCTATCACTGTAATAAAGCTCTAGGAAAAGATTTGAAAAACACTCTGCTATGAGCATGGCTTCTGAAGAGCAATCGACAAAACCACAGCAAAGGATCTGTTTCCTAGCTACCTTCACACACATGTGGACATATGTTACAACAAGTGAAGTAATCTGAATAATTTCTCTGAGTCTTGTACAAGCAGAATGGATTAGAAAAAGTTACATGAGCAGTTTCAAATTTAGGGAAGAAGCCAGAAGGAAGAAAGAGAATCTATAGAATAAGACCAAAAACCAAGTTTTCTTCACATACATTGTAACACTGGCCATCTCTGTGCTCTGACTTCCTCTACACAAATACAAATTACAATTTCTATCACTTGCAAGAAACAAAAAAGGTCACCATTAGCTTTTCCTAATATCTACTGCCAGTTTATACTGCCTTTTCGTGCTTTCTATGTTAACAATGAATCTTGCTGAAAATATAAAACAAGCTCTATCTTCACAATTTATCCCCAACACAGCTATTCAAATCTAAAGAACAAGAAACATCCACTTCTCTTCTGCAGAGACCTTGCTGATTACTGTTGGTGACTCTGTACCTTGCCCTTCTTTAGCCAACCATCAATTCTTCCTTTGATTTTTGACCCTCCTTCTGATAATAAGTGTTACAGGAAGATAACATAGTCCTACCACAGCAGGAAAAAACATTCAAAGAAGTACAAGCACCAAACCACTCATCAAAGAAAAAATCTTTTAAATAGCTGTTCACGACTATAAATCAGCTTTCAGCCATGAAATTAAAACCTGGATTGAGTGTCACAGCATATTAAGAAGCAATTATATATTCTCTGTATTAATGTCCTCTTCATACTCTGTCTACAACAATAAAAGAATCCTGAATGGTACAGCTTCAAGCCAAAAAGGGTAGTTCCATTAGCAAGAACCTGTTCCATGAAAATGGATAGAAAAATTTATGTTTTCACAGAGTGTATATATGTGAATGAAAGTAAGTCTCCTTTAAAGAGGAAAGCTTGGAAGTTTTTAGCTGCATATATTTCTATCTGTCCCATAACTGGAACACCTACTCTAGGAGAATAGGTGGGAAAGAAAAAACAATGTTAAAGCCATACTTCCCTAAATTTACTCATGAAAACTCCGCATTAATAAAGAACAAAGACTTTAGTACAAAATCAATAGTCATCTCACATTTTTACTCTGGTTTTACACTGTTTGTAAAAAACAACAAAAAAAGAATTTGCATGTTTTGCCTCAGATAGTGATTTCTGTCCAACATTCCTCACAACATTTGGTAAAGTCGTCTACATAATAATCCTGTAACAGAAATGGATCCAGAAATATTTTTAAGGAATTATCACATTAATAGCTATCAACTGAGTACCAAACTGGAAAAAAAAATAAATCTGTATTTTCAATGACAGTACAAATATTAATTCCTGTGGAAAACTTCTGACATAGGTGTAAGCTATTCTTTTACATCCCAGCAACTACTTCTATTAGCCAGTAAGTTTAAAAAAAACTTCAACTACGGTCCAGTTTGGATGGTTTTGCAATACCTCTCAGAGATCAGTACATTCAAAAAAAAAACCAAAAAACAAAACACCCAACACACTAAAGGAAACTATGCTTCACCGTACCCCACCAAAAGCATTTCTCAGAAAGAGTGAAAGCAAATTCCAACAACAGAAAACATGTTTAAAGCACCATCTACATGGAAAGCAAGAGTCCCATCTTGCATAACCACCCTTTCAAGACTACACTTGTATTTCGATCATGCCATCTCCTTTACTTTCCTTCTTCCTTTTTTTCACAGCCACACAACCACTAAGTTTTACTACCAAATCCAACCAATCTCAGTCGCCGGATCTCCGCTAGGAATGACCATCCTTTGCAAAACTGGAATGAATGAAAGCTTGAACAGCACAGCACAAACGCCAGGGGAAGGATCCGCGGATTACAGGAGATTAGAGAGGTTGCAGAGGAGGGTATCTGACTCGCGGCGCACCCCGACCAAAAAGAAGCACTCGGTTCTCTGTGCCGGACCGACGGCCCGACTCGCAGCCGCCGGGTGTCGCCGCACCACACCGGGACACCGACGGGTCTCTCGGGGCAGCCCAGGCACGGGAAGTGCAGGCCCCGCCGACAGCCAGGCCGGCCCCGCAGGCCGCCGGCACCGGCCGGGCCGCGGGCGATACGGACGCTCCCGCCCGGGCGCACCCGGGGAGCCCCGGTGCTCTGCAGAGCCTCCCGTGGCGTGCAGCACGGTGGGCCCGACGCGCTACCCGACCGGGCGCCACCGGGCCTCGGCGGAGGAGGAAGCAGCAGCGGCGGCACCGCCTCGGCTCCGGGCCGCGGCCGGGCCGCCGGGCGCGGTGCCGGGCTCAATGCCGCCCACCCCCTCGCCCGCCCGCAGCGGGCACCGCACGGCCCCGCCGGTGGGCCCGGCCACCCGGAGCCCCCTCAGGCCTCACTCACCACCGCTGCCGCCACTGCCGGGCCCACTTCCGGCTCCCGCCCCGCCGCTCCCCGCCTGCCGCTCCCCGCCTGCCGCTGCCACGTCCGCGCTCCGCCCGCCGGCGCCCGGATGCGGCGCAGGCGCTGGGAAGCCCCGGCCCCTGACGTCCTGGCTGGGGCGGGCGGCGGCTGCGAGGGAGGGCCGCGGGGCTGCGACTCGCGCGGCCCAAGCCAGCGCTGTCCGCACGGGCGGCTGAGACGTAAGGAGGGCTCGGCCGAACGCTGCTGAGCCGCGGCCACCACTGACCATGGTGCCCTTGGCCGCCTGTCCCACCAGCGGCCTGCGAAAGACAGCGACAGGGGAGAACCAGGGCCGGTTTTGCACCAGGGTGCAGGGAGTTGTTCACTCTCTACTAACAGCAGCAGAGTGATCGTCCCTCCGTGCTCGGCACTGCTGAGGCCACACCTCAAGTACTGCCTTCAGCAGACCCTCTGGCCCACTCACTTCAGGAGGGGCTCTGAGGTGCTGGAGTGTGTCCAGAGCAGGGTAGCAAGGCTCGTGAAAGGTCTAGAAAACTTGTCTTAGAGGAATGGGTGGGGGACCTGGCATTGTTTAGTCTTGAGAAGAGGATGCTTGTGGGGGATCTCATCGCCCTCTACAACTGCTTGAAAGGAGATTGATGTGAAGTGGGGACTGGTCTCTTCTGCAGCTACAGAGAGGACAAAAAGACATGGTTTAAAGCTGAGACAGAGGAGAGTCAGATTGGATATTAGAAACATTTTCACTGTTAGGGTGGTCAGGCATTGGAACAGGTTGCCCAGGAATTTGGTGGAGTCACCACCCCAGGGGTGTTTAAGAAGCATCAGGATCTGGTGCTGTGTGATGTGATTTAGTGGTTTTGGGGTTACAGTGGTAGTGCTGGGTGGATGGTTGGACTTGATCTCAAAGGTCTCTTCCAACCTTGCTGATTCTGTGATTGCATTGGTTTGTGCCCACCAACAGTATGCAATGGCACCGAATGAGTGATGCTATAGTAGTGGCAAGGAAGTAGTCAGCCAAGCAATGGGACCACAGCAAGAGTACATCCTCTGGGTCTTAGTCACTGAGAGCTAAGCACATGCAGAATAAGGAAGAGGTAAGGGTAAGCTTGTCCTCAGAACCTTAACAGAAAATTATGGTTTATGCCTTGTAGGAAAGGGGGAACATAGACTTTAACTCTTGTATAACTCCCTGGCTTTGTACAGCTAGGAGGTCGTGTCTGCCATGATCCTGAAGAAAAACCACTGAAAGACTCTGCTCCACTCTAGTGAGACCCCACCCAGAGACCTGCGTCCAGCTCTGAGGTTCTCAGCACAGCAAAGACATAAACCCATTGGAGCAGGTCCAGAGGGAGGCTAGGAAAATGATCAGAGGGATGAAGGCTTCTCTTACTAAGAAAGGCTGAGAGAGTTGAGGTTGTTCAGCCTGAAAGAAGATTTTGAGGAGACCTTATTGTGGTCTTTCAGTACTTAAAGGAAGCTTTTAAGAAAGCTGGAGACAGACTTTTTAGTAGGGCTTATAGTTACAAGACAAGGACTAATGGTTTTAAATGAAAAGAGGGTAGATTTAGACTAGATATAAGGAAAAAAATTTCTGCTACCAGGCTGGTGAAGCCCTGTAACAGGCTGCCCAGAGTGGTGGCAGTTGCCCGATCCCTGGAAACACTCAAGGTCATGTTGGACAGGGCTCTGAGCAATCTGATAGAGTTGAAAATGTCCCTGCTCATTGCAGGTAGATTGGGCTAGATGATCCTTAAGTGTTCCTTCCAACCCAAACTATTCTATGATTCTGTGATTCTATGATCGGGTTGGGCTCTCTTGGCCATTGAGTCTATGTAAGCAGTGCTCTGCAGAGAACTGTGTGAATCCTGTGTGTGTAGCTAATCCCAGCTATTCTGGTCCCAGTGTCTAGTATTACCAGTGGATGTAGGGGATGTCAGGGAGCAGCACGCTGCAGGGGGAGCGCGGTACATCTACAGTCTGCCTGTGGCTTTCAGGGCACACACATAGTGCTGCTGAGTAATAACACTAGTTGCTTGGAGAAAATAGAAGTGGAGAGCACATTAATTGCAAGCTGGTTTTGTTCAATTCACAGAGTCAGGTGCTGTCACCTGACTTGTACAAGTTTGTGCTTGTGATATATCTGTGCCTGAAACTCAAACGAATGGATCCTGAGTACTGAGTGACTCTAAGATTTGTATTTAGAATGCAAAGTGGAAATAAAATTTTTACTGAAATGCTTGCAGATTTAAGAGTGTCAGACAAAGCTCTGGAGAGACAGGAGGTGTGCTATTTTCAGCCACGTTCCGGTGAGAGATCCATCATGTATGCGGGGGGGCACAGAGGGTGAGATTGACATGACACGTGTGTAGGACAACTCTGGCCCCTTACCAAGGGCAGAATCAAATGTCTAATCATAGGCAGAGCAGCAGCTGAGAGTCCAGAAGAGCAGTGAAGGCTGGGCTTGACAGTCTCAATTCTTGTGTGTGTGTGTGTGAACTTCAAGGAGAAAGTGAGCAGAGGGCCTTGGGGGGATTGGAGAGTGGTGGTGTGAATTGTGAATATGGGAATAGAAGATTCTGCCTGTTAAGAACTGGAGTCTGTACTGAAGTTGTGAAGACAAAATATCTAAAGCGGAGAAATCATGGGAGCTGAAGAAGAAATGCTCATCACTCTGTCTGGAGGTGCCCCCTGGGGCTTCCGCCTGCAAGGGGGTTCAGAGCAGAAAAGACCCCTTCAAGTGTCAAAGGTAGGACCTTGAGGTGCGAACTCTGAGAGCAAAGTTGTTCTGCTGAAATAGATATCTCTACTGAGTTGGGCATCTTTCACTACTGTTAAGGAATACCGAAACTCCTTACTGTGGCAGCAGATCTTAAAAGGAAAAATTGGGTGGTGTCCTCAAGCAGGGTGTGAGGTGGGCTGTGGGTCCTGGAATAGATGCTATTGAGGTAGAGACAAGTGTCAGGTGAAGATCTGCTTCAGTGCAGGTCTGTATAGCTCAGACGCTTTGTAGGCTGTAAAACTCTCCTGAGTTGTCAGCAGAGCTATAACTGTAGTGACAGTGTAGGGAAAAGGGTTCAAATATGGGAACTTCAATACTCATGTAAGACATCCAACTAAAGAAAAAATAAATTGAAGCAGTTAAAGCTATATTTTTAATTCAACTGTCCCTAACACTTCATTACTATATTCCAGCTTTCAAAATAGGTGTACATTTCTTAGCGCCTCTTCTGTTGATGAGTTTTTCCACACTGTCTGAAGTAAATATTTGTGATGCTCTAAGCAGCAAATACTGGTTCAATTTCAAGAATTAAAGAAAAACAATTGTTTGAATGGGAGATTAAAAAATGGAATAAACATGAACTGTGTGTTGCACTACTTTTGATAAACAGCTGTTACTGTTGTCTTTTCAGAAAGACTACTGAATAGATTGAAAACTAGGGGGAAAAAAAAGGTCCTCTTTATTAAGCTCAAGACAGCTGCATTAGCCTTGACACAATGATATCTTGGGATATCTCACTGGAAAGCACCCAGAAACAGAAATGAAAAATGCTCTGCCCAGCTCCTTCTGTTTCCTTAAGCAGACCATGCCTCTGACAGAATTTTGAAATTAGATGTTCTGTGTCACTTGGCTCACCCCAGATCACGTAGTGTTTGTCTGTAACTTCTGCCAAATTGTTTGGAATCCCATAGCTTGGCCTTGAAGTGAATGTTTCTTATGTAGAGAAAGATGATTTTTCTCCAGAAAAACAACTTCTGCACAAACTCATAAAGTTTCAGGTTAAAAAGAAAGAATCAATATCCTTTAAACAGGTGTCTGGCATCAGTGTTCTTAGGAAAATGGAATTTTCAGGGGCTACATTAATTCTGCATGGTCTAAGATTATTTTGACTCTTGTTTTTCCCTCAATAGATAAGAAACTGGTACTGAAGAGGGAGGAGATTGTGAGTGTCTATAAAGATTACTCAGGATTGAACAGGAGCAAGAACTAGTCATTACCCAGGCTAAGTTGCACCTTAAGGTGAATGGAATATTGCTCAAGGATTAGTAGCACTTGCAGGAAGGTATTAACTAGAAGCAGCTTTTACCCAGAATTGGGTGCTGTACTTTAAGTCTAGCAATACAAATATATATAATTTTACAATACGTGGATATTGCATTAAAAATAATTATGAAAAATGTAATTGATACAAATCCATTTGAGGCTCAAAGTATACATCAGTCTTTAGGCAGGATTTTCATTTTATAATTATCTTTTTTGTCTGTTATTGCCCAGAATTTAATAGTGTCCAGTGACCCCACATACTATCTTAAAAGCAACACCAATTAAATAGTCTCCAAAGAATGGATGGTCCTTACCAGGTACTCAGGAAGATCATATCTTAATGTAACCTGCTTAGAAGAGAATAAACTGCCAGGTGTCATGTGATAGAAAGTACAGCCATGAATAGCTGATAGGTGCCAGGAGATAACTGAGTGGACACTGTTTGCGTCTCAGAGATTCCAGTGCCGTCATTTTAGACAATTTCAACTTCTAGGCTAGAAAGTCATAGTAACACTAAGGAAAGATGCTTACCTTTGAATGAGTCAAATGATGAATAAGTGATAAAAAGTGATTTTGAGAAAATAATCAAGTATAACAAATACATTCTATATAAATGATACATGTTGTACTTTGGTAGAGATGCTGGATTTGCTGAGCCAGACTAGGTTAAGAGTCACCTCTTGTCCTGCTTTCTGCTTCCTTTGTGTTTCCTGCAAGCATTTCAGAGGAAGTTGTAAGTTTCACAATGCATCTAATTTTTGTGTAATGCAATGTGGAGGGAAATCCTTCCCCCTAAGGTAGTTGTCAGCATGCCCTGGGAAGTATCTAAGAATTGGAAGTCCTAGTGGTTTACTCTATAGATAAACAGAAAATTGTTTCTGAACAAGTTGTACCTTACCTGTCTAAGTCTTATGTGATTTCCTAATGAAGATTTAATAATACCAAGCAACCAGGCATTCCAAAGACTAAAGGTTGCACTAAGTGGGATTTCCTGCTTGAGTCGCTCTTGTTGTATCACAAAGGCCTTCACAATTCCTCATCTCACATGACCTGTGTACACAGTTCATAGTCTTCTTTCCTTTATGCTTTCTAAAGTTTACATCACCATCATCTTTTTATTGTTTCTCTTTATGGATTTTAGGATAAAATTAATCACTGGTTGCTGTTCTTAGTATCTTTTTTTTTTTTGTTTTCCTGAAAATTCTTTGGGTGTGCTGCATGGTTCCTTTCTCCTTTCTCCTTTTTCCTTTCCTTTTTCCTTTCCTTTTTCCTTTCCTTTTTCCTTTCCTTTTTCCTTTCCTTTTTCCTTTCCTTTTTCCTTTCCTTTTTCCTTTCCTTTTTCCTTTCCTCTCCTTTCCTCTCCTTTCCTCTCCTTTCCTTTCTTCTTTTTTTTTCCTTTCTGCCTCTAATTGGTTGTTCTCTCAAAAGGTGTTCACAAGGATGGCTTTAATTATTGGCTTTTTTCAAATTGCAATTAACTTGAAATGTACGGTGAATATATGCATTTGAAACTGTTTTCTAGTGCAAAGTAGTCAACTGGGTAACAAAATAAAGTACATGAACATGGTGGAAGTGGGGTGTGAACCCATTTTTCTACAGACTAAAGTGATGCATAGCTGTAGTTTCAACTGTTTTTCCAAGCAAAGGGATCAATTCTAAACCTCAGTCCAGCTGCCAGAAAGGGGTAGAAAAGCAGCTCTATCTTCACATGCTGGATGCAGCTCCCACAGAGCTTCAGTCCCATTCAATAACTCCCTGTGGCTTATAGGCTCAGGGACACACCTGGAGAAAGATGCTGGAGTTACATCTTTGTGGACAGTCTCTTGGGTTGGATATAACTGGGCATGAGCCTGCAGTGTGCCCTGACAGCCCAGAAGGCCAACAGCATCCTGAGCTGTATCCAAAGGGGAGTGGCCAGCAGGTGGAGGGAGGAGATTCTGCCCCTCTGCCCGCTTGAAGCACTGCAGAAACCTATGGAGTCTTCAGTGCAGGAAAGATCTTTGACCAAAAACAGTCTTTAGGAAAGAAAGAGAACAAACATAAACACAAGAAGCAAAAAGGATCCATAGATGGCAAGATTTTTATTTTAGGAAGGCTGAGGGAAAGTACATGGTTCTTACATGTAGCTGTAACTGATGAGAAACCCATTCTGTAAAGAGAGTAAGAGAGAAGAATACTATCAGGTTCCTGGAGGATTTCTTTGCACTAAGGATATGTGCATCAAATCTTTCAAAACAAAACAAAATATAAAATAGCTAATCTGAGAAAAGTTGTAAGCACTAATGCTATTAATCAACCAAAGTAGAAACCTAACATGAAATTATATTATGGAAATAATTTTTATGAAGATGAACAGTTTTAGGATAGCGCAAGTGCATGCAAACCTGCCTTTAGGGATCCTGCTACAAAACAAGATTTATTCAATGAGAGGCAAACTTGGTTACTGTCTATAAAAAGCAAGGAAGGCACTTCTACCTCCAGCACAAGTACTAGTAATACTGACAAAATAGAGGAAACTGAGTCTTTACAGCTGGTACTGATAGCAGAGGCAAAGGACTTGGCCATATTAGTGCATCACCAAAAATAAGCCATCAAAATTATGAATCTCTGAAAAAAAAAAAGGCAAACATAAACAAATGAGCCTCAGGTAGACATGTCTAACAGAGATAGGAAGCTGTTGATATTACTGTCTAATGCACAAGGGGGAATTCACTGGAAATACCATACTGACAGAATCAGCTCCCTCAAGGAAAATAAATGTAAGGTAGAGCAGCCATAGAAAAGGAGGGGAGAAGGGAAGGCTTCTTTCACCTAGCAAAATATTGAAAGAGGTGACTGCAATCTACAAGTAGATGTTGAGCAAATACCAGCCACCTTATTCAAATATAGGTGACAGGATTGACAGCACAGAACAATTTACCAGGAAGATTCAGCAATGACTTTCCAATCAAGAAAAAGAATTGAAAATCTTTTCAGTCAGTTTATGACCTGGAGTAAACAATATGGCCTCTGAAAACTACAGAGGATTGGCCCGGGTAGCTCAAGAGACTCCTTTCAGCTGGCTGTTCTTACAAATACTCTGTAGCAATGTTAGGGGAATTGTTAGGGGAAGCAGTAACACAAGGTTGTATTGGTTCTAAAGCCAAATTTATTTTTTTTTGTTTAAGAGCAGTTCATCACAACCTCCTTTTTAGCTCTCAAATTCCCTCTTTTTCCTTTGTGGTTCTCTGCTGATAATTCACTGTTTCTACCGTCTCCCCTGCAAGAAATCCTTGCTGCCTGTTTGCCATGTCCCTGCTCCCTGTGACACACAGCCTGGCTGCTGTGTGTCACTCTCCTATGCTCATGTGACATTATTCCTGCTGGACATGCCAGCTCTAACCCAAATAGGCCCGATGGCTTCCAGATTTGCGAGCACCTTCTCTTCCTCTCCCCTTTGCAGTGGGCAGCCTGTTCTTTATCTGTTTTTGCAAATGTTTACTGTCACACCTAAAGAAGCACTGCTAGTCTGTAGCAGTCACTAATGCTGGTTTTGGAGTGCCTCAAGCTGCTTTGGGAGTACTCCTGGACATACTTTATGGCCTGTTGGCACTTAGGCAGGTGCTATGTTTGGCTGCTAGGGAGGGAGGGCATGCTGCATGCTGTGGCACCAGTGGAACTTTCCGAGGTTCTGGAAGAATCTCTTGATGAGAAGTTACAGTGACACCATGCTCCATCTATACCTGATGCATTAAATGTACCTGGGACCATTCTCTGGCACTTATGCCAGCTGCTACAGAGTATAATGAAGCCCAGCAATTAGCATTTTATATTCTTCCAAACAAAATGGCCACAGGCAGTGGCTCTGGAAATGGTCTGTTCTGGTTCCCAAACTGTGCCTGGGAATTGTTCTGGACAGCAATAGCCAATCTCAGCCAAAGATGCGCCAAGGATAATTTCAACATTTTACCGCAGTAGTTGCAGTCCAGAGGTCAGCTTCATTCGCTGATATTATTCAGCCTGCTACTGGCTAGAACTACAGAATACATCTGTGGAGGCTGAGCCTGGCTTCTGATGTAAATTCATACCTACAAGATGACTACAAGGATGTTGCAAGGCACAGGAAGCTCTCTGTACCTAAGTGCCCTAGATCCTTCAGGTGAATGGGGTACCTCTTTAATCCATACTTGTGGCTGATCCTGTCCTTGCTGCCACAGAACAATGGTGCTTATCCTCCTCAGAGTATTGCTGAGAGGCTGCTTTTGGGTTTGTGAGTGCTGTCTTTTGGTGCAGTAACCTACTCTTGCAATATTATGAATGCCGTGTTTAATAATTTTTTGCATACCAAAATGACCCTCATTCTATTGAAATAATAGTAGGTATGCCTTCTAATTTGCCCTCTCTCAGCCTAAATACTGTGGAGGGCATGATATACTTAAGACTGTTGCTGTTCAACACTTAGTAGCAGCTGAAAAGAGCCTTCTGTTTTGAGAAGGGCTTTTATTCAGGGCTTGCAAATGCTCACAGGCCCCTTAGAACACAGTATCAGCATGCAGTGCTAAGGGTGGGAACACCTTGTTCTGGAGTATTGTCATCTTATTGTAAATCTTCTATGCTTTCTCAGTGATTGCTCATGGGCAGCTCCTTGCAGCACTGACTGCTTCTTCACAGCACAGCCAACACACTCCAGTGCTCTCTTCAACTAGCTAACCCACTCTTTTATAGCACTCATCCTTATTGGACACAGCTGTGGCCTGTTAAGGGCAGGCTTGTTCCTAATCTTTGGTAATTAGTACAGCTGCAACTCCTCAGGGGTGAGATTGCCTTCTGCTCTATCTCTATTCTTTTACATTCTATCCCCCCACACTGGACTGAGGACTGAAGCCATGTCTCTGGATAACTCTGCCCTGTGTTCAAGCATCTTTCCCTCCTTCTGTCCCAGTTCAGTGTCTGGACCTGTAAAAAGACATTTTGGTTGCTAGATTTGCTTATGAGCTCCAATTCCATTAGGTTTAGATTCTAAAATCTTTCATGGCACACGAGCCAGGCTAAGCATCTAGAAAAAGGACTTACATGGGTCATGTATAAGCATGTTTTTTCTGAACATTTAGTTGCTTTTCTCACAGCTCCTAAATGTAGGACTGGGTACAAATATTTGACAAATATATCTGTTCCTTCTGAATCCTTGCTTCATATAAAAAACACTTGAGACCCTGCCACTTACTCTGTTGAGGGTAAAATGCTTATCAAGTATATATTCTAGTACATGTGGCATTATTCTTTGTCATTGATATTACTTTTCAATCACTTTTCAGCTAATTTACCATCAAGTAACAAATAGCTATGGATATTGTGCCTCTTTTTATCTACCTGGGGCCACCTCTGCCTAGAAACTTGCTCCCCACAATGACACTTGCGCTAATTTTTTTGCTTAGGAAAAGAAAGTGGATTGTTTGAGGTTGTTTTTCTCTTCCCTCTCTTGTATAACCACAACAAAAAACTCATTTTAAGGCACTTCATTTCAGTAAGGGAAAGCCAACAGAGAGAGAAAACCAACCATTCCTGATTGTTTGTGTTTGTTTTATATCAGTTTGTATTCCCTGGTACAAGTCAGAATTAAATCTAGTACATCTAAGAACTTATTCTTTCATTCCTCCACCAGTACATTCTAGGCAGTAAAACATTTTACAGTAGTCTGACATGTACTTAACCAACTGAGCAGCACTAGCATCCTCTTCCACTACCAGCTCTCATTGTTAAACCCCTTGCCCAGAAGCCACCCAAGTCTGTCCTACCACTTACATACATCTTTTCACCACTCCCCCTTGCTGTGTCCGTCCCACAAAGTATGTGTTCTCTTCCCTCTTTCTTTATATAAAGACTCCCTAATTAAGCTTCACCATGAACGACCTGTGAAGTAGCTCTGCAGGGACACTGGACCTGCTTTACCAGGAGGCAAGTCTTCCAGGGTCATCTCTTAAGAAGGAACATGATGTTTTGTCAGGAAATTACTGGAACTAACTTCCCGTGTAGTTGTAGTGCAATTATGTAGTGTAATTATGGATATTCTCCTGTAAAATAGCTTCCAATAAAAACATGGCATTGACATGAGGATGTGATGTTATTTGCTACTTAATAGATAAGGCATAGAGAAAGTATCTCACTGGATCTCTGTGTTCAGGTAGGCAACTGAGATAAAGAAAGACTGTTGCAAAATGTCCTGTTTCCAGGCTCCTGCCTTTTATGGCTTACAGTCTGAATGTCTTCTCTAATGTCACACAAAAAATCATCCAGTTCTTCTGAATCCCACTCTAGCCATCTACCCTACCCAGTCTAGCCATCTCCTCACTCTAGCCACCGGAGTATCCTTCCTTACAGAAAGAGTAAACCCTGGCCTTGGACAAAAATCAAACTGGCCCAATAAGCAAAAGTATATGAATACACATCTTCAGAAAGAAGGAAAGATGGAGGGTGTTTGTTTCTGCTTTTGCATCTAGCAACTGCTCTGTTTGTGGTTTGAGCAGGAATTTCTAGGAGGAGCAGGCTCACATGCTGGTTGACTCTTGCTTAAGTCATTCCATTTTGATAATGCTTTATACCACAAAAAGTAATTTGTTATCTCTCCATGAGAGCCCTGTGACAGGACTGCATATCACAGAAGGCTGGGAATGAAATTTAAACACTGCCAGGTTGTATGGAGTATTGGATGCCATGTCATATTGTAGCTTCTGGGGGAAGGGGATGTCTTCTGGGGGAAGGGGATGGCTTATTGAGATGCAATCAGAGAGTGGAAGGGCATTGGGTGGCAAGGTGAATTGTATTCAGTATTAAACTGACTTGGACTGAAGCTACTAGGTTTCTGCTGGAAAGATTGTAGGAGATTAAGTGAGGACTGATAATAAAATTTATCTTCCTACCTTATAGGCTGAGCTCTCCCAGTGAGAGGAAGTGGGAGGTGGCTTGGGAAGGCAAGGGGAGAGATGGATGACATGAGCCTACACTGCAAACCACTTCTATTTACCCACAGCCTACTTCGTTAAAAAGAAGCAGTACTGGCCAGCAGGGAGAGTGGTTGCAAAGTTTCAAGACAGGTTCCCCGGGCTGTACTGAGGCAAGATGCGAAGCCACTGAGTTACTATCAGGATTACTCTATTCTTAGCATCCCAGCATGTGTTCAGCCCCCACATACCACTATCTAAATATAGTCCCTACTGAAGGACAGATGCTGCCAAGTTGCATCTGACCCTCTCCTCTCTTGCATTCTGTTCCTGAAAGCTAGGCTGAATTCCCCAAGACACGTCAACAATCCGCATGTCCTTTTGTCTGCCTAGGGCTGTACGAGGAAACCTGTACTGTACTTTAAATCCTGATCTCAACCCTGGCCTTCCTGGCCTCTCCTAGCACTGACCTTCCTTTCAACAATTCTTATTCCTTTCCTCCTTAATTGTTACCTTACTCTTTTTTTTTTTTTTTTCCTGTCTCAGCTGCCTCTGTCCTTTCCTTTCTGTCTGATTGAACATGATCAATGGGAGAAAGCAGGCACAGTAATAAAAGAAAACGTGTTTGTATGTGCATGTACATAGGTACTGCAGACACCCAAACCTCTCTGACAAGAGCTCTTTTATCACTACAGATCTCCTGCTGAGAGGGCAGGGAGATGAACAATTTTCTGAGTAAATGTGTTCCAGTTTTTCACACTGAGTTGAATTTCCAGTGGCATAAATCTAAACAGGACATATCTTGACGTGAGTATGCCATGGAAGAGTGTGTCTACTGAGGCATGGAGTGGAAAGTCTAACAGTCAGTTACAAGAGTGTCACAGAATTTGTGGGGCTCCTCACACAAAAGGAGAGGTCAATCCTCACTGGTATGTGCTAGAAAGTTGGACAGTGCAATCCCCCAGGGCCAGGTCTGGGGCCAACCCTTACCACTTGTTAGAGTCTGTTAGTGCTGCTTCTCATTTGCACAAGAAAGCTCTTCAGATATGTATTACAGAAAGCAGAGAGGTTTTCTCTTTGAAACATCAGTTTTTCCAACTTTTCCCACCTCTTCAGATCAGCTCTTGGGTGACACCTTCCAAGCTTTCTGCAGCTTAAGCAGAAGCTCCCTGTTAGTGACACTTCATGTAACTCACTGGCTGCCCAGGAGAGGGCATCTTTTGGACATGGGGAGCAAGTGGCTGATCCTGAGGGCAGCCTGACCTTCAGGATGGGCAGGGAGCCTGGCTTTTGGACTGGGCAGCCACCCTGGCCTGGGTGCTGCTCTCGCTGTACTCTAGATGAGCAGGTTATGGGTTGTCATTAAAGTCTTTACGGCACAGAACTGGCAGTCATATAAAAACTGGCAGGCTTGTGTTGGTCTCTGTCCAGAGGCTCTGCAGCCTCCAGTACACTGCACCCTGCTGTCATGACTGTGGATTAAGTCCTGTCTTGTCCTTCTTTCTCTGCACAATCCTCTTCTGTGTTTAACCCCTTTGCCTTCCACCCTGGCAAATGCAGTGGGGTAGGGGTTTGGTGTAAAAATGAAGTGGTAGATAGTTTATTTCCCTCTGATCCCAGGAAGCAAATACATAAACTTCCAAGGAGCGTTTATAAATCTGTGGAAGACTGAGCCAGACACATGCTCCTTTCAGACTCCATAGGTCTCTTCCTGCACTGGAAGAGACCTGGTCCTGTTTTCCCAGAAAGGAATGGAGACATGGAAAAGTCCCTCCTGGATTGCAGAGCACTGAAATACCAATAGTTGCTTTAGTGCATATACTTTCTGTCAGTCCAGTAAGATTTGAGCACAGACCAAGCCAGACCCAGCATCTTCATTAACCATGAGAAAAATGCATTGCCTTCTCATGATTATCAGCCCACGTGGTCTGCTTGAGTCCCATCAGTCTTCTCGGGTATAAAGGTACCTGAAACTGCATCAGGCAGTGTTGGGAGCACAGCCTGATCCTTCCTGGGAACCCCAAACATTTGCCTTCAAAGACTGGGGGACAAGAGAATTCCATCTGGAAGTCACTGTTCTGGCTGGTCACCAGCCTACATCCTTGGTTCCAGTGAGCAGGTAGGAATACCATGGGATGTGAGGAATGCTCTGAGCATCTGCTGACAGCCTTTAACCCCCAATCTGCTCGCTTTACAACTGGGAGGGATACTCAGCAAGTATGTTCCCATCCAGTGCTAAGCACCAAGTACTTGGCTGTGGAGCAGCAGTTGGCTTTTTGGGGAATACTGGAAACCTCTCCTTTTAACCTCTTTTCAACTTCCTAACTCTTTTAAGTAGCTGCTGTGTCAGTAGGCAGCACTGGAAAATGTGTCTTCTTTACCTTCTCCGTTAACAGCTGCATCTGGATGAAGTATCAGGAAGCAGCATTTATACTGTAACAGTGGTTCTTCAGCAGTAGCTCATTACAGACGTACACATGCTCATTCCAGGCGTATATTAACAAGGAGGGAGATAAAGAACTAAAATGACAGAGGCTGATGGATGTGGCAGCTGGGATGAGCCAGTCCCTATTTTAAGCATGCAGGCAGGATTTGGGGTCAAGTTGGAAAGGCTACAGAGTGATAAAGTACCAGCGAACACAAAAACAACTTGAAGCATAGCCCTCCTGTTTCCATCTTCTTCCCCAGCACTTCTCAGTCCTGCTGACAGGCTGACCTGGGAGGAGTGTTGCTCTTGTCTGCTCAACACAGGCCAGCAGGGTCAAGCCCAAGGCGCTCACACACCCCACAGGCGCAGGGAGCCTGGGCCACTAAGACCAGCCAATCAGGCCATGGGACTTCCTTAGGGCTCCAGCTCTCTCCTCTCCTGCTCCCCTGCTGCTCCTGCAAGAGCAATGACAGGGCAGCAATCCTCCCATATTCACTTCTCTTTCCTGAAGCTGCCATGAGAGTGTGGGCAAAGTAGCTTTATGATGTTATAGATGAGTATGGTGGCTCAAGCAGCAAGGCTGTGAGATATGGACGAAGGTGCCCTATTGAGTATTATTGCTTCTCTGCAGGGATCTGACACAGTCCATTCACTGCACCCTTTGTTAAACAGCTCTGCACTGATTTGTCGTTCACTTAACTGCAAGATCTGAAATATTGTAGAAGAATCTACAAATAGAGTGTAATGCTACCTCATTCCTGACTTGCTCTGACCCAGTGATTTTACATTGCTATTCTTTTATGTGAAAAAATGACCACATTATGGATGCCAAGCTGTCCTACAAGACTATCCCCATTTCTTGCCTATATGGGAGAGGTCTGTGGTTTTTGATTGAGTGGGCATTTGGTTTGCTTTCTTGCTTGCCCTAGCAGAAAGGCTAGGCTGAGTTAATATGAAGTTTAAGTAATGGCTGATGGAATGAAAGGGAGAGTAAATACTTGGTGCCGGATGGCCATGAGAAGACAGATCTAGGAGCTCGCCTGTAGCCAGTGACTCTGACTCCCTTCTCAGATAAAGCAATGCATATCTTGCACAACTCCTGTTAAGGCTAAAGATTTATTCCAAGTTTACACTTGTGTAACAGGACACCATATAGCCTGATGCAGATGTCCAGAAATACACTGACCAAAGCCATTGGAGCAGGAATGCTTAACTCCAGAATATGCCTCAGAACCACCACCTCTCCCCAGTGTCAGCTTTCCTGGTGATGGTACTTGCAGAGGCCCTGCATGAGTCAGGGATCATACCAAGGAAGTACAGTAGAGGCATGCAGAAGCACACATGGACATGTGCAGGCATAGTCTGTTCCTTCTCTGAAACACAGACTCCCTAACCAACTTAGGAGACAGGGAAAAAGAGGAGAAGAGCATGTAGATATTCTTGGGTCTTTCCTCTGTACTAAAGAACTTGAACAGGGTTGGTGATCAGGTCGGGCCTATGCTCAGTAGACTGATTCTTGGAATTAACAGGGGTACAGAGACCAAAAGGCATAGCCAGGGCTCATCCAACTCCACTCTGTCAGCACAGTAGTCTTAGGCCTTATTTTATTCTGTGTGAAATGGAGCAATACAAGGGCCGCAACTAAGTAAATAGCTGCTGTTCTTCCCTTCATGCTTATCCTCTCTCCTGCTTTTTCAGATTCGAAAGAGAAGCAAAGCGTGCCGTGGAGGCCTGTGGGAAAATGATGTTCTAGTATCTATCAATGGGAAGTCATGTGCTGGCCTGTCCCATGCTAATGCTATGCAGATCATCGATTCCTCCAACGGCATGCTCAACATCCGTGTCAAAAGGTAACCTGCTCCCAAGTGCCCGTGCTTTGACAGTGCAGGCAGTAGGGTGGTTTCATCCAGTACAGCAGCTGTCCACATCCAGCAGAAACAAGGCAGGCAGGAAGCCTTTGGTTTCACCATACTGCAAGGTGTACTAGGAGGACTTACCCATGTCCTAACCTGGCTAACATGTTGACATCTCAGTGTTTTGCCCTGTCTTGCAGTGGGCTGTTGTAGTTCAACAGTCTGTATACTGACTCCCACAAAGATGAGAGGTGTGTGGCTAGGCCCCTTTTTTATGGGAAGAAGTATTTGTGCCAGTCTCTAGTTCAGGGGAATACTGGAGATCAAGCTCAAATTTATGGACAAAAAATAGTCCCAGTAATGTTCCCTTGTGCTCCCTGTGCTAAGTTAACCTGGTGTGTCAGTGTATGCTGGATGCAGCCCAAGCTATAAATGAATAATCCTATAAAGGTGAAGGCAGCAAAGCTATGTGAGGTCCTAGCTAGTCCACACTACTGCCTAAACAGAAGTCACCCTCAGAAAATCAGGCCCTGGTGGAGGGGGCTGGGATATGTGATCTTCTACAGTCCTGAAAAGACAGAGAGAGCACTGTGAGCAGTGGGAAGGGACAGCCACACTGGTTGCTGTCATCCGTAAAGCAGGAGCAGAGGTGGGCAGTGCTCAGAGGAGGAAAGCCTGAGCATGGAGGATCTTCCTCTTGGTTTCAGAAAAAGTGCCGGTGCCATCTGATGTGCTCACTCTATACCCTAACTGAGAGTAAGCAGGATGGGTAAGTTCTATACAAGGTGTCCAGAATAGCTCCTGGGCCCTTGCCAAGGCCTCATCTCACACCACTGGAGCCTATCTGCAGCAAACAGGTGCCTGGGCAAATTTTAATCAGTCGAGATCAGCACACTTTGAATTAAGAAAGTGACAAAGGCAGGCTTCCCATATCCCTCTGGATGAAGCCAACACTGAATGGTTTGGAAATAATGAAATTAGTTGGCTTCATTTGGAGTAGTGGAGAAATCATCAAATGTTGCTTTCTTGATCACATGTCGTATCCTACTTCATCTTTACGTTCTCAGAGAAAACACCAATCAGTCCTGTTCAGAAAGGAGAGGTAGCTGGATGACTCTGGAGTGTGTGTATTTCAGAAAAAGAGGAAGGGAGAGACATTGACCTGACAGTACAGAACAAGAGAAACTGGCTTACAAGCAGTTATACTTCTCAGTTACCCGATCAAGTGTTTAAAGAAGAGGAGGGACTCTTCTGTTTTGCTTGTGGAATGTTGAAGTTGCTCCCCAGTGAGATTTCATAATGGCAAATAGTATTAAAAAAATAAACTGCAAGAGAAATTCTCCCACCCTTAGCTTCCACAAAAGTTTGCATTTGACATAAATAAAAATTTTTCACAGTTTAGAATTGGGATCCAAGTCATGAGTTGCGCAGCTTTACAGAGGCAATGCTGTCTACCTGGCTTCATGGTAAGTATGTTCAGAAGGCAAATACTCAGGACTCCTTTATAGCTCTTATAAGCCCTGGTGAGTCTGACAAGAGAAGGAACAAGTTCCCAGCTCCATCTGTGTGGGCTGGAGTCAAACTTCTATGGAAATCCAGACTCACTCTTAAGAAGAGGGAAGATAGAATGGGCTCTTTTTCTGTCAGTACAGCCAATACTCCTTCCCTCTGGAAGCCAGCAGCAGGGTTAACCACCTCAGTCTGTCTGGCACCTACTCCAGTCATCCCTCCAGATGTCTTAGAGGCTTGAAATTGCTATGTCTTAACCAAAGGCAAATGCCACTATGGATTGGGCTGGCCAGCATGACTGCATATGGTTGTCAAAACCCAGGTACTGATAGCTTGTGAAGCAGCCCCACAATGAGCAGGCTAAATATTAGAGTGGTCTCCTACCACCAGATACCATAATCCTATCCCAAAAAACATTTGGGCCTTTATATCCTAAGCTGTTTACTCCCATGTAGAGGTCAGAGCAAACAAAATAGCACTGACTTCTTGAGAGCCCAGTCTGAACTAAAGCAGTTTGGGGGTCCGAGGATCTGCAAATCTGACACAGTCTCAGTTGCAGGAGCAGCTGGAGTGCAGTGTGATAGCTGAGCACTAGCCATTCTCTGCTGAGAAGCTGCAGGCTGAAAGGTAGGTCTCACTGTCCTGGGGAATGCTTGCTATGCAGGAATTCATCTCTCCAGGAGAAATGCCTGGGGAGCTGATTAAGCTTGGAAGATTTTTTATGGTTTTAGGGCATTCTGATTTTTGAATGTTTAACCTGGTTTCCACAGAGCTGTGAAGCAGAAGATCAGAATGAGAGCACATAGCTGATGTCAGGGATAAGTCTGTCCTTGGCGTCTATACTTCAGGTGTCTGTACCATCTGAAGAACACCTGTAATACCGTCCTATAACACCTGTATGTCCCAGTCCATAGCCCTCTCTCACTCCAGGGTTTCCTTCCAGTTTAGCTGCACAAACCAAACATCACTCACCACTTTTCTTTCTCCTCACAGGATAGTTGGTGGGGACCAGACTGGCCCGTGGCTCCAGCGTTCCCCTTCTCCAGGGCAGCGAGTGCTCTCTCCACCATCTGTGCCCAGCCCCTCAGCACAGTTACTCAGCTCTGAACCAGCAGGAGCCCCAGCCACCACTCAGCCCTCACAGCCATGGAGGTCACAGAGGCACCTGGAGAGCCTCACGTCCCCACCAGACAGCGAGGCCTACTATGGTGAGACAGACAGCGATGCTGACAACGTGGCGCAGGAGAAGCAGCGCCGCGCTCGCAAGAAGAGCCCGCGCTCCCCACCCGACAGCACCACCGGCAGGGCGGATGCGCCTCAGGACGAGGTGTCCCTGTCTGAACAGAGCGGCTACGAGAGCATGCCGGAGGCTGCTGCGCAGGGGGGAGCAGAGCCGGCCAGCTCCAGCGGGGTGGCCAAGAGGGAGATTGTCTGCCTGCCTGGCAGTCGCACAGACACTCCATTCTCAGACAGCGAGGGACAGCTGCGGCCACCGTCAGCAGAGGGTCGGGAGCCTTCTCCAGAGGCAATGCTCCTGCCCCACGCCACCAAGGCTATCCGAGCGGAACGCCATCTCATCCCCATGGTGGGGCCAGTGGAACATCCGATTGATGAAGACTTAACCACCACTTATACAGAGAAAGCCAAGCAGGCCAGTAAGTCCCCTAAACTGCCATTCACCCATGCCTTTTCCTTGTGATGGATTCTCCTTCCAAAAGCCTGATTCCTGCAAATGCCAGGCGGGTTAGCTTCTCTAGCTTACAAAGGAGTCAGATCAGATCTGAGGAGACCAGAGCTTCCTGCTGCAGCTTTCGCCCTGGGGTATACCTCACCCAAGGCATCCTAAGAAACAGATAAGATAAAGGGTCTGGGGTCAGGGGTCTGGGAGTCACTCACAGAGGCTGCACCCATTCAACCAGATGTGCTCTAGTACCTCTATGTGCTGGAAAAAGGATAGATGTCATTGGTTTCTTCAACACTTTGGGCTAAGAAGACTCGGGTGACATGATGGTGTCAGGAAATAACTTGGAGGTTAAATTTCCCTGGCTTTCCAGAGATCTTATGGCAGCTCAGTTTTCTCCTTAGCTACCTGTGTGTTAAGCACAGAACACTCATTTCAAGAGGCTCCCAAGGAGCCCTCTGTTCACTTCAGCTCTCCATGGACACAGAAGCATGCAGTATTACACAAACAAGGATGATGAGAGATAATTTGTAGACAGCATAGCTGCAAAAGAGTCTTGTCAGAAACTGATTTATTTCTCTCACCCTGTCCAGCTTAGGGAGGGACTCTTCTACACCAACTTTCCCTGCAGGCACTCACTCTAGCAAGGATGCCCATGTCTGGCTGGCAGCAGCTGGTGAGTTCAGGTAGAATTTAAAATTTTTTAGGTGTTGGCAGTGGAGGGTTGCCAGCAAGGACAGGCAGGAGACAGTAAATTAGCTCTTGAAACAGTTCCTTGTAATGCCATCCCTGATAGCCAAGAGAATAAAGTACTAAAAAATGTAGTGTAGTACATGGGTGATGGACCTGAAGTGACCTTGATTGTGAATATCTTCCCTGATTTCTGCTACACATAGAGTATTTCAAGCACAAACATGAGGGCAGAACAAAGTGTTATCTGATTTCACAGTTGGGATCTATCTAGTAATATTAAAACCAAGGTAATTATAAACTTATTTTCATATACGTACCTCAGTGTACTATAACTCACTACATTTCTCTGAGTCTGGAAATAAAGGTTTTTAAAAAGTGACAGAATGGAAAACAGAGACACAGAAAAGTTACTAGACTAAATCAGAAAGAAAACTTTTAACTTCTGATCCTCTGCTTCAAATGCTAGACATTTTACCCAGGACATATAATACTGCAAGGCAATTATTAAACCTCTATTTTATCCTTAGGCTAAATATTCTTTTATCTGTTCTGCCTAAGGAGTCCTGTAGAGGTAACTTTCAAACCTAGGTGGTTCCTTCAGACAGGGCACTGTCCTACTGCTCTTTCCAGTGTTACGAGGAGAGGCTCAGTGGGGTCCCTTATGTCTTGCTCCGCTGGGCAGTGCAAGATGCTTTGTTCTACTTCTTCCTAGTCTTTAGCTCTCATTTGCCTTAGGACAGGAAAGAAATCAGCAATTTCAGCCTCCCTAAAGATGAAGCTATTTTTTCCCCCTTTGAATGATGTACAAGCATGAGGTGAATGTTGAGAAAGGCATGTTCAGCTGCTCCCTGCCACCCGATAGTCCTAGCAGTAGAAGAGCAATTGCTTTACATCAAGACTTATTTCTATGGACGGCATCAGTACAGAGGGATTCCAGAAAAACTATGTATTTAATTCAGAGCATTTCTGATGGCACGATAATATCCTATGGCAGGAGATGATGCAACAATATTGTCAGCTGGAGTTAGGGTTCCCAGAAGCACTGCAGACTGAGGTAATAGTTTATTCTTCTATCACTCCTTCACTGCTCACCTTCTTTTTGGTTTACGTTTGGCCAGGGGTGTCCTTCTGTAGGAGTTACTCTGTCGGGGATGGTAACTCACAGGATGTTTTCTTGTGTTAGGGATCTTGTCAGTAAATGAGAAGGCAAAATTCTACATCCTGATCATGCTGGAACACAGCAGCCATTAAACCAGAAGCCAAGGTCAGCAGCCAGTGACTGTGAGGGAAGCAAGCAAGTAAGGAAGAGGGACGGAAGGTGTTCATTACGTGATGAGCAGAGCTAAAGAACACCTATACCTGGAATAAACACAGGTATAAACACAGCTGGAGGATGGGGACTGGTGAGCTTCACTGGCTCCATGGGAGGCTGCTTGGACTGGCATGGGAGGACATGGTAGAGCATCTCTTGGCAGAAAGGTGTCCCCTTGGTGAGGATGTCTGGGCTAGCGTTAATGGTTTAGAAGTCAGGCAGGGTTTTAAAACCTGAGTTAGCTCCAGGAAGTGACTTGAACTATTAGTCGTGAGAGCCTAAGTATCGATATATAGGCAGGAGACATTAAAGAGCCATTGTGAATACCTATGCAGATGGCTGCCTTTTGAAGCACTATTTAAATATATTCCCAGTGCATCTGCTAATACACCCTCCTTGCCTTGCCACAGCCTTCTTCAACTCCCACCACTGTACCACAAGAATGTGAAAAACTGTTTTTGTTTTGTTGGGACTGTTCCCCAGATGGTTCCTTATCCTTTCTTCCTAGAATGTACTACTTTCTCATGTCTGCTCTGATGTTTACTTCAATTTTGGGAGTATTTCTCTTGTCCTCTGCTTTAATTCTTTCTAACTTTTCACTGTCATTTTTAAGCTCCAGAGACTGTCTCCCTTTCCCACTTTTCCCTGCACCTCAAGCAAACAGAATTGAAGGTACATTATTTCTAGATGAGTTTTTAGAAACATCAAACCTCTATATGAATAACTGAAATCCCAGAAAAAGAACAGAGATACATAATAATTCTTTTGCACATCACCAAGAGTAGCAACTGACATTCTTCATTGCTCTGTTGCCCTGCAAGGATCTCAGTAACACTGCTACTGCTGTCAGCTCTCGGGTTTTCTGTAGCTTTGTTCTTTACTTCCTAACTCTAGACAGAAAATACAAATTAAAAAATCTACAACAGTTTCAGGAGGTTAGTAGAAAGTGGGAGCTTGTGGCAGGGAGAATCAGACTATAGTTGTCACAAGTAATTGCAGAGGAGGTTTTTTGGTTTCCCATAGGTTTTGCAGTGTCCTTTTCTTCTCACCCCACCTTTGGAGGCTTAGGATCCATCTGTAGCCAGGGTTGCTTCTTCTCAGCCACTTGTGCTCTCTGAGGTGCACTGTATTTTCACCCCCATCCTAAATCCTCTCACAGGACAAAAGGCTGAGCCTTTCTCACAACTGGAAATAGGATAGACATACCAGGACAGCAGTCTATTCCTAACTTGCTATCACACTGTGTCAGTGAAAGAAGTGCTTCAAAATATCTTAATTTAAACTTATCTGCTGAACTATTTTTAGTTCCTAGGATTCAAGAGTCTCTCCATGTATGGTAGGGGAAGGGAGGGAAAACTGGGTGGGGAAATTTCCTCCTCTGCTTTATATGGGCCTGGCTGCCTGTGCAGAGTCATCAAAGTTACTACATTCCATATCAGAAAAGGAAATCCTTCTTGTTTAAAGCGGATGTACAGCAGCATCACTTGAAAAGATAGGTTGCTTATAAATAAGTGGCCTATTCATCGGCAGGTCATAGAGATTACCTCTTCTAAGAGGACTGCAGTCACATTTCTCTGCAGAGAGGGTGAGTGCAGCAAGCCATCCCTCAGCCCGTTACAACTGGTATAGGCCACAGGGGCTGTGAACAAGATGAAGTAACTGAATGGCAGTTTGAAGTTATTGCACCACATTTTCTATTTGGCTTTCAGCTTTGACATTAGAGTTGTAACTCTAATGATCACAGTTATGTGACTGTTAAACTAACTTACTGGTTTTGACATTCACTGCAGTCTAGGAGACCAATAGGTTTAGGATAATAGCCTACTACTACTACATCCTGCATGCCTTAAAGTAAAATAGAAAAGCATTCTGCTTAGACCAGGAGATTAAAATTTATTCCTAAACTATTGATCTTACAGAAGTCTGTTCCTAGCAGTGTGAAGCCGTGCTGAATCAGCCTTGGCCCTGCCACTCAGTGAGCAGCCAGCCATTCAGAAAACAAGGACAACAACTTCCATGGTTGATTCACAGATGGAGAGACTGATCTCATTTCAGCATGCATGAAACTAGAAATTGCTTCCGCTTGGGAAATCAGTTTCCATACACTGCAGTAGCAGTCTAGTTGTATGTGTTTGTTTAAGAAACCCCACTCAATAACTGTTATTCATCTTTGAATTCTCTGCCACTTGGAAGGCATTTATTAAAGACTACAAAGAAATAAACATCTAGAGCCCTCTTTCTCCACCTTTAAGCTTGAGTACAACATTTGATCTTATTCCTTCAGTTTATGTCCTCGTATTGAAAGCAGAGATTATATTTTCAGGCTGACACATTAACAGGGCAGAAGCCAGATTATAAACTACTGTTGTCTGTCTTAGCTAGCGTGGATGAATTTTTCATTCTTTCTTGAGTCATCTCATAATTGTCACAAGTAATTTGCCATCTTCCTCAGGTATTCTTCCTGGAGACCTCCAGAATCATTCCCTCAGGCATCGCTCTTGTCCAGCATTTCAATGAGGATGTTGTGGGTTGCAGCACTGGAAGTAAAGCTGATAGAGCTCTGCTCTGCTCCACCTTTGCACCTCACTGCAATCCTGCTGCCCCAGAGCCTGACAGAGACACAAATTTAGCTGAACATGTGTTAGCTCAAGATAAATCTAGCTGCAGATAATATTCTCGGTGGGGCGGGGAAAGATCTTTAGCATTTGAAGATGTATGGAGGAAAACTATGTGATCCCTGAAATGAAAAGGTGTATACTCTCATTTTTCCTAGTATTTCTACTGTATGAGATATCATTTGAAGCACCTTTTTTAAAACTCTCAGTTACTCAGGCATTACTTCTATGTTATTATTGTCAGCACAGGGACTCTGATTCTGGGTCACAGTTCCTCGGACATGATCAAAGGTCATTCATCATCCTGCTGCTCACGAAGCAGTGTCAGAGTTTGCTTCTGAGCTGACACTTCCATTGTCCTTGCAGAGCCCCAGTTAGTTATTTTTCAGACTGTGTTGTCCTATATGTTAAGTTAACATAGCCTGGCCTTGCACATGCACTTCTACTCTGACTTAGGATGGGTAATGCTGATGGGGAACAATGGCATTAAATCAAAATTTTGCCAATAGCTCAGATCACAAAGGTGATTAGAGCAATAATCACACTGAAACAGTTATACATTTAACCCCACAGACTGTCTTAATCAAGCTGGTAGTTTTAGATTCCAGGGTTTTGACATATTAGTTGAAAGAATTTGTAGCGCAAACAGACAACAGGAATCATTTTCCCATCCAGTTGTTTCCATCAGTTCTGAAAGTGATATGGGACAAGGTTGCTGACAAGGTAGGGACAAGTCTGCTCAGGGACAACACTGAAATGTTTTTGAGACAAAGTGATAGTGATGGATGGGGGAGAGGCATAAAAGGGTGAGGCATAAAAGGACTTTGACAAGGAGTGATTAAACAACAGCCATAACTTAAGAGAAGTGAGAGAAAATGATAGCTAGGAGGGAGAAAGCTGTCAACCTGCCTAATACTTGTTCCTCAGTTTCACTTAAACCCTTCGTAGGAAGGGACATCAGTTTGCTGGGAAATGTGTAAAGCTTTACTGTCATCAGTATCTGCCACTTACATTAACTAAGATCTCACTTTTTGCAGAAAGAAACAGAAGCAGAAATGGGGGTGAGTAGATTCAGCATATCTTGATACACTGACTGTACTGAAAAGGACAGGGCTGAGTCAGCTTCTTTGTAGAGGTCAAATGCAAGGAATTAATGAAACTTGTATCAGAATGGTCCTCAGTCCTTGCCAAGTACCTTGGAATAATGAGAAGGGTCTCAGGGAAAAAGACCAAGAATATACCCTTCTAGCAGACACAGGCTGTTGCAGTAAGAAAAAAAAAAAATCATTTAGCTTCAATTAGGTGCATTAAGTGATTTTTTGGTGCATATTTGCAGAAAACAAAATGCAAAGTAAAATCAACATGGACTAATAAAAAGTAGAAAGAATCTTTGACCTGCTCAGTAAGATAAGACTTCATGGCTGAAGGAATAACATGAACACAGTATATACTCTGGCTTCTATAAGATACCTGATACAGTTCCACATGACTTTTCCAATGAGAGAAATATGGATGAGACAGGACTACCGTAAGGTGACCACACAATTGGCTAAGAATAGAACAGAAAACATCACTATTAATGGTTCATGATGTCAGATGAGCTAACTGGCTAAGTTGGTAGTAGTGTTTCACTGGCCTTCTGAATCTAGCAGGACTACCTCTATATTTTCACCCACAGAGCTTTAAACACTAATGTCAATCAAAGGTCCTCTCCACCTCAATGTTATATGACTGGCAAGGAGACAGATGATAAAAAATCCCAACCCTCTTCTCTTCTGTCAGTGGATCTTATCCTCTGGCTGCATTTAGACGGAACAAGCAGCATGTACTGTGGGGCACACCACAGCCCCAAAACTGCTGGTATTCAGATCTGGAACGTAGCTGAGACACTTTGCAGCTTCTCTCTGGTTTTTCTTCCCAGAGAAACCCAGGTGTGTAGGGGACACTGGGGAGGGAGGGGGGTTACCTGGACTGAGGAGCTCAAAAGTGTTCCCAGGTACACCACTATTGTCTTCCTATCTGCTTTCTATCAGATGCTAATTCCTGCTAGTGAAGCTTTGTAAATGTGCCTTGTTTCTCTTGGGTGTTGTACCTAGCAAGCAGTAACAGGAAATAGCAATAATACCATTTTCAATGAGTGTCACAGGGATTCAGTGGAGATTGCTGTGTATTAATGGGCAGATGACATAACACATGGAAGATATACAGTTGTCTCATGAAAGGCTAGAATTTTTAATGTAGCAGGAGCTTGAATAGTTGCAGAAAATTACTAAAATCAACTGGTTCATGAGACTATATGGCAAGTGGATTAATCAAGTCCACATAGTGAGATGGTGAGCATATACTTGTCTGTATTACTGGAGTGGATGTTGGATAGACTGAAAGACAAAGACGTGATCAATCAGTGGTGTCCTGCTGTCAGACATCAATTTTGTAAGCAGCAGACTTAGCAGATCCTGGCATCCTTTTAATTTATGATTTGTATTTGATATCTCATTCTCTCATGTCTAGTAAATGCAAATCTGTCTGATGTCTGTCTCTCACATTCAAAATGAGAAAGCATTTGTGTGTGTGTGTTCTTCGGTTTTTGATGCCAAATTCAGACTGCATTCAGGCTTCTCGCTTCCTTTGGTGGGGTGTCTCTCCTCTGCTGAGCCTCCTATTTCCATGTAAACTAGTAGGAGGATTATTGTATCTTTGTGACTTCACACTCTTAAAATTAGCAAATGGACTCAAACGCTATTAGCATGAAATGGGTAAGATCAAAAGACATGCAGCAATGACTGCATAAACCTTTCAGAGGAAATTGGGCTAAAACTGCAAAAGACAGATTTACTAGTGCATTCAACAGGTGCTGTCCTGGCAAAAGAAAGTTCTCCTTTGGGAGAAGGCTGTGTAGAGAATATCCAGGGCCCAGGTGTGAACTGTCAGCACAGAAAAACTGGCCATGTGTGCTACCTTTTGCACTTTTGCAGTTACTTTTCCATCCAGCTCAGAAAGAAGGGCAAACTGTCACCCAGCTGAGAGCTTTTTTTGTATGAAAAAGCTATTCAAGTCTCCAGCAGGATACCATGAGACTAAGATATTGCAGCCATGCACAGTGATGTCTCTACACCCTCTCTGCCTCACAGAGCTCTCCAATAGCACTATGGCTAAGAGAGCTCAAAAATCTAGAAAATGAATGGGCATGTTTTTTCCCCCTGGGCTGTTAATTTACCTTCAGAAAAGCCCGTTTCTTTCTGTTTTTCCAAAGCCAGGAGATTGCAGTGGGGCAGAGTCTCGCTGGCACACTCAAAATCACTAGCCATTTAAGAAGAAACACTGGTTTGACAAGTATTTTAACTATTTAACCTCAGACACATGCTAAAATATTGCAGACTTGAGTAGGACTGTAGCATTTGTCTATAGCATCCTAAATTGGAGCTGAAGCCATATCTGTGTTTTATATTATGCACAGGTTATGTGAAGGAAGTGTGCAAATATCCAAGAATGACAAATATTTCCTATCCCAAGAGTTTTAGCTTTACTTTGAGGGAAAAGAATTTATACTCCTCTGCTTAACTGTTTGCAATTTAAATACTGATCAAAGCTTTATAGGTTGAAACTTTCAACAGGGAAATACTTAAAAGGTCAATATAACCCATCCAAATCTTATTTTGAAAGGACTTCAGGTATGTAAAGTATGAGATGTCTGTAGCTTCTAATGGCTTACAGAGATATTTGCAAGATTAGCCATGGAAAAATGACTTTTCCTAACATAAATAGCTGGAAGAACAAAATTCTAGGTGACCCCTTTTGAAAAAAGCAGTTGACAAGTAGCATTTCATCACAGAGGAACAGGCTCTTTAGCTCTTTATCTCTAGAAGTAGCAGAGTACCTTATTTTCTATACTAGTAGCTTTTCTAGAATTTGGTCTTGGTAATAAAATTAACTGTTTTTTCTATCCTAGAGTACATGAACAGTATCTGACCCTATGTAAGCCTGCTTGTTCAGTAGCTTGCCTGGGCATTAAAATGCTTTCTTTTAATAAGGCCTGATCTTGAAATGATTTGTACTTTTTGCACTTCTCTTTACTGTAATTAGTAACAAAAATCATTTCACTTCAGTGAAACTTATTTAAGAGGAGAACTTCTATAGGCTTTTCTTAATAGAAATTTTTCCTTTTTGTGGATTTTTTCCAACAGAATTCAGTGTGTACATGAAATAAATGCTTTAGAAATTAACAAAAAGTTTTCTATAGAAATTATTCACCACACCAACAGAATTTATGAGAATTTTATAACCCTTCCTTTTACTCTTTTATCTATTCCATATTTTCATTCCAGTGGTATGTATCAATATTAAAAGGTTTCCCTAAAGACACATATATATACGTATATCCCTATATGTGTAAATATTCATCAAAGAAGAAGCTGAGCCACTTTCATTGCTCTTGGTCTAAGAGCCTCTGTATGACACATGACAGGTCTCTCTACAGCAGTTTTGCCTCATGGGAGTTGTCTTCTTGATGTGCCGTGATGGCTGCTGGATTTCAGCATGTAGGGTCAGACCTTCATTTTTCCAGTCTCTCTAACAGTGGAGATTGTTTGCCAAGGCTACAGAATTGCTAAGGCTGGGCTGCTGGGAGGGAGAATCATGGGAGGGTGTCCGTTGGCCACGGCTTTGGGATTGTCTCACAGGAGCTATTGCTTGAGTACAGAAAGGAGTGGTAAGACAGGACCTAGACAAAGTGTGAAGAGATGCTGAGCAGGCCACAACTGCAGAGATCTGCAGACTTCCCATCCATTCCAGACTTCCCATCTATGCCCTTCCTTCCCATCCACCACAGTCCTCACTATCAGCATCTCATCTTTCAACACCTCTCAGTCTCCTGTGCTGGAGGTCTGAATGGTGCTGCCAAAACACCACTCCCTGGTTTCCAAACGCTCTGTCACCCTCCCTGGGCACAACCACGCTTTCAGTGTAGGTAACAGCCTCTGCTGTTTTAATTCAGCTGAACAACTTCACTGCAGGCATCTAGAATCCTAATGCTCCTCTGTTAAATGTTCCTCAGTTGTGTAGATAACAGAAATCTGAAACATGGACTGGTTCTCCTCAGGCATGGAAGAAAATTGATATACACAGGAAAGTCCCTGCTCTCTTTTCTTCCTCTTTACCTGGAGCTGAGTGCTCTCTGAGAGTTTCAGGCAAGGAAAGTTATTTTTCTCCTGTGCAGGTTTCTTCTGCCTCTCCATGTTGGACATGCACATTGTGTTAGTTTTATCCCTCTGAAGGGCTCTTTGGCATAGAAATGCTGGACATTGAGGCATTGGTAACACTAACTTGAAGCCTGCACCTTTCTAACCTGAAGCTTGCACCATAGAAGCTGTGATAATATAGATTATATTTTCTTATTTTAAAACTAAAAATAGGAGTTTCTGCTTACAGGGAGTACAGGGAGGGGGAAAGTATAAGTGTAAGTGCCAGGTGACAATGTCTATCACACTGCTCAGTGATGAAGCTATGAAGACAAAAATAGACAAAGTGACCTCATGGCTTTCAGCAGCAAAGGCTATGAGACAAAAGAGAGGCTTTAAAAGGCTTGTGGACTGATAGCAAAGAGCTTGGACATCTCAGAGTTTTGGTTCTGCTCCAGAAGAGCTTTGCTTTGCTCGTCTCTCATTGCCTCTCTTTCTGTTTATGGGGAGTTGTGAATTAAACGGGCTTTGTGACATGCCCAGTTCTCCAGGTCTGGACTCTACTCTCTCAAGCTTGGATCAGCCTTATGCAGGTACAAATCTTTTCTTTTCTTTTCTTTTCTTTTCTTTTCTTTTCTTTTCTTTTCTTTTCTTTTCTTTTCTTTTCTTTTCTTTTCTTTTCTTTTCTTTTCTTTTCTTTTCTTTTCTTTTCTTTTCTTTTCTTTTCTTTTCTTTTCTTTTCTTTTCTTTTCCTTTTCTCTTCTCTTCTCTTCTCTTCTCTTCTCTTCTCTTCTCTTCTCTTCTCTTCTCTTCTCTTCTCTTCTCTTCTCTTCTCTTCTCTTCTCTTCTCTTCTCTTCTCTTCTCTTCTCTTCTCTTCTCTTCTCTTCTTCCCTTCTTCCTTTCTTCTTTCCTTTCCTCTACTTTTTTTTAGTCTACTCTCCTGACCCCATTCTTTTGCCTATTCTGATTTCATTCTTGCTCTTTACCTTCCACAAGTCATCTTGTAGATTTCTCTTCCTGGTTTTTCTTAAACTGTTGTGGAAGATTGTAGCCTGAATAGCATGACCATTTTTCTGTTGGGAGGACTGGTGTAATTAGCCATGTGCTTTAGCCTTTTATGAGGAGAAAGGTAGGAAGAAAAAAAGAGGGAGGTGAGAAGCAGGTCCCAGAGGGCCCTATTTGCCAGCTCCTTCAGAGCACAGGACAGTTCAGAACAGCTTTCTAGGGAAGTTGTGCATGAATCCTAATGCTGAGCTAGGACTACAGGCTGGTGGAGTTAAAGCCAAGACCATCTTCTATTACATTTTCTCTACAGTATTTGCTAGCCCAGAGTTTAGAGTTGGCACTTCCATGGTAGCCTGCTGTCAGAAAGGGCTGTGCAGACATCACTTTGAATGGTGTTGCTTCCTATCTGGTAGCTCCTGATGCTAGAAATCCTCCTGTGAGTCACTCACGCCAGAGTTCACATATTGTGCACTTGACTAAGATTCTGTGGTGCAGAATCCATCATCTTGAGCTAACACCATCCCTCAGCACTGCCTTGCTCCTCTCCTCTCCTCTCCTCTCCTCTCCTCTCCTCTCCTCTCCTCTCCTCTCCTCTCCTCTCCTCTCCTCTCCTCTCCTCTCCTCTCCTCTCCTCTCCTCTCCTCTCCTCTCCTCTCCTCTCCTCTCCTCTCCTCTCCTCTCCTCTCCTCTCCTCTCCTCTCCTCTCCTCTCCTCTCCTCTCCTCTCCTCTCCTCTCCTGTGGTTTAGGGACGTAGGGCTTTTTTTCTGTGCAAGGCTAATGCTGACTTCTGTCACTTCAACAGTGATTCGAGGCATGTCCTTACTTTCATTAGGGCAGACAAGTCTGGTTTTACTATTGAATTTTGTTCACCACCTGCTTTCCCTGCACACAAAGACAGAGGACACAGTGTTCCTCCCTGGGGCTTGACTGACCACAGAGCAGGTGGAAAATTATTATCCCACACTTTTATGCCAGTGTCCCAACAGGTGGTGTCTAAGTGGATTTCCTTTTGGACCAATTGGGGGGGATCTGGGATTCTTGCTCAGGAGCAGATACTCTTCTTCCTTGCCAGGCATGGGACACAGGGAAGAAACAGCAGCAAGGATGAAATCATTCTTCCTTTGCCTCCTGCAGTGGCAGGGCTGCTGCAGAGCAGCAAACAGCCCTATACACTATGCTGCTGCACAACACTGACTGTAGCTGACATTGCAGGGCTTAGATCAGGAGCAGCCCTGCTGTGCCTGCAGAGCACCTCTCCTTTTGCACACGTGCAATCCTCTAAAATGGTAGAAGGAATATCTACAGAAAGCAGGGCTCCACCTTCAGGGTGAAAAACAAATGGTAAAAATTTCCACAAGAAAGGGAAGCACTGTAAAAACACCAGAGACTCTTGTTCACATGCTTCAGAAATAGGAAATCCCAGGTCTGATGAGGAAACTTAGACTGGCCATCAGAGCAGGAGGAGTTCCCTCCCCCACCTGCATTGACTTCTATTGCGTTTGCAGGGAAAGAGAAAACTGCTCCTGATTTTCTACCAACAGTTATAAGACACAGTTTATAAAGACAGTTTATATAATCAGCAAAAGTGGAATGAAAAAAAGTGCAAGGGGTGTGTTTCCTCTTATGTGCACTAGAACACCTATAGCCATTTCACTGTCCAACTTTGCCCACCCAACCTTTTCTGATCTCTCAGAGTGCCTCTTTCTATCTCTTTCAGAGCTCCACCGCCACGAAAGCATCCAGGAGAAGAATGTGAAAGAAGCCAAAACCAAGTGCAGAACCATTGCATCCCTGCTGACAGATGCACCCAACCCCCACTCCAAGGGGGTGCTGATGTTTAAGAAACGCAGGCAGAGGGCTAAGAAGTACACATTAGTAAGCTTTGGCAGTGTTGATGAAGACCGCTCCTACGAGGAGGAAGACGGAGTTTTTCCAACCAGTGAATCTGAATTTGATGAGGAAGGTTTCTCTGATGCCCGAAGCCTAACTAATCACTCAGACTGGGACAACACTTACCTAGACATTGAAAAATCCAAATCTGACTCTGAACAGAAGGAAGAGAAGCAAAAAGGTTTGAGTGAGGCCTCAGGTAAAGGAGCACGATTATTTGAGCAGCAGAGGGAACGGGCTGGGAAGTACACAGTTGAGAAAACCCCAGTGCAGAAGAGCCCAGAGCTTGCCCCAGCTGCCCAGCCAAAGCAGGGCACAGTGAACGGAGATATGCCTGTAGCAGAAAAGGCAGACAACGTGCCCCTCAGCATCCACCTGGAAGCTGTGCAAGTGCCCAGCAAGCAGCCAGCCCCCACTCAACTCCTGACTGCCCCCAGCCCCACTTTCTTCCCTCCTCCCCCAAGCACTCCTGACCCCTTCTCTGCAAGTTCAACAAGCATGTTCAACAGGTCTGCACGGCCCTTTACTCCTGGCTTTTCTGGCCAGCGTCCAGCAACATCCTCTGTCATCTTTAGGCCACCTGCACCCAAAAAACCCACTGAAAGTCTGGGTGGGCAAAGCACAGTGGTTCCCCCTTTCTCACCTCTGGTTCCAGGAACGCCTGCCAATGCACCAGTGCCAACACAGCGTGGTCCTGTCAGCTCCTCCACATCTCTGTATATTCCTGCACCAGGAAGACCAACATCACCACTGGAGTCACAACCAAAAGGGGGAGGAAGTGCTTCAGAGGTCAAGCCTTCTGCCAACACTGCCCGGACATCCACCACCTCTATCTTTCTGTCAACTCCCTCAAAGCCAGGAGGGGATGTGGCCTTCACAGCATCCCAGCCACGAGTCCCTGGAACAGCCTCTTCTTCATTGTATATTAGTCCAGCACCATCACAGCACATGAGAAGCAGTTCCCCTGTGCCAAAACAGCCTTCTCCTGCCATCACTCCAGCAATGCCACGACCTCCTTCAGAACCCTTAACCTCCAGGGAGCAGAGGATTGCTGTGCCAGCTCCCCGCACAGGTATCCTGCAGGAGGCTCGCCGACGGGGCAACAAGAAACCCATGTTCAGTAAGATTGAGGAGAAGAAGAAGAATTCACCCAACCCTGAGCTCCTGTCTCTGGTGCAGAACCTGGATGAGAAGCCAAAGGGTGACCACCCTGCGGCAGGCTTTGAGTCTGGGCCTGAGGAGGACTTCCTCAGCCTGGGTGCTGAGGCCTGCAACTTCATGCAGTCCTCAGGCCGCAAGTTCAAGACCCCACCTCCAGTGGCCCCCAAGCCTCAGCAAGATGCTGGATTGGTAAATGGGGCCCAGGACATGCCTCAGCTTAAAGGCAAAGGGGCAGAGCTCTTTGCCAAACGCCAGAGCCGCATGGACAAATTTGTGGTGGAAACAACACCGAAGCCAGACTACAAGCCCAGGACCCCTTCTCCATCCCCTTCTCTACCCTCATGCTGGAAATATTCACCCAACATCAGGGCTCCCCCTCCAATAGCTTACAACCCAATGCATTCCCCTTTCTATCCTCTGGCAGCCAGCAAATCTCAGGCTAGCAAAGCAGAGAGCAAAGTGAAAAAGGCACCTGGCCAGAAATCAGGGATCAAGGTCATTGATTTAATGCGCCACCAGCCCTATCAATTGAAGTCAGCCATGTTCTGTTTTGGGGATCCCCCAAGCCCCAGCACTCAGACTACTCCTGGTCAGCCAACCCCACAGGCTAGCTCATCCTTCATGGCAGCCAAGCAGGTCCCTGTGAAAATAGCCAAGACCCAGGAGATTCGTCGCTTCTCCACTCCAGCTCCCATGCCAGCCTCCAGCAGCCTGGCACCCACTGTGCTTATGCCTCGCTCAGCCACCACGCTGGATGAGCCATTGTGGAGAACGGAAATGGCCTCTTCTGCCCCTGCTACACCAGCACCCTTCCAGGTGGAGCTCAGCCCCTCCCCTAAGCCATATCAGAGCTCTCCAGAGCCTGGACAGGTGGGACAGGGACCTCCTCCAAACCCAGCCTCTGCCTCTCGGTTTCAGGTGGCCAGGCCCAAATTCTCTGCAGCAAGAACAGGCATGCAGGCCAATGTGTGGAGGCCAAGTTTTGGCCATCACTGAGGCAGGCACCCCTCCCATCCTGTCTGTGGCCCCACAGAGCGCTTGTTTTGTCTTTCATGTCAGCTCAGTACATTGGGATGAGTGACACAAAATGAAGAAAAAAAACCCCAAAAAATTACTGCCCTTCAGCACCACCCCCTTCCCCAGCCTCCCCTTGGTCTCAGATGGGATGTTTCATGGAAAGGCTTACTGGCTGTGGCTACAGTAGGAAGAAGAATGTGGATAGAGGGCACGTGTGTGGTACACAAAGACTGGGAACTTGTACACAGCAGCAAAACCCACCTCCAGAGGGGGTGAATGGCAGAGATGATCTCACATGGAGACACACATGAAGCAGTAGTTTCCTTTCCCAAGGGCTGTGAAGTCACCCCTGCATGGAAGGAAACTAAGAGGCAAGATCTTTCCAGGAAGAAAGGGTGAGAGGTGGGATTACAGAGCAGAAGCTGCAGCTTTCCCATGTGACTGTTCTTCTCTGATCCTCCCAGTCTGTACATGTTCACTTGTGTGTGCACACACACATGCACACCGCAACACTCAGCAGGGAGTGAAAGGACAAGTGGGGCCTCACCTGGGACATTTCTCCCAGAATTCCCTCTGTGGGGGCATGGGAAAGAAGGCAAGAGAGCAAAGTGAGCAGTGGTGTTTGCCCATACACATGTGGGCAGTGTGGCCTGTTCCCGAGAGCGCCCATGTGTGCCTGTTCCTCAAGTCACCAGGGCTGGGGGCAAAAAGGAGAGTCATCCTAGCTGGTACTAATTACCACTATCTGGAAATAGTTTGCCAAAGAGGGGCTTTGAGGGGACTTGATGGGGCTATCACCAGCTGCGGGAACTGCAGAAGTATCCATTTTTGCGGATACACAAAGTCAAAGCTAAGCTCAGGCAGTGCTGGTTGGCACAAAGAAAGGTCCTGCAGCATCAGTCCCACTGAACAGGATATGGATGCTGTAAGTAGAAAGGTGGATTGCATGGGAGGAGGTACAGTTGGCTTTAAAATGAGGCAGGACTGAATATGCATTTATTCATGATTTTTTGGTTTAGTTCAGGATAGAAGTGAGGCTAGATTAGAAATGGGTCATGACATAAAACTTGCTGGAAGCTTTGTGATAAGGGGAAAACAGAGGTCCTTTACAGACATTCTCAGCATGGAAGTGGAGGTCAGGAAAACAGGAAGTCACAAGTAAAACTTCATACAAAACAACTTAGGTATTATTGTGGGGCCTATTTGGTAAAAACTGAAGTGCTCTGAGAATCCCAGAGGATCTGCACTCATACACATATACAGAATTCAGTTTGCTGGTGATGCTGGGGAATCAGTACTGGTTATTCCTTGAATGTCCCAGGCTAGCCTCCAACTTAATCTCTACACTACAGGCATACAGGAAGAAAGCACTGCCTTCCCAAGGAAGAATTCAGCATTTTAGTAGGGACTGTGCATGTGTGTGTGCATGTCATCTATACTCTGGTTTACACATCCCCAGCCATTTCCTTTCTGCTTGTGATCCTCCTTTGCCAGCAGCCACTTTTCCAGTGTGATCCCACAAGTACAACAAGAAAGTATTGCTCCTGGAAATGTGGCTCCAACACAGCAGATGCCTCAGCTGCAGGGAAGGGGTTTGCCACCTCTTTCTGGGTCAGGGTTGCCCAGCCTTTTGCAAAACCCAGAGGAATGTGTACAGAAGGCAGAATGAGAGTCTCAGAGCCCTCTCTCCTGGAGACAGGTCTCCCTCTCATTAGACTTGCTCCTCTGCTTCAAGCAGTAGCCATTCCCGGACTGGACTGAGCACAAACTTCAGATATACAAAAGTGTAGGTTCTGGGGAAAAAAAAGGAATGCTAGTGGGTCTGAAGCAGTCTGTATGCAATGTAGCTAGTGTTGTTTCATACTAAATCTAAGCCAGCCTTCCTCTGCACAGCAAGAGCTTATGATGTGCAGCTTTTTCATGATAGCTGGGGCTCCACTTTTTCTTGGAGGCTTGAAAATCTTTGTGAGCACCTGGAGATTTTTCATGTGTGCTCTCCTGTGAAGAAAAAGAAGGCTGGGAAACCTAGCCAGCACCCCTGATCCTGGACAAGCTTCGGAGGAAGAGAATGAGAGAAAAGGAGAAGTAATTCACAATTCTGCCTTTGAGTCCTTCACGCTCTGGCTGGACTTTTTTTGCAAGCCTGTGTTTGCAGTGCACATTCCTGGTGGCCCTGAAACGTATCATGAACATGCTGGGAAGAGAGGAGGACAGAACTTACACCTTACTTGGCACACTATCAACAGTGGGAGAGGATTGTAAGAAAAGCCATGGGAATACCTTGAGTTAATGGCCAAAGGTGAGGCTGAGTCAGAAGAGATGCTGCCTCTGGTTGTATGACATAAGAGAAGCCAACCTGAATTGATGTGGAGATTATGTCCCTGAAAAGCCCCAGAGAGGATGTCTTAGGAGAAATCATCACCCCAGAGTTAATTCAGATCACCAGAATCCATTTAGCTCCAGTGAAGGGGAGAAGCCATGCTATAAAACCTATCTCAGATGATTGCTTTCTCACTCATCCTGTACTGCATTGCATTGCCAGCATTTCTGGGAAAAAAAAATTAAAAAAGTAAACAAAACAAAAAAAAAAAAAAAAAAAAAGAGAGAGAGAAAGAAAATAAAAAGAACGAAAAAAAAAAACCAAAAACAAAACCTGTGTGCGAACTGAACCTCTGTGACTCTTCCCCAGCATGGAGGGAGGAATCTTTTATTTTATCTAGGAAAGCTCTATGAAGGAACTCAAGAAGTAGCAGTGCTCCAAAAGCTTTGTCTCTCATCTTGTGGAGTGTTGTCTGTCCCTGGCCAGTGATTTAAGCCATTAGCCTTAGACAGACAAGCTAGCCCAGGCTGAAAGCATTACCAAACTCAGGTGTAGAAAGGGGTTTGTGGACCAGAGGAAGGGTGCTCAACATAATTCTGCAGTAAAGAAATAACCTCAGAAAGTTTGAATCTTACTCCAGTATCCCTTTCCCTCAGGTCCCTAAAGTAAGTGCTCTCAGGGCCTGAAAGTCTCAGGAATTCATTTTGCCACTGGAAAAATAAAGAAGTCCTGCCTCAGTATGTAAGGGAGATTGCGTGGGTTTAGTATTTTAGTGATCCCACTCCAGATTTCTGGGAGACAATGATTTCTGCTGAGGAGTGATTGCCAAACACCATTCTATGTTAGATATCATTATCCAAGTGAGTGGAATAAATGCATTTGCCCCATCATTTCTGATAGTGTAATGGGCAGGAAATGAAAAATTTAGGTTTGACTGGAGAACAAGGACTAAATATAAGAGCAAGGAAAAGAACAAGGAGGCTGGGAATCCTGCATTTTACTTACATCCTTGCTTCAAAGCTATGTTTAGAAGCAAAACCGAAGTAGTTTAATAGATTTCAGCCCCTCACAAACTTTTCTGGATCCTATGCTGACACAGGACTGATCTGCAGAAGAAGAGGCTGTTGCAGATGAGGCCTACAGTGCTTGTGTATCCCAAATAAGGCCTGTAGCTGCAAGTAGCATGAGATGAGAAATAATACTGAGATGCATCTGTTAAGTTTCAAAGAAGAAACCTGCACTACTGCTGGCTTTAGGCAGCTCCGCTAATGTCTGCTCATGAAAATACTGTGGCTGGCCTGTTAAAAAGGTCACAGGTGAGGTTACAAGGAATACTTTTGAAACATGTAAGCTTGTCTTGAGCCTCTCCAACTGTCTAATTCCTCAGCTGTTGAGCAAGCAAAGACATAAACAGTTGTTTGACAAGTTTTAGCTCTCACCTGCTAAGTTATAAGCTGCAGTGGTAGGTCAAACCCCAATGTTCACTTGTTAAGTATTTGAAGATGTCTTCATGGGCTCTGATTTAAAACTGCCTATCATCTCTCCTCTCTAGCATGCTGCAGGCTACACATTGCAGCTATGGCAATTCAGGGGTTTTATCTTTGCTTCAGAAGTAAAAGTCCCTTCCCTCTCAATATATGGGAACACTTACCAGAGATAACCTCAAGACCCTGCAGCACCTGGGAGGAAGCATCTCAGAAGAGACTGGTGTGATGAGGAGTCACTGATACCAGACATGAGCACAGTGTGAGGCAAGATTGTTCCTCGTAAAGAATATGCTCCCTTTCTGCTGTAATATCCAGCATCCCTACTAAACCCTTTTCCTAGAAGAGACCCGTCAGTGCTCTGAAAATGGGAGCCCAGCAGCAGTGCTCTGTCTGGTGAAAGGTGTGACCTCAGATGAACGGAGTTGGCATCTTTGTTTATGGAAATACCTTTTTTCCTTTTCTGTTTTGTCTTTTTTTTTTCCCCAATTTACAATCACTTTCTATTTGTTTGTGCAGAGAAATAAACTTGTGATATGCACTTTACATGTGGCATTTTATCACTTTCTTTGCTTGGCACGCAGGAGGAATTGCTATGTGTACAGCACATACATTTAGCACTACCTACTACAAACTGCTAAGGACAAGAGACTATAAGGAGCTCAAAAAAGGATGGGATGTCTCAGCAATAAAAACACCTAGGTTGCACTTAAGGTTTCTGTACATTAAAAAAGCCCCATGCAAGCAAAAACTTAAGTGAGATCCAAAACTTTGGTACTACAGACTATAAAACACTCACTCACTGACAGGTTGAAGACATTTGTGGACCAGCCTGAGCTGGCCTGCCCCATCACTGCCCCTCAGCCTCTTCTAACCTAAATCCTACCCTCTGTTTGTAAATCCAGTATCAGTGGAAGTATCAGCTCTGATAAATCCAAATAGAAACTTGCATTGAACAACTCAACTTAATATTAGCCAAGATATCAGAAAAACAAGTCAGTCAGAAAATCAAATATATCCCATTGTATTCCCAGGCTCCAAGTCTAATTCTTACTCTAAATTTAATCCAATTCATGTTGAAGTCTACTCAGTTTCTGGGTCCTGAGAGGTTCATTGTGTTCAGTTTAGGACAAGTGTTAGCAGGTTGCCTTTCCCTGATTGAGACATACCTCACTCACAGATAACACATCCTAAACACTGCAAAAGACTCTGGGATCAGCTGTAGGATTAGACTGCAGGCTCTGGACATTCGTCCAAGTATAATTTTGTGGATGTTTGTCAGATTAATTGCAAGGAGGGCTTCCTTTTGCAGTGGTCTGGAGGTAAATTGGGGGACTATCCAGCATATTTCTGATTGACTTGCCATCAGAAAATGCAGAAAGGGGCAGCAATGTTTGCTGATGCCAAACCTAATCTTCTGTCCAACCAGAAGCACAGCTCCCAGAAAAGTGAGTATACAGATGCACAGGCTGCAGATTAGGACTGCATCTTGTAAATCTGACATAGTAGGATTACGAGCTACTCCAGATGGTTTGACACATTGCAGGACGGTTGCTGTATCTAGGGCTCTTAATTAAATTCCCTGTTAACCTCTACAACCTTCTCAAGTGAGAGTCATTTCCTCTCAGAGCAGATCATGTCAGAAGGAGCCAGACAAACAGACTTTGAAAGGTGGAACAGGAGCCTGCCATGCCAAAGGATTACTAAACAGCTATGTAGCAGCCTAGGGATTAACCTGACCTTCAGTACCCATCTTAGAGAGAAGTTTTAAACCGGAAAATAATAAGGTGCCTAGTGTAGATATCTACCCCCAAACAATCGCACCTGATGGAAGGAGAATGTGCAGCAAAAAGCTCAGCAGGGAAATACGTGGCACACAGGAAAGACAAGGCTATTCCCCGACAGTTCAGACCTATCGTTTCAACGGCCACTAGATGTTGCCACTGCTCTGCTCTGAGTTACCTGGGGTTTTGGCATTCGCCTGATGTGGTGTTAAGTCTAGAGGGTTTAAAATCTTAGGAAGTCCTTTCTTCCTAATCTATCCTCTTTTGACGTTCACATATGGTGTTGCTCAATCCCACATACCAGAGGAGAAGGTCAGGCTCATACCAGAGAGTTTTGGCAGCCAGGGGCTTACTGCAGCTTGGGGGGGATTCCTGGGTCACGCAGACAAACAGGCTGCCCAGCAAGTAACACGCCACGGGAGCAGCAGCTATTTCCACACACACTCCAGCTCTGTGGTCAAATCCCACATATTTCTGTCCCAGTCCTATGTCTCATCATGCATTAAGCCCACTTAGTGGCACAAAAGAGCCTGGCATTAATTATTTCTCCTACTTTGGTGCTACAAGTCTCCCTGATGTCTGTGCAAACTGGAACAGGTTAAGAACACATGAAATATTTTACAATAACAAAAATTATGTTTATTTCATCATCATCACCATAACGATAACTAGGAAAAAAGCACCAGATCAAGAGTCTTGCAACTTTTTTTTCAGAACAGATTGAATCATGTTGGAATCTGCTGTTTATGAATACTTTCAACAAAGATCAGTCTTGGGCATCAGGGAAAAAGGTGAGCAAGGGCAAGGTTTAATTCTCCATCTTGAAAAAATTAGAGTGGTGAAAACTGATGCTGTTTTCCTGACTTCTACGAGATCAAAATGTGCTCTGGACACAGCTCTGCTGCTGATGCTTCACTGAAGTACTCTTTGTGTCCATCTAGCAGCATAATGAGGCAGATATCATATGCTACTCTTTAAATAAGTTTGTAGGCATTGACAACTCGAAGTTAGACCATTTGAAATTAGGTGTACAAGAATGTAGAGTGAAAATAAATTAATTTTGAAGATACATGTCAGAGAAAGCAAAGCTTGGTTTAGGCTGTTCCTCAGGTCACTTGAACAAAAGGAATATTTAGAAAGAGGGAGGTGGTCACAGTGAAATAAAGACAGTTTCTTGCATGATTATAAGCTCTCTGAAGTGGTGAAAAGTCCTACAGGCAGCACATATACTACCCCACTGGCATGAATGGAAATTCCATGTACTTAAGCAAGGATTGAATTTAGCCACCAAACCACACCACGGTCCAGGTAAACCCTTCCACCCTAAACAAAATGAAACCACCTAAAGCACAGCTTGTAGTGATTAAAAACCCTTAGCATTGACTAGTATGAGTGGGTAAGATAACAGTAAGATAACAGATACCTTCTTCTGAGTTCATTGCATTATTTACAGCAGGGATAGAAGATTGGTATACTATTCCAGTGCAAAAAAGCCATTGACCTGCTGAACTTGGCACCATGGCAGGACACAAGTGAAGTCCCTGCTAGACACACAATTGACATTTATAGACTTGTGAACTAGACATTCCTATGTCTCAGGAGAAACTGTGTATGGAAAGGAGAAATGAGCAAGATTTAGTTCTCAGAAACTGAAGATAAAGACATATAATTTTATTTGAAGGTAAAGTAGGAGGTAAGAATCTCAGTTTAAAGTGTGTCTTGGTGCTTACATATCAGACACAAGAGTGCCTTATACAAATCACCCTGTAAATCCTGGTGCCATACTAATAGGTTCAGGGCTCAGGTTCCATTCAGTTCCTTCCAGATGCACTCTTAGGTCCCATTTCTCACCTGGTATATGTATACTTCTCACATGAGACCTTAACTAGGCAAACATATGCTTTGTTCCCATCAGACCACAGTTCCTATCACTCTTTAAATCTGGACTTCAGCATCCTTGGCCTTGACCCTGACTCTGCTTGCCTCTTGCCCTTTGGGCTGGAGACCCACAGCAGGCTCTTGTCTCCTGGAGCTGGCTCATCCTGAACTGTCAGTGCCTTGTTCCTGGTCCTAACTGCAGGTCATGCCTGCTCACAGTCTGATCGAGATCCTCACACACCATGCTAGACGTGCCTTCTTGCTATTGCTTTTCTCTAGTCTCTCTTGAGTTTTATAAGAGTGACTTATAAAGAAACACATCTGTCTCCTGCTCACTTCTAATTACCATGGGGCACTCTGCTCCCTTCCAGCATGCTCAACTTCTCTCTCTCTGCAGCTGCCTAGGGTGGGAGGAAGCAGAGGTGCACCAGGTCATGTGACAGGGAAGAGCAATCACATACTTCCCTGCTACATCATCTTTTGGAGCTACACCATGCCTCAAAATCAGGTTCCACATGATATCTAGCTGGCCCAAGCTGTTCTCCTAAGGTGTAATTTGTGCTCAGAAAGGCCCAGGAGATAACTGGAGAAATAAAACAACAGCTATAGAATGGTCTGAAAACAGCTGCTGGAAGCAAGTAGAGTGGAGGCAGAGTTTAGCATCAGCCTAGTTACTGCAAATAGGTGCCATAAAATGGTCGCTGCATTTCACAGCTTCTTACCTGATGATATAAATCACATAAATTTCTCACATGATTATCAAAATGGAGCTAGAAATTTCTTAAATTTAGATGTAACTCTACCTCATGCCTTTGGGAAATGAGAGGCAAAAGGCTCTGATTTTAAGCAATAAAGCATCACATTGTGTTTGTTCTCAGCCCGTCCCTCCATATGCCACCACCTTGTGGCAGGCATCATCTCCCTTGATGAATGATGAATGAGCACAGGAATTTGAATAGGAGAGCAGCATCTCCAGGAGCACAACTGGATGTCACAGCAGACACTGGGCACTCTGGTCAAATGTCAAGCACAGTGCTAAACCAATCCAGAAGAATTAACATGGTGAGAAAACCTCCTCCTTGTACAATCTGCAGTGAGCAGGGCTTGGCAGCACCAAGAGACCCGCTCCTCTATGGCCACCTGCACTTCTGCAGAGTGGGTGTGACGTGTGGACAGATGGTCAGCTGTGACAGTAGCATTTGACACCCTCCAGCTTTGTGCAGATGTAAATGCCTTCACCAGGCATGAAGCTCTGTGATGGTGCCCAGAGCAGGCAGTGGGTGTTTACAGTTTAATTGTGCTTATTTTACACTGGAACTGCTCCAGGGATTTGCTCCTGAATTACTGGCATGGGAGTATGAGGGCAGGATCTGGGCTGGACATCACTCTGGTGCCTCATCCCAGCTCAGCAAAGGATGCAGTGCTGCTCTCATGGGCAGTGGAAAGCATACATCATGGTGTTACAGTAGATATAAATGAGGGAGAATCACAGCTGTGAAATAGGCACAATGCTAGGTATACATCGTGGTTATATGGATGCAAGCAAGAGGAAAATGGGAAACTTTAGGCCAGGAGAATGCCATATGTCCCCTAACTCCAAGCAGGATATAAAAGCTGTTTTTCTATTGCCCATAGGAATGTTACAGGAGTCTTCTACAGGACCTTCTTAACAGAACTGGGGATTAACACAAAGTGCTTTCAACCCAGTTATCACCCTGCAAAGTTTTATATGCATTTGGTGCAGGAAAAAACAGCAGCAAAGTGTAGGGAAAAAGGAAAGTGACTATGTCCTGATGTTCCTTTATATCAACTTTGCTTGCAATTCTCTGTGCAAAGGATTTTCTATTATAATCACAACTGTGTTTTGGTTTTTTTCCTCCTCACTATACTCTAGGATTATTCAATGGACAACTTGATTTTGATCCACTATTGACTCAATCTTCCAATGTGAAATAGTAAGACAATGTTTTCTGGAGGATTTTTGCCTTTTTCAGAAACTGAAAGGTATGTTCACCTTGAGTACTCCTGTAAAATGATATATGTTTTCTTCATCCTAAAACCAGAACCCAATTGGGTAAGCAGGAAAAAGAGGGATAGTCGCTTCAAAATGAAGGAGTTAAGGTTAGTTAGTTGAATGTACAAAGTTGCAACAAATGCAGACTATCAACCCTATTTCTGTCATTAATCAGGAAATTAATTTCCTTGCTCTTTGTTTCAGTTGGGTTTCCCTTACATATTAAATATCTACTTCCTAGAATTCTGTAAATAGCTTTCTAGACTTTGTGGTTTTTCCTACTACTTCTTGTTTCATGCATACTATTATTTTGCTTCTGTATTTTCTGAAGCATTTTAGGAAATATGTATGACAGCCTAGAGGACACTGAGATGACTGATTATGAAGGGGCAGAAGGAGGGTATAAAACAGAGCAAGACCCAAGATTTCTTTTGAGGCATTACTGACAAACAAGATATTGAGAAGGCTTTATGATTTGCATCAAAAAGCAGTAAGAGGAGGAAGAGGAACTGCATGTTTGTTTGAACAAAAAGGAGGAAGAAGTGAGCCGCCTATGGAGTGCCTGGTCCTCCTGGACATTGAGACAGTGACTGCAGGAGACCTGAGGTGCAACCTTTTCTTTTCCTCTCCTCAGGGATGGCAGCAGTGCTATCTGAGACTCTGCCCTCTGGGCCTTTGGCTATTAATAACCTCAGGATGCCTGTGCGAGCAGCCTTCAGGAGTCAAATTCACAGCACTTTGCATCAGCACTTTGTGCTGGGCAGAGCTTCCCTGCACCCAGGCACCCTGGGAGAGGGGGGCTGCTGGACAAGCCTCCCCAGGCAGCACCCAGAGACAGGCTGGGAGGAAGCAGCCACTGCTGAGCTCTGGGGCAGGTGTGTGAACTGGTCTGAGCCTGGCACTGCAAGCCTGAGGTGAGTTGACTGGGCAGCGAAATAGTGCAGGTGCTGGAGAAGTAAAGACTGGTTTGGCTTGCAGCACCAATGACTGCTGCAAAGATCAGTGCACAAAAAGACAGGAATTGAACAATCAGACAGAGCTGAGAGAGAAAAGCCCTGGCTTTATGTATGACATAGTGAGGAGAATGGGGTTTGAGGCTCCAGCAGCTTCTGGGAGGGCTGAGAGATCAGTAGTACCGTGTAACTCTTGGACCTTGTCCATAGTGAGAGACTGCTGTCCCTTTCTTTATGCTAGACCAACTGCATGCAGTGGGTTTTTCAATCTTCAGTCCTGCTGAATTAGTAAATAAGGACAGCAGAATGTGATAGACTTGTCCTCACTGCTGCTTGGGAATTAGTGTAAGGAGCACAGCTTTCCACTGTGGCTGTCCCTTTCTGCCTTGCCCCAGAAATCCATGCTTGTGGCATACAGATGTTTTCTTTCTGTTTTGTGAGTTTTAGGACCCATTAGATGGGCCATAATCTCTCACCTCTGCTATTTCCTGGCAGCATTGCCCCTTTCCTGTCAAGCAGGGCCTGCTTCTTTTATACAGCCAAGCAGATGTCTGGCTGCTTAAAGAGAATGTGCAGCATGTGCGTCATGGCTGCACCTGCTCACACTTGCTTTGGGAATACCCCAGGATGGGCTCGTTTATGATGTGAACTACACAGGCAGCATCTCAGTAAAAGGAAAAATTTGCAAGTCTGAAAGAAAAACTAATCCAAGGGAGTATCTGCCAATGTGATTGGCACTGTTTTGCTGTGGCTGGGCTTCTTTTAACAGTTATCACAATTCCATCACATAAACTTAATGGTGGAATGATACTTCAGAATACACAGAGGATAAAAACATCTTGATCAGAAGAGTAGTATACAAACTTCCAGTTACAGCTGTTTGCTTGCTAGTTTTAAAATGTAACTCATAGTTCAAAGCTTTTCAGTTCTGAAATCTTAAGCAAGTAAAATACAAATAATCACAAGGTCAGAGATGGTAGTTATTGCTGCAGCTGAAGACGACAGGTCTTTGCCCATTTTTCTTTGTATTGTATTGCATTAGATTAGGTGGGGATCTGTCCTCTATATGCTGTTGTTTGGGCATGGACAGCGCTGAAGTGAAGGCAAGACTTTGCTCTACTTACATTATGTATAATAACCCCTAAGAAGGACTCTCAAAAGCTGCCTGAAATGAATTGCTGAGATTGCTCCTGATTTTCCCTGGTTTTGCAGTTCAGATCTCTCATCCTATCTGGGGACAGAGATGGGCAACACTGTACCAGAAGAAATCTCCCTCTTCTCCTCTTTCCCCCTTCAAAATGGTATTGGATAAGATCAATACATAAGATACAGATGCAAGTGACTTCAAACAAATTGGGTGAACAACTTTAACAGGTTTTCCTGTGCCTTCCTCCTCCAGCCCTTCTGTAACAAAACAGTAGCAGTCATAAAAGACAGAACTACTTGGAATTTTGTTTTGTTTCCTTTTTTTTTTCCCCTTCCAGACTTGCAGTCTGGTGATTTTCTGAGTACCTATTCTAATTCTAAAAGGACTGTTGAAATATCCAAACCAGAACTGCACATGATGCAAAGTGCTCCAAATAACTCTTGGACAGACCTGAAATCTTTATCCAAAAATATATATTACCATCTAATGATAACTGCATGTTGTTATAACATTGCATCATAGAGCAAATTTTCCAAGTGACATCCTGTTACTGCAGCACAAGATAATAACAGAGTATCCTTACAGCACATGTGGATTCTGAGAGACTGCCTTGTTGCAATTAAATTGGCTCTTTTGGATGAGTGCTATAGGACACCTTGGCAATGCTTCTGCTGGGATCTGCTACCATATTTTGTCAGAATGTTGAGTCTCCAGAGAACCCCAGAATGGCCTGCTGATGATATCCTGTATGGGATGATACCTTCCACTAGCTCCATCATGGGGAAAGGGATAGAAAAAAACCTGTGTGTGAAAGGAAGGCTGTGTATCTTTTACCTGTAGATGGCAACTAAAAGAGAGGCAAGAAATACATTTGCAGTGTTTCATTCTCCATTTCCTTGTGTGTTTAGAGCAAAGCAGAGAACCCTTTGTGGGAATGCCCCTTGCAGGGACTCCTGCTCCTCTTAAAAGGAAAAAGTCCACTAAACTCATTGGGAAGCTGACACATGAAGGTAAGATATGCAAAACTGCACATGTAAAAATTGTTTGGATTTCAACCTGAATTTCGGCCTTTAAAATTTCACACCTTGCCTAACTGAACTCCCAAAGCAAGACATGCAGGAGGCACAGCCACAAATTTTACTGAAGCCCAGCCTTCAACCACGTCACATTTTCTATCTTACAGCTGAAAATCATTGCACACACTCAGACCAAAAGTCGACCAAGATTGCACTCTGCAAGCTTGTATTCTCCTGCAGCATTAATTTGGATGCTGACCAGTTTAAATGGACAGAAAACATGATCTTTTACCGGAGTCAATATTGCAGTGCCTAGATATATTCTACATTGTTCTCTCTCTTACAACCTTTGTTTCATACTTGTTTTCTCTCTGTGTGAGAGAGTTTCTTTCATTCCAGCACTTATTAGAAGAAAAAGACAGGATGTCTTAGAGAAGTTAATAGAGCAGGAAGAATATAACCTGGAACATTTTTCCTTCTACAGAATATGTGTATATTGGGTAGGGTAACTTTTAAATAAGTGTGATGTCCTTATCTTTTCTTTACTTTTGACAGCATGAGGAAGGTTTTGGAGGTTTGGAAAAGTACTCATTTGAAGCAGGGCCAAGAAATCCTGCTGCACTGACTGAGATGCTTCAGATACGGCAGACACCCATCTAGTTCCACCCCTATGGAACTTCTCTCTGCAGATTTGCCTTGATTGCAGTCCAGAGTAAATACCAAAGATCTGTATCCAAAGTGCCTTCCATGTAAAAATTTGGTGCATAGATAACGTCCTAAAATCTTAATTTAGAAGATAATTTGGGTGCTTGAAGTCACTACTGATGCTAGGAAGCAACAGAAAAAAGACATAGACCAGAGTACTTCCTAAAGTATCCAATGGTATGTTTTGTAGCTATGCCACAAGAGGTGTCCAAGCTGAACCTGGGGAAGAAGATCAGCATCCCCAGAGATGTGATGCTAGAAGAGCTTTCTCTCCTCACTAACAAAGGATCAAAGATGTTCAAATTACGTCAGCTAAGAGTGGAGAAGTTCATTTATGAGAATAACCCTGATGCCTTCACTGACAATTCTGTGGTAAGTTGAAGATTAAGACTAAAATGCTACTCCATACTCTCAGGGAAAACAGGAATGGAGTGTGCCCAAGCTCTCTTCTGTTTTAATGTGTGTAGGCAGGGGGTAGGGAGGGTCTACTATCAAAGCAGTGAAAGAATAAAACAAAATTACATAAATACACAAGTTTTATTTCCTTTTGGCAGCAGCATTAGTCTCCTCTGGCAAATATTTGGTATCACACATACAGAAGCATGACAAAATTCAGTACTGAGTGAAGGAAGGCTGCATGTTTGGCAAGTGTTCAGAACTCAGGGCAGGGCTAATTGGTTTTGTACCCATTCCATTTCTTCTTTGCATGATGGCAATGATCCATCCAACTCCAGTAGACCAGTGCTATTTTTAGTCTAGGATACTTCTATGCTTTCTGTTGGACAGAGTCCTCTGCTAGTATCTGTAAGTTCCACAAGTGAAACCTCTAACCTGACTCTGAAATATTTTCAGTAATTTGCTAGAAGCCCAGTTTGTTTTCCTCTAAAACATTTTCCTTTCAGATATGGTATATAAATACAGACATTCATTTTCTTTTCCCTTTCCCCTGCATTAGTACTCTTATTTAAACTCCTTTCTACAGTTGCAGGTGTAAAGTCTTTTGAAGACACCTAAACTTTTACAAATGAAACTCTCAATTCACATGATTATCAGAATTCAGTAAAACAAATAGAAAATGTTTAAGGTTCATATGCATTTTGATGTACCACCTCATCTTCTGATGTTCTTTGAAGTTGGTTTGGTGCGGTGACATTTTATCCCTTTATGGCATCTATTTTCCAGTCCAAGGAAACTTAAGGAAAGCAATAAAAGTTAAGCTGAAGAAAATGTTTTGCCAAACAAAAACACACTATCTTTTAGCACTCTGATGTTTTCAAAAGCAGCAATAAGAATATATCTGCAGTTCACTTCTAGAAATGCCAACTTAAAAATCAGAATGTGGAAAGATGCCTAACAAAAAAAAAAAAAAGTTAAAATTAAACAGTAAGATTACAGACGAGGGATGATATAACAAGCATACCCCGTGATGTTAAACTTTGGTCAGTTTCTTCACCTCTGTGCTTTAGGTAGTTCATTTCTTCAGTGAATTATCTCCTAGAAAGAATGTGAGAATGAATGGTATATTGAACTTTGGACTCCACAGATGAATATCCTAGAGAAATGCATGCTGTTTTCATTAATACTCAGCAATCTCAGAGTTCCTAAAACATATGAGGGCCAAGTTCATATGTGAAAATCTGCTGCAGTGAGAAGTGACCAACCCACAACCAAAATCCCCACCTTGGTGCTTTCTTACACTCATCCACAAGTTAAAATAATTGCAGCTTCCAGTCACGGCAAAGCTTGTATGAAAACAAACTAAAATGTGTTGGCAATTTCTGCTGGACTTTAGGTCGAGAGGTCTCTTTTTAGCTGGTACCAACTGTGAAACAAAATCTAAGAAGTCTAAAGAACTGGATTACTGCTCTTCTGGAAAATGGCAGGAGTTACTCAGTACTCTTTCCAGTGCTGGACAAGAACTCAGAGCAGCCAGAAGTAGCAGGAAGAAAATGGAAGTGGTTATGTTACAAACCAAAAGTGATGCTTCACAGCAGACAGCAGTACGCCACCAACCTGCCTCAGAGATCTTACATGATGAATAGCCCGGCATGATACAGTGTCTGAAGCAGAACAAATGATGGAGAAATGTTATCATGCAGCTGCTTGGTTTATTACAGAGCATGCACTGATGTCTCTGTATGCCCCTTAATGTACTTGGATGAATGTCAACCAAGATTAGTGAAGGTAAGGTTAAGGGGAAATGTTAGGAAAATAATTCTTCTAGGAGTTCTGTTCTGTATAGAATGTTAAACCTCTTGAACAAACATTACAGGATAATTGCAGGCTAAAATACAATTCTGAGGTTATGACCTAAGTGGAGCGAGCCTGGTGAGATTGTAAGTTTAACAAAATGAGCCTTGCTGCACTGAAGCTGGATTGGTGCAGAAGACCTAGAGGTCCCACTATACCCAAAGCTGTGTAAGAGTGAACATGGCATCTGATGCATTCTTATTCAAGAAGTGACTGGAGTGGAAAAAGCAGAGTAACAGAAAAAAAGAGCTTTCTATTTTCCACAGTGCTCCAGTTTGTTGGAGCACTGTGAGAAAACTCTGGACCAAAATTCTGAAACACAATTTCTTTCATTCACAAAGAAAATGTGACAAAAGTTATATGAAATACACAAATAAGATATATCTAATTTTGGGTAGCATTAGATAAAAATTCCTGTTATTTAGATGGGTAAATTCAGGCATGGAAGCAAAAAATATTTTGTCTAATATTACACAGCAAGTCAGAAATGGATTTGGAAATAGAAAGCAGGAGTTCAATCTACTGTGCCTCTCGGGGTAGCAAGTTTAAAAAAAAGTAAGATGCTTCTACAGCTTCTTATTTTCACCCTTTTTTAAAAAAATGAGTCATAGGTTTAAGGCTATGCAATTCCAAATGAAGGACTGAGGCCCACCCTTTGATAAAAACAGCAGGCAGTCTATGAGACTCTCCAAGTGTCTGAATTTTAAATCTCCCATCCCAACATTAAGGAGCATTTGAGTGGCTGCCACGGAGACGACGCAGTCCAGTAACTTCAGAAGTGTTAGTAACTACATAGGCATCAAACATTTGGGGAGCTCTTTATCAGTGAGGTGGAAATAGAAACACATTTGGTGGCCTCAATCATTTTCTTTAGGGCACAGCAAGGAGCTGAAGGGGAGCACACAGTGTCTCTCCTGGGGACTGCCTGCAGTGACGTCAGGGCCTTGAGATACATAGAGATCTCAGCTCCATTAGTTGGATCATCTTTCATTATCTAGCTTTTATTAGGCACATGCTCTAGAGAATTCAGAATTTGTCCATCTAAGCACTCAGCCTGCAAGAGCAGGCGCTTGCTAGCACTAAGGACTTGAAAGATATGAGCCCAATTTGTTTAGTCAAACCAGGGGACCCATCACATGAACTTGCAACAAGTGTTCTCTTATTAGAGTGGATTTAGGGACTGATAATATGCACTACCTCCAACAATGCAGAGAGATAGGAGGAGCTGTGGGATCTGTCCTCAGACACAACAGGAGAAGGTTGTCAGCCATCTCAACTGACATTCCTGGACTTCTCTCCAGGAACTCCCACCAACACAGTCAATCAATACTAACTGAGAGGCTGGTTTTATGATGTGAATATGCAAATATGTTAAAGTTCCACATGCTGTTAGCAGTGGCCCAAGACATGCATTCTCCTCAAGTGTGATCTCCAAAACTCTAAAACTCCACTCTAAAACTCTGACCAGAGGTGTGCTCTAAATACTGGAGACAAAGCTGTACCTATGCAGCTTTGACTATGTTAGGTACAGCATCCTGCTTGAGGATGTCTTTCCTGAGCTCCACTGTCTTGGAAGATCTTTCAAAAAGATTATTTTGCAAATATTCATCAAAAATATTATTTTCAAAAAGATTACAATCAAAAATATTATTTTGCATAAAGAAAATATTATCTTTGTTTCATGTTAATTTGAGCTAAGACAAACAATTGTGGTGATCAAAACTAAAGAAAATTATTTTTTTTTTCTAGCAGGTGAGTAAACTGGGATGTTGCATGGCAAACATGTCTTTCCTATCTGAATGGAGTTGCCTGCTTTTAGCAGATCAGATGTTTTCTCAGCAGGCCCATGAAGAATGATGAACTAGCTTAAGTCAAATCAAACTAATTTAATTTGCAGCTAAATAAGATTTACGAGTGCCTTTCCTGATACAGACCTTCTGTTCCAGAGAAACTTCATTCCTACTTAGTGATAATACTGCAATTTAAAATAACACCAGATGACAATGATGCCTCTCCCTAGTCACATCAAATACTGCTGTGAGCAGAAACAGAACAGTCCATTTTAGTGCAGCTCATGTTATGCTGATGCTTTGAGACTTTTTTGTTCTGGTGCAGGAGTGGCATGTAAGTAACCACAGGAAAAGAGAAATAATCATGTAATTCTCAGAAAGGGCACACAGCATGGGTGAAACTTGAAGGAAAACAGATGCAAATTCTGTTTTCAAAGTAGTGAGAAAATCAGTAGAAGCATTATCCTTGCATATATGTCAACATTTTGAAAATAACCTCATTCTGACCCCTAACTCTCAAAATACCCTTTTTCAGTTTGCCTTTTTACAGCTACATAGCTGCCACGCATAATTGAGCAGATTGCCCAGTTAGCTCCTGTGTACAGCTTAATGCTCACAATCCTCTCCCCTCTCAGTGCTTCCTGACATTCACGGGAACATTATCTCCTGTGTTCCTAAAAAGGGAATTCCCTGCAGCGAGGAGAAGGACAGACAGTCCCTAAAGGCCCTGGGGGCACCAGCTCTGCCACTTCAGCCTGCAGCTGGCTGCCTGCCTGGGTTGCAGCCTGGTGACCTGCTGTGAAACCCTGGACACTGTTGTGGGAGACACAGGGAGCAGAGGGTTAGCTAATTCTGCCTTGAGCCTTGTGGGGTTTTCACTTCTCGACTATTTTTAGCTGACTGAACAGCTGGCCTTGGAAGCCTGTTTACAGCCTGGAAAGCTTCTTTTTGCTAAACTGTGCTAGGTGTAAGAGCCCTGAGAAAGCCTTAACCCTTTGTGAGCCATCTCTGAGGCTGCCTGAGATTAATGTATACAGGTAGAATAGCAGTATGAGGAACCACAGATTCATTCAGTGTCATGTGTATTTGTTGCACCTTTGTGCATCTAATAGCCAATCTCCTAGTCCAACAGGAAAGACTATATGTGATATATAACCCAGGTTACTTGTATCATATACCTGTGTGGGCTGTACTACACAAGAAATACCTTTTAAAGTCTGATAGGAGTCAAGTTTTGATATCACTTATGACCAATATGTGACACATTTTTCTAAACATACTGTATCAGTTTCTGTTCCACATAAGCATTTACGAAAGTTTCTGTGTGCAAAGACAGGATATTGTGCCAAAATGTACACCATAAGGTCAATAAATCCTGCATGGATTGTTTGCTCTTTTACAACATACTGCAGAGATTGTGCCTTCTAGCCTGATCAAGGAAGAGTGAATGGCCTGAAAAATAAGACCAACTTAATTTTATTGATGGATACAACTTTCTTTTTTTCTTTCTTACCCTGTTGCTGGTTAGATTTGGTTTGCTAATTCACATACTGCTACAAACAAAATTCTTCATTTTTGTCATTTCTCTCTTGTGGTCTCCAAGAAGTATTTTCTGTTTTCCCAGGCTGCTATTGCTTCAGTTTTTTCTCAACATGTAAATACTCCTCATCAAGCAGACCTTCATATAGACCTTCAATGGTACTATATATATATACAGAAAACAGGCAAAAAGACAGATATCTTCCTGACTTTTGTGTTGTCACAGATATCCTGCTGTTCTGGTGGCCTGTAACACTTAATTCCCACACTGTAATTTAGCTGGGGTTAGGTTAACTTTGACATGAAAACACTTTCTTGCCCAGCTTGCTTTCTCACAGATTAGCCAGTGTTATCTCTGTTTGGACTTCTACCTGCTCTGACAAAAGCTAAATTTCCTTTCCCCTTCTCCTCTATTTCATAGTCATTATTCTTGGGGACAACAACACCCTGATCACATAAAATGACTATGAGGCGAGTGTGCTTCCATTGCCACTTCTGCTGTTCCACAGCTGCTGCTATACTGAATAAAGGGAATAACCCACATGAAGTTCTGCCACTGGCTTTGTAACAGAGACACAGAACTGGTCAGATCACAGAGATTCAGGAGTTCACATTCTGGGACCCAGCCCCACAAACACGAATACACCATGTCCTGTACCAGAGATTCAACCACACTCTTTTCTTCTCCCCTAGGATCACTTTCAGAAGTTCATCCCACCAGGAGGGAGTTATGGGGAAGATGCTCATGGCTATGCCCATGGGCGGATGGTAGGAGGAACGGCAGCTGGGCAGCATGGCTCCAGTATGCAGCAGCAGCCCGGGGTCCCTCCCAGGCCTGGAAGCAGAGGAGGTGCTGGAGATGGTGAAGGGGAGCATGCAGGGAAATCATCTGGAAGTGGTGGAGAAGGAGGCAATGGTACTGACAAAGGCAAGTATCTCTCTGCAAGAATAAGAAACTAAAGCTATCAGACCACATGCCAAGCCTACCGTTAAGGAAAAGCAAATTAATCTAACTCCTGGATTCTTCCAAACAAAGCTCCAGTGTAATGCTGAGAAGAGTTGAACTGCTTTTAGTTTGATGGTTTCGTTTGTGTTCTTCTATGTTGCTCAGCCACAGGCAGGAGGCAGAAATACCTTCCTTGACTGGACTACAGAAATGACAGGAAACTTATCTGCTGAGGTCCTAAGGCTGGTAGAGCAGTAGGCCAGTACAGCTATGCCATGCCAGTGTGGCAATCCTTCCTTTCAAGGGTTTCACACTGACCACTACTGGAGATACTGGTATTAACTCTTCAGATCAGTAGTCTGATCTGAGTATCAGACTTTAATATCTGAGCCCTGATTTCAAATCAAACCTTCTACCTAAACAAAGAACACTATTTGGATAATCTTCAGAAAGAAACAGCAATGTTTCTAAAAGTTATCTTGTAACCACCACTGGGCCACTGAGGCAATATCTTTATGAGTAAAAATAGTTTTAATTCAATTTAGTCTTTGCCTGATTTTATCCTCTGTTTAGTTTGGCCAGAAATCTCTAGAAACAAATACCTAATATAGGAATCAGCAGATGAATTCATTACTTCACCAGTCCCTATAGATTAAAAAAAAAAAAAAAAAATCAAATTTGCTTGGGAACCAGGAATAACTGCCTTGAGTAACCAAGTGAATAACTTGTAAAATCCAAGTATTTTCATTTACATTCTGGAATAATGTACATTTTATATCAAAATCAGCTTTTACATTTCCTGTGAAAGAGCAATCTGTAGAGACTCATAGTTTTCTTACAGGAGATTTTTCTTCATTGAAAATTTTCTTCATTGAAAATTCTTCATGAATTTTCTTCATTTCTATCGTCTGTGCAGGGAGAAGGAGGATTAATATCATCCTATAGCTTTCACTGCAGAGACAGATCCCAGCTGCTTTTGTTTCAACTCTAGCAATCAATTTGCTGGTACACTGCTTAGTTTAAATACTTCACAAAAAAGGGGGGGGTAGTTGCTTTGCTTTTTTTTTTTTTTTTTTTTTTAAATGAAAATGGCATGGTTTAAAATAAGCAAGACAGACAAAGGAGGTGTGATAAAGAAGTAAGATTCAGATAATAGTGTTCATTCTTTGCCACTTACTTCATAAGGATTTATTTTCAACACAAAATGTAGCACCAAGAAAGCACCAGAATGTCTCTCTCCATTAATCTATTATTCTCATCTGCCCTAATCAAACTAAGCAGATATCATTGCTAAGGAATTTTAAGGTTTATGAAGGATGAAAATATTATGTGTACTACATGTCAATACAAAACTTATGTTCTTACTAGCAAGATGGTATTATACATACCTGGGGAAGGGAAGGGAAGGGAAGGGAAGGGAAATGCAGAATTAAATCCCTTGTCTAAACTCATTTGCTTAATGGAGCAGCTAGAAGCTAATCTAAAATTTCTAGCAATCAAGTGTCTGACTTTACAACAAAGTGCAGCTCTAGTCACTGACAGGATTTTAACTTCAAGTGAGATACCACATTATATTTGCAAACTGCTTTCAGCCATCCTGAGGTGATTGAGACAGACTTGTCTCTAACATCCCAGTTCAGAAGGGGAAAAAGATGAATGTCTGTTCATGTAATCACAAAGAAAATGTCATGTCATGACTACTATGATCTGACAGAAAATAAAGAAAAGTAAATGAAGAAATTATTTGCATCTTTCCTCATATAATGCTTCCCTCCTGGTAGTGGAAGAGATGATGAGGTGAGGACTTCGGTTCTTTCTATATGAGCAACCAAATAGAAGAATGAAAAATTCCAAATACACGCTTTAATGCAAATTCCTAGATGAGTGGCTCTTAGACTACAGTACTATCTGCTTTTGTGGATAAGAACAGAAATGGTGTATGATTGTCTTTTTAAAACAGAAATCTATCCATAAAAGCTTGTATTGATGTAGGAGTTACAGAACCTGGAAATAAAGCTGGTGCCTCAACTTCAGTAGCAGAATACAGAAGCACAATGCAGTTAGACTGCCATCTAACTAGACTGCTTTACCTTCCTCTGTTTACAGATGGGAAGTCAGGAGGCAAAAAAGTGACTATATTTAAAACTTATATTTCCCCTTGGGAACGAGCGATGGGTATCAGCCCTGAGGACAAAAGTCAGTTCTCCACGGACTTGCTGTCATACAGCCCCAAAGCTGATTTCCCCCACTACAAGTCTTTTAACCGGTAAGTCTTAGATATTCAATGGAGTTTATTTAGCAAGAGAAAACACAATAATACTGACCATAGCCGTCCTGTCTTGTGCACTGTAAATAAGTTTTAGCTGCACGTCATTTTGTTTAGCACAGTCTCCAGTGGATGAAATGTTTGGAAGACTATAAAGACAAAATACATTAAGAGCTAGAGATTTTAATTCAGATTAGGCACAGAAAACTGATGCAGTTGGATAAGAGGACTTTAATCCTATCTGCCTCTCTTTCTCTTCCCATTTGACCAGGAGATGTAGTTAGCCACTGTTTTTTACTGCAACCCTTTGAAGTTCAAGAGGTTATGAAAAATACTTATGATCAGCAGCCATATACTTCACAGCACTTCATATACAAATAAGGATGTTTCTGCTGTTTCTGATAAGCACTGAAAGTTTTACAAATATTTCTAGGGCAGTAAAAATTTTTTGTCAACCTCTCTATACAATTTTGCCACCCACCTCCATAGCCTCAGGAGGTCAGTACCTGAACAAATCCACATCCCACTCATTTCTGCAATAATGCAGCCTCGGCCTGCTACATGTACAGAAAACTAACAGATGGGAAAGGTGTATGGTTTGATGGAGATTGATGCAACAAGGGTGAAGGAAGCGCACAGCACCGTATATGTGCGTTTACATAATTTTTAGTGCATGGGCAATGGCTACATCTATGTTCTCATGAAGGATTTGTTGGCCAACTGCAAGAGTAGCACAATTTAGAATCTTGATAACTTTGACTATTTATTTTATAAATCCTGTTGTTTACCTATGCTCTGTTTGCTAACTCCATGTATTCCGCTACGCCAGGACTGCCATGCCTTACGGGGGCTTTGAAAAAGCAGCCAAACGGATGACCTTCAAAGTGCCTCAGTTTGATATCTGCCCTTTGCTCCCAGAATCTCTCATGATATATAATCAAAATTTCAGCAAAAGACCCTCCTTCAACAGAACCCCAATACCTTGGATGCCTTCAGGAGACTTCTCAGAGTACCAGACTGCAGTCAATGTGCCAATGAGTGGTGAAACAGAAGAGTTGTAAATCCCCACTGCCAAGACCTTCCCTTTTTTCTCAGCCCTTTCTATATGCAAGTTGATAGTAAGGAGTGGAAAAGTGCAACTCTAGCTCTGTCAGCTCTTTCTTTCTTTTGCATGTAGCCAAGACAAGCCCCAAGCAGGTTCTAAACTTCTCTTCACTGTATTGTTAATCTAAATCAGACGCAGTTTGAGGAAGAGGAGCTTTTTATTCGCCAGTACATAAGAGGCCAAGACTAAGGAAGTGTTTTTCTGTTTAGCAATGCTACATGCTGCCTGTCTGATTGATAGTAAACTTGTTTTGTCATGCGTTAACAAAAAATAAAACACCAAGATGAAAAACAGCTTTTGTGTTTTCTCCTTAAAAAGTGCTGCTGAAAGAATTTGGGGATTAGCAAATTGAAGCAAAAGTTTCAATCTCACAATGAGACTATTATCCTGGGACAAAAGATCAAGGACTAATAGGGATGGTCCTAAGATACATCCAGGTGGCTTGGAAAAATACTGCCAAAAAAAAAAAATTAAGGGGGAAGGATGATGACTTTGAGAGAAATTAGAACAACATCAGAAATGAAATAGCAAGTCCAAGTCACCCTGTCAGCAAAACAAACAGCTTAAAGTATTTCACTGTCAGCTAAGATCCCCTAGTTCTCCAGAGTATAAACTAGGTGACAGCTTAAGCAGGTTCTTTTTTTTTTTCTTCTATTTTTTTACAGCAAACATAAAGTTAATAGGTTGGGAAGCAGCAGAGGCACACCCAAGTAAGATGGCTTGCCCATAGTGACAGAGCAAGAAAACAAATGCTTTAATAACAACAGAGCTAATTTGACACCTGCCACAGTGCATTATTTATTCAAATACACACCATGAAAGTCTATTCCATTTCTTGCAGCAGCTTCAGCAATGCCACACAAATAGAAAGAAAGGCAGATGCTGTGGAAAACCACTAAAGAATTCCTGCTTGGAGACTGGTTTGGAATTCTGTTCTGGTGCCTCAACATTTCCTCCTGTAAGCAGGGCTGAACAGCTTATTGATGGGGACAGCTTCCACTGAAGTACTTTTAATTTAGGCATCTTTCCTCCTTGTCTAGAAATTCCTGCAGCCATGTATTTGATTTTTATTCTGTTGGGATAGTTATGTGGTTGGTTTTATTACACACTTCTGTAAAACTCCTGACAGGGCTACTGTGAGATCTCTTTAAAATTATGCTAATAATAAGCATTGCTAAATATTCTTTAGCAATGGCTAAAGAACATTTATTATATATCCTACTATATTATTAAGAGGTGTCCATAACTCAGTTCTGTGACCAAACTTAAAAATATTAAGGTGCTACTTTGATCTGGAGAATATTTCAACAAAAATGAAAAAGCTCTGTTTGAGCTCTGTTTGGAGATAGGGTTGCTGTTTTCTAATATTTTAAATCAATCTAGCTTTTCAATTGCATTGTTACTAAAGAGGATGGATTTCTTTTTCAGTTTAAAAGTACTTTAATACAAGAATCCAGTCCACAATGACAAAGCTAGAAATTCAGAAAGTCAGAGGAAATTTCAGAGAAAAAAAGGTGACATTAAGCAAAATATTCTCCCAATAAATAAGCCATTTATTGCCTCCTCTTTTCTGACACAGATTTTATCCTACTGCAATATAGAATTACATTAGTTTGGGTTTTTTTTTTAAGTGGACTACATTATGCTTTTGTGGTAAATTTGTCAGAAATAGCAGAAACAAGATAGTTTGGTAGCCATATGTCACAATCTATTTTCAGCAGCAGGTATTCCAGGTCATGGGCCACTTAAGGAATGTCAAAGTGCAGAGAGGACTGGCTGCTCTGAGAGGGACTTGCCCCAGACAATTACAGCACAGGTCTCAGGTCCACACAGGAGACAAGAGTGCACCTCAACAACATCACTCACACAAAGGATGCCAGGACTGGGTCTGAGCTTAAAAGAGATTTCTGGGCCATTAGGTGGGGTGAAGGTTCCAGATGAGGTTAGTCAGGTCAAGGAAGGGCTGCACACAGGGTGCACACAGGACAAAAACAGCAAAATGTTTGGGAATTTCAGTAGAATCACAACAACCACTTGAGTTCTACTGTATCACAGGAAAAAAGACTGACTAAAACAGGTCCTTAAACACACAGGGACAGGTAAGATGCAGAGACAGGAAGAGATGCAGAAATAGCACAGTGCTCTCTGGTGGTGTAGTCTCAACGCTCCCAGGTACAAGGAAAGCAGCATGATCCTGCAGGTAGCTAAAGGGCTGGGCATGTACCCAAAGCTCTGTCTGGTTCACAATATAACGTTGGACAAGGGGTTTTGTCAACACACTCCATTAACCCAAACCCTAAATGGAGACAGACATTGTAATGTCCTTGGAATTAGTATTACCTCCCTGAAAAGTATTAATAATATTCCTATAATTCATACTTGTAAGCTGTTTCCTCAGTTTTGGTACATTTGCTTAATAAGGCACATAGCTCTTCTTTTGCCAGTGCACTTTCAATCTCAAATCCTGTCAAGCAGGATTTATGTGCTTTTGTTTCTAGAACAAAATGAGAAATACAACACTACATGTTGTAGAACAATTCAGATAACTATTGTCTTGTTGTTTACACAACCTAAATTACATGCTAGTTTAGTCATCATGCAAAGTAACATTACAAGTGAGAGAAAAAACAGTAGTTCAAATTTTGTCTCAAAAATAATTACTTTGACTAAGGCTTTCAGCTACTGTTAATCAGGGCAGAAGTTTGTCCATAATGATCAAATATTTAAAAGGAAGTAAGAAACAGCTCCTGTTCTTTGTTTTCCTTGGGCTGTGATGTAGACTCAGGGGAATTGTCTATGTCAGAGAATTGTTTATATTGGAAATTAGAGGATTTTATTAGATTTAATTACAGTGGAATTTTCTCCCACATAGTAGAAGCTACAGAATGGAAAGTCAGTCATCTGCTTTCAAGCAGCATCGTCATAGTTAGAGATAAAAAAGAACAAATTATTGAGCTCATCCTCTTGAAAGGCTACAGTTCCCTTATATAGGATATACTGGATATGAAGCTTAGATTCCATGGAACAACAGCTAAAAATCCATTTAATAGGGAGGGGCTCACCCTTGAAAAATGGATTGCATAGAATTTTGTGACATTCAGATCTTTCTTTCAAAACAAAATGCTCTCACATTTTTAGTTATTTACACTGTCATTTCTAGTAATACTATTTTACAGTTTCCAAGTTTTTAAATGTTTCTCTCATGAAGACAAATTCCGTGATAAAGAATCCAAGCTATGCTAAAAATGCATTTAAAAAATAGTGGCCACATTTTAATGTAAAAAAAAAATAATTTAAAAATCTCAACCATATCTTCCAGAAATATGGTCTCAGATGTTTTAAAACTTTGCCTGAAGTTATAGCTGATTGCATAAATATTCGGCCGGCAGTAGTACAGTTAGCATGATTTTCTGTGTTGTACAGAAAACTTTCCATTTGACTGCAATGTATTCCCTAATCAAAGGGAACAGTTTGACAGATCATTGACAGATCAATTAGAAGAGATGGCTTTGGCATCAGACTTACTCTCTCAGAAGTAAAATCTGGGAGAGTTTCAGGCTGTTAAGAGAATATGTGCTCTGCCTTTTTGACTTTTTTTTTTTTCTTTTAATCATACTGTGAATATATGAAATGTATTCATTTTTCTTATTACAAGATGGCAGGCACCAGACAGCCTATGGTATTTCTGTTATGGAGCAGAGTACTTCCATGGGAAGTACAGTTTTGTGGTACAAGGCTTGAACATTCACTGTAACTGAGATTTTTTTTTTCCCTAACTAGCTTGTCTGCAAGTATGTGTTCTCTTTTCTCTTCCACAGAAGGCTGCTGAGATGTGATCATCTGAAAAACGTCCTACTTCCAAAGGACTGCCCCTTGGCACAACAATGCTGTTAACACAGCTCTGGCAATTTATGGGGGCCACTGCTTCCCACTAGCAGCACATGTAAGAGTCTCTCTTGATTCAGTATTAGAAGTTTTCAAGCCATCCTGCTGGCTCAGAGCACATTGAGATATTTATATGCAATCTCATCTATGGCCAAATTGCAGGTTATAAACTAATTTAGACAAGTTGCCTATTCTGTCTTGCACATATGCCTGACCAGGGCCAGAGATAACCAAGAAGAACTTGCAGGCAGACACAGAGGCAAGATCACACACATTTGGTGGAACTCTAAAAGTTTTGTGAATTGAGAGTATGTGGAATTTGAAACATTATTAATTAAATTATTTATAATCATATATCTACTAGTAAAAGTCTCTTCAGTTAATGTAATTAATTAGCAGCGCCTTTATGTTCTTGCTCTCTAAATATTTAGCACACAGTAGGTGTTATCTCTCTGACAATCATCTTCTCCTTGCAGTACAACTTACATGAAACTTTAAGAGGTACAAGTACTTTCTCAGATATATTTTGTGTTAATTAAGACATACAGTAAGGGGAAGAGAACTACATAAACAACCCTGAAGCAGTGCTTTTAAAATGCAACCTAAACTTCAGTCAGCTTAATAAACAAATTCTCAAATTTAAACTGTTACTTTGATTTTCAATTATACTTTTTAGAAACATTATTTACATCAAAACTTTTAATGCATATTGTCCAACTATTTTAGAGAAAACCTGCAGGGTTCTTTTTTGTGTGTTTATTTTGATCTTTTGATTAACAATAAAAGAAACACAAAATGTTTTGTACAAAGAGTTTTAATTCTAAACGTCTGTTTTTCATTTAAACAAAACATCATCTGAAATACTTTCAGAGAGAACTGATACAAATAAATTTGCAGACTACCCTTTAAAAAAATTGGAGCAGAAGAAGTTAGGTATAGCTCAAGCCAGAATGGTAACAAACATTTGCCTTTCAAAAATCCAGAGTGAACAAATAAATGCACAAGGTGAGATTAATTTATGATTATAAGTTCTTCAGGTGCCAAACCAAAATAGTTATTCTTTCTGGTTCTTGTAACAGGGCTTACTGGGAACAAATGTTTTCTAGAAATTCAGACAGTGCAATTGTACTACAGAAGGCTGACAAAGGTCTCAACTCTTCCCAGTATTGTTTTACTCTAGGTTCCTGCATTTGCAGCTAGGGAAAAGAAAAGCATACAAGGAGGACATGAAGAGCTGTAAAAAAGCTGGCCACTAAGCAATGCTGCACTCCTGCTCCAAAACATCCCTCTACACAAAAGGGTAAATAAGGACTCTATGGACTTTGTGTTCTTACTGGGAGAAGTTCCTGCTTTAAGCAACAATCCCATCCTACGTCATTTGCTGTGGGGAAAACAAAGTGGTCCCTGGAAGGAGGGACAAACAAACGAGCAACTTTCTGCTGGCCTGCCTAAGGACACGCTATGGGCCTTGTGGCACAGGACCCCCCCCTGCTCACAGATGCTACACAAATTCAATTACACTGAGGAGTGCTTCAGTCAAACCCCACAGTGCTGGCTCAGACATGCAATTAGTTCCATATTCTATTACAAAAACAGTCATACTTTCATGGGCCTGAAGCTAGCACGTATCCAGGGCTTCATTATATCTACTCTCTCTCTAACTGTTCCTCTTAATTATCTTTGGTCCCTAAGAGAGGCTTGAAGCCTTCCTCATTTGCTCTGTTTTCCACTATGGTTGGTTAGATTCCCAAAGCAAGAGACCGAAATGGGATGGGAAGACACAAGTAAACAAATATTCTCCCAAACGCACAAACTTATTTTTAGTGGTGTTAGAAATGCCATATTAACAGTAGCATGAACACTACTGCAGACCCACATTCCCAGACTCTATGCTTTGTTTGCTCTAGGCAGAACAAACAACAGTCCCAGCCCCCAGGCACACTCTGTGCATCTGGTACACCACTACCAGGATACCTGAATTATCAGAAGCTGCAAATTCTGGCATACATCTTTTAGATCCAGGACACTATGCATCAATTCACTTATGTAAAAATGGGCTCAACATTTAAATAGAAAGAACTTCCTGTACACTTACAGAGGTGGTGGCACTTCTCTAAGAACTGTTTCGAAAGCTGTATCTCTCAGATGCTGGGAACACCGGAAATAAAAGAGCAGAAAAGAAAATGTATTAACCCTCATGTCTTCGTGTTTCTGTCTGAGTAATTACTACTGTTGTTTATCCACGTAGCATTGAGGTACCGACTGGTCATGGAAATGGTGGTTGCCACAGTTATCCTCAGGTTCTCTCTATATGCATGGTCCTGAATTCATAGGGAAACACCTATTTATTTCAGTGGGCTTGAAAAGCGTTCCTTGGGTGTCACCAAAATTACACCAATACTATCACACCAGAGTTAATATTACCATCAGTCTGCAATGGTGACAGAGATTGCAAGGTAGAGTTGACACAGTTGAGGGAATACGAGATTTATAGTAATTTTACATATTGTCTAGTATTCAGAAAATCACATTACAAATTTCTAAAATATCTTAGTCAATTTTCCCTCATCCTGAGATAGTCTAATTCACACCTGAAGTACGCATGGTGTTGAACACCCCATGTCTCGGCTCTAGCCTGTCAGCTAACTCAGCTCACACGAACTACAAGCAAACTTTTGTAGGACATGAACGTGTCTGCTTCTTCCAGCCGTGTCTCGCAGCTAGCACTGCCCACGTTTGGCAGCTCCGGGCAATCCCGCAGCGTTTCCCGGCAGGCAGCGCCGTGCCCATGCGGCAGCGCCGCCGCCCCGCCCCGCGCTCCCTCAGCCCTCTCGCCAGAGGAGGCGCCCGCCGCCGGCGCAGCCCGCGGCTCTCGCGGGAAGATGGCGGCTCTCGCGAGAGGCGGGCGGCGCGGCTGCCCGTAGCTATGGCAGCGGGGGATGAGCGCGCCCGGCGGGACCCGCGCGCGCGGACAGGTGGGGACTGAAACCGCTCCCGGAGTGCGGGGCTTTGCTCTCCTCCCGTCCTGTCCCCTCAGGAGAAGCCGCGGCCGGACCCAGCTGTTCACTGGCTGCTTGACCGTGTGCCCGGAGCCCCGCCGGTGGCGACCCCCGCTCTGCGCTGTGGCGCAGCCCCCGCCCGCCTCGGCCGGGCCGCAGCGGGGTCCGTGCGGGACTCGGCCGGGCCCGAATCCCGCCCCGACCTCCGGCGGGACTGGGCGTGAAAGGCCCCTCTGCCCTGCACACCCGCAGAAGAGAGAAGGAGTAGCAGGTACGAGAAAAAGAGAATGCTAGAGGCTAAAAAGGTATTAGCGGGGGTCTTTGAAATAATAAGGGATGTTGTATTATCTTGGCTAATAACCCAGGCGTGGTCCGTTGCCGTCAAAAGTTAGACTTGCGTGGGAGCTGCTGTTGGTTAGAAGAACCTCCTCAGGATTTAATCGACTATGTTGGTCTAAGGTAGTTAAAACCATGTGCTTTTTCCCCCACTCTTTTTAAAAGAAAGCAGAAGCTCTTTGCATTGCCAGAGTCGGATTTCCCTTAAAATCTGTCTTTGAGTAGAAGGATTATGAGTGGACATTCATGAGGACTACAGCCATAAATAGAAACCATAACAATATGCACCCTCTGCTTTCAAAAAGTTGCAGGCACAATGGCTTTCTGGTCTTTCAGCTATGTGAACTTCTCGTGGGTATTGTAATGGCCGATCGTGTGTTAAAAAAATTCAAAAAGCTTTTCAGATTTCAGAACAAATTCTGAGGGTTTTAATCACGGGAAAAAGATGCGTATGAAAAGGGAGGGAAAATAGCTGTGTATTTCTCATGCAGCTTGAATGAAAGACGCGTGTACTGAAAAAAATTTCTCTAAGCTTGTGCTACTTTTCAGACTTAAAAAAAATCTCCAACGGAAAGATTTTGTGTTGCAATGTACTTGACGCTGAGTAGCAGTTTTGGAAAACAGCAGCAGCACCGATAGTCTTGTTTTTGCTTCAAGAGTGAGGGGAAGTACTGCTGTGCTGTGAACTCAACTGGTGAGGTAGCACATGACTTGAATATGACAGCTTTTAAAAATAATTAGAAAAATGTCTTATGGGCTGAAAAATATTTGTCAGCCTGTTGAAATCTGTTCTCATTTAGGAAGTGATAGAGATAATAACAGTTTAATCAGATAGGATAGTCTGTAAGTTCTATTCCATCACCTAATCAAAATTATATCTAATCAAGCATGTTGCATATCATTCAGACTGGATTAAATAGGAGCTTTATTTTTCTGCTCATTTGTTTCCTTCTCACCTGGTAATGTCTTCTATGAAGTCTTTTGCCCCAATGTTCTTGGGGTGCAGTGAGGGAGTAAGAGTGTGCCTGATTTGTCCAGTGCATTTACAAATTTACAAATTTGCATTTATAAATTTACAGTTACCCCAGAGAATTTAGATGTTTTGGAAGCAACTGTAAAACATTTCAGTTCATTTCTTTCAGGCATTGCAGGTAAGAAATATACCAGTTCTTCTCTCAATTCTGGGTTAAGTGTCTATTTTGAGACCGTAGTCACAAGTTTGTTAGAAAGGATAATGGGAATTTAAATCCTTCTCTGTCTAGTCTTGGAGATGTTATTAGGGACTAAGCCTTCTTAGGCGAGTTTTCATGGACAGTACATAGAAGAGAAAGTGTGTTTATTTCCCAGTTTGTGGAGCTTCAAAAAGTTTGTTACCTTGAGAGGCTCATTGACTTTGAGGACTCTATAACCATACCAATGTAAAGGACAGTTGTGCCTGTCCAGAATCACTTTTGGTCCAGCTGTACAAATTGCAACAGATGCTATTAAAAAAAACTGAGGTAAGAGGATGAACGAATAATAAAAACTCACAGCTATTGTTTGTTTTGTTTTTTTTTAAAATCTGCTTACCTAACTTCAGAACCAACAAAACTGTCTTATAATTAACATACCTGTCGATACCTGTAGAGCTTATTAGTATTTTCATTTTTTCTCGTGCAGCCTTCTGAATACCTTACACATCCTTCAGTTTCCTGACATATGTTCCGCACACATTTATTCAAACAGTTTATTTTAATTTGTTCTCTGAAATACTTCTTGTTTACTTTTAAATTTCTTTATTTTCTGTCAATAGTGGCTACAGGCACAATTCCAAAGCCATCTTATATTCTGTCACTGAAGGTCATTCCCTAAAAAAGACATGCAGTTCTTGATGGCAGAGAGGAGCACCATGAAATTTTATTACTGACTGTCAAAGAATTTGGATTGGCTTGCTTGGGTCCCTCAATTGGTCCTGTTAATTGCAAGTCAAGTAATAGGCAATCCCCAATCCTTAGGATTTTGCCTTCTTCCCTTCATCTGTAGGCAGCCCCATTGCCTAGGCTTATGCTCTGTGTGTGAGACTGCTGGGAGGAGACATCTCCTGGTGTACTCTGGACACTTTCTAAGACAAATGAGACAATGTAGGCGATCTCTTATTGTGTCTCTTGACATACAAGTTTAGTGTGCAGTTCATTTCTTCTTTATTTTTTTGTTATGTCACTTGATGCGTGGGGTTTCTTGTTCTGGAGCCAGGGAAGGTTGGGTTTAGGGGCATCTCACCAGCCACTGTCTATGGGACACTGTGGGTGTAATGTTTGGCCAGACTAGGATATGGCTGGGCTGTGCTACTCTGCTTTTATAGCAATAGACTGTGTACAGCTTGGTTACTCAGCTTGCAGAACGTATGTACAGTCATTCAGCTGGGAAGTTAACCTGTTGGGCCTTTCCTAAAGTTACAGTAAGTGTTTTATATTTGGAGTTATTGGAAAAGGAAGGAAAAACTTCAGTTTGTCAGCACCTTAGTAAAAACCAAGGAACCTGCAAGAGGCTCTTACTTTTTTGACACTTTCCAAGATTTGTGAGTTGTATGAGTTCTGTTTCAGTCTCAAATATTAGGAGTAATATTTTGTGTTCATGGAGTGTAAAACTTTCAGTAGATTTTGTTGTGCAGTGCCTTAAGTTTGTGATGTAAAGGTGATCTTAAAGGCACTGCATTAAAAGTTGCTGTGTCTATTCAGTCCTGTAGCAGTGATTGCGTAGTAAAATGGAGAACTGTGGTGCCTGCTGAGTGTTTCTTGTGATTGCTCCCAAACTAGTAAAAGGCAAAGGAAAGGGCTGGATGTGGTTTTGAGGCTGAAGACCATTTTTGTTCAAATTATGAAAGCATGTGGAAAATTATGTACTGTATGACATAATCCGTAATTTTTTTGTCTAACGTGATTTTGAAGAAATACTGTAAAAATATGGCTTCTCTACTATTATTCATGATAGCTTGTAAATAAATCCATTTCTGAATTAAAGCTGTCTTCAAGTAATAGAATACAATGTTGCTGCTACAAGTTTTGTTTAAACATTTTGACTATAAATACATCATAACAACGTGGAAAGTAAATTTGATATTCTTTTTATAGAGTACTGTGACCATTTTCTTAAAATCTTTAAACCTTTGAACACACCTTTGAACAAGGCATCTGAAGAGAGCTTTAAGCAAGACTGAAATTTTAGCTTTAAGACCTGCATATTGGTCTCTTCTTTCTTGTCTTTTCTTTATTAATGAAACCTCTGAAAGCTTTGTACTTGTACAGAGGAAATGATAATTGGGTATCTGAGAGTCAGAAGTAACCTTTATCCACAGAATGATGTGTTGTGCTAGTGCTATACTAGTGCTATAATTTGCACTGTTCCTCTGGCACTCTCCAGAGACTCTGGTCTGGAGGTGGTATCTGAGGAGGAAGAGATTACTTCTGTTTGTTCATTTTTTTCTTAAGTTGCTTGGGTTTTTTTCAGAAATGCAAATTGACATTTTGAATTTTGAGTTTGATGAGAGCAGGACTGAGCCTGACAAATCAATTTGCAAAGGCCAGGGCTGTCAGATGATAATAGCTTGCCTTCATTACTGGCCAGTTTAGATTTGAGCCAATGACCTAGAGGTGAAAAGCTCAGTATTGTATTACGAATCCTCTGATCTATCCATATGTTCTCTTGTTTAAGGTCCCTGTAGTCCTCTTAAACAGAACATGCAGTAAATATTGAGCGTTGTTTGCACTTGTAAATATTAGAACAGTGTCCATTCCAGTTGTCTGCTGTGCGTGTGAGGACACTGCAGTTAAATATAGTAACAATTTCTTACACTCTCTGGCTTTTCATGAGAAACCCTCATACAAATCCAACCATATGGCAAAACCCAGCATTATCCTAAAACCATTAACAAAGAACCTTTTGCTGCCATTAATGGGAAAATGAATCTACAGCTCTAAGTAGCCTACTGGGAGTTATTAACAACATCAGGCTACTGCTAAGAAAATGAACTTAAATAAAATATCATTAGGAGCTGAGTCATCCCACCAACACTTCTGCATGTTGTATCCAAGTTGGTATTTATCTATGAAAGCCTTTTCAGAGTATATTGTCTTTATTACTCCTCTACTTTTTTCTTCATTGAGTATCTTTAATGCTGTAAAAAAGCGTAATGGAAGACCATTTGCATGGATTTCATAAAATAGATTCAAAAAAGTATTTGAAATGTCCAGACGGCTCATGAACTATTTTCCCATTCATTCGGAGGTAAAATGTTCCTAGGCAACCTAGTGAGGGGGTCAACAAATGTAAATACTTGGGCAAGTGATTCTTAGTTTCTAAGGCTATTAAATTACTGTCTACAAGTCACAGTTTCTGTGAGCTACAGAAATAATAAAATTAACATTTGTATGTGTTTGGATTGTCTTTTTATCTCCTTATACCTTCTCCTCCAATCCTTAATCTCATTTGACTTCATATCAACAGAGACTGCTGTTTCTGTATGGATTGATCTGCTGCCAAATCAAATATAAAGAGGTGAATTTCCTGCTTTCCCCTCACAATGAGAGCAAATTAGGTCTTTTTCCACTCCATGACCATTAATTTTCATGTAGTGTAGAGGAACATAAGTTATTTTTGAGATCTCTGGGGGTTTTATTTCAAAATGTTGAAAATTGGCCGACTGATTCAAAAGGTATTGGTAGGAAACCTGTTTTGGTCATATGCTTCTGTGGGCAACAACAAAAAAAAATTACTGCCAAGTTACTAGTGAAACAAGGTATATAATTATGGTGTGTGATGTATCCTTGGTGCAATTTGTTTTCTCCCTCTAGAGAGTATCAGCTAGAGTAACCCTCTTGGGGCACTATTTTCCTTTTTGCATAGCAATTTCTAGTAGACGGGACATGAGCTATATCTCTTTTGTAATTTTCCCCCCACTCCTTTTGATGGCACTGCACTCATTTTCCAAGGGTTCTGTTGTTGAAAGCAAAATATCTGAATCCTTGGAGGTTTTTGAGAATTGTAGAAATTAGGGTTTTAAAACTCATAGATACAATTTATGAATGTTTCCCTCTTTCAAATATCTCTCCAAACCTGAAACTATGCCTTTTTTGGTTTTATTTTTCTTTGTTTTATTTGGTGGGGTTTTTTTTTGTTTTGTTTTGGTTTGGTTTTGTTTTGTGGTTTTGTTTTTTTTTTTAATGCAGGTATTTTTTTTTAATGCAGTTCATTGAGTTGTGGTTGTCTGTAAAAGTGTGGCAGAACATGAACCCTGGTGATCTTTTAATTATTTTGCAATAAACTTTTTACATTCTGCCATAATTGATGTGATGTGTGCATTTGATCAAGCACGCAGTCCTTGAATTTGAAGGGTAGAAGTCTGGCTTTTCGAATTGTATTCCCTTTTGTCTTTTACAACTCTGAAAATTCAGGCAGTTAAACTTCAGCTGCTTTCCCATCCTATTTAAATTGAAGCCGTGAATGTGGGTTTATTGTGGATACCTGTTTTTAGAATGCAGTCAAGCTTGCTAGATGGTGTAAACAGTTTAGTGCCATAAACTGGCACAAAAGAGCAGGTTTGAAAATAAGCTTTACAAATAAGCAGCATGTAACTACTGGTTCAAAGGTAGAAGCAGGTAGGATGAGCTGTCATAACCAATGGTCACATGTTAGTGTCTTGACTAGAAGGCTTTTCTTATGGAACACTTTGGCTCACCAAAATTTATGCAGAAGTACATGCTGCTGGTCATGTGTATGGTGGGAACAGTTCACATATGAGAAGCCTGCAGGGAATCAAGGGGAAATTAGCTTTTTAAATTTTTTTTATCCTATCTGCTTGTTTATTTCTCATACTTGGTAAATGTAAATCAGTATTTGTAGTAGATATTGTTTGGTGGATGTAATTAATATGGTTTAATTTTTAAAAAATTATATGTGGTTTATTACATTTTGAATTTTGAAAATAATGAATGGACTAAAAATATGTAAGAGTGATTCAGATGTGGGAGACTGTTTGAAGAGGAGGAATCTTCTGTAAGTATTTCCACAAAACATGAAAATAAATGTGTTCTGGGAAATAGTTAATCAGTAAAGTGTGTCACAAAGCAGAGAATAGCAAAAGACTTTATAATCCTCCAGTTTGTATTCCCAGTACAGTGAGTTTATAAATGGATCAATAAACAACAGCTAATGCATCTCAGCATGTTGATACATGGGCTGTTACTGTGACATGGAAACAGGTTAATGTCCTCAGTAGATCTGCCTGTTATTCAAGAAAATAGGTCATGGTGTAGGGGAAGGGAAAGGAAAATAAAAGAGAAAAAAAAAAGGGTTGATTTTTTTTTTTTTTTTTTTTACTCTTCCTGTTCATTAAAACTTCTTCAATATGCTGCATCTGAAGGGTGCTAATGAAAAGACAGCAAAACTTCATAAACATTGGGATAGTAAACTGCAGCACTGTCTCTGATGTCTCTTATGGACACTTACCACAACAATCTATGCAGTACTTGTAGCAGATGATATCTGGGGAGCTTATGTAAATACTTTTGAAGTATGTTAAAAAAAGGTGTTGCCAGCAAAAACTTTTGAGTTCTTTGATTATGGATGCTTGATAGATTTTAAATAGAGATTTATTTATTTTTCTCAAAGCGAATCAGGAAAAAATGCCATGGTGTGAGTTTGGCAGTGTTGCAGTTTTCATTTAAGTGGTGTTTTTATGATATTCCTTATTTGTTTAAATTCTTGAAGACAGACAACTTCCACAGATTTTTCAGGGAAGGTTTTCAAAACTTCGCTTAGGTTACTTCTCTTAAAATGCATTGCTTCAGGAGACGATGGAGTAGGAGAGACTCTCCCTTTCCTGTTAGCAAAAACTAGCAGGGTTTAAGACTGTAGTTTTATTATGGAAATAGCCATCTTTTAAGATATATCTTCTGTTGTGCAAATGTGTTCTCTTTAAGGGCTCTTCATTTTTGGGAGAGATAGAAAGGTAGTTTAATTAATTTAGTAATGTATTTCTTCAGTCAGTCCATATACTGTTTTTAATAATTGTAGCAGTGATAGTCAGCTGTATTATTGTCACATAAATGAAGATATTTACCACTTACCCATTATGTTTTCGTCTGTTCACTTTCTGCATGTGATGGATTCTCCTCTGCCTGTTTGTCTGATATTGCAGCTGCAGCCTGGAAAGGTAACTGGGCAATTTCACTGTATTTGATTCTTGCCTGGTAGGAACCAGCAGCAACCACAGGAAGAAGATGTGGTAGAGTCTTGTTATTTCCACTAGAACAGAGGATTTTTCAGACTCAGGGATAAAGAGGGACGTTTTCAAATTGAAGTTGCTTTTTCTGATGGCATAGTTGCAGAAACATTTCTAGACAAAAGCAACAGTACTGGGAAAATCTCGTTTTTCAGGATTATTCTGCAAAGGAACACTTGAGATTATGGTAAGTTTTTGGAGAGAAAACATGGAAAATGTATGACTGTTGTAGTGTCATGGTCAACTGAATTGCTTAATTCTGCTCTTAAATATAGTACTTCGGGTATTGATTACAAATTTGTTTTGTTCTTTTCCTTCTGATAAGGAATGCATGTACTACTTGTACAGGAGTTAGAATTGATATGCCATTTGTCAATAAATTTTAACCTTTGATATATTTTATCTCATGTATGCATAATAAATAAAAAATATTTAAAGTTGTTTGGACAAGAATCTAAAGCCTAAAATTAGACTTCTAATTAATCCTAAACTGTTTAAAAATATTTGGATTTTTAAATTTGGATTTTATTAAAAGAAAACATAAAATACTAACTTGTTTTAGTATTGTTCTACTTCAAATGTAGCTATCTCTGTTAGGTCTGAAAATGGTTGTCTTAGGTGTAGCTCTTCCCTGATATCTCTGCTGTCCCACTAATGGTATCAGTAAAAAATGCACAACAATATTCCAGGTTGTTCCTTGGCTTTCTTCCTTCCTATCCCAGCTTGTCAGGAGTTAGTTTGAGTAATGACATATATACTAAATGCCATTCTTATCCAAAGTTGTGAATAAATTATGATATGCATCTTTGGCTGTACTTGGGAATGGTATTGAGTATTAATAGACTCAAATTTTGATTGTTACTTCAATAAAACAATTGAAATACTATTCTTGAGGTGAATTCTGAGAATTCTAGTGGCATTTTTTTGTTTCCTGCATACTAAATTTTCAGTCCTTCTGTGTAATGCCAGCCTATTGAGCTGATATGGGATTGCCAATATGTCTCTGCTTTAAATAGGACATAAAAATGTCTTCACCGGTCCAGTCAAACTAATGTTGTCATTTGGTTTGTTAAAATCACTCATAAATATGACATTGGAACTTTCCTCAGGAAGCATGTGAAGTACGTTATCAATTTATGGACATAAATTAAAACAGGAAAGGTTCTGACTGGTGATAAGGAAGATAGTTTTCCCCACTCCATTGACAGCTGTGCATTTGAAGGAGAGGCAATCCAGTCTACATCCCTAGAGGATTTTAAGTCCCAACTGGATAAAGCCCAGAGCAACCTGATCTGACCTTTCAGTCATGCTTTCAATGTGAGGTTAGGTGATAAACCTCCTCTGGGATCCTTTCTAGCCTCAGTTATCCTGTGGCTCTGATGTACTTGTTGATCACACTCATTTTCAGCATTCTTTCTTCCTAATTGGTGAGCTGTTCATTTGGAGCGTTCAGTAAATTCCTTTGGTAAGAATGGCATCACATGAGACTGGAGGCACCAGTGCATGGGGAAAGGGAGTGCAGCAAATTGCTGTCCCACTGTCTTGATAAGCAGCTGTGGCTGCGGACAGATTAACTCCTGCCTTAAAGAATATTCCTGTGAAGGTTTAGTCTAGATTAAGCCATTTTCCTAAGAGGACTTAACCAAACGATGAAATTCTTTGTTCTAAATTCTAATAAATTATGCAGGACCTTGACTAAACAAACATTAATTTTTGTACAAGAAACAGATGATTCTCACACATTATATAATATTCAGAACAAGTTCTAATTGTGAGTAGGACATAGCATAACTTGGGTATTATGCAGGCAAGAAGAATTAGAGCAAGGGAGCCTGCACATTTTTTTCTTATAAAACAGACAAAATTTCTGAAGAGTTTAGTAGGGTTCCTAAGCAGGAAGTCACTAAGGCATTGTATAATGTGCCTGTTGCTGAACTAGTTGCTGCAACTAAATGTGTTTGGTTTCCTTTTTTTTTTTTTTTCTTTTGTTACTGATATAAACAAAGAAGGAGGCCAAAAAGAAATTTTGTTAAATTGCTGTCAGCTGTTGAGCAGACTGAACTGCATAAATGTTTTTCAAGAATAGCATTGTCAGTTACTTTTGATTGTTTGATAAGACAGAAAAGATGCATTTAGATTTAAAAAATAATCTCTTTGGGAGTTTTTTTTTGAGACTATAAAAAATCCTTTTGTCTTCCAAGTTGGAGTTGTCATGAGATAGGAAAAAAATATAGAAACATTAATAATTTATGCCTATAAGTATAACTAACAGCATTTTATGAAGAGGTCAATACTTGATTTAGGTTACAACGGGGAGGAAGAAATCTTATTTCTCTATCTAATAGTAATATTTTTTTAATAAAACTGGTTCTAGACTTAAACCAGGTCACTTTTGTTTTAAATACACTCTTTTGATTCTAGTGTTATCTTTTGGTGTGGGATGAAGATCAAATGGTTGATTTTCATGTGCGTGTTTTTGAGGAGATCTCCAGGTTGAGGGCCTGCCTGCCCCAGCAGAGCTGCTGGTGCTGTGCAGGGATGTTCTGCATTGCTGGTCTGCTTTGCCAAGTCACTTCGATAGAAGGAGGTGATGGCAGCGCTTTCTGGTGTGAATGCCAAAGTGAGATCCAGCTGCAATTGGTTTGGACTGCACACAGGTGGTGCAAACTGAAAAACAGTTAAAAAATATCTTGCCCCTTACTTTCCCCAATAATGATCTGATATCTGTCCTCCCACATGATGACTTTAGGCAATAAATAGAATTTTAGCACATAAATTAGTGTTTGAATTTTTCTTCCTCTGCCCACTCCCATTATTTAGGTGTGTAGTCACGCAGTTTTAATTCTACCAACATTCTTTTTCCTTAAAAAAAAATAAAAATCCAACCAGCTACTGAATATAAAGGAAAACTGTGTCAAATGAAACAAAAGATCTTCAATTCTTCCCCTTTTTATTCATATCAACCTGTTTGGTTTGTGTGGGTTTTAAAATATGTTTATTTTTTCTTTGTCAGAGTGGGGAGAAGTTGCCTTGGCTGCTTACCAAAGGAATTTTCCATTGACTGATAATTCCCACATAAATGAGAAGCAGTGATCATGATCTTGAATCCGTTAAGAACTAGTGCAGGCCAGCTCTGGGCTGCTCTAAGAGGTTGTGGAAAAAGTCTTGATTTTGATAAACCCTCAGTCTCATTTAATGAAGGCCAGCATTTTTATGTTATCATCCCTGGGTGCCCTAACTCAGGACAGCATGAAGACTCTTAGTTACTAGTGCTGTCCTTAATAGTGCTGTCCTTAACTCTTCCTCTGATAAGCAGTTTACCTCCTCAGAAGAAATAGAAAAAGTAGCGCAACAAAAAGTGCGTTTGCAACAGTAGCTGGTATGTAGGTCTTTGTGGTTTTCCTATCTGCTTTCATAAACGATTTTATTATTGATCTGAGAAACATAATAATATTAATGTAACACTACATAGATAAGTCTAGACAAAGCCAATCACTGGAATTCTGGCTTTTGAAACATGGACACTTGTAACTTTTTATATTAGTCAGAACTTCCCAAAAAAGCTGATGGTCAAACAGGTGTTTCTGTCAACTTTTTTCTCCTGTTTGGGCTTTACAAAATAAATGGCACACCTGCAAAGTCTAATTACTTAGTAGTTCCTTCAAGTGTTTAGCACTACTTGCAGGGTATAATTATCCAGCTGACTTTAGAGCAGGAAAATAATGTTCTTCTGCCTCAAAGGCATTCACTTAAATGTCTTGATTTCTGAATTTGAGGACAGAGGGTGAAGCATGTGTGTGTTTGCCTATCATCTCCACGTTCTTTGGGAAATGCAATGCCAAATCCAGTGCCTTCCTCTAAGCTTACCTGGACTTAATGTCACAGCTTATCCCATTTGCAGATTGAGATCTTTGAAATCATGGTTTTGAAAATTGAAAGTTGAAGTAGGAAAATTATCACTGCCAAAAATCCATTTAACATTTTTGTAAAGAAACCTGTGCTGGAGGAAATACTTCATGTATTTTCAGGGCGGAACTGCTTTGGAGATTCTTTAAAGGGTTGGTAGGGAAATTTTTCCTCTGTTGCACTAAGATTTTTTAAAATCCATACTGGTCCTGCCAAAATTATTTGGTATTTACACTAAGATAATGTGTAGCAGGATTTGTCTCCACTTGAATGATGTCAGTTCCGCTTCCACAACTAGAGTAGCCTGTTTCTTGCAGACAGAAGTTTCTACCAGGAGGGAATTTCTGTGATTTCAGTGGCTGTTGCTGCCTTAGGCAGCAACTCATGACTGGAATTGCAGACGTGTTTACAGCTGCAATCAGTCCTGCTTTCTTAGGTTGTTTAAATTTCAGCCTTGTGAGCTTTTTATTCCTATTGAAGGGCATAACAGGAAGATATGTTTACTGGTACCTTTGGATTTCAGGATACAGCCGGGATACCAACACTGAAAGCTTTGTGTTATGAATGACATAAATTTTATATGTCATTTCATTGCATGTTTAGTTATGTTTTAATTAGAAATATAACTCTGCCTAGTAGATAATCAAGTAGAATTGCTAGGCAAAGTATTAGAATGCATATTTAAAATGGTGTAAATTTGCAAGATGCTATAACAAAAAGCAACAATATCTATTATGTAAGTAATCGGGAAATAAATTGATGTGCATTGCATCTTTACACTTCATGCAATTTCTGCCTCTTTTGTAAACTCCAGTGACATCACTTGTTTACTCAGCTCTTCTGTATCCTTTGCAGTAAGGAGAATTAAAACATGAAGGAAAAGTCAGAAGAACTTGAGTCAGGTGTTTTGATTTCAGACATTTGTGAGCCTTAATACTGAGTTTGCTTATCACGTGTTTTGCAACCAGTTTTTAAGTTGCAAAGCTGTTCATCTGTCAAAGGGGAAACAAATACAAAGGAGAGGAGGTTGGTAAATACTTAAGAAAGGAGTATGCACCATTTATTTTGCTTCAATAATGTCTTTAGGTTTAGCTTATTCATTCAAATAGTAACTGTTTGTGGGCTGGTACTGTGGAAAAGATTATGAGAGTTCAAATTTCAGAAGAATGAGAACCAGGCCACTAACTACTGCATTAGTTTATACTCAGTACTTATTACATCAGTATTCATTCTATCCTTTCCTGTTAAATTGTATGTAGCTGTTACCCAGGCATAGTAATGCATGTGTTTTAGTCGGGGTCAGCTGCTTTATATGGCACCACTCCATTGCTGCTTGTGAGGGATGTCCACAAATGAGGCTTCCTCTGACAAACAAGGGGTTGAAGATTTATTTTATTGTCTTTGCTACATAAGCAAGCAGAATTCTTTTTACTGTTTGAAGATTCAAAGTAATCCTGGTGAACTCAGTTCTGGACATGTTTTTCAGCTTTTCTTTTTTACTGGAATTCTGTTTTGAGTTTTTCAATGCAGATATTTCAACAAAATTAACTTTGACATCATATCATAAGTAGCCAGAATTGATGGGCACAGAGGCTTGGCTTGTCAGAAGATGTTAGTGTAGAACTTGGTATAAAATTTGGGTGTTCTGGCTGTTCCGGTGCTGTCACATTCCCAGTTCAGTGAGAAGAGGAACCAGATCTTGAACTGTCTGTCTTCTTACAGAAATAGTTCTAAAATCTGTTACATTCTACTGGGGTGGAAATTCTTGGAGGATATGTGAAGTAGCATAATGAAACATTACAATGAATTCTTTTGAGTTAGCAAATGATTTTGCTAGTGTAACTTATGTACATATCTATACACAAGAGACAAAAATTAGATTTAATTACAAATATTACCTTCACAGAACAGGCTTTTTCTGGACAGTAATCAGCAGTAATTATTTCTTGTTATAGGTCCTGACCATGTAGACAGGATGCAACTGAGCTTACAGTTAAAACTAAGTATAAACAAGCATTGTAAATGCAGACTGTACTAACGGTTCAAATTATGTGATAAGAATTACTAAACTAAATATGTTTGTATTGAATTCCAGTGTGACTGTGAATGGAGCAGATGTATTATATTCACATGCTATCATGTTGCAGACAGTGAAATAAATAGGGGTGAGTTCTTACTTCTTTCCAAGTTTAAGGGTAATATTAGGAGACTGCATCAATGTGATTTTTTTCCTATCAATAGCTGTCACATATATGAGGTAGCAGTACAAAGTCTGCAAGGTGATGTGCCTCTTATTATGAAAATTTTCCTGAACATATTAAGTTCTTGAGCTTTGAGTTGAAATGATTGTTATGGGAACTAGTAATCAATCTACTTCATGTAAAAGAAAAATCAAGCAGTTAGTATTTAATATCTGTTCCAAAATATACTGAATGCCATCCCACTTCAAACTGGCCAGTAAAATGATATCTCATTAGTGATTTAGTTGTGATTAGTGATTAATATTAGTGTTCAAGATTAATATAATTTGTAATATTTTTACTACCTTCCAACCATTAATCCTTTAGTATCCCTATAGTAAAAAAGCAAGTAAATAAACAAAATCCTTCTCCAAAATCTGACCAATTGAAACCTGAATATTTATCCTTGTAAATTACTTTATCTCATCCACTATCTTACTTCTTTTGGTCGCTGATATTTTTGGGAAGATTAAATTTCAATGAAGGGAAGGGCCAGAAGACTATGAGTATGCTTACTGTACACGAAAGATAATGAGCAGTTTTTTAGTTTTATGTAATCATTGCATAATTCTTGTGAAAAGGAAATAAACAATTTGGGTGCCTGGTGAATAACCTACAATACGCTTAAGAAAACATAGGTATTAGTTATCTTTAACTCATGTATTTTAAACTTTTTTGTTCCTGTTCTTTGTTAGTATTTTAAAATAATGTAATCAAATATTTACATCTTCAACTGCCACATATACATGTACTATAATAAGGGTATTATTATGCAGTTTAATTTTGGGCAAGGACAGCAAGTTACTAAGGTTTTAAAAGTAATAGTACAACAATATAGGAATGTACAGAAGGGTTACTGGGTTTGTGTTCCGTGCTATCAACACTGTGAGAGCCATCGTATTTGTAGGATCATTTCTGTCAGGCTTAATCCTGTTTGTTTTTTTTTTTTAAATCTGCAATCCCTTCTTCAGTGTATATGCTTGAATTTTGTGAACAAAGTACTGCGTGTGTGCGTCCCATCCAACCCAGCTCCGTCTGCCCGGCTGGCTGTAGAGACAGATTTTATAATGGACACAGAAACGACGCTAATATGCTGCAAACGATCTGGTAATTGTTCTCCCTTGCTAGTGTGATTGTTAAGTGGATTGCAGAGCTCTGTTTTTGTTCCTGTCTCAGTGCGGCTCTCCTGCGTTGGCATTGCACTAGGAGTGGCCACCCCGGTGGGAAGTGTCCCTTCCTTCTGCAGGGCCGTGTCCTGACCTTTCCGGAGGGCTGCACAGCCTGGGGCCGCCCTGGAGCATCGCTGCCCACTGAGCTGCACTCACCGCAGTGCCCTCCTAGCAGCCACAGAACCATGGCTTTGCAACGGAGGGGTTTCATAGACAGCATGGTTTTGTAAGATGGACTAGAAGTAAGAACTATGGAAATACCTTTAAAGCATAAGCAGAAGAGGAGTATAAATGAGCATCAGCACAAGAAGGAAATAAAACACATACTTTTTCACTATGGAAAACCTACTGGGGTAGGTTATTTATTAGGTTGGATACTGATGGCATGCATCCTTTGACTGGTTAAGGAAAAAAAAGTGATGGAAGCTATGTCAGTACAGCTAGCTGCCCTCTGAGATGCTGGAACACTTGAAAATGTAAAGAGGGTGGGTAAAGAGAGGAAAGGTCTATAATTTCCTGTATCCTGTCTTCCACATTTTCAACAAGTTCTTGCAGAGAGTATAAGCCTCTGGGAGACAGCAGGAACATGAGGCACAAGCACGATGAATTTAGGAAGAGTAAGTAGTCATGCCAGTCTAATTTTCTTCTGTAACATGACAATAAGGCCAGTGAATTGACAAGAAAAGTGTGACTGTTAGTATTTTTCATGTTGGTGAGTTCTTTGGCAGTGTTTCTTGCTATAATACTGCAAACAAGGGAAGAAATGTGACCTCAAAGAAACTCTTGTAGAGTAGGAGCAAGACTTGGTGGATGACTGTGCCTAGTAGGTGGTTACTAATGATTGTCTGTCAGAATGAAATCGTTGTATTGAATGCAGATCTGCCACGGTCTGTTGGGTCTGTACTCATTCTGCTTCATTTCAATCTTCTTCTTAATGACCTTGATGATAGAATAGAGAGTGTGCTTACAAAATTGATTCACTAAAAATGCCCCTAGAACTTGGAGGGAATATATATACATAAGACACAATTTTATGAGCACAAAATTATTTTGAGAAATTTAAAAAGGTCTTAGGAGATAAATAGTGACAGATTGAAGTTCTACACTTAACAGAAATCATGAATACACAATTAGACTGTATGTAACAAGTAATTAGATGATAATTCTCCAGAATTCCTGATGTAAAAGGCCAAATGTTATACCAGGAGGGATAAAAAGAGACAGAACAATCTTTTTTTGTTTTTTTCTTTATCCATGTGTGAGTCCTCTGTTGAACTGTTGCATCTCACTAGGGCAGATGCCCTCAGGAAATAGAGTTCACCTGAGCAGAATTTGTGAGAAGAGTAAATAATTTGAGGTCTAGAAAATGAGGCCTAATTGGAAAGACTGAAATAATTTGAACTGGGGAGAGGAGTAAGCGTGCAAGTGCCAAAAAGAGAGCCAGAAGCTGTAATTTTATGTGTATGTGGTAGGCAATTTCAGGAAGGTAGGAAGTTGTTTGGTATAAAGCCCATCCATGAAAAAAAGGAAAGATGAGTGATCTTAAAATGTTGCAAAAACCGTAACTTAGGTCTCATCACGAACAAAGGACCGGTTGCTGAGATAGCTGACTGTTCTTTGTCCTCAGGTATTTTATTTAGCTGTTTTTTGAACAACAACATTATTTTTAAGATTGATGAACAGTACATATAGCCTTTTGGAATGTTACTGAGTAAAAAATGAACACTTTGTACGTGGAGACAATTTACCCTGTGTCAAGTATCCACATGACAAAATTGTGATGCAATCAGTCTTCATGTTGCCAGTCCTTTGAGTTCTAACAGCCTCTAACTCTAGCCTCATCTGTTTTTTTTGTTGGTATCTAACTAGGCAAGTAAGAGTTCTACCACACAAGCTTTGCAGCTCTTTTTTCCTTTTCATGGGCCCTAAACAAGCCTGTCAGTAGCTAACTTTTATTTCTTTCTCATTTTCATAATGACTTCAGTTGTTTCTCCAGCACTCTGGGTATTGGACGTATTATTAGCATATGAAAACAAGGAGTGTACTGTTGGTAATTGTCTTGTTTATAAAATCTTTCCCAGTTTCCATTGTCTGTTTCTCCACTAAGAAATTAATACAAGCTTTAGTTACCTAGGGGTGTAACATATGTTGTTAGTATACTTCGAGTCTTTATTTGCATTGTTATACCCTCGAATTTGTGTCTTTAATTATTGCAGTTGGAAATTACCTTACTTAGCATTCTTAGTTTCTGTTTGCTCAGAGAGATTTTGTGAGTCAAAGCCAACAGCCTGTGTACAGTGTAGCCAGCCAAACCTGAATTTTGCACCTGAGAATGGAATTTGTCACAGCTCCAAGCAGTTTTTAATGGAGTTTTTTGTTAAAGTAAATGTGAAGGAAATACCAGCATTTAGTATTCCTTTGCTCTAATAACTTATTAAGAGCTCTTTTCAATTTATGTTTTTGCCTAATATTTCCCTTCCTTTCTCCCATGGGCAGTCTTTACACACAGGGCAGATGTCTGTTATGGAAGCATTAGGAGTTCAGCATCCTGCAGGGAGACACTGGAGCTTTTAAGAGGTGGAGGTTTTTCCATATTACAGAAAGGATCAGGGTGACTGACTTAAAAATATTTGTTTTGGTTTTGAGGGGATCATTTGAACTTCTGTCTCTCTCTCTCTCCTCTGCTACTATTTTGCTTCTCCATCACATATAGAATTTGTGTTAAGTGCTGTGAATTCTATTATTTTTACTGCATCACATACCTTGCTTTCCTAGCTGGATGTTTGTGTTCATATTATCTGCAAGAAAAGTTACTGTTGACATTTATTATTTAAATGTTGATAATCAGCTTTTCCAGACAAATCTATGTGGAAAACTAACATTGGTGCTTTTTCAAGCTCTGGCCATATTTTAATGGTATTATTTTTAACCACTGGAGCCAGAAACTTTTGCTTTTAAGTAGAAAATGTAGAGTTAGCTGTATGAATCTAGTAGGTGATATCGATACTAGGAATAAATAGGAGGACCCTTACTGTAGTGGAATGCAAAGTAAGACAGTTATTGTCCAGGGAGACTCAATGATAAGATAATCTTTGAAAACTAAGCCTCAGAGAGAATGCCAGTAGCATCTGCCACTGGAACTGGAGGGTAAGACTGCTACGTAGGAGGAATGTGTAATAAAGAGATGCCGTAGTATGGAACTTGCAGGATGTTGCAGCCTCATCAACCAGCTCTAAGTACTGGGTGTAGGAGGCCAAGCCAGCATTTGGTGTGATTCAAATGATGTACTTAAGAAGGCCTGGGGTTTATGAGTGCTGTGATGCTGCTGAGCTGGGAGCTGAGCTGATGCCAGTGCCCGAGGTTAGGACACTAGAGCTGCTTTTCCCTTGCATGGTTGCAGTGAAATTTACGACAGCAAATGGCTGCTCATCAGTGGATAATTTCATGTTGTTTCTTATCTATTGTTTTTGAAAGCCATAGGTAGGTCAGAAAACTCATGGCTTTATTTTTTCTTAGACTTGGAATGTACATGCCTTAAATAATTTAGCTTTCTGGAACTGGAGTTCCTTGTTTAGCTGCATTTGCAAATCTACTGAGGAAGCACAGACCTGTCTTACCTACTGTTTATGTTGCATCATGTTGTACTTTCTGGGCTTGACTTAATGAAGATAATTAACTTTGGGCCAACAAAAATTACTTTTGCTTTGCTTTATTTGGTGGAGGAAAAATGCTGTTCATTGTGGAATGCTGGATTAGGCTATTAGATGTCATAATACCTAGTATTTGTCTGTCTCTTTGTAGGATAACATTAAAAAGCATAATAGAAGCTTTATTTATAAGCATAAAGTGTGGTATTATGAAGACTCTGTAGCAGAATTACAGTCCAAACTTGAAATTTAGTGAGACAGCTGCAGTCCCTTTCACTGTGGAGTTTGAATTATCTTATTGCAACAGAAGTAAATGAAGTTCATGTTATATTAGAAACTTAGTAGCTAAGTGCTCCTAAGTGACATCAATTTATTTAGAGAGCTAAAAGTACGCTGAATTTATTTAAGCTACTGAAATGTGGGTAAAAATCCAATGTTCCATACATAAAATAAAGTCCGGAAGTGATTTTGTCGTGATTTCACTGTGCAAGACAGAATTGGGCTGTAATTTTACTTATTCAACTAAGTCTTGCTTATTCAACAGTGTGAGTGGGATAGCTGTGTTGGATGGTATAATGTGTAAATATGTTGGTTTAATTTATTAGTTCTAGGGGAAGGCAACAGGAAGGGAACACAATAGCCTGGATAAGCAATAGCACGGCAAACATGTCACAGACAATAGTCGATCTGTCAGCTGTAAAGAGCTGACTTCCAGGCTCCAATTGAAGTTGCACAGACATCTTTCTGAGGGTGGGAGCTCAGTTATCAAAAAGACACCAAACAGGATGGATAACAATCAAGCAAGGGATTATTTTTTAATGTGACATTTAAAACTGATTAAAACTATGTTTATTTAGGGAAAAGTGTATTTGAGTGAATTTAAATTCCACATTTATTGTTATCAATAATTAAGTCTGTTCTAAATATACTTTAAAATAAAATCCCACTACATGTTTGCCACTAAAATTTTAGCAAATGAGGTGCTCAATTTTAGCAAATTAGGTGCTGAATTGAAACTAGCACTAATGAACTGGCGTCCTAGCTTTTGACAATAAGTAGAGTTTTTTAATTATAGTGTAGTATAACTGTTTCCATTCTTCCACATGTTTTCTCACCTTAGAATGAAATATAAAAAGCAAAAAAATGTCATGTTTAAATAATAGCCTAGGGAGCTGAGGGGATGAGGTGCCTTAGTTCTAGAAGCATTAGGCATTTACTTTTTTTTTTTTAAGTACCTAAATAAAATAAGATTGTATAACTTCTGTCCACATGCAATCTGAGATTAGTATGGAAGTGAAATTCTATTTTAGAAAACATGCCGTATCACATTCATCATTTTCTGGAAAATAGTCCGGATTATTTAGTATAGTAGTCTTAGGCAACTAAGCTCACTAAAGCAGAAACACAGATTTTATAAGTACTCAGGGAAATGGGGGCGGGGGAAAGAAAGGGGTCTAAACATAAAGAAAATGTTCTTGGACATCTGGGTGCCTGGAAATGTCGTGGGAGGGGGGAGCCATAATCTCTTGAAGGGAAAGCAAGAGTTGAATGGAATTGAAGTATCTGATTACATGTATATTTATGGTATCTCCTTACTAATAAAGCAAGAAGCAAAAGCTTATGTATGAGGTTATATTTCGTTGAAGTACAATTCAGCCTGTTCCCATATGCCCAGCAGAATTGTCTCTCCTCTTTTCTGAATGCTGCACTTCCAATGGCCAACGCCGTTTTTGATGAGTGCTGGTGTAATTGATAGTGGAACCCATACACAGAAACAAAGTAAAAGGGGAACTTTTGCAGAATCAAATAATTATTTAGAAACAGCTGTAGAAGGTTAAATAAAAGTTCTTTGATAGTAGTTGGAGGATGAGTGACATTGTACTCTATTATTACTTCATCTTTGATATCTACAAGGAGGAACTATCCCTGCGAGCATGCGTGAGAATTAGGATAGTGTCATTTGTCCATTTTACAGATAATGAATTGGAGCAGACAGAGATGAATTCATTTGCATGAACTTGCCCTGAAAGTTGGAAGACATGATGGTTAATCCTGGTAGTCTGTCTAGACTGGTGGCTGATAACAGTAGTGAGAGAATTCAAAAAGTGCCTGCACCTTGAAAGTCCCAGCAACCTCCTTGAGGTTTAGGTGAGAGTGAAATATTTTCATGTCTGGCTATGTAAGAATAGTATTTTTCTGTATGGATTAGATATAAATAGCATAAGTAGATGTGGGTAGATAGAAATGAGGTAGAAATGAGAAATGAGTATAGAAACTGCCATGTTTCTGTTCAAATTTGTGTTTTGAATAGGAACTTTCAGTATTTGTATCTTCCATTTCATTATCGTCTCTTCCCCATTTCATGGTTTTTGCCTGTCTTGAGTTGAAGTGATGCAGATACTGATTTAAAGGTCTCTTGTCCTCCAGCAAATTTCCTTAGTACAGAGGATCACTGAGCAGGGTAAGAGGACAATTGATTTTGATTAGGGAAGAGGATAGTGATAAGTTTTATTTGCCCCAATTGCATTTTGAGTGTCTTGTTTGTTGATGATACAAACTAAGTGGTTATCAGTTTTGTACCATGTTACATTGGCTGGTTTCTTCTGGCAGAAATACAGCAGTTCTTATTCTGTGTCTGGTTCTGAATATGATGCTGAGAATGGTCAAGCTGTACTTTACCGATGAGCAGACTGGTATTGTGGTTCTGGGGTAAAAGAGGAAAGCTGTGGCCTTCAAGTTCCTAGAAACTGTAGCTATTTGGATTCTTGGATGGGAAGAATCAGAGAGGCGCATCTTACTATGGCCACGGTCGCCTCTTAAAAAGAGCTGTGGAAAGAATGGAAAAGGATTTGATGTGTGTTGCTAAAATCCACCGGGCGAGTGGTTAGCTCTCCCAAATTATTTCCATAATCGGCACCCTGGGGTAGTTCTTTCCGGGGAGGAGGGCTGCAGGCGTCCGAGGGCAGGACGCGGCTGAAGGGTCTCTCGGCGATGCCGAGAGGTGGGGGAGAGGCGCTGGAAGCCGTGGGGGGCGGCACAGCGTGCCCTCCGGGGGAAGCTGGGTGTTAGCCGAGCGCGGCCGTCGCTGCTGCGGGCCCTCCCCTCGGGGCTGCGGCCGCGGCGGCCCCTTTAAGGCGCGACCTGCCGGGGATCAGGTGCGCGGCCGGAGCGATGACGTCATGGGGCGGGGCGCGGCTCCCGCTCGCGCTGCCCGCGCCGCGGGACGGGGCGGCGGCGGCTGCGCACGTGCGCGGGGCGGCGGAGAGCGCGCGGGGCCGCGCGGGCCGGGGGCGCCTGCAGCCGGGAGCGGCGGGAAGGCGGCTCAGTGCGGGGCCGCTGCAGCAGGTGTCGGCTTGGTTGGTGTGGGGCTGCCTGCCGTATGAGCACGTGAAAGGTTTTCTCCTTCAGCAGGCTAGGTGGGGAAAATGTGCTGTGTGCAGTGTGTTTAATTATTTGCAGTCTTAATTGTTTTTTGGGGGTTTTTCTTTGTAATACAGACGTCCATCATGTTGTATGTTTTATTTGTGTTTACTTGTTTAAACTGTTGCTTAGATAGTGAACGGCAGATACTGCCTTAGTTGATTGTGTTTTCCATGATGATGAATTGTGCTGTGTACCTACTGTCCTTGATAGAAAGTGCTGCGCGAAATTGGACTCTTTATACTTAGATAATTAAGGCAAATCCAAACGCTCAGGTTTGGTCTAGAGGAGGGATGTCAGATTTCACAGAGCTGCTCTTCCTCCCTTGCCAATGGAAGATTATATCCCCCCTGTATGGAAAAGAGACTAGACCTTTTGCCAGTTAGGTGGGAATGTGTAAGCCCATCTGGAATTTACACCGCCTAAATATTTGTATGCACAGGAATTGTGTTTGCTGGTTTTGGAGAAGAAAGGCAAAGGGATGCTTGTAGCTTTGTTTGGGGCTTTTGGTTTTGTATTTTTTATTGGTTGGTTGGGATTTTTTTATTTTGTAAGGGGAGGCATTGAAACCTTTCTTTGAACATTCATTTGATCTTCATGATAAATAGACTTCTATATTTGTACCTCTAATTTCTGGCTAATATGTTCACTTTTCACCAGATAAGTTAAAATTGGCAGAAATAAAGAAAAAAATTCCCTGCTCAGGGAATCATCATGTGAAGATAAAGTTGGCAGGAGGACCTCTGTAATTTTCTGGGTAACAGAAGGCTATGACCAAGTAAAACATGGCTTTAGCAGGCTTGGTTCTTAAGACTAGAGAAAAGTCTCTTGGGTATTCTTATGCTAAAAATGTAGGCTAAGACTTCCCTTTGAAGTCCTGATTTGGAAATGCCCATCTCTACCACATCTAATTTTTTGCATTAGATTCCAAAGTGGATTTAGTCTCTTCTAATCTTGTAGAGCAGGGTTCTGGAGTAAGTCTTTGTTTAAATAAACAAAAATACTTGTATGGATGTATGTATATGTTAAGAGATGTGTTTTTTTTTCTTTTGAATGCACACCTCTGAAGCCATCATTCTGCAGGTTTTTTTTCTATTGTCTTGATAGCATTTCAGTGTAATCAGTATTCAATGGGTGATGTTTTTGCTCTCTAAATTTAGCTGCTGATGTTTATATACTACTTGGTATTCTGTATTAGTCTTTGTAGAGGGCATACTGCATGGATAGATCAGCCCCAATGGCCTTTGTCCGGGAAAATGCATCATCCCAAATGACTTATTAACAGTAGGCTTTTTAAGGGGATGAATATGTTAATCTAGCATGCTTTAAGACCAGTGGAGTCCTTAGGTCTGTTAAGGTATACTTGCTCTTCTTGTGTGTCTTACACCTCAGGGAGAGGGAATGGAGTGAATGACACATTTTGCTAGTGTTTACTACTCTTTTTTCCTTTTTTTTCCCCTTCCATATTTATGCAGACAGTATGGGTGTTGTGTCAGAAGCAGGTTTGTAGTCCAGTGGGATGTTCCAGCCATGGGACACCAGGCTAAGGTGAACAAGTAGGTAATCCAGGGCATAGTAGGATTAGTCCACAGGGTGAAATCCAGTCAATTACTTTTCTACCTTAAAATCTCTTTAACTTTTAAGTATATTTTTTCATTACAGCACCTATTACTGTGACAGATGTGACTTTCCATAGATTTTTGGCAAGTGGCTTACTGTTTCCTCTGGATGTCATCACTTATTTCTTTCCCTTCTTGTTCTTATTTAGCATCTTAAGCCAGGTTAATTTCACTGACTGTGAAATAAACAATAGCCATCATAAGATGTGATTGTGTGTACTTTTGAAAACGTCACTGAAATGTAAGCATCTGCAACAGCTTTTGTAGGTGCATGAAATTTTAAGAAATAGTGGCTGTTCTAATGAAATTATTAGAAAATATTTCAAGGTAAAAAGAAAGCTGATTCAAGAATTGTTGTTACTTCCCCTCTTCTTTCTAATAGCACATTTTCATAGAGGACTTAGTATCTTAAACAAACTTTCATTTGCAATTCATAAAACTAATTCCCCCATGGTGATTGGGAGGATTCCTGGAATCATGTGTGGCATTGACTTTTGTTTTTAGCTTTTCAGTATTGTGGCATGGATTTAAATGCTCTTGGGAGTTCCATGCTATATATATATACATCATGACTGCATATCAGTCTGCCAAGGTTCGGTCATAGGACAAAAATAAAACAGAACAGAAAATAATTAATGCAGAATGTGGAATTGTGGAAGAGAATATTTTATGAGTCTCATTGCCTTCTCTATTACTGTGGCTTTGTGATCTTGTTTTTTCTGTTGAATTAAGTGATACAAAAATGAAGTCAAACAGCCAAGCTTACTTTCTCTTGGGCTTCACAATGATGCAACATATTTTCCAAAGTGAATCTTACACCTTCAACCTGTCATCTCCTTTTTATGTCAGATAAGAAGCTGAAAAGCACTGGTTTTATTTGATGCAGGCAGGTGAAACAAACTTGCACAATTTTCTTTCTCGAGACTTCTTGCAAGCCTTTTGTCAAGTACGACAGCATTGTAAGATTCAAGGTTTACAGGTTGTGTGCTGTAATTTAGGGTCGCAAAATTATGTAAGTCTTGACTAGTGTAGGAAAAATGGATACAGATTTATCACTCCAGTTATGCTGGTTCTATGCCATGTGTGTGCTTTATATAGGAAAAGTTGTTTCCTGATTCCTGACTTAGTCAAACTATAAATTAATTCCTCAATAACCTGTGATCATATTTAAACCACAGGAAATTACATTTTCTACAGGAAAATGATTTTGTACCATGCTTCTTAAGGCATAAAGCTGTGTGTGTATGTGTGTCTTTCCCAGCTGCAGAGGTGACAACTTGTCTTTGGCTTTGAACACAGCATGGCATCACAGTCACTCAAAGAATGTGCTCATGCTTTGACCAAGAAATTTAATTTAGTGCTTTGCTTGGTTAACAGGCATCTATAAGCTGGTGTCTTACTTGCAGTCAAGAAGACCTTTTGCCTTCTCTTTTGGATAGGGTATTTATAAAACATTCTTTTGGCTTGGGTCCACTTACTGAGGTGGAAGTTACAAAAAGCAGGATGGATTAAATGCAGTGCGCTGTGTTTGGCAGTGACTGGGAGTAAGTATGCAACAGAATTGCTTTTCTTATTTTTGTGGTGGTTTTGGGAGGGTAGTAGAAACAAGAAGTGCAGTTATTTGTGGTATTTGTGGTGTTACCTCTGTGGTAAAGAGTGGTATTTAGATTCTTGCTTGCCTTTGGTAACTTTTAAATCCTGGCTTTTGTAGTCTTTGAGTCTTCCCAGTGCTACAGGTAAAACTAGTTTGAGTCACTCTTAAGAGTTCGTAGATGTAGAAAGTCAAATTGCTACCAGGATATGGTCATAATAATGTGCTGAGGGTATTAGCAGTTTGTTTTTCTCCCAGTATTTATTTTTTGTTCGTTTGAGTCATCTGCCAAAAGAAAGACTAGTTTCAATGAGGAGCACTCTGCCTTGTAGCACATAAACATAAGAAATAAAATAGCTTTTATCAATTAAGGGGAAAATATTGAGTGTATATGCCAACTTTTTACTCTTAAGATTATAAATGAGCCGGATTTGTTTGTCAAGTATAAGGGTTGTAATGGAATTATGACAATTATTAGTACTCTTGATAGTGATGACTGGACATCACCTATGAAGGAATTGTTTCCACTTCATTGCTCCCAAGCTTGTTTTTAAAGCTAGTTTAAATTTTATTTCAACAGATATAGTCTAAACTAATTTAAGTGGTTCTAGCACCCCAAGTCCCTCCACACAGAAAATGCTTGTGGAGGCTATGTAGGGAACATTGAAGAGCAGATCTGACTTCAAACCACCCTGACCTGTCTTTCCACCTGGCTGCTGTTTACCCTGACCATGTTGTTGTGTTGCCGTGTTGAGGGGTTGCACAAGGATGAGAATGGGCAGTTGGGAGGCTGAAGGAAAGTGGGGGCATAAAAGCTCTGTCCTCACGTTAGTCAATGTCTGAGTAGTCTTGAAAAATATTTCTGATTCTCTTTTGGTAACTACCAAAGCAGCACTATGCTTGGTTTGGTTATTCTTTTATATGAGAAAAGGCAAAAAAAAGATTTTTGTTCATCTTGTAGTTTACAAGCTTTTTGAATATCTCTGGGTTACCTGACTTTAATTTAAAAACAGTAACTTGGGTGGTAAGAGAAAGCAGAATGGATTTTTTTTTTTTAATATGAGTCCATTTGATTCTAAGGCCATGTTGATGAAGTAAAAGCAAGATTTTGCTGTGCCTCCACACTCCCCAGACCTTATTTAAACAGTTGTCTTGCCATGTGGAAAAGGTCAGCTGAGTACAGCATATGTATTTGCCCAATATGTTTGAACACATTGCCCTAAAGTTTAAGACTGTTAGATTTTTTTTGGTCTTTTTTCCATCCTCTTGAAAATTGCACTGCTGATGTGGCAACATGAGCTTCTCTTTCTTAACCACCTTCTTCACCCTCCTCAGACCCCAAAAAAGAAATTGTTGGCGGTCACTGCTTTCTAGCCACAGAATTAACTTTTGACCTCAGAGATTTTCAGCGAACAGGGTAAACATCTGTTTTCAGACTTCTTAAAAGTCTAGGGGATGCATTCTCCAAGTTAAAAACTAGGTCCCAGAAGAATGTACTTACTTAAAAGAAAGAGGCTAGAAAAGGTTAATCAGGGGGATTAATTTGCCTCAGTTGTTTTGAACTGGTGTCTCCTGGAGTGCAGCTTTACTGTGGCTGCTTAAGGACAGGGTAGGGCAGGTGGCTGGGTCTGGACTGGGTGCTCCTGCTCTCTGTTCAGCTCTTGGTTGAAGTGGCTCACAGCTCAGTGCAGTTCTTGGAAGCAGTGGGAGCGTGAGGCTAGGGAAAGTACACAGACTGACACAGTCTGCTGTTTCCTTCAGTTAAATGAAACTGCGCCTTCCATCTGTGTTCCCAATTGCTGCACAGCCATCTCACTGCAGATGGAGGGGCAGCTTTGTTATCTGGGTAGGAGGATCTAACTACAGGCCACTGTCAAGAAGCATTGTTTGCTCGGCCTGCTTTCCTCCTTTTGAGTGAGAAAGCTAATGAAAAATAAAATTTCCATTGGTAGAGTTGGTTTTTGCCAGTGGGTTTTTGCTGTCCTGTTATACGTCATTTTGCAAACTTACCAGTGTTAGCATAAGGGGAGTGGAAGGGGCACATGATGGTGAACGGATCCACCCTGGTAGCAGCTGTCAGCTTGGCACAGCTCTATTATAAAACGTACTGTAAGTTACCTGTGCTAGAAATTAGTGACTAGTACAACTGCATGGTGTCTTGACTTTGGTGGCAAAGCTCATAAAGAAGCTGCTGTTACGACTGTTCCCCTGCCTCTGTACTGCTCTGTAGTTTGCTGGTCTGTGTTGTGTCAGTTACAAGTGCATACTACAGCACTACTCTGTATTCTGAGTAACTGAAATTATAAAAGTAGCCCACTTCATATTTTTATCTTCTGGTTATTTTTAACCCACATTATTTTCATGAGGCAATTTGTAATGTGGTCCTACACTGGTTGCCACCTGCAGAACAGAGCATCAGATGAGAATGGTAAGAACTGATCTGTGAAAGTTTGGCAGGATCTTCTGCAACCAGCTTCTTTGTTGGCAGTCAAGAAACTTCATCTTTACCACGTAGCATTTATTCCTGACAAAATTCTCCATGTAGACAAACTTAGGATATTTAAACTGTACTAAGTGTGCTGACATTTACAGCTCTATGAGTGGGAGTGCTGTGGTGGATAATTATATGAAGGTGAAGGGAAGGGCTAGCATAGCCTTTGCTAGGTAGGAAGCTAAAAGATCTGCAAAAGCAGAAGGACGCCAAAATCATATGACTCTGCAGACATTTGGAAAATAACTTTTTTCAGTCTTAAGGGAATGGTTGTTACAGCTCTGTCATCTATACTTTGTTTCTTCAGTTTTCTGTTTTAACGTATGCTTTTGTAATTTTTCTTGGCTATCTCTCTTTATCTTGCCAGCTGTGAAGGTATGCTGTTGGCATGCATGCTTCTAACAGATGGGGTTATTTGCACATACATTTGCTTCAGATTGCTAATGTCTGAACCAAAGGAAAAAGCAAGGAAGGCAGACATTTCGGGCTTGTCTCTGTTGGTTTAGTTTGCCTGGTTTTCTTGCCTCATTTCTGTTTGAGGTAGCTGTGTGGATGGCTGTATAATTGCTACCATTGCTCTCCCAGTTGCCCTGAGGGCTGCAGTACTTGACCAGAACAGTTCGAGGGTTGCTGTGCTGTACTAATTTAGATGAAATGTTAGAAAAGTTGAAATGATTCCCCCCCCACCCCCCCACCTTTCTTCCTGTTCTGTGCAGAAGTGTGGTAATTGCTCTGAATTCTGTCTTAGTTTGGTGGCAGTGAGTCAGATTCTTAGCTGGTATGTTTGGCAAAGTTTTCTTTTGTGAGTGCAGTAGCACTGTTGCTCTTCAGCTGGGGACCTGTCCCCCTGCTTCTTTTTGCTCAAGGCATAGAGCCCTGCTCGCTGTTTGAACTGTCAGACCCTCATTAGTACTGAGTGAACTCTTATTTTCTATCTGATGCAGAGGGATTTGTTTCAGTAGTAAAACACTGTCCCTTTGCTGCTATGTGATTCTAAAAAGTTTTAATTTTAGGTGTGATGGAAGAAAGCAGAACTGATCTTGCTTTCAAGAGAGCATTTAGACCAAATTTTCATGCTTTCTTCATGCACTGAGTACTCAAGTATGTGTGGACACCTGAAGCATTTTATCAAAAAGCTGAAAACGAGTTCTAAAATTATGGAAACTGAGGCAGAAGCAAATAGGAATTTGCAAACATCAGTACCACAAAACTCCATGTTACTGATTTAGATGCTTCTGCCCTTTTGTGAGCATTGGCCGGCATCACCTCATCAAAAAAGTCAGTGGAGTGATGGGGGATGTATGTGGTTGTGTCTGAGGAGGAAAGTAAAATGCTTTGTGCTTTGGAGGGAGGAGGACTAAAGGAGTGTAGACGCCAGTGTTTTCTCTGCAAGGGTGCTTACCAGCCTTAGCTCATTGCTTTGTGGAAATAATGCCACTGTACTCTTGGTAAAATTTTACAGATATTTGAGAGTAAACATGCAGATCCAAGAAATAGTGTGAGACACCTGGAAGACTTGGTCACTTTTTCTGTATGCTAAAAATGAGGTTTGGCATATTGCTTTTTGCCTGGCAAAAGTCTGTGTTGGTGTTGCAAACTGTGTTTTTAAGTGATTTGGCTTCCTTGAAACAAGCTGTTTGAGGGAAGAGTGCTACAGAGTTGACATGCTGATTTAACCACGCACAGCTGTGGAGGAGGTTTTGAGCCCAGCATGATTACTGAACATTGGACTGTTTTTTGTTCACAATTATGGCACTGTCAGTGCACTTTAGAAAATTATTTTAAAGTTGCTCACACTAAATCTTTAAAAAAAAAAGTTGTGTAGAGGCATCGTGAGGTAAAACTGCTTAGAGTATTGTGCCTTTGCTATATTTTTTCCTTTCTTGTTCTCCTATTTTTGTCCCTCCAAAAGTCTATCATTATGGAAAGACATAGTTAAAACTTGGCTCAGCCCCCTCTATCCTGCAAGACGAAATTGTTCTTAAGGCAAACCAATTTAATTGTATTCCAAATGCTTCCTTTTTGCATTGTTTGTTTCTATTAGGTAAATGATCCCAGTGGGGATAGTATCTTCAATTCCTTGTATGTCCAAATCATTATTATGTTTCAATCTGATTCTGTTAGCATATTGTGTTAGTATGTTGTGCTGGGGCAGCGAGACAATGGTATGCATTGCTTTGGGGTTTTTTTTGGTAACATAACCAAAGTTTTCTCTACAGCTATTTTGGTCTTGGATGTACAGTAAGTCTCCCCATCTGTGCTCTAAACATGACTGTTAGAAGAAAAATTGATGCTGAATGCAGAGGGCAGCCCTGTCCTGGAGCTGTACTGTAGGAGTGTCTGTTAATAATTGTGTAGTAATGCTAATGCTGCGCTTATGGGAGGTTTTGGGGATAGGAAGCCGTTTTTATGAGCAAACTTCTTTTTTCCGTGATCTGTATCACTGGCTTTGGGGATGGTTCCAGGAAGTGTCCTGCAGTAATTATTCTTTGAAAAACTGCTTTTAAGTTTGTATTACAACTGCAGGGCTGTAAACTGAGGGACCAAAACTGAATCTATCTTTTGAGTCCTTTTGATTTTTTTCTGTTAAACGGTGACGTGTTACTCCTGATTATCAATTTCTTCTACAAGAAAACAATCCTTGACATTTAACTGCAGAGTCTGCAGGAACCTCTCCAGTTCACTTGTCACACCGAGGGGAGCCCTGCCTTGCACAGGCAGGCTGCTGCTGTAAAATGAAGTCATTCCTTGCAGCCCTATCTCCCCCTCCTCTGCCCCTAGTCTGTTCTCTTTTGTAAAAGGGTATGGAAAACCTTCCTCCTCCTTGCCTGGCCCTGTGTCCGAGGGGAGTTGTGTCTGTGAGCAGGGCTGGGCCTCTGGCCTTATCTCTGTTGTCAGAGCTGCCTGCCTGGTAGGTGGCAGTGGGGGCAGTGCTTTTCAAATGAGACTTTCCTGTGCTTAGAGGCCCTTGTTTTTTTGTTTTAACAGCTTCCTATTGTTTGACACAGCAGGTTATCCCCTCCCATGCTATTCTGGCTCTTTCCTCCTCCCTTAAATAATTTTTCTGTTCTAGTATTAATTAGAGCAGTTACTCTCACAGTGAGTCCTCAGTTTTCCTAACTCAGTCTGATCTCCAGCTTCTGTTGTGATACCAGTGTGGAGTCCACACAATAAATAGAAAGCAGCTTCTGAAGGTAGGTCTTTCTGATTTTTAATTCAGCATCACCACCACTGTGACGTGACTGTTTTGATTGAATTCAGGTTGTCATAGGAATTCTCACCTACATATAGTACTGAAAGATAGAAAATTCTGCTTTTCAGTGTGGCTGGCTTTTCTTTCTAAGACATAAAGAAAGAGTATTGCATCAGTTAGTTAATAGTTCGCTTTTCAGTGTTCAGTCCTGCTAGCTAATGGTGTTTCATATATGTACACTTTGTTTATGATGATCTACCTCTGTGAAAGGTACTTTCTAAGACATAAGCTGCCTCTGGTCTACCATACCATAACTTTTTCTGTCTAATGGTATCCATGATAAATTTGAAGATAAAACCCGTCAGAATCTCTTCTCACCATATCAATTGTTACAGCTGGAAAGGATGTTGGCAGTTCATTTCCCATCCCACTTATTTTACAGTACAAGAATTACTTAGTCAGAAGCGCTCCAGACTGCTTTTTTGATAAGTTAGATGTGGTTTTCCTTCCCTCTACTTGTTGGATCCTGTGTAAGAAAGCTGATAATGAAATGAGGTACTAAACATATGCAGAGCTTTTCTATTTTAATGTGCTGATTTATAAAAGTCCACTTGCTTTATCTGTTTTCCTGATCCCCCGCCTTTTATCAGGTGTCTTGTTTCCAAAAATAGTAATAGTTTTGTGATTGTTTCAAGTTTGTCACTACTGTTTCATACTTTTTGCAGTTTAGCTTAGCAAAAAGTATGTATTTGTTTAAATTTCTAGACTTGAAAAAAAGAAACAAAAACCCTCACACTATTTTAATATATTTGGTGACACTAAGTGGAAGTTCTGATTCCACAAAATGATAAATCCAGTTCTAGATTTTGTCATCAGAGAGGGTGAAGGAGGGGGGAATAATCTATGTATCAGTTCCCATACTTTGACATTCAGTATAATAAACATGCCGCGTGTTCTAATGCATTCCTGATTTTTTGCAGGAATGACTTCTCAGGCACCTAAAACAGATGAGAATTACAAAGACATTGATTATAGTCTTCAGAGGCAGGATTAATCCGTACCTGGAAGATGAAGTCCCAATGTCCTTACCCTAACTATAACTTGCTGATAAGCTGATTCAGGTCACTAACCTAGTAGGAAATAAAGCAAACCCCCTCCTCCCTTCTTGCCATCTCTCCAAATGTGCTAAATTTGTGAGCTGAATTTGCTTCTGTGAGCCTAAGTGTGAATTGCCTGCCCCAGACCAGTCACATGGTGGAAGAAGTGCCCTCTTTACACAACTCTGGTGGCCCCAAGATTTTGGCTTCATTTGGTTATTTGATAAGGTTCCTCTCAGAGGCTGTCTGAAATTATACATCCTCTTTCTAGAACACTGTATTTCATGGGAGTTGGAGAAGCTGTAGGCTTTTTTATTACTGTTATTATAACTGACAGTTTGGAAACCTCTTGGGGTTTTTTGATGGAGAAGTATTGCAGTGGATATACAGAAGTTTGTGTTTTCTGAAGTTGTTAATTTATGATGTAGTTATTTCTATAGGTTATGACAGGGGTCTCAAGAGTTTTAGGTATCTTAAAATCCCAAACAGGATGATTCCAGGTTAAAGAGTTTTCTGTTTAAGGCCAGAGCAACATGACAAACAGCCTGAGGAGTGAAGGAAGCAGACTGTAGTGGCTGTCAGGTTGAACAATAGTTTTGGCACACCTGCTGCTTTGCTGCTGAGCTTGGCAGGAAAGGAGTGATTTGGAGGATAACCAGATAGTTTTGTAGATGTTTTTGGTATGTTTCCATCTTCTCTGAGGGAGAGAAAACAGAAGCGCTTGCTTTATAATGTAACTAATGGCTGGTTGAAGACTGAGACTATAAACTTTTGGGGCAGGATTTAATAATGCCCTTAGAAATGTGGAAGTCAATATTATGCTAGGGGCCCCTAGAAGGGAGTGTAGGGAGACTGATTTACCACGAGAAGGGGGGAATAGTTGGATATAGTCAAAGCAATGTGTTAGAGAAATTTATGCTCATACTGCCCTCTGAGTAGACATAAACATAATCAAGGAGAAAATTAAGAGAGATGAAACAAATGCATTTGGAAGATGTTTTTTTCAGTATGACAGTTTTTCAACTCTACCATGTTCCAACTGATATTATTCCCTTGATGCTTCTCCTAAAAGTTGACACAGATGTAAGATGTGAGACCAGATTACAATCATATTAATAGTCCTTTTAAGTGATGTGTAATGCCATACATATTTATACAAACTTTCTCTGAAATGTCTCGTGTACATGATTGTACAAGAGGATATTGCTGTCCTAAATTGTTGAGTACCTGGGTCACCAGAATCTGTTGGAATTGGAGAACTTTGGTGTACTGGGAAAAAAATGAGAATACTGAAAAGCTGGAGAAACTTCCTTTTAGTCTAGCAAAGAAAATGCCTCTAATACTCTACCTTTTTGCTCAAGCTCAGAACAGTTTAACTTCAAATGGAGTGAGCTCAGTTCTGATGGATGAGAAATGTAAGCTTTTTCCCAATCATCTACTTACTTGCACGTGTGCGCGCACACGTGTGCATGATTTATTTTATTTTCTTAATCACAGAGGAAGGATGCATAGACTCTTAATCTGGATAAAATATTCTTATTTTTTCCTGTTTCCCTTACAGGTGTGTGTATAAGGAAGTGTTGTATAAGACTTGTAATGCTGGTTAAGCAATGGATAATAATTATAGTAACAGTGTGTCTGAATGCTTTTGTCTAGTAGTGAAGGAAAATTTTGTAAATGATTTCTCAAAATGTATTTATCTTGTTGTAATAACATAACTGAAAACACCATTGTGGTGTGGTAACCCTTCTTGATAAGGATAGCTGTTACAGATGCTGCTTTCCCAGATGTCAGGTGATTGTTCCTTGAAGCCCAGTTATTCTGATGGGAGAGGACTTTTAAACAGAACAGTGTTTGGTTTTGGTTTTTTATCTCCTCGCTGGTGTTCTGGATCTGAATTTTTTTCTGTACCAAGTTGCTCATGCAACAGTTGCATCTCTTCAGCAGCTTCTTAGGTTGCCAGCATATTGTCTGGGGAATTCTGGGAAAACAAGTTCTATTGTACAGCATTACCATGCTTGTAGATGTGAGCCTGGAGCAATATCAGCTGGTCTTGCACTAACAGAATTTGGCAAGAGAAGGTGTGGGCAACATGTGACTGCTTTGCAACTTGAAGGTGAAGATTCTGTCCTGTGACCAGCTCTAGGGGATCCCAGTGTAGGGAGTGGTGGCTGTGTAACCTGTACGGGAGCCTGCAGGAAGAAGCAAGCCTTAGGGACCATTTTGGATTGCCGTGGCAGGATATGGAGTCCTTCACAGTTTTTGAGATGGATGTGTCTAACCCTTCTGCTGTGGTGAGTTCCCAAAGGACTGAAAATATTTTAACATCAGAAAAGCCATATTTTATTTAAATAGTAATAGAAATGTTACTTAAAAATAAAATCTAAGGAATACAAAATGGAAATAGGCTTGTTTCCTGTTACCAACTATGTCTTGCTTGCCCAGCTTGTCAATCACTGAGCGGTCCCAAATGCCTTACTAGAAATTTTGTGCTAAGACTAGCCATACCACACAATCCTTGGAGCTTTCATCTTTGAACACTTTGAACAGCCTTGGTATCTCCCTAGGAGGGCAGGATAGGACTCTGCCCCCAGGGGTGCTACATGGCGTAGCCACACTCTTAAAATATGGCACCCATAATTAGAAGCCAGAAACCAAATGCTTACGTAAACGTTATCATCCTGAGACCCAGTTACTTTCCTGTTTCCTGCTGTGTGTGATGGAGTGAAAGAACCCCCTAAAGCTGTTGTTGTCACTTGCCTGAGACCTTTCCCCAAAGAGTCTCTGTGCTCCAGTGCTGTTCCCCAAGGTACTTTGCTTAGGGAGTGGCACACATCATTGTAGGCTGGGCATTTTTTCTCTGTGGTGGAAGAAAAAAGATGAACCGAGTATACAGAATAGAAGACGCAAGTTTAGGAAGCTGTACTTTCTAAATTTCATGTGTTCTGTGCTGGACTGAGCCAGAAAATGCTTAATCCTTTGTGCTTAACATTGCAGAACTCCTTGGAGTCCCTATTTAAAGGGTATGTGGGTTGTGTTTAGTTTCACATGTGATTTCAGCCAGTGCATTTTTCAGTTGAATTACTGCAGAAAGGAATTAAATTGAATCTCTAAAGTAAAAGCATACTTTTTTTTTTAATGCAGATTGAAATCTTATTGTCTGATGTTGAGTTAGACTGCAGTTTTCTCTAGATACTCTTTCAATATTGAAATTAATGGCTTTAACATTTGTTGTTTGCTGTGTACTTTGCAATCCTGTCAGAACAGGCCTCCTTTTTGTGTATGAAAGCATGTATACATATCCTTAAATTTGCTCCTTGTCAGTCTGTTTTAAAATAACAACAGCATGAAGTTTCATTAGAGGTGTTTTCCTTTCCACATGTTCTAGTTGGTTAAATGTATTATAACTTTCCTGGACATCTTCAGAATAGTTTTAATCTTATCTTTAACAGGTTTTTTTCGATTGCTAAGAAAAGAACTCTTGTTACCTACCTCTTCATGATCTTTTTCTGCCCATGAGCAACCCAGAAATAATCTGGAAAGGCCCCTTTCAGGGTATATACTTCCTCTTGAGTGCTTCCTGGTGCTTGGATTTTTTTCCTGGCTGGGAAAAGTTTTGGTTTTTTTGAGGAGGTAAGGGGATTTGGGTTTTTTGTTTAGATGGGTTGGGGGTTTTTTGGTGGGTTTTTTGTAGAGAGCTTCTGGTGCCACTCAGTTGGGTCATTTTATTGTGAGGCAGAGAAAAAAAAATCAAAGCTGTTGACATCATTCTTCTTTTTCTTACCCCAACACCCAACTGATCTGTTCAGCTTGTATTATACTGCATTTGCACAGCTTCTGCTTCTGTGACCCACTAGGACAGAGCCTGCTTGTGCTTAACAAGAGTTTCTTTCATGCTTTGTGGATCTCTCCAGGCCACAGCAGGACACAAAATAATCCCTTTTGCATTTGGTAGTTTCACAGTACTTTTCTGGTGAAGATAAAATAACCTTTCTGAATGAAAACAATAGCATCATCTCCATAAGCCTGGTTTTGATAGAAGGAAATAGTGTCATTGTTTCTGCATCTTATAAAATGAACAGCAGTTTGTTTGGGTTTTTCTTCCCCAGCGCATTACTTACAGATTTTAATATTTTAAAATCTTGGAAACAGTGTTAAAAGTTTTTAAAGTCAGTATGTAATTTTTTTTTTTCGGTAATGTCTGTTAAGACTTAGAGAACCAGTTTTTTTTGAATCATAACTTTAAAATTTGTATTTGTATTTTGAATTCGGTGAGGCCAGATTTTTGTGAAAGTTCATATGCAATCTCATGGCTTCACCTTATTATTACTTCTAACATAAAAGAAAAGATACGTATTTCAGAAAACGTGTTTGTACAACAATCTGCACTCATGAAGCTTTCATTTTTGTATTCTAGGCATATTCTCTAATGTTTGAGTTTCTGAAATGTTTGACAAAGAAAGTATCCTTTGCCTGTTTTAGCCATCTACTCCAACTTTCACATTGTGAAATCTGTTAAACTTGACTTTAAGGCTTTTTTTTACTATCTTTCAGAAGATGTTTTATACCAGAAGAATTCAAGCAATTTATCTATTTGTAGGGGCTTCTCAATGAAAGTAAAATTTCAAGTAATGGAGGTAGCTGAACATCCTGTTATACAAGGGTTCCTTTCCTGTGTTTCTAGGAACCATTTCATTACTTTGCCTATGTTTGATGTTTAGCTGTGAGTTCAGGATTGTTGTGCATGAAATTGTTATTATCCTCTTGTTTCAAAACTCACAGAGACCTGCGAGATGGCTCTTTAGTTTTTAAGGTTTGTGATGAACTGAGTCTGCAGCTGGGGAGAAGCACAGTGTGTCCATGGCTGTTGGCTCAGCCAGCGATGGACCAGTTGGCCAGGTCTAGTCTTGGGCTGCAGGAGCCGCAGGGAGGCCATGGCAGCACATTATAAACACTTTATTTGCTAGTTTGGGTTGAAAAGTCTTGAGGTATGGTCATGTCTATTTGCTTCATATTCAGAAAAAGACAGGACCCAGCTCATCAGCTTGCAGAGACAGTGTTTTCCTCTGATTTCCCTAAATGCATTGGTCAGGTGTTTTCTGCTGCTGGCCTCCTGCCTGTATAGTTCCACTATCCCTGCTTTGTCTGTTCCAGGTTGTAGGTGTTTGGTGTCACAGCATGTTTCCCCCAACCTGTTTGTTTTACTCTTCCATATGCTCTTAAGTGCTGGTGGATATGGGATGTTCTGATTAGGTAAGCTTTTTCTTGTGGTGTGTGCAGTGTTTTTCCTACTCAAGTTCTGAAGTCTTCAGTGAGTTTCACAGCAAATGCTTCTCTATACAGAGCCAAATGAAGCAAAAATTACTTTCTCTGTTCTTACTAGTTATACTTATTCCTTTAAAACTACATAGTAAGGATCTTGAACTCAGCTTATGCATGTGTGTGCACACTCGTGATTCTGCTGAAATGTTATTTATAGCTATACAGCACAGATGATTGCTTAAAAAAGAGGAATAATCAGCATGTTGTGCATGCTGAGAGCATTTGCTTTATATTTTTATATGAAGTATGAATCTATATAATGTTCTGCAGTGCAGCAGTGCTCCTTCTGCCTGTCAGTTTTAGCAAAATAGGAAAAAAATGATGTAAGCATTTAGTACTGGGACCCAGCAAAGGCACCATAAACTGCTACTCACTCTGCCTTTACTGTGTTTTTGTGAGTTCTCCTATGCTGCTTTCATTTTGCACCTTGGTGTGTTATTAGTCTGTCAAGAACCTGAGAGTTACAGTCTGCCTTGGTACATGATAATGGTGGTATAGATAAAATACAAAATACAATTAACTAATATTTTCATCTAGAACTATTATTTTAATACCAAATACTGTCCTGAGCAAAGGAGGGAATAAATGCTTTTATGGTACTAACAAATGTATTATCTGCCCCCAGCTGTTGATCACAAGGGAGGTGGGAATTGTCTGCCCACCTCTGTGGAAGTTTTCACTAGCTAGTGTTATCAAAAGGTCCCTTATGTGCATGTGTTGAGGAAACTGATTTCTGCCCTGGAAGTCATCTTTCCCCTTGAGCACTACCAGAAGAGAACAGTGCATTGCAGTATTTGACTTTGAATTTCTTAGCACATCAGCAGAAAGACCTGTTTTTCTACCCAAACGCTGTCCATCTGTTTGATCAATTTGTTGCTACTTTCAATGTGTTGCTGCCTTTGCTTAATCTTTGTTGTGTTTCCTTTGAAATCAAAAGTACCAATGGAGCTGGACTTCTTCTGTTTGCTTTTCTTCCTACAAAATCTGTTTCTTGTGTGGTTGTTATTCTTTATGGATATGTGTGTATTTCCACATTCAAACATATCAGAAATCATTGGTTTATAATAGAGTTTAATAAAAGAGAGGGGTCTGTGGTGCTGTAATGTGAACAGTGTATGATTTGGGAGTTGATTGCTACTGACTTCTGCTTTAAGCAAAAAAAAGGGATGTGAAGATTGACAGGAGAACTCACAGTTACAACAAGGTAGCAGTTACAGATGAGGAAGAATTTTTCTATTCAGCAGTGAAAATCTGCAAGGTCAGGAAAAGAATGGCAGCAGATTTTAGGATTTAAAAAGTTACCAGTCATTAAGCCATATGTTTTTGAATATTGCTGACTACTTCTGAAATCTTTTAGGGTTCTTAAGTCATTGTTGGACTGGAATTCACAAGCCAGAGTACAAATCCCTTGTTTTTTTGGATCAGTGGTATTATCAGTGGAGGAGAGATGAGATTGTTTGTTAATAAGGTGCCATATGAAAATGGGCCTTGAAAGCTTTTGGCAATATTTGATGGCTGTAAAATACATAATTTTGCAATCAAAGTGTTTATACCTGGAGACTGAATCAAATACTAAATTAATCTTGAAGCTCTGCTTTGGAAAGTCAAGGTAACGATTTGGAAAGGGAATAACTGGTAACAAGAGGCTGGCTGAGCTCTTGCTTGAGTCAAATCAGAACCTCCCATTTCACTGGAGGGTTGACAGCTGCCTGTGTTACACAGGATTGATTAGTGATATTTAACTACTTTTGAGCAATTGCATAACATTTGAAGCTGCTGTGTTTTTCCATTAATCCAAATTCCACAAGTCCCATGCAGAGTGGGATGAAAAGCTGATTTCACTCTACCCTTGTTCCTTGAGAAATGTCTAGCACCAGCCTGGGCTAAGGTAGAGTGTTTTTTAAATATAGGCTTGGGAGAATACACTTATATTTCATATAGAAAGAAACAGAAAACTTGAGGATAAGCACTTTGGAAATCCAAGTGAGTTAAAATGTAAGCTTTTATTATCATGTACAGTGGTCTTAAGAGTTGAACAACTCTGAAGGGTAGATCTGAAGGGAATGCAGATGGTTTTGAAAGGGCTTGAGTTTACTTAGGACTGGGCAGACTTTCTTAATTTTATATATATTCCTTGCCTCTCCAACTATCAGAGAAAAGTTGCTGATACAAAAGGGTTGTGTAAAGGTGGCTGCTGCTTCCAAAGGATTTTGGAAGTAAAACCAGTGGCTTGTCTGCCTCCATTCCCTGTAACCTCCACAGCAAATTCATATGCTGAAAGTATCATGATGCATGAGATCAATGGTTATTAATATACTGCTTTTTCTGACAGTAGAACCATTATCTGGGGAGCAAAATGTGTTTTGGCAATAAGCCCCACAGAAAGTAAATAGTGTGGCATTTGTATCTTTAGGTCTGACCTCCAATCTCTCATTGTTTGCCTTTGAACAGAAGCCCTGTACTACTCAATTCTTTTATACTATGCTTTTATCAATTGCAGTCTTTAAGAAAATATGCTTTACTCTAGAAAATTCTAGATCTTCTTACAGGTTAAGTAATTGTTGATCCGAAAAGACTCTAATGCTGGCTTTAGATATTGAGAGTTGCATTTGGACTTTTAATTTATTTTTTAATTATAATTTGCCTTTGAGTAATTGTCATGTTGTACTGGAGCTCCTTACCAGATGGGTTTTAATAGCTCTTCTCATTAGTTGAGAGGCAGCTGGATATTTTGAGTCTTCTTAACTGTTTTATGAAAGTCTGGACACAGCTACCTTACTGTCTCAATAGCTGTATAGGAAAAGCAACATGCTTTTCCATTATTCTGAACAAAAGTCTATGTGGTTGTCAGCATAGAATACAGGTGTTTATCAGCTGATGTCCTTATTTCAGAAAGGGCTGCAGAAAAGGCTGCTAAGACTGTAACCCTGGAGGAGAATATTCTGCATTTCATAGCCAATGGCTTTCCTTCTGGGTTTTGGTGGTTGGATTTTTTTTTTTTTTTTTTTTTTTTTTTTTGGTGCTTTTTTTCCTTGACTGTGAAAGATGCTCTTTAAATAGATTTGGCTGACTGTCAGGCTTAAAATCAAATGATTCAGATTAGGTAAGTGTTTGCAAGATTTCATTACACTGCTTTAAGGGGCAGTCCACAAGAGTTTTATAAAACCTACAAGCATTTTGGATGAGGAAGTTGGAGAATGTTTTGCTGTAAAGAGTGTTTTCATGCAGTATAAAGCTGTACTTGACCCCAGCAGCTTACAGGGTCTCACTTTGGAGTGCTTCTGCAGAATGTGGTCTCTCCATGCTTCTTGTTGGTCTGAGCAGTTAACAGGAATGTTGAGTGAGTTGGTTTTCATGTTTCATGGTTTATTGGTTGTTGGTTTCAAAAGTTGGTATAAAACCGTAATTTTCCTTCATAAAATTGTTCCGTTTTTTTCCTTCCTATGACTGTAGAAGCATTAAGTTATTTATAGAAATGGCAACATTGCTGCGTTGGGGAAATGCATTCCTAAAAAGTGATTGACCCATCAGTATTTTGACTACAGTTTCTTCTGTTGGTTGATAGGCTGTATAAATCAAGTCGTAAATACCAAAAATAATGTTTGTTATGCTAGTTTTGCTTGCTGTTCTGTCTAGTCTTATCCATTTTTGTTTGCATTATCTTGAGGTGATCTCTCAGAAATGGCCTCACTGTGTCTTCTGGAGAAACCTGTGGTGTTTGATCAGGGTTGCTGTATCAGTACTCTCTGAAGAAATGCATCAGTGGATTTTTGGGAAGCGTGTTTTTAGTCTTCACTCCAAGATCATTTTGATTGTCTTTATCAGCCACTTTTAGCCAGACATTCAGAGAATTTGCTTCTGGTAGGTGGAAGGACTTCTTTGGTGTCTGAAAGAGTATTTATCATAACCTTAGCAAACTCTTATTTTCCAAAAAGGCTCTGGGAAGTTAGCCTAAGGTCTCTGGTACTCAAAGCTTTGTCTTTACAACACTTCAGGGACTGAGAATTGTGCAATAGCACATGGAAAACAAGGAAGACCTGTATGAGTCTGTTATGGGCACCAGTGGCACTGTGAGGTGCTGTCAGTTCCAGTTCCTGGTTCCTCCCAGTAGGCACATGTAGCACAGAGCCAGGTAATCAGCTTGTTCATTTAAAAGGATGACTGACAGATGGGTGCAAGCTTGATGGCAGAAGTATTACGGACTCTTCCCTGCCCCTTTCTCCCAGCAGAGCCATCAAGGCTGAGAAATGCATGCATAAAGCAGAAATTTTTTCCCCTCTGTTGTCCCATTTGTACTGTGAAAAAATTCTTGGCAACAGAGATGAATGTAAATCTACCTTTTTGTAGTTCCACTTTATTGTCTAGGGGAGCAAATAAATCTGTCTCGTATTTCTGGCTAGCTAAGAATCTCAAAAGAAAGAGATGTCCTCAAGACGAGGAAATCATCTTCTTTGCTTCTGTCAGGTCATTGCCCTCTTCACTCTTTTCTTCATCCAGCCTCATAGTTATTTGGTATTGGGAAGTTTTTCCACCCCTCTATTTTATTTAATTACCTTCAAGATTGAATTTAAACTGACTTGTAAAGCTCACTATCTTTTGGGATGTCTAAACTAAATGAAAACTTTAATATTAGATATCTGCAATTAAATATAATTTAATCCATGCAGAAATTCACAAACACTTTCATCATTGCAGGTGCATGGACAAAGTGTGTTCTCAAGCCTCTATTTCTACAAACTTTCCATCTAGCTGAGAACTGCCATGGGATTATTCTTGTGCCTCTTCACTGAAGGAGTCAAACTCAGGAGCCATCTGGGTGAAAACTTTCATCAAAATCCATTGTCTTGGACAAGTCTGTCTTTTTTTGTTATCAAAAGATCTTGATTTCAAAGCTGTTTCACCCTTCTTTAGGTTTCAGAGGTGTTGCAGCATGTGAAGGCATGATTTGCCCTCAACACCATTAATCTACTCCCCACCATCAGAATAGGTGGTAGGATACTGGGAGAAAGGAGTCTCCTCTCTAAAATCAGATACATTCACACATTGAAGCATTTACTTTGTTCTGTGTTTTGAAAGGTTTTTCTCAGAAATATAAGTAATAAGCACTAAATTCCAGACCTCTACTCCTATTTAATAGTATGATAAATAATTAATTGGTGGTTTCAGCCATGCCTAGTCCTTTATGGAATCATCTTTGTTCCTAAACAGGGTTGTTCTATTTCACCCACATGCTTGGATTGAGAGTTCAAGCAATGACCTAAAATGTTTGGCTACATGAGACTGCAGTAGGAGAGGGGTGTTACATTCCACACACCCCTCCTCCTCACCCCCAAAGATGAACAATGATAGTGGGACCTTGCCAGAGAATAAAGGATGCAACTTGAGATGTTACATTTCTGCATGATTGATTTAGCAAGGAAATATGGGGATAAACAGGGTCTTGAAATCTTCTGTGGTACATCTTGTTCAATGTTGTGCTCTGCTGTCAAAGGACAGACTCTGGTTTCTTCAGGCCAGAATTGTGTGCTGAACCATGGCCAGCTTTGCTCTGGGGCTGTGTTGCTGCAGTGATGCCCCGTGCCTCTCTCATCTGCTGAGCCTGTCTCTGGTGGCTGGGAGCCCTCCTGCCTTCCCGAAGGAAGCTGCTACAAAGCAGCAGGAAGATCTAGAACGTTGGGTTGGCTTTTTTTATTATACGTTCTTTATCTATTTTTAATATTTTATTTGCTCCTTATTAAAACATTTGTCTAATGTTTATTTGAGTTATTGTATGTCACTGGCAAGTCTTTTGGAGGTTGGCACAGTGCAAAGCTGTGATCTGGAGATCTGGTTTTGTCCTAACTGGGTGGTTACCAGCTTAAGTGTTTTTTGCTTGTTCTTAGCTTTGCAAAGGCCATGTAGCCAAATGAGCAAACTGAACATGCTCCTGTGAGCAGCCATGGTGGTTGGAAGTCAGTTCTGCTAAGCCTGAGCAGAAGCAGTGCAGGTACTAAGCTTACATGGCTACTGTAAATATTCAGGCCAGTTTGAAGTAGTCTTGCTGCAATGGCAGAACTGCAAAGCCTCTAGTCCTGAATTTTGTTCCCAAGACAATAAAAATAAACTAAAAAAAAATGTATTCACTTTGTCATAGCTGATGTAGCTTTGCTCAAAAATGGTTCAAAAGTTAGCTTTACAGCCCATTTTGAGAGCAGAGTCTTGTTTTGAACTTGAAGTCCACTGAATAGGTGCAGCTCTCAGCTGTGTGTCTTGGGCATGTTTTCAGTTGTATTTTTTTTTTTGTTGTTGTTGTTTTTGTTTGTTTGTAGGTGCTTTGGAAAGAGCACCAGGTGTTTGGCTCAGTGGTTTTTGTGAGGCAGCACAGAGCCTGTCTCTGTTACACTCAGCACTGCTCCGTCTGTGACGCACAGTCTTAGCCACTGCACCTATTGCAAGTGGTGTTGCTTTACGGAGATCCCTAAATTGATCCCTCAATAGCTCATACAGTGTGGTTGGCTCATGGTTCATGGTGAGGTTGAGCAAAGAAAGGGGGTTGAGGCTGAAATTGCTTTGAAATGACTCCTGTGTAAGTTCAGCACTCAGGAATGTTGTGTGACGGGCACGGCAATGGTCTGTGCCTGCAGGCTTGCAAGCATGTCTGAAATTTTGCATGGTACACTGGCAACCAGGAGGACTACTCATCTGTGAGAAGATATTTGCCTGCCTTACAGCAATGCTGAGACTTCATTAATATTTGTAGAATGACTTTAACAGAAGTACAAATGAAGTATTACTAGAAGGGAATGTGTTAGGCTGCTGTAACGCATTTGGTGGTATTCGGGAAGTTGTATTTTCACAGGAGATGAAGAATTTATAATTGTGTGGAAGATGAAGAACATTCCTTTGCAAATGCCCAGGGTATCTTTGTAGGGTATTATACTCTCAGTTAATTTTTGCTGATGTACAAACCCTACATATATCTATTTTGTAGTGACTTCATGCTGCAATTAATACTTAAATACATTTGGATGAGAGTTGTCTTGCTCATACTAGCCCTAATAGGTAATTTCAAGTGTTATGTGTATCAAAATTGGTAGAATTCTAGATGTCATTGGGAATGTCCCTGGAAAATACTATGCAAGTTTCTGTAAATATAGGTGGACTACACTTGAGAGAATTTTAAAAAAAATTGTTGTCATGAATCCTTGTCATTCCTGTTTCTAGAAATTTCTTAAATATTTTTTCCAGGTTCTTGTAGATGAGGGAAAAAGTGAACTTGTGGTGGGAAGAGCACTTTCTGTTGAATAATTGTTCTGGCTTCTTCAGAAGCTTCTATGCCTTTTATAAGACATCATATATCCCATGTACCTGGATTAAGTAGTATTTTAGAGGCACACATAGTTTCTGATGAAGGAAATTTGGAGACTTTTTTTTCTGGAGAATGTCGTGGGTTGCTGAGTCAGGGATGAGCCTTGTGCCTTCCATGTTCAGTGCAAAATCCCAGTTCTGGGGTGGAGAACGTGCTAGCATGTATTCATAGAACCACAAATCCTCGTGTAACTATTTGAATGAATAAGGTATTATTAAAAAAAAAAAAAAACACTACAAGATTGTACAGGATATGTTTGACTACTGCCATGGGGTTTACTTCAATGTTGTGTTTTTTTTTTTTTTAATCTAGTTTCCTTCTTAACCTTGCCAGCATACTCCAAACTTCCTTGCTGTTACATGCTTTTCTCAGAATCCTCTGTTCTTTTCCATATTATTTTATTTTTTGGGTGGAGGAACATTTATATTTTTTGCTTTGTCTCTGAAGATTCAGTGTATTGTGGGAGGTGAGGCAACACTGGTCTTGGCAGAACACCACAAAACCAAGAGAGTAATTAAATGACGCAAGCCTTTGATTATTTTTCTCTCTCAAGCTTTCTGGCACGGCTGGGCATTCCGATTGCAAAAGGAGGATCGGGAGAAGAAATTTCTAAAGATCGCATGCAGAATTAGAAGAACTGTGTCGGAGACGTCTTGCTTCTTTACAGCTCTTCGTTCTCAAGTGCTGGAGTTACTTCTTTTTCCCCTGTGAGGCTAATGTGTCTTTCATCACCCAAGATACATGTAACTGAAAGAGAGCTGCCGAGGTTGTGTTTTGGTTTCTTTGCACCCCTACTAATTGGATTTTTCTCGTGTTCTTCAGGAGGATTATAGAAGGATTACAGAAGCTGTGTTTTTGGGGGTGTGGGAGGAAGTTGTTGTTTTTCTCCTCTTGAGTCTGGGACCTCCTTGATTTACCATTTGTTCTCTGAAGTTGTTGCCTGTTTGGAAAAGGGAGAAGCAGCTTAACATGAACTTGCACAACCATGGATTCAATCCCTTTGCAAATGTTCTATGTGGCTGCTTTTAAAGGAGGTTTTTGCATGCATAAGCAGCAAATGAAGAATAGCATCCCAGGCTGGATTTAAAAGAAGCAAGCTCCTTGAGTCCTGGCAAAAGGATAAATACTGTTTAAACTATATTTTAAGGAAGGCTGGGTGTTGTTCCAGTTTCAAATTTTTTTGAAAGGAAGCATCTGATCAAGTCAAATATTCTGCCAGCCTAAACCTTCATTTTCTACAGCTGAAACTGGAAGATGTCTTGGAAAAGAAATTACTTTTCTGTGGGTCGTGGCAATGTACAGGGCATGTTTACTCCACGAAATACCACCTCAATAGCACCCAGTAAAGGTCTTAGCAATGAACCAGGACAGAACAGTTGCTTCCTGAATAGTGCGCTACAGGTAAGAGCAGAGAATAAAGAATATTTCTGGTTTTGCCCTCTGTCTGTTGCAGTATTTTTCTAGGTACTGTGCAACAAATGTAGCTGAACTCAAGTACATAACTGTTGGTGGGCCTAGATAGCATAAAGCTACATTTGGAAAAGCAGATTGAGTTATTAAACAGATTTTTAATTTTCAAGTTTTCCTAGTGAATTCAATAGCATTTGCATAGTCATCATATACTTGGATGTCTTGTTTGTTTAAGCTTGTAGAATGTCAACCAAAGCTGAAAATATGCATAGAAAATGTATTTTAAAATAATAGGATATTGCATAGCTTGCAGAATGCATACTCCTTAAAAGGAAACTTAACTTTTTTGTTGAACCAGTCAGGATTTCATAATAACTATACAAGATCCGTTTCGTGTAGTTCAGTTTTCTTTCTGTCTGCTGCTTTGCTGCTTAGTTTAAATGACTGTTTGCCTTTTGATTTAGAAGAAAAACCTTTTCTGGTGCCAAATTCAGTGGAGTGGTATGGCTGCAATAGAGATGTTGTCACCATTTAAATGCTTTGAATATCTGATGCTTGAGATTCAGTCATTTTGGCAGCAGGGCTTAAAACCCCTTCACATCAGTTTCCATCCCTTCATATGACCTGTCTGTGCAGAACAGACTGTATCACTGTGGGTTTGACTTCTGTTTAGCTTTTTTTTCCATGGGCACAATCAGGTTCTCAACTAACTTCAGGCTTCCATATAGCCCTAGTGCAAATAATGCCTATATGTACACCTATGACCCTCAATAGGCTTAAAATGTTAGGAATGACAGGGCAAAGAGAAGGTTCTAGTGTTTTGTGTCAATTACCTTTACTAAGCTGTAAGGTGTAATGACCAGCTGCTTCCTAATATTGAGTTAGTGAACCTAGGTCTGGCCTAAGTAGATCCTAATACCAACTGCATACCATATGTGAAGATGAAAGCATATGACCTGGTCTTTAATCAGCTACAGAAACCCTTTCTTTTGAAGCTGAAGAGAGATAGGATAATGAAAGTACTTAACAATCAGAGCTGAATTAAAAAAAAAGGCAAGATGGTAATCATTTCATAAAATACGTACTTCTGGGGTATGTCTTAATTTTTCAACACTTAGGTCTGAAATGCTCTTGAATGTTTGTTGCTCCTCACTCTTACGATTTTTTATAAACATTCAAGCTAAACTCCAAAGGCAATTACATTAAAAAATTGGACTCATTCCTAAACATGATTTTTTTGTCCTTTTGTAAAGTCTGCAGTAGTTCTTCAGGAATGTTTGTGTGTAATCAAATGTTTTCAAGGCTTATGTTTCCTCCCAGGCCCTTTAGCACAGGGATAGTTCGAGTTTAAACATGGCCATGGCAACTATGAATTTTTGGGAAACTTACAGATTGTATTTAAAAATGTGTTTACTGAATATTACATATTAGTATGGTTTAAATAACAAATCGTTCCACTTGAAAATACTTCTTGAAACCAGCACAAATTTTGCCAGGGTACTAAATTTTTTCTAGCTAGTTACTCGAGGCAAATTCATCAGAAATAAGAAGTTTGGTTCCTCTGTTTGTGCTAATGAAGCATTTAGCCAGTCACATGTCAGCCTGGACCTTGCTGCTCTGTCCGGAACCTGGTAGGACGTGATTTAGGTCAGGGCTTCTTTCAGTGCAGACTTCTGCCTTCAGGAAGGCTGGACTGATGTTTGCAGGAAAGTTAGTTTGAGCTGAAATAGCCAGTCCTTACCACATTTATACATAAAGAGCTCACTGTAGAATGCCTCAGAGGTGGATATTGTTGCTATTTTGCAGATACAAATTTGAATAATTTCCCAAGAGTGTACAGGTTTAGTGATAAAGCTGAAGAATAGAAAACTATGGTGCTCTTAGAGCAGATTTCACCTCTCACTGTTGCTAGCAGAGCATGTGAAAGCCTGCTTGCTTTTCTGTGCTATGACCCTACCTAGTCACACACCTGGTATTACCACCATAATTCTCCTGAGAAAGCTGTAACTGCCCTAACAGGCTAGGGTTAGTAATCGTGGCCTGTCAGGACACTTAGTAATGATAATATTGGGCATAACGGATTTTAGTATTCTGCTGTTTCCTCTTGCACCGACTTGTTTATGTATATGCTGTTGGTGCTCCATTTCTTCATAATCTGGGCTTTCTGCTCAGAACAAGAAAGCTGTGTAGGATTGGAAGAAAGGAAGAGCTTCATCCCCATCAGTCCAGGGGGTGTCCTCGGCAGCTCTCCTCAACTTCATGGTGTGGTTGCCCAGGAGCCAGCCTGGTGCCAGCACAGCAGAGCAATCAGAGCAGGTGCTGTGTAAGCCAGCACTGCCACATGGATGAAGAAGTAGGTTTTCTAATCTAAAAGCACATGGCAAGAAATTCAGAGGAAGGTCATACTGTAAATTAGCACGTGAAGGTTACAGGCTAAAGAAGAAAGTTGAAAATGTCAACTTGCAGTTAGATAAAAGGCATCCCCTTTGAAGGGATGATCACTGATGACATTGGTATACTTCTTGGATTATTCAGCACATGCAGTTTAATCAGAAGCTTATGCAATATTTTATTTTATATATTCATAAAATTGGCTGTGCCCCCTTTTCTGTTTCAGGTTCTCTGGCACCTGGACATTTTTCGCCGCAGTTTCCGTCAGATCACAACGCACAAATGTATGGGCGATTCTTGCATCTTCTGTGCTCTTAAGGTAAAAGTTAGAAATACATTGAAAACATTCTTTAAAAATTTGAGCAGAAATATTTGTGACATTTAATTAATACTTATAATCAATCTTGCACCTGAAAATGTGTGAGAACAAGGTAAATGTGATAGCTAGTGGTCCAAGATCCAGTTTCTAAAATGTGTTCACATGTGTTGGTAAAGTTTCAGGTACAAGGACTCTTCTTAATGGTATGCAGGTCATTGTGAGTCTCCATTAATTCAGCCAGTAAAATACAAGTTTGCTTTATTTCTTCCAATTTATCATTTGGTATACAAATATAATACTTATGCAGTCAGTGTGCTCATCAACATATACCTTTCCCTTTAGAGCTACTTTAAATGTCAGGATAGAAAGGCCATTTAGCTAAGCCTTTCTTCAAACAGTTCAAAACTGTTGATTATGTAAGACTAAAAGGTTGTTTTCTACTGTAAATATTGATGTCTGCATTAAATGGCTCAGCTCTTTGTAGTCTCTGTTTTAAAAACTATCAATTCTGTTTGTAGCTGCAGATTCAATAACTGATTGTCGTAGAGGCTGCCTTGACAGTAAGATCTACACGCTAGCTCTGATTTTGAGTACTGCTATGAACTTGAGTAAATTGTGCAATGTTGTGTCTCTGTCTCTATCAATTAGTTTGTTGCATTCTGGGGGTTTTTTGTGACCCCCTTTCTAAATTTTGCTAGCTCAACCCCCTCCCAGCTTTTTGTAGGAGAAATGTACATGATGCAAACATGATGAAAATATCTAGCTTTCATCTTCCTGAGCAGTGATTTTCCTTTCTGAAATTGAGACTTAAACATCTTATTTGATCACAAATGCGTTGTAAAATCCAATTAAATATATAAACTAATTGTGGGAGAATTTGTCATGAATTCTATGTACAGTAATGAAAATGACAGACACCATGTCTTATAAAAATGGTAAAATAGAGACTGCAGGTTTAAATTAAGATCATCTGATGTTCCCAATCAATATTTATAGTATAACAGCTGTATGGCTGCTCTTAAGTAACGTCACAGGTGCTCTGGTAAAGACAGGCTTGAAATGAGTTATCTAGGGAGCTTTTGGGCTGTTGTTGAGGAGTCTTCCCTGGTAAATGAACAATAAAGGGGAGACTATTAAGGCATGAAGTAAGAGAATTTATCTTTTTTTGAGGGGAAATTTGTCTCAAGATATATCTATTGAAATCATGAGACAGGATGATATTTACAGCAGTATCATCAAAATAGAATGTAACAGTGGGTTAGGAGCAAGGTAGTGCATCTTAAGTGAGATACCACTCTTCAGACACAGAAAAGATGGAGTATTAAATGTACCCCCTTCCTTAAAGGGGAATGATAAGACTTAGTTATGATCTGGTTTGAGTTCATTAAGTTAGTGGGATAATTTAAATGTATTTTTTGGATCATGCCCTCGAGTAATGTCAAGTGATTGTTGGTATTCTTTGTTAGCCAAGATGAGGTCAGAAAGAAAAGGATTTAGAAATTTACCATGAATGTAAGCTTCTGCTATTCTGGGATTTAACTGAAAAGCATAATCAAGGAAATACCAGGAGATCAAGGAAATACCAGGAGATCGTTCATTCTGTCATGAGTGAAAGTAGACTCTCAACTCTGCACTAAAGTCCAGGTTTCAATATTAAGATAATAGTTAAAAGCCTTTCTGTATAGAATACTGAAAAAGAAGGTGAGGGATGTGAAAGAATATTACAGGAAAAAGGAGAGGATGAACCTTTGTGGTACTGGTCTTGAAAGGTGACCTGCAGACAAAGATGCATATGGATTAGCAGTACTGGTATGAGAGAGAAAGCGCTACAGGAAAACTGGAAGATGACAGGATCTCTGGAATATATGTATTAAAAGCAGACATTGGGTCAAAGAATGTTTTGTTTTGTTGGTAAAATCCTTGTTTTTGATGTCTTGAAGTGTGTAGTGGAAATTACAGGTGGTGTGGCAGAATTCACAAATTCTATGCATGCAACTGTATGTTTATTTTTTAATAAGCAGCTTTTGAAAAATTTGCTGCCCTTTTCACTCTCAGATACCTGCAAAGATTTTTTGTGTGTGTGTGTGTTTTTGGTTTTGTTTGGTTTTTTTTTTTTTTTTACCTGAAGTTCTTAGCAATAATGTTCCTAGCTGGCAGTTGTTACAACCCTTAATTTCCCATAAAACAATTATATTGCACCACATCCTCTACTACTTTTGCACATTTCAGGAATCTTGTGTCTGGTTGTGTGCAGAATTCCTAGAGCTCACAAAAACTCTAAAGAACACATAAGGAATTGAAGAATTACCTAGACAATTATTTATGAATGTGGGCAGTAACCAAAACTTGAAAAAGTAAATAGATTCCAACTGGATCCAAATCAAAGAGTTAGCATCTACTCTATGTGCAGTCTGTTCTTCATGGGAGATTGCTGTGTGTTCTACCAAAGCCTGTTCCAGCAACTCTTTCTCTGGATAATATTGTGCCAAGCTTTCACTTTTATTATCTAGTGTAAAATGTTAATATGTGTACATAAGTATTTGAAAATTCCCACTCCCCCTTTTTGTGTTGCTGTCAAGTCAAATACTGTTATAAAGGTGAGTTATAAGGGCTGTCACTTGATTCTAAGTGAAATTGGGGGTGCAAACCTGCCCTCAATCCTCAAAAAAACCTCTGGGCACCAGAAATGTAAGCTGTCTTGCTTGAAAGCAGCTGAAAAGGTAGGGATATTCACGAGGGACAGCTCCAAACCATGGAGATGGTCACATTCATCTTCATGTTCTCCTTAAGCAGGCAGTAGAATAGGGAAAAAGGCTGTTCAAGGTGTTTACTCATTCTCTGCTGCCCTCTGGATCAGTGTTTTCAAATTGCTCTATTTTCTTTCTCCTGTAAAAGTCTGTCTGGTACATGTTATGTGTAAACTTCTATAAAACAAGTGGGATTATGTGCTTAATGTGCACCTAATACTGCAAGCATCACCAAGAGCATGTTCTGTGTTCCAGGGCAGCAGGGTCATCCCTTCTTTTCTGTGCCCATCTCTTCCCCTGCCCCAGCTCTCCTTCCTGCTCTGGAAGCCTTTAACTATTGTCCTGCCAGAGTAATGCTGGATTAGCCTCCAGGTCTTTGACATCCTCTTTTTCTTGAATCTTGCCTTAGGCTTTGCTAAGATGAGGGAGAAGAAGTGGCTGGATCCAGTGGGAACACCAGAATTTGGAGCTCTATACCATGCGAAAATCTCCTATTAGGGTCTGGGGAGAGGTAATTAGCCTTGCATGCTGTCAGGTGGATCTGCCCAAAACACTTGTCCAGACCAAGCAAGGTGGAGGCAGGACATGTTTACCCTTCTTCAGAGCATGCTGGCATGTTCAAATTCCAGCCGGGCCTGAGAAAGGGACAGTACTTGTGGGGAAGAGCCTGTGTCATGTTCCCCCACTTCAGGGTCCTTTCACAGCATACCTGACACCATCTGTGCTATACAGAGATGGTCCATGCTCCTGCTCTGAAATGTTATTCTGAAGGTTACATCCTCTTCCTTTTGACTCTAGAGGAAGATAGTCTTCTCTAGGCTAAATTTAGCCATGGAATAACACTGAAGAAGTTGTATTTTTTCCACACTTTCTTGGCTTGTTGCAACTGTTTCTAGGATTTGGATGTCATGCACTGTATTTACTGTAATTGCTCAGTTAGCTCTCTAAATATTACTTGTAATTTCAAATATGGGATCACAGGACCGTGATGTCATACCTGATCAAATAATATTTTATTTTTGTACCACGTTGAAGACTTCCATTTCACAAATTCTTGAAGTAATTTTAAAATTTGATGTGCTACCTGACTGTGTTTGTGTAGCTAAAAAATGAACCTTGAAATCAGATACGCATTCATTAGTTATTTGGAAGTTACCTTGCATCAACAGCTATAAAAAGGGAGAGTTGCAGAATCTGTGCTGGAACCCCAAACACCGCCCCTTAAAATGTGGCATTATTTAAGTATTTTTTTCAGTACGCAAGCTGTCCTTACCACTATATGGTTTGCCTGCTGTTAAACTGGAACAGCTTTTTGATTTATTATTTATGCTGAAGTCTACTATGATTTGGTTTATTTTCCTTTTTTTTCAGCATGGCTTTGCTTTGGTGTTTATCACAGCTGGAAGAGGGTAGGAAGGGGGAAATCCGTCCACTGTACTGAGAATGCCACAGAGAGTTTGTTCTCCTTCCAGGGATTGTACTGGGAGCTCCATAGTGCCAGGATACAGGACAGAGTGGTTTTTGTAGGTCACAAAGAAGATTGTGTTCTATTGATTGATACATTCTAGTAGGGCTGGTCTTTTCTGTTGTTTTGTCATGTGCAACAAAAGCAGGAAGAATGAGTTTTCTGCGTAGAGATGATGTTGTTGTTTAAGATGAAAATGGAGAACAGTAGGGTTTTACAATGCTTTGAAAAAATGGAATGACTATGGTTGGTTCTCATAAGCCACTTGCTTGAAATTGAGTGATTTATTATAAAATGTTTATCATGTGGTTGAGACCATAATAGGTTGGTTGCAAAGATGACATCCTCTTTTTTGTGCTCTTTTTCTAATGCCAGTAGTATTTCAGGTAAAACACTAGTCAAAATACATAAAATAATTACTTTTATTGTTTGAATGTTTTTCATCAGTTGGCACTTGCAGTTAACTGTCTGCCAAACAAACTAGCAGCGAGTACAGTTCCCTGAGTTAATAAACTGGTAATTGAAGCTTCCAAATAACAATTGGCGGTTTTGATCTTGATTAAGCAGTTAATGAATTGTTACCTCGTAGATGTGCACATTCTGTGATTTTAATTTTTTTTCCTGCCACCTTCCTAAACAAGACTTGTAGAAAGTATTGTTTTTACAGCCACAAGTGCCTGACTTGACAGTCTCTACTGGGGACCTCATCTTAATATTCAGGGTACAGTGTGAGTACAAATGGAAGATACATAAAAAGAAGGGAATAAATGGAAATCTAGGTTGATTGTTACCAGACTTAGAGGTTTGAAGAGAGATCAAAAGACACAAAATCAAATAGATGTAGAATTTGTTGCAACCTTGAAGACGAATATAACACAAGGAAATGTGGGGAAGAAATGTGAGTTAGTGGAAACACGGTTGGTGGAGGCTGATTGTTTGGATAGGAGAAAAGTGATTTTTAGCAGCCATTTGAAACAGGTTATTGTTCTGAGTATGAGGCTTCAGTGAGAGAGTGTGGTGTTCTGAATGAGAGATTAGGCACTACAGGCAAGAAAAAAAGGTGCACTGAGCAGGGTGAGAAAGACATGCTATTGAAATGGAGAGAAGGCTTAAAAAAATTATGCAAACAAAAATCCCATCACCAAAACCCAGAAACAATTGATTAGTGTAGGGAATACTAAGGGGAGGGAAGAAACATGTTTTGTTCTTTGAAATACCATACCACTAGAGCTGCAGTGATATCCTATATAGAAGAAGCTTCTGTGTCATTCTGGAAGGGTTAGTTCCCAGAAAGCTGCCAAGGACACAACTCAAAAATCACAGTGCATAAACACTGTTCTGATTCAGTAGCTCTTCCCTATTGTCTTCATCTGTCAATTTATTCTTATGTCAGCCTACTTTTGCACGCTTGATTAAAAAGTCGCATGTGGATGTGTATCAAGTTTGGTTTGCTTCATCAGTATGGTGAAGTTAGTTACACACTGCAGATGTCAGTTTAGCCCAAATAAATGGAATACTTCTTTCTAGGGAGGAAGTTGATTCCAAATGCTATTAAAGACAATTGGGAGCAGATCTTGTAAACTCTAGGAGGGCGTTCACAGTTCATGCAACTTTCAGATCTTTAAAGAACTCCCAAGAATGCCTTTCAAGCCCATGGATTACCTAAAAGAGTACTTGCTATCTGTAATCTGTAAACCAGGTGAAAAAAGCTTGGTTTCTGATCATGCATGTGAATTTTAGTGTTCTGAAATATCTTCAAGGTTTCTTGAAGAGCTGTATGATAAATATGCCTTGTCTCAAAACTTAGGTTGTTTTCCTTTATTTGATCCTTGATCAATGTGCATCTAGAAAGTTCATACTGATCCCCACTCCCACAGTTCCTAAAGTGGAGGACCTTTTTTTGGAAGCCCACTGACTGCAAGGCTTTGCTCTGATGTGTGTCAGAGGCCCAGCTGTGTAGTAGTAGAAAGGATTTGAAGCCTTTGGTTAAAAAACTATGAAAAAGCCTTCTGAATAGTAAAAAATGGAGTGTGGCCCTACAGTTGATAGTGTAAGATGGTTAAGGAAGTTCCAGGTTTGGACCCATCTGAGAGCAAGCTGGTGAAAGATAACAATGTAGCTGGGAGTTGATCTTAGCATTTGGGGAGGACTGTATGCAACTGGATGGACTTAGTGAATTCATTGGTCTTAAAGAGCATATGCACTTCCTAATTTTATTCTCTGCTAGCATTTCCAGACTTATGAAGAGCTGTAGGGAAGGGGATGTGAAGGGAGTTGGGCATCTTTTCCATATAGACCTCTCATTGGAATGCAGTATAACCAGAACACAGACTTGATATCTGAAAAATCCCTTGCTCACACTGTTCTGTCTTAGCTTGTAGACTGACCAACATGCCAAGAACCATTTCCTCAGTGTAGAAATCAAAGTACTGCTATTATACAGTATTAGTAATTCTTAGATTTTATGTTAAGCTAATTCTTTTTTTGTACTGCCTTCTTGATTTTAGTCACTGAAAATGGGTAAAATAGAAGAAACTTTCCATTATCATGGGGCTTTTAGCAGTGTCTATTCTTACTGTTGCCACTGTTAGGGACATGCTCATTTGTGTTGGAATGTAGGCATTGAAAGAGATCATCAGTGCAGTGAGTACTCTGATGGGATTTCTACCATCTTCAGTTTCAGAAGAAGTTGAAGAAGTTTTTGGAGGAGAATCAAGTTTAAATGTTTCATTTATGAAGTTCTCATGTTCCATAGTCCCTTGGGAGAAAGGTACTGTGAGAACTCCTGGGCCAGAACGAGGAGTGCTTTCCTGGTCTGCACCCAGCTGGCTTTCATACCTGTGTAGAGAACCAATGTTTGAGCAGCTAACAGTGTCACTCACAGGCAAGATCTTAAATTAAGAAGGGACATCTGACTTAGATAATGTGAAGTGATGAAATTGCAGGAAATGCCACACCTGTCCGTCTAAGGTTGAGAGACAAGATAGACTTGTTCTGAAGGGGAGCAAAGAACCTATCTTGAAAAAGAAAGGGGCATCAACCCCAACAACCCCATCTCCCCCCCCCCCCCCCCCCCAACTTAAATCTGACCCCAGTGACTGAAACCTAAGAAAAAACAAACTCCCCTGGGTTCAAAGTGCTTTTGACTCCATTTGAGGTGCTTTTGGGACTTCCTACAGGCAATGGGTTCCAATGTGCTCTAAACAGCACTGTGCAATACCATAATAAAATTTGGTCTTTATTAAATTAAAATGCACAGTTACTTACTGGTTAAGTTTTTGTTCCTCTTTTGTAATCTAAATAGGACTATATACCATTGTGTGCTGTGTCATTACAAATTTGAGGAAGCATTCTTCCATGTAATACTGGGATCGGTTACATCCTGATTTTTGCATTCTTCACAGAGTTGACATTGCTTAATTATTTTTTGTTCTGTGGTAAGTATACTGTTTCTTTAAAGATGGAAGTTTAAAAGAAGAGTTTCAGCTTCCTTGTTTGCTTCTCCTTTTACCTAGTTTAGAGCCTGCATTGTTTCTCACCCCCCAGGAGTGCAAAGCCATTTCAGGGCTCTCATTGAAGCAAACCAGATCCTGCCCATCAGCTCACGGCAGTGAGGTTGCTGACCAGTTGGTAGATGAGTCTCAGAGCTACGAAGTGAGATTGAATAAATAGAATAAACACATTTCTGAAGCACAGTTGTGACTATTTTGGAGTGCTCTTAAATTATTTAATGCAAAATGTGAAGCAAGGTGGAGTTGTGTTTCACTGCTTATTTTTTTTTTTTTGAGTCAATGAAATGAGAAAATTCACTAATGAAACATGAAACTTGCTCAGTTATTAGAGTGACAGAAATGGCAATCAAGTTTAAGTGCAGGGACTTTGTTGTTGTTTCTGTTTTATGTGTGTACACATAGAAGATTACTGGGGGGGTATTGTCTGTAGTTCATGAAGTATAATACTGCCTCACGGCTTTCTCTTCTTTACCCTTTTCTCATGATTCTGTGATACTCTAATAAAGGCAATAATAGAAGAGCTGTGAGCTTCAGCACAATGGGCTGTTTTCCATCAATGAGCACCTTGAGGACCACCAAAATAAAAGTTGCAGTATAGAGAGATAGGCCTATTACATCTATTTTAGATTATGTCAACACTATAAATGGTACCATTCCTGTGGGCAGAAATGGCAGGGGTGTGGAGGTTGGTTTGCTGCCTGTGCAGTGACAGCTGTGCTTGGCACTTTTTCCAGCTTCCTCAAAACAGACAAGATTGTACCATTTGGCAAACCTCCCAGCTTACCTTCTCATTTCCTGATGAGAAACAAGTAAAAATAGTTAAAGAAAGATTTAGATTATTTCCAATTACTGTAGATCCTAAGTAGGTTGGGGAGAACGTTTCTGTAATTTAAGGAAGAAGTGCTACATGAACTGTGAATTATTGCAGATTAATATAGATTTGAAAGAAAAATCAAACAGGTAAAACAGTTTGATTTTTTTTTTCCTTGTCTTACTAAGTTTAGAATGCAGAAAAGCAGACTGGTGTTCCCTTTTTCCTCTCTGGCAGTATGAACTGAGCTTTTCCACAGTCTTTAGAGAAATTATGAAGACAGTTTTATAGGAAAGGACAGGCAGAATTTTGAGATTGACACTGATGAAGATGGTTTCTTGTCATATGAAATGAGGTAGAAAGTAGAGCATGGTGGTGATGGAGACTTGTCTTGTATTAAAATAAGGACTAGAAGTTTTTTACTTAGACTGAGAATCTTGCATACAGAATTATGTTGCTGTTTTTGTAGGAAGGGCACAGTGAAAGTTAACTGTTCAGATGATGTTTTGGATATTTCACACACATGTGCATGCGAGCATGCAAAATAAATGTGGGTGTTTAATCAGTTGGGAATGTGTACAGAACTTCCATGCATATAACCCACACTTCAGAAAATAATGTGTCTTTTTAGAACTACTCATCCTTGCAAATGGTTGTTACCCAGGTGATGTGTGAGTTACAGTTATGAAAATGCAGGTTTATGGCAGTGAATGAGCAGCTGGCTGTACATAGGAATTACTATTCGTATTCACATTGTGCCTTTTCCCTCCTGCATGCTGATACAAAAATCATCTAATTCTTACCCACTTGGACTTAGGAAAGGTAAATTTCTTTAAGTGTGCAAGTATCAAGTTGTGGCTGGTTAAGGGCTAGAGAAGTTTGGAAAGAGTTGCTTAAAAGAGGGAACAAGGTGGCATGGGTAAACTGCAAGTGAGAAAGTTAAAAGGAAAAGGAGAGATGGGAATAAAAAGCATGATGTTTTGGTTTTCATCGCTTCAGGAATCAGATTTGGAGAAAGACAAATAGATCCAGGGGGGATTGACACTGAGGGAATTTTCATCCTAAATTCCTAACCCTCCCTTATATCTGTGAAAGAAAAGGAAGAAATACACAAAGGTGCGTATGATATCAAAGGAGGAACTTTTAGGATTTGTTCTTGTAGTCTCTGTACTGTACAAGTATCTGTGTGTTGCAGGATCCAAACAAGTTAAATGTTTGCTGTTTGTTTTCAGATAAATTGAGCCATATTTTGAAAAATACAGTAACTTAACCGCCTTTCTGTTTTTTACTAGGGTATATTCAACCAGTTTCAATGTAGCAGTGAGAAGGTACTGCCTTCTGATGCCCTGCGCACTGCTCTTGCAAAGACATTTCAGGATGAGCAACGCTTCCAGCTGGGCATCATGGATGATGCTGCTGAATGTTTTGTGAGTATAACTGAAAGATGCTTTGACAGGCAGAGATGTGGCCTACCACTACCCAATCTTCCCTGATTTTTTTTTTCCCCTTAATTTTTTCCCCTCTATTTCTCCTTTCCCCAAATTGCAACAGACTTTGCATGTCTGGCCTGGAAAAGTGCACGGAGGATCCCCAGACTAATGATTTGGAAATGGTAATAGCATCGGTAACCATTTTAACAGTTTCTTTTGCATGTGTACTGCTTGCCCTCTACAGTGTGCTTTAGATGTGAATTATGAAAAAATTGCACTAAAAGAATTATCAAGGTTTCTAGTTTTAAGGATCTTCTCAAAAGGGTGAAAGGACATTTTGTTTGCCGTTTTTTCTGAAATTGCATTTCCACAGGGAAATTTTTTGAGGAAAATTGTACAATGTTGGTGCTGTTTTGCCAAATAATTAATCTGGACCTGTTAATTGCAGGCCTATAAACCACCCAGGCAGCTAGTAGTGTTAGTGAATAATGATCTGCTGGAAGAGTTGTCAAGAGATTTCTGGCACCCACAGATTAATGTTGGCAACATTGAGGGAGGAGAGAAGGTCTTTAGACAAGGATTCCTGGGAACTTGAAAACAGATGCAGTTGTATGAATTAATATCTAGGAAATGTTCAGACCTTTTGTTTCATATAGATTTTAGTCTGCCTCTTCATTTATTAGTTCTCCCCCTTTTTAATAGAATGTAGTTGATGTGGCATATTTCAAAGCTCTCATGGAATATAGAAGTTGATTTATTTTGTGTTGATGAGAAGTTAGTGTCAATCCAGTGATTTTTAAAACTGTGTAGCTACTCTTACATTTGGTCATATATGTGGATGCTTGAGAACTGGACAGAAAAATCAGCAGCAGAGTCTACAGCAGTGCTGTTAAGTAACATAAATGGTTACCTGATCCAGCATCTCAAATCAGAAGTGGGGAGGGCATTTCCTTTTTTTATCTGAGAAATACCAACTTCTTTGTTTTTGAAGTAACTTTCATGAATTTTCAGGAGCCTTCTGTCTGTAACATTATTGCATCTGGCATGCTTTTGTGATTTACATTTTAACTTTTGTCTGCAGTTGAAATTATCCAATGCATTTTTTTCTTTTTTCCTTTGGCTAGGAAAACCTGTTAATGCGAATTCACTTCCACATTGCGGATGAGACAAAGGAAGACATTTGCACTGCGCCACATTGTGTTTCCCACCAGAAGTTTGCAATGACTTTATTTGAACAGGTGAGCTAATGTTATGTGCTTTATGGCAAGGGCCAGTTCTCAAGTTTCATGTTTTCATTCCTAAAGCATGCATTGCCACAGTAAAGAAATTTACAGGCAGAAGTGTTGCAGAGGAAATACCTGTTTAATCTTGTCAATGTATTATATTTTCTTTCTCTTTAGTGTGTTTGTACCAGTTGTGGTGCCACTTCTGACCCATTACCTTTTATCCAGATGGTACATTATATTTCTACAACCTCACTCTGGTGAGTTGAGTTTTTCACATGTATCCTTCTCCCCCGCCCCCCCCTTTTTGTTTTTTCTTTTTCTTCTCCTGTCATCCTGTATTGCAGTTGGATCTTTATGATCTTTATTGATTAGATGTCTAGAACATGATTTGTTCAAAGTTGGCCGAGCTTTGATAACTGTGATGAAGAACATGAGGATTTAGTGAAGCAGAAGATGGTAGTTTAGACGTGGATCAGTATGTCTCCTTGTTTATGATTCTGAATCTTGACAACTGTAGTAGCAAGGACTCATGTACATTTTGAAAGACTTTAATGTGTGAGCAGGGGATTTAAGAAGACAGATAAGAAAGACAACAAAAAAATTACATTCAAATGGACCTTTGGACATGTACTTCATCCTCCTGTTTAAAGCAGGGCAAACTTCAAAGCTAAATCAGGCTGCTTGGGGTTGCGTGTAGCTGAGTTTTGAAAGTGCTTAAAGGACAAAAATTCCATGACTTCTCTGGGCTGCCTGTTCCAGTTCTGAACTGGAAGGTTTTTTCCTCCTTCATGGTGACCAGGACAGTTCCTTGGTAACAAGGGGAAGATGCAGAAAGGGAAGTTCTCCCTGGAGGTCAGAAATAGTTTGCCCTTGGTAGATCTGTGCTCGCTGCTCTGACTCACCTTATCCTTCACATGCCTGGGGTTGATTTCCAAGGGGATTGATTTAGTCTGCCATGGGCCCAGGTGGTGGAGTGAGACTGACCAGCCTGTAGTTCCTTAAATCCTCTTTTCTTGGACGAATATATAGCTCTTGTTTAATCTAGTTACGGGGAAGCTTCCCTGGTCACTGTGACCTTTCTTTAAAGATGGTGCACAGAGCATGAGCACTAAGTCTGTAGCAGATTGTTTGAACTAATGCTGGAGAAGTCTCCTTTGAGTGGATGGCTGCTCAGTTGAAAGGTTTTTAAATCTGAGGCAGGAATCTGTTACTTGTTTCTGTCTTGAAATCTTTATTGGGACTAGAGTTTTTCTTTGGTTTATGTCTGGTGTGTGAGATACGTAGTTACAAAAAAAATTGTCATGAAAACTGCTAGCTGCTCTTCACATGCAGATCTCTTAAAAGGTACCACTTTACCTGTGTAGCAAGAGTACTGTAAAGCATCCCCCTTGTGGCCGATGCCTGCTGTTCAATCAAGCTGCAGAATTTCAGTAGGTTTCCAGCAGACACTGTATATGAGAATATATTTATTAGAAAGTAGTTATGTAAATGGTATTCATTATTTTTTAGGAAATATCACAATAGATCTTAAGTCATGCATTATTTTAGAAATACCAGTACATACTAATATATTTATTAATCTCTGAAACTATTTTAAGCTGGAACATGCTTTGAGCACTAATAGTCTTGTGTACATATCTTTCTTTCAACTTGGACAGTGAAATAAACTGGGTGCCGTGCTATTTTTTGTTTGTAATTGTATTCAGAATGTGTCTTTCTGTGCTACTTTACTATAATTGTGCTTATTGAAAGAGCCACATTTTGAAGCAAATGTTTCATTTTGAAACCAAGTATTTATCATGCTTAAATTTTCTTTTAAGATACAAAATCTAAACCAAACAATCTATTTCTGTTTTCAGTTCTACTTGTTTTCTTTATGCAGTATTTTTGTGGAAGATGTAGTAATTCACAATTAACTATGTGATTTTTTTTTTCTGTACTACAATATTAAATATAAAAAGTGTTCTATATTTTAAGTTTCTTAATTAAAAAAAAATCAGGTGAAATGTATACTAGATTAGCGTGGGTTTGTGGTTTTGTTTTCTTATTAAACTTTTGTTTTCCATACTTTGTCTATACTGAAGCAATCAAGCTATTTGTATGCTGGAGAGGAGGGAGAAACCAACTCCAGATATGTTTGGAGAGCTCCTGCAGAATGCCAGCACCATGGGGGACCTGCGAAACTGTCCAGTGAGTAGCCTTGGTTCTCTTTGGGTGTGAATTCAGTATCTCACAAGTACTCAGTGAAGGAAGGGAAAACTTAGTGAGGATGGGTGCCGCTTTGACTAGCAGCAAGTATTAAAAACAGGAATAGATGCTTATTTTTTATGTATAGCATAACTGCTAGATTTCTAAAGTAAGAGTTCAATATCTTCTGCCTTTTAATAAATATGCAAAAAGAGTTATCAAACTTTTTTTACATATTGATTAATAGGTAGGAGAGGAAACAGCAGCAGAGTTGCTGCTTCATGTAATGCTACTGTTAAGTGCATTAGCTTTAACAGGAAGGCATGTGTACCTGGTCCCTGGGGCCAGTGTAAGTATTTCCACTTTATACCTGGCTCCCCTCCCAACTTACAACTCTTCAGTAAAAGTCTCCATTGAAATATATACTTTTTAATATTGGTAAATAGTGGCTTACTCATCTAAGTAAAAGAATTTAAGATATTTATTTATTGTCATTTAAAAGGTGCAAATGAGTCCAGCTATTTAATAACCAAAGAATGTGAAATTTAATAGAAATACATTCTTGGTCAGGGCAAACTGCTCTTTTGAATAAAAGTGAATAAAAGTGTGTACTAGCATTTGCTGCCCCTTTCTTTTTATACTCAAAATTTCTATTGAGGTTCAGCTAAGTGTGGCCTCAAAGTTATGCTAAGGAAGCTTTATATCAGGATGCTGTGTTCCTGCTGTCATGCTGAAAATGCTGAGGCAAAGAACACAATTTGAGAGTAAGATAGGTTGGGAGATAATAAACAGAATTGCTTGTACTTTAAATGACCCTTTCAAAATATGTGTGAAAAAAGTCATGTTAATATTAAAACCTCATGTCTACATTTAAGCATCTGAGTCCTCTGCAGTTTCTTTATTTTTTTTTTTAGTTTCTTGTTTTTGTCTCTCAATGATGTTTGGTACTGAAATTCTGGTTAAATTTTCTAGATTGCTGTGGGGAAGAGGCACTTTGTGATCTCTTCCCTGGTTTTAATGCCAGAAATTATTATATCCAGTTGTGAAATTGGACTCTGTAGACAAGAGAAACGATTTTCAGGATGAAAATGTTTTTTTCACCTACCATGTTGTAGGGGTACTTTTGTGGTCTGCCTCAGGGAAAAAATGAATTCGAATGGACTTTGTTGTAGTTTTTGTCATGTCCCCTCCCACTCTCTTGCATCATTGACACCGCCTCCCCTGCAAAGTGCACTGGTACTTATTTAAAAATAAAAACTGGGAAGAAAAATCAAAACAGGAAATAAGAATTGTAGAACTCCTTTGAGTTACTAAAACAACTCTTAATCTCCTCATCTTTCAGTCGCTGTTCACTTATTTATACAAATACTGTCTAAGATGGGATGTTTGAGATACCCTGTAGAAACATTCAAATTTAACAGCAAAGCAGGACTACTTCTGCTTTTTCAGCAAAGAGAAAATTTTTCCTGACTATCTTATAAGGCATCAGTCTCTGTACATACAATTTTTAGTCTGAGATTCTGATCAAAAGTGACCTTTCTGTCCAATTCCTAAGAATGTTACTGGGATCTTTCACATATGTCTGCTTATCTTTTTTTGAGTAAGCTTGGTTTTGTGTGCTATGTTTTAAGAGTTACCAATAGCAGGAGGAAGAATTGGCAGTGTTCACTCCAAAGCTTGAGAATGCAGGATAGTCTTGATAGCACATCTCGTCTATGACATGAGAAGCTCCTACCTTGGCACTGAGCATATCTGCTGTTTCACCACCTCCTCTTTGGAAGCTGTAATTCTGAGACTTATACTTGTTAGTGCCTTGCCCTAACGTTATAATAAGTGAAGAATTATATTCAGTGTCTTGTTTTATTCATATGTTCAGAGTAACTGTGGGGAGAAGATCCGTATTCGTCGTGTGCTGATGAACTCACCACAAATCATCACCATTGGTTTGGTTTGGGACTCAGACCACTCTGATCTGGCTGAGGATGTGATTCACAGTCTGGGAACTTGCCTTAAACTGGGAGATGTGAGTTGTTTTATTTTTACTTTGGCACTACTTACAAAGACTGTCATTTTCGTGGTAGTCTGCAGTAGCAAATGGAGAAAAATATAAAGTCACCACCTTCACCTTTTTGTTGTCCATAAAAAGAGGAATAGAGAGCAAAACCAAGGGTCATAACACTGAAGAGTTATTTGTGACTCAACAGTCTCTAAGAGGTGGTGACTGGCACCATGTGATTGAATGACAGACTGAATTAAATAGGATTCCCTGGAGGATTCACTTATTTTGCATTAACTGATGCTTTAGAGCTGAATTATCAGTGTACCAAACTGTAGCTTTGTCTTGTTGTAGCATTGAGATACTACATAAAATAGTTTATATATATATATATACCCATTATGTTTGAAGAAAAAAAACATTGTCCAGCGCACAGTGTACCAGAATCAGTGTGAGCTGATGGAAATGTGGTTATGAAACAGTGTGGTCTTTGTGTAGTAAAGCACTAATGCACGAAAACATGAGACCTGTGCAATTTAAATTAACAAAGTTCAATTAAATAGAAAAGATTTTTTTTTCCCTGTGTGCTGAATTCTTTTGATCTGCTGATGTCTTCAGTTGATCTTTTATGTGTTAGCATCATAAATTGGTCCATGGTAAATTCTGGATAGCCCTTGCTAAAGTCAGAATAAATGCCAACCTTTTACTGTCCAAAGCGCCTTGTTTCTGCAAAAAGGAATGAATGTTTTAAACAGTATTTTGTATAATCAGCAAGCATGACACAGAATATAAATTTTCGAAATAGAACCACATTCAAATTATGTATCAGGTATTTTATCATTGTTGTAAATGTCTTCCTTCAAATATACACATACTCCAAGTCCAGCTCAATTTATGAGCATCTGGTGAGTTGGTCAGAATCCATTTCTTGTCTGTGTCTCTGAGTTTGCTTAAACATTGCATGATTACTTACTTATTGCCTTGTTTTCACTATCTTTTGAAATAAAAGCCTGACACCTATCTATAGTACTTCAAGGTCTTTGAACATAAAGCAGTACGTAAAATTCTGAGTACTTTATTAATTTCTCCTTCTGTTTTTCTTACCTCCCTTCTTGAAGCTCTTCTTCAGAGTAACTGATGACAGAGCAAAACACTCGGAGCTGTATTTGGTGGGAATGATCTGTTACTATGGAAAACACTATTCAACCTTCTTCTTCCAGACTAAAATCCGCAAGTGGATGTACTTTGATGATGCTCATGTCAAAGAGGTGAGAAAAATGTTTGGGAAAACACTCTTTTGGAAATTTGTTAGCTGCTTGTGTGTAAATCCGTTCTGTTTTCTACAAATTTTGAGAGGGTTTTTGCTGGTTTTCCACTCAGGATTCACAAATTTGTTACTCCTTTTTTCTCAGCAAAGTGAAATATTTTTTAAAAAAGCATACCAGAAATCTCAGAAGCCCTATTCTTAGTTCTGTTCTGTTGGCTCCCAGTCTTGTTTTTAGGTTGTTGTTTGAAAATGTACAGTTGCTTGTGCATACAGCTAGCACCCATCCCTTTCCCTAACTGACAAGCAGTATAGCTATTTAGTTGTTGAACTCTGCTTGAGTGTCTACATGCCAGTCTTCCCTAGTGCTTGCTGCCAACAACAAATTTTCCGCTCTTCTGTTAGTGTTTTTTTTAGCCTTTTCACCAAGCATGAGGTCCTTGACATTAAAGACTCAGTGCTGGGATCTTGGCAGGACATTATAACCCATTAGATGGTTTGGCATTATTTCATACCACTCTCCTTTTTTCCTTCCAGTCATGGAATCACAAAGGTGAGAGAGGAAAAATTTTCTCCTGTAGTCATGCCAAACGCCGTGTCAATGAGTAAAAACCTCTTAATGCATATATTCATTTGTACTTCTTAGCAGCAAAATGTGCAATGATAGGTACTGTAGTGCTTTAGCAGAGCACTCACATATGGAGCAAATTTGTTGGAGTAAATGTTCAGTCTGAAACCTGTGAGATTAGTATTACTATGTGAGTTAATTGCCTGGCCTATCTGTGCTTGCAGAGGTTCTGTTCCAGCAGAAAGATTCGCACACTTGAAGTATTTAGCTTTGACTTGACTTTACTGTCCTGGTATCTTTTATTGTTCATTTTGTTCATTAAAAATTCTTCTGCTTTTTGGTTGTTGCAAAATTAGAACATCCCAGAGGATGGAAAGTTTTTTATGGAAAAAACAGCTGAAAGGGAATGACTGTTTTTGTAGTTGTATTGTATTTTTAGCAGGAATTGTAATCAATTTAGCCATAGGATGATGAATATCTGGATTTTAATTAGGTTGGCTCAGGAGCTTTCTTGATGAGTCCAGGTCAGTGCTGTGTATAGAAAGAGTTAAAGTTTGTCAGTAGAAAATCAAACTCTGAAATAATTGTGACGGGGTGAAAAAGAGAACTTCTTATAGAAAATTACAAGAGAAAACCTTTTTTTTTTTTTTTTTTTTTGTTTTTTTTTTTTTTTTCCTGGTTGTCAATTCAGATTGGTCCAAAATGGAAAGATGTTGTGACAAAGTGCATTAAGGGTCACTATCAGCCTTTGCTGCTGCTCTATGCAGATCCAAGAGGAACTCCAGTGCCAACGCAAGACTTGCCCCCTCAGGTGGATTTACAGCAATATAGCAGGACTTGCTATGACAGTGAGGACTCCGGTAAGCAATGTGGGCTCTGCGCCTTGTACCTTCACGCTGAAATGCTCCATGTGAAATGTTTTCCTTCCTTGGAGTGTATTATTGTCAGTAGGGGTCCTTGTTGCTTGTTGAAGCTGATCAAGAATTCTGAAGAGGATTTCCAGTGTTCTATCTGTGAACCTCTCTCTTGGTCTAAGACTGTTTATTGTTTGGATCGTAATCTTTTCCAAAAAAGTTTGGAGAAAGTAACTGGGGGATGGGGGAGGTGAAGGACCTGGTATGATTTGGATGTAGAGAGGAACACTAACTGATGACTTCAATAACTGCCGTTTCTGACTTCAAAAGATCTGAACTGTCCTTCAATAGGACATTTACTGCAGGGCTTGTTCTCACCAAAAATACAAAGTGCCTTCAAGGTCAATGTTTGCAGTTAAACATAGGAACGACTTCCTTCTTTATTGTATTTTCTTCTTCTCTAATTTTTCTATGGAGAAGCGAGTATGAAACTAATATCCTGTGTTTTAAGGACTGTATTTATCACATATGTAAAATTACCAATGGTATTCAGACTGTTTAGATTTTTTACTTTTATTTACTGAAAGTGAAGGGAGGAGATTGCCTTTTTCACCTCCTCTAATGAGTTCAAGTATTACTGTATTGAAACTGAATCATGATGCTTCATACTTTTCAGTAGGGTATCAGTGCTGGCTTCTTGAGAAGGAGTGGGCTACTTTGCTTTAGATAAAAATATTTCAGTACAAAGTTTATACCAGATAGCTTTTGAGTCTTAATAGAGGAAACCTGTGAATTATTATAACATGACATTCTTTTACACTTGTTACACCTCACAAGAACATGTTACGAGTTCTTGTTACATGTTTTGTACTTGAGTAATTTTTTTTTTGCTTTCCCCAAAGCAGTGTTTCCTATTGTAGTTGCACTCAACAGTGTTGAAAATGAACAGTAATTTTAGTATGGTACTAATGTGTACTTTGCAGTCCAATGGATGTAGTTTAATTTTGCATATTAAAACATTTGATAAGCTTGGACTTACGAAAGAGGAAGAAAGGAACAGGTTTTTAGAAGGAATGATACTGTCTCCCTGCTTCCAAAGGAGCAAGCTTTTCCCATAATCTCTGGTGTTCTTGAATCCGAGTCGGTATCTTTGGTATTCTGTTTTTCAGTTAACTTCTGTATAGTTGCCCCTGCTCTCTTTTCTTAGTTTTTCTTGATTTTTATAATAGCAGAAAAAGATTAAAATTTGACATTGCTTCCTTGACATTATTTTTTTCTCCAGGGAGAGAACCTTCCATCTCCAGTGATACCCGGACAGATTCCTCTACAGACAGCTATCCTTACAAACAGGCACACCATGAGTCTGTGGTCAGTCACTTCTCCTCTGACTCCCAGGGGACAGTCATCTACAATGTGGAGAATGATGTCGCTTCACAAAGCAGCAGGGACACAGGTAGCAGATACCATTACATCTGTGTGTGATCATTGTCACTAGATAAGATGACTGCAGTGGATTCCTGTTGAAATTATCTCTATATATACATAAAAGCTTTAATAGAATAGCAAACAGTGTTTAATATCCTGAGTTTTTGTTTTGTAATGAGCAGTTGGCATTCACCAAAAGAACCCATGGTTAAAAAGTCTTATTGGCTTCTGTAGACCTGTGTCTAGCCAGACAAGCATTTAGAGATTTGTTTTTCTGTTATCCACAATACTGCCTGCTCTGTTATATAATTCTGTGAGTTAGAGTCTGCGTAGCCCTGTTGTAGGGTTTGGTAATTATTATGTGCGCTACTTACTCATCTCCGGGCAGTTACTTCATTTCAGGAGTTGCAGCTGTCTGGAAAAGGTGCTTTCATCAGAGTCTCTCGTACTTGGGAACTAAGGACTTTGTGTAAGTGAGTGCTGGTAGTATTTACTACACCAGTGAGGAGCATAAGATAATTTCCTGCCTGTTCCATGGAAGCAAGTTAAGCTGCAATATCCAGTGAGAAGACAGTCTGTATATATGTTCCTTTATGCAGCTGAACAGTGTCTTCACACTCTGTGGTTGAAAAGAGGTTAACTGGAAGGTTAAAGACTTGATCTCCTCAATTATTGATGGCCAGTGTCCACAGTTAGCCTGCTTCTGCATGCAGTAACTTCTAACATCACTTCTAAAAATGTAGTGCATAAGTTAAGGTCAGACTTCTGTAGCATCAGAAATAGGATCTACTATTTCTGTTTGAAAAGTTACTTTATTGTGCCGTAAATAGATTTCCTAAGAAGACCTAAGAGTAGAATCAGCCGTTGTTAGCTTGCACCAGAGTGTCAAAGCTGTCAGACTGCTTTGTCCTTTTTTTTGGTAAAATTGTTCCTCTTTTGTATCGCAATTGGTTCATTTGTAAAAATCTATGGTGCATCAAAATCTGAAAAAATGTTTCAAGTTCATTTCATTTAGTGTTCTTCCATTCTTCATCAGAGATCCGAGTAACTGTAATACACAGGTTAAGATAGCCCAGCAATCCTTCCAGTGTTTTAGCAAATACTTAATGCTGTAGGGACCAGTCATTGTCTTAGGTAGGGTGTGAGAAAGAAAAGAAAGTTGGAGCAGAAATTGAGTGATGTGGAAATGAAATGTATGTTTGTCTTTGGAGTACGAAGACGACAAAATTGAAAGGGATAGTGGGTATACTTTTTAGATAGTCTGCAAAAATGGCACAGAGTTTATTGGATTAGGTTCCTGCCTGTAAAACTTGCCATGCAGAAGTTGGCGGAAAAGGAGAGTAAGGGGGATGGTCGCAAACATGTAAGCATGAAGTTCAGCATGTAACCTTTTGTTCTGTCATTTTTAGTGACTTTGTCCTTTTCTTTTTCTTTCCTCTCCTATTGATTCTATCCTGTGTTATTCCCTTCAGCTTAGCCCATTTCTCCACCTAAATTCAGTTGTCCTTATCTTCCCTGATTCTGCCTTAGCTATAGTCGGTCTGTCCCCTTAGCTAACCACTTGTCTGGGCATTTCCCCTCTTTTTTTACCTACCCACTACCTTTCCAAAAAAAGTCAGTCTGCCAACTAATACAACTGCTCTGTCATCAAATGGCGATCCGTGGGGCTATAAAGAAGCCATCCACACTGACCTGTCAGCTGAATCATTCTGGGCAAGAGCAGGATTCTTCATTTAATGGCCATTTACCCACTACTCCAGCCCAGAAAGTTATGGACTCTATCCCACATCATCCTCCAGGGAAGCTCCACCATTGGGTTGCATGACCTCAGGCTCCTGGGTACTTCAGAATGGGAGCAGAAGAGTGGCTGCACAAGCCCTCTCTTTGCTCCTACCCACCTGTGCTGCTGAGAAAAATGTGCGTATTCTGGCTGCCCTATTCATGCAACTGAGATTTCAGGGGGAGGGAGTAGAGGGTGTTCTGTCTTAACCCATTTAATTTAATTTCCTTCTCTGACATACTCTTAGACACATGCACAACTACAAAACCAAACTTTTCCTTTGAATATTGCTGTTTGCTTGTGAAGCCATCCTAAGTCTAGAGGATGAGGTGTTTAAGTGATATACATCCATCAAGACACAACTTTTAAGCATTGTTAGGCACTCAAAAGTCTTGGGTTGTTATTTAGTGAATTTTAAAAAGTGAATGTTAAGTGCTAGCTAATATCCTTGGGATTTTAATTCCTATATTCATGCATTATGTTGGATTTAGTCTTTGTTTCAGAGTGTCCAAATAAAGGCAACAAAGCCTGTGTCCTACATGCTTCTGATTCTTGACATCTCCTCCATGGCAATTAAAAGTTTGATGACAACAGGACAATATTTGCAGTCTTTGAAAGGAGAAGAAAATACTAAGGCAAAGCTAGCAGCCTTCATTCTAAAAGACTGAGCTGAGCTTTATTCAGTGCAAACCCTCAGCTAGTGCTAATAGCACTAAATACTGTCAAATAGTTTCTGGCATGGTCGTTAAGGATGCTTTCCAAACAATCTTTATCGAGTTGGAATGTTTAACTAGGGAAGTTGTGCATGCTGAAGTGAAACATTACACTCTTCTGTCTTGAGGGGAGCCACTACAACGATAATACTGTTCGTGGAGTTCCTGAAAGATACGTGGCAGTCCATGCTGTGAAGGGGAAAAAAAAATCCATCAAAGCACAGACTTATGTTCAGTTACCAAAATGCTACACATCTTTTATTTTCATTGCCAACATTTCTCTTTTGCTTCCTTAATTTCTTTATGTAGTCTGCTTGTTTCTAAAAAATTTGGCCACAAAATTACTCTTTCCTTTGCAAACGAAGAGTCTTGTGTAGCTTGCTTTTTATTGTTTGGGTTCCTTCCTACTCAGTTATTGTAGTATCTTCATAGCAATTGTAGTTGCAGTGAATTGGTTTTTTAACTGTTGCAGGTACAATTTTATATGTAGAATCTGCTTTTAATGTTGTTGATTTTGATGCTAATCTCTAGAGCAGGGAAGAAGGCTCAGGAGGGCCAGCTGTGCAGTCTGGGGGCTGTTAGACCACTATTTGCTATTAGGGATTTTCATTTCCTATCATCCTGTGAGGGGTAAAAGTTTGTGATATAAAGGCTAGAAAAAAGTCTTTGTAGCTTATCATAAATTCCCTTCTTATCCTGCATCTCTGCTTGGGACTAATCACGTGAGTAAAGCCATGCGTGTGTTTGTGCTTGCAGGTTTAGGACTGTGACTGTGTGAGAACCATAGAACTAAGCAAAGGCAATACAGAAAACGTGACGTCAAATAGTCTTAATTCCCATTTGGTGTGAGGAAATGGGGAGTAAATTGTGTTGAAGAGAAAATACTGGCACTCAGACACATAAGCTGTAGTAAGGGAGTGTTGTGTGTCAGCTGATCCATGTTCATAGTTTGTGGGTGTGCTCTTAGCTTGTAGCAGATGTGATTTGGCTGGCTTGGCCCTTAAGAGCCAAGTGAAGCTTCTTCACTGTAGACTAGGCTTACTCAGATTATTTAGTGTTTGCTAAAGAGGCAAAGAGATGAATGAATAGTTAGTGCAGAGCAGCTGGTGATGTGCAGTCATTTATTATTAGATGGTAACTTGTTCATGTGTTTGAGTCTTTATTCAATGGAGTAATGTCTGGCAAGCTGTCCTCAGGAGTTTCATGTTCATGGTCGTTAAAATTGACAGCAAGAAAGTGGTGTCCTTAGACCATTAGAAGACAAAGCAGAGTCAACCTTTTCCTTGGCACTTGGATAAGCTGTCATTAACCAGAGTCATTGGAGGGGTATGTATTGGTCTTTTATGACCTTAAAAATGGAACATCCTCTCCAAGACAAAACCAAAAACTTACGGATACAAAAACTTAACTAAATTTGCCAGTTAGTGTTGGAGTGTCTGCAGTTCCTAAGGAGCAAGAGTCCTGCTGCTCTTAGCACAGTGAACACTTGATCTGAAGGCTCTTGTCATCTCTGCTGTGTTCTTCCTCCTTCCAGGCCACCTGACTGACAGTGAGTGCAATCAGAGGCATGTTTCAAAGAAGGGCTCGCTCGCAGACCGCAAGAGGAGTTCTAGCCGGTCTAGGCGGAAAGGAGATGAGGCGCAGTCATCGGGATACCATAGTGAAGGCAAGAGATGTTACTTTATTTTAAGTATCAGTATCTTTCTGAATGTTTTTAATGTTCCCAGTGTGTACGTGCATTTCCCTTATGGTTTCTTCCATCTTTGTCTTTATTTAGTCCTCTCTTTGCTTTTTGATGTTTAGGTCTGTTTTGGTTGGATGTTTGTTTAGGGAGCGTTGGATTTTGTATTATAATTTTTTTATATTGCATTGCACTTCTCAAAGTCTGCATTAAGATGTTGCAAGTAGGGCTGCTAGTGTAATTTTAAGTTATTTTTGTGGCTTTTGCTATCTCTACAAACTGCAGGGGAAACCTTGAAGGAGAAACAAGCCCCCAGAACTGCCCCCAAGCCAACCAGCAGCACCAGCAGGCTGAGGGAATTTAAAGAGACAGTGAGCAATATGATCCACAGCAGACCACAGCAGATTTCCCAAACCATCCAGAATTCCCCTCGCGGAGGGAATAATGTGGATCAGACAGAAACACGACCCTCAAAAAGCCTGTCTGCACACGCCCGAGACTGGGAAGTGGAGAGTACCAGTAGTGAGTCTAAATCCAGTTCATCTAGCAGGTATCGGCCAACGTGGAGACCCAAAAGAGAGTCTCTGAATATAGACAACATCTTCAGTAAAGACAAGAGGAAACATTGTGGCTACACTCAGCTTAGCCCTTTCTCTGAAGAAGCAGGTAAGAGTTTGAGAATATTTACTTCAGAATGTGTGGGAAGTAAAATTTTGAACATGGAATTCAGGTCAGTGGTGAGTCATGTCTGTGAAGACTAAATCCTGTGTGGGTTTTCATATTGCATGCGTGGTAATTTTGTTTGATTTCTGTGTCCTACGTTTCCTGTCTGAGGAAAAATTATGGGAAACAATACCATCTACCCTGCTTGAATGGACACAAGCTATATTACTGGGTGTCCAAAGTTAGTCCTTTGGAGCGAGCTTTTGTATTGCTCTGTTTTTTCCTCTGGCTCATCATGGTATTTTTACTTGATGGCTCAGAGTATGGTGCAGAAAGTAACCTTGTGTATCAGTGCAGAGGTCTTGTGAAGATAAGAGCCTGGAAGCCAGTGATGATTTTACAGCTATGCAGCTTGTACACGGAGACTTTGCTGGTTTTGACAGTTGAAAAGAATTGGGAAGCATGAAGAGATATGTAAAGGGAAGGGGAGGAGAACACACTTGCAGGGAAGGAAGGGACGCAAACAAGAATTAAGTGGAAAGACTGTGAAATGTATAAGGGAGAATTTAAAAAAAACAAGTTTTCATGTCCTCTGTATAAGCCACAACAAATCATAAATAGCAAAATAAGCAGTGTAAAAAATGAGAGCAACTGAAATGGATATGACAGAGTATTGGAAATGCAGTTGCATATACTGTAAAATTATCTTGTAGAAATAAAAATTATTATGGGGAAGAAAGGATTTTCATTCCAGATTTAATTGTTACCTATGGGGGAATATGGTAAATTATACTGAAGGGGAAAGACTCAAAGATAAATTTGTGAACAGGTTATTGCTTAAAATTGCTAGGAAAGCTGTAAAAGTATTGCATTTTTCTTGCTTCATATTGCAGGTTTTACACAAAATTAAGGATGATGCTTCCAATTTAAACGTAGTTGAGAAGCTAACGTATATGGTTGTTTTGCTAGTATTGAAGCTTATGTCTTCTACCACTCTGTATTGTTTATCTTGACAGGTAAAGAACTTACTGAGAATGAGGTGAAGGAGCACGCTGTTCACGAGACAAGGTCAAGCCAGTCAAATGTCAGATACAAGCGTGGTGTGCTGGGCCGGGGCACCCAGCACCATGTGGTGGATCAACATCCTCATCTAATACAGAGGATGGAGTCTGGCTATGAAAGCAGTGAGCGCAACAGCAACAGCCCAGTTAGTCTGGACATGCCCTTGTCTGAAAGTTCAAGCACCCACAGGTACATTTCAGCAAAATTCACGTTTGGAATGATTGAAGTCTTGATTTCTTTTTTGTAGTTACATAATTTTGCAAAACAGTGGTCCTAGTTTTAAATACAGCTGTATCGAAACAGGGGAGAGATAGTAGGGAAATGGGAGCCTATTCTTCTTGTTATATTGATAACTTCCTGCTGGTGAGCAGAGAAAAAAACAGGGCTTGAGTGAGCAAGAAATATGGTCTAAAGTGATGCATCTGAAATAGTTGTGCCCTTAGCCTGTGATTTAAAAGCTTGTACTTTGAGTAGCTCATAGTCCTTTTTGTTTGCATTAAACCATTGATTCATAGGCACCTTGTACAAGATGAGAAATCAGTAGCCTTGTATAGAAATCTTTGTTTTCAGACGTACTTGCAATATTTGTATGTAAAAATACAGCACATTGTGTTTCTTTCCTTGACTTAGGAAGCTTCAGGTAATCAGAAATTGACGCTGTTTATGGCCAATAAACAGTATGTACGAATCTGTTCTGAACAACTCCTGGACCACAGTTTTAATATGAAATGCATCATCTTATGGAGGAGAATAAAATTACTGACCTCCTTGTTAACGTTCTCTTCCCCTGTTTCTCCCAAGATTTTCTTATGGTAGACTTCTTTAAAAATTAGATTAAAATGCAAGTATATGTTTGTGTGGATACAAAAAAGGTAGGTACAATTTCTCCTGGAGAAATTAGTCAAATGGTAAACTATAATTACTCTCTTCTTGGAGGGATGCTCATATGAAGAGAGCGAGTGGCTTTGTTCCTGCATGGCGCAACATCCCAAAGTCTCACAGTAGCAGCATCTTGGAAGTGGAGTCAACTTCATCAATTGGCAGCTGGACAAACAGCCCACACAGCATGGGAAATGGTAAGGCACACTTTGTAGGGGTGGTTATGCAAGGTAAAATGTATCGAGTTGTTCTTTACTTTCTGGATGTTTATGTTGACAGGAAAATAATAAGGAAAAGGGAGAAGCAACTTTGAAGAACATAAGTTTTACAAGAAATAATGATAAGATTTACCAAAGGGGATTGCAGAAAACTTTGTTGGAATATTCCCTTGATGATGTTGCTCTGGTGTGCCTTTTGTGTATTGACTTAAATGATAAAATAAAGCTATTTTTCCTATTCTTTCTTATAACTCAATATTCTGCCATCAGTCAAAAAAACCTTCCCAAGCATAATTCATAACTTAGTAGAGTCCTGCAAACCAGCTTCTAATTCTATACAAAATTCAAAACTGTTAGAACTGTGAATTCTTTTACAAGCTGCTTGGGCTGAGGCTAAGCTTTTCTGCTTATATATCATTCTAAGCAAATAATTTATTCCAGAGAGGGAAGGGAAGGGCAGCAGGAGAGACACTTGCTGAATACCAGTAATAGTTGGAGTGAGAATGATGACTGATGGATTTCTGTTGTGTAGGGTATTGAGGTGCTTTATTTTCCTCCCATTTTCATCCACTTCATGCAGTTAGATGAAAAACATCTCATTGGAATCCATATAGCTTCCGTGAACTAGTGATCTGGCTAATTTGACATGGCTTTATTTACAAGTTATAAACACAGCAAGAAGCCTCAAGATTTCATCATCAGCTTAGGGTTATTTCTTCCAATGGTTCTTTCTGTTCTACATGCTGTTTTTGTGAGTCAGTGAATCCATAGGCTGTGCTGCAGGGGAGCTTGAAGCACTGCTGTATTTTTATAAGTAAAACTTTACAAAACAAAATTTATGTTCTACAATTCTGTGGTCTCTCACTGTTATTACCTGATGTTAATTTTATTCTCAAATAATATTTCCTTGTCTTTTAAGGGATGCTTTAAGAGATGTAGCTATCAAAAACATTCGCTTGTTTGTTTGTTTGTTTGCCTTGAAGGTGGAGATATCTTTGTTCCTTTAAAGAGTGAGCTGGATGAATTGCAAGAAGAGGTGGCAAGGAGAGCACATGAGCAAGAGCTACGCAGAAAAAGAGAAAAGGAAATGGAGGCAGCAATGGGCTTTAATCCCCGTCCCAGCAGGTTCATGGATCTAGATGAACTGCAGAATCAGGGTAACCTTTGAATGCAGTACATTTTGCAAGATGGTAGTGCTGAAGTTTTTTAACCTTTGAATGTAATTTCCTGATTTAATTTGCATGTGTTTCTCTCACCACATCCACCCCCCATTACAGATTTGTACCTTCAGGAAGTAAAATACTGTCCACTTCAAACCTGTAGAGAGTAAAAAAACTGTTTGGTATTTTGACCAAATTTCTTCTTAAATGAAAAAGCAAAGTAATGTAGAGCTATTCTTAATATATCTGCATTTTTCCATTTTTTCAGTGATATACGCTGTTGATAGTATTGAGACTTTGATTTAGCTGTAAGCCTTTAACCAGCATCTTGGAATGAGCAGGGCTGTTTTTACATTTCAGGCACCTCAGCTTCACCTGCAGCAGAAGTGGTTAATATAAACCATTGTTCTATTTCTGCTTGATTTTAGTACCTTTGCAGCCCAGAGCAATTCTGCTTGTTCCTGCCCTTGTGTTTTGCAGTGTTTCTCCCTGCCTGGCTGTGTACCCAGAGCACAGGTGTTGGGACAAGTACTCTGGCTGGATCTAATTGAAATTCTGAGCTGGGTTTAGTTGCCTATCTTTTCTAGGGGAGAAGAATTTTTAAAAAATTCAAAACCAAAAATGAAGTTTGATTGTCTTCTCCATGACTCCTCATCTTTCTGGCAGGAGATGGCAGCAAAACAGGTTTAATTGGAAGGATGCAGCTGGAACAGAGGGAACATGACAGGATTCACATGTAATACTTTGTTTTAGCCCTGAATCTCCATCAGCCAGTAAGAGGATTCAGGAGAAAGGTGGGATAAAGTGCACTGACCCAGTCAAGAGTGAGCCTTGAAACCTGCTGGAACACTTAACTGGAGGTTGTTGGAGGGTGAGCAGAGCCAAGAAGAGTGAACACCTGGGCTCTGGTCTAACTAATGTATGTTTGATGAGGGTAGTCCTGCTGTGGTATCCTGTGCTGCCAGGCCTCCTGACATCCCCGTGCTGCATCCTCCAACCTGATGTAGAAGGGAGTTGAGGTTTCTGGTTTGCTACTCAAGGACAGGAAGGAGAGGTGCAGCCCACAGCAGTGCCAGTTTTGGACACGATCCCAACTGTGCTTTGCAACCTACAGCCATGCCAACTGCTCAGCAGGCAGAATGACACTGTGCCAGTGGCAGCTGAACAATATGATCTCCATGAGAATGTCTGACTGGGAATGTGTGTATAATTTTTGCTGACCATCAGTTATACTTTACAGTCCTACTATGGTCTGCTGGTAACCAGGTGAAAAATTCTGATGTACCAGAGTAGATGAATATATTTTTCTATTAGTATAGTGTTTACTTTTGAAACATGAATTCCAGTGGTTTAAAAATGGAAAAGTAAAACTCTATTGCTGAGCTTGTTGTCTTCTGTGCTTCTCCTGCATGAAAGAAAACAGCATATTCTCCAATACTTTACTCCTCTTTTTCATCTGTTCTGTTAGTTGATGGAAGCAAAAATTGCTTAGCTTTTCTTTGTTGAAAAGAAAGTCAACTAGACTAATGCCTAATCAAAAAAGAATTTAGTAGAATGTTCGAGGAGTCCAGATTCATTGACTTGTGATCTAGGGGAGTCTTTGTTTATTCCTTTTAAGTCTTTCCCCACCCCAGTCAGAGATATAATAGCTTAACAGACTGCTGGACTGCCTGGAAGGCTTGCTTGTATGCAGAACTCCAGAACACTTGTGACTCATTTTCCCCTCAAGTAAACTGCTAAATTCATGCAAAGAAGCTAACTTTAGTATTCTGCCCTTGATTACAAGCCTCAGTTGCCTTGATTTTGAAACTGAAGGTGCTGCTTGATTAACTTACTGCTCTAACAACTCTCACTTCTCTCTCCAGTACTAGCTTTTAATGGAGATTCTTTGGGGTTTATGGTGAAAGAGTTTGTATTTACATCTGTGCACGGCGATGTTAGGGAGCAGGTGTTAGGCAGGTTGAGAGAATGCAATTTATTGTTGGCTGATCAAAGTACTCACGTTCTCTGCCATAATGACAGAGATGTTCCATTAAAAAAGACCCACCTCTGAACGGAGTAAAAGTCAAGTTTTATTTTCTATTTTCCCTGTCTCATTTGAATGTTTACATTTTAGTGCATAATTTGCATAATGCCTAATAGGTGACACAAAATAGTTTGGGCATTTCTTCCTCTCAGAAATGGATGTTACGATGCCAGGACGCAGTTTCTTTTTGTGTCCAAAATTATTTATCCTTCTCTTCTCCAGGACTGTTTTCCAAATTGTTGCAAAAAGAAATTCTTGACAGTTGTCCCTTTCTTCTCAGCTTCCACCACCTTGTTTTTCAAGTTGCAAGACTGCTGGGTTTTTATATTCTGACTTACAGCAGTTAAGTGTATGCACTAAACTCGTTTATAGAAGTTTTTCATGCAGGCATTTATGTTCACACTCAACTTTGAGTTTTCTTCCCCAGACATGTTGGTTGTTTCAGTTGTTTCCATTTTTGATGAAAATGGATTTTGTCAGGAAACCTAACATACAATGAAAAAACCCTAATTTGCTGTATTTCTTTTACTGATGCATTTTGGTTTAGATTTGGTTCTAAATTTGGTTTAATTTTTTCTTGACAGAAGTAATTTGAACTGACTCTGTTCTATGTCTGTACCATCTTAAAGAGTTAAAAATAGTAGAATAAGCCAGTGCAGCTCTCTCAACTGAAGAAAATTTGAGGGAAAAAATGCATTTCATGTTTTACTGTGTGGATGTCAAGCATATCAGGGTGCTCAAAATGTACTTCTGCTTAGGGAAGGTTAGGTGGTGCAGTCTGGGATATGCACAGCCTCTGCAAGAATCCGTGTGTGGAAGGATTTGGTGATCAGAAAAGGGAGGAGGGTAAGTGAGGGTTCTGCAAGAATGAAACCAAAATGAAGGGTGCTGCCCATTTGCAGGGAGGAGTGATGGCTTTGAGAAGTCGATGCAGGAGGCAGACTCAATCTTTGAAGAGTCGCTGAATCAGGAGCAGAAGGGGGATTGTGCTGCAGCTTTGGCTCTCTGTAATGAAGCTATATGTAAGTAACCTTAACCGCCTGAGCTACTGCGCTTTGACTGTTTACTAATACAGAATAGAGGCTGAAACACCACATCACAGTAAGTGGTCAGGTCGTGATATGGGGGTCCAGCTGCTCTTTAGGAACATGCAGGTGGACAGAATTTTTCATTTTTACAAGCATTCCCATTTGGGGGTTTTAGTCCTATTCCTCTTCATCTCTGTTTTTTTCATGTTTACATTAATTTTGTTGTTCTCTCCAGTGCTAAGGTAGTAACAGCACTGGGGTGCTGATGTGCTCTTTTTGGTGCTGTTTTGTTTCAGCAAGCACCTGGTAGGTGGTTCCCCTTCCTACTCAGTCCTCACAATTTTTCTCCATTGTCAGGCCAAATTGCAAAGGCCATTAAGCTCCCCTGTTTTTCATGGAGGGTGTAGCATAGGAAGAAGATGGTAGCCCACTCTAGAGTCTTCTGGATTAGCAGAAGTGAACTATGCTGTACTTTAATTTCATGAAGAAAAAGGCATTAGGACATTGAAGTGCTTAAATGCATTGTGACCTTTGAGAATGTGTGCTATGTGATTTCATTTTATTTTTGGTGTTTTTCCATTATGACTGGCTGGCTGTCTCACCCCATGCTCCCCTCTGTCTGTGTAGAATGGCTGCAGACAGGGTGAGTAGCTCCTGTGCTGTTTTCATTTAGAAATTGGCTTTTATGGACTGCAGAATAAAGGGTGCAGCATACAGCTGTAGTGACAACTCTATTAGCTTTCTTTCCAGCAAGGAATGTCAAATCCCAGCTGGGTATTCCTGCACACAGTGGGAGTCCCAGGTATGAAGGATGCAGGAGAAGAGTACATGACAGAATGAAGCATCATTGTAGTGGGGCTGGAAAGAGCCTGTGTGAAGGGATGAGAAACTGGGCTAAAACAAGGATATTGTTTTTATTTGATTTTGGTTTAGTTTCAATTAATGTGTTTGTACACCTGGCTAAGCTGAATGTGCATTAATGGAAACAGTATCATCCTTGTGAATTCTTTTGTGGCAGTATTTGCATGGTCCATGTTTTTTGTTCCTGCTGCATCTTTTTTTTTTTTTTTTCTTTTTCAATTTTATTCCTTTTTTCTGTTTGTTTTCTGCTATGTTTTCTTTTGCATTTTAGCTAAACTAAGACTTGCCATGCATGATGCCAGCGCTAGCACTCACAGCAGAGCCCTAGTCGATAAGAAGCTGCAAATCAGTATCCGAAAAGCCCGGAGCCTCCAGGATCGCATGCAGCGCCAACAGCCACCGCAGCCGCTGCCTCCGCCAGCCTGCCACCCACCACAGGGCGGCACCATGGCCCAGTCTACAAGGTAGTGCGAGTACCTCGCCTAGGCACGGACCTGGGCTGCATCTGTGAGCAGTGCAGTCTGGAGAGAAATGGCAAACTATGTACATTCCCCAGATAGTCCAAGTCCTACTGTGTTACACCTATTCTCTTCTCTTGGTTAAATCCTATTGTAAAACAGTCAACTGCTCCCTTTTTCCCCTCCCCACCACCCCTTCTCCCAGTCTTTATAGAATAGTCCAATGTGCATGTGTTCAAAATGTGATCTGTGACACAGAATTGTAGCAGTCAGTGCCTGGCAGCATTGATGTCTCATGCACCAAGGGAAAAAATACAATAGACAGTAATCTGGCTAAAAAAAGTGGGGATACGTTAGGAAAAAATGGGAGTGATTATAATCAGGAGCAGTTTCAGGACTCAGTAAAAGACTGTACTGCAGTCAAAATTCTGCTATAGTTGCTTTTATCTTGGGAATATCAGCCAGAGTGTTTAGTGCTCTGTAGTTTGAAAACTGTCGAGTACACTGGCCTTTTCTTTGTAGTCCACTTCTCTCGTGGTGCACTGGTACAACTCTTGAATCCAGATCCTGATCCTCTCACCTTGACTACTCCATCATTCTTCATTTTCTTTCTGTGCTTCTCAGCATCCTGTAGCCTGGCTTACCAGCCCTCCTCAGTGTCTCTTCATGATTCTTTCTTCCATACTATCTTTAACTACAGCATAATTAACTCTCTGCTATAACTGATCCTTTCTTCCTACTGTCTTTAGCATGCAGCTTAATCCTTCTTTCTTCCCATGCCATTCCCTCCTAGCACTAGACCATCCCTATCCAATTTCTAGGCTGTTTCTTGAACTGTTAGGTTTTTTTCCTCTCCCCTTCCTAACATGTTGTATTGCCCGAAGCTTAGATAAAATCTCAGATGAGAATCTTTTTTCTGTTCCTTTCTGTAAAATGCCGGGTACAGCTATATCCAAACCCAATTAATTTGCACACCTGACAGGCTATAGTTCATAACATTCTTTTCTTTTCCTGAAGTACCTGAATTACATGTAATGAAAGCTGATCTTGTTGTCAGTCAGGGGTCTATTATAGTCTCTCTTACAGGAGAAATGCAGAGCTCAAATTAGGCATTTTGGCAGATTCTAAGAAAATGAAAAGCACTTTCTTAACTAGTTTTCCTAATGCTAAACTCACTCATGGCTGCTGTGTGAAAAGAGCGTTACTTTTGCAAAACATTACATCCAACTGAATGTTAATATTTCAGTCAAGGAAAAAGAAAACCCTATTCATAGCCAGAGTTCTGTACTCCAGCTTTGATTTAAATAACATTGTAGACAGTACAAATTTGCACATTCCTTACAAGTAATATTCTATTGCTAAATGCATCAACTAGGTCTTCATGATAACTTTCATTCCATGCATCTCAAGGAGGAGACAAAGCAGTAATTTTACAGTTGCCTTAAGTTTTCTGCTGGAGCTGATGTAGCCTATCATTTTCTCATAGGCTGTGAGCTTACTACTGATTGTTCTATCTGTATATTAAAATGCTAACTAAATGCAGAAAAATGCCAGGGACATGTATGATTCAAGAATATAACTGTCTTGCATTGGTACTTAAAAGATTGAACATTATTTTCTACAAGTATGCTTACGATACAAATTATTACAGAGTAATAGTTATGTATTTAACTTGATCTTTATTTAATGTTTTAGATAAATATCTCAAAAAATTAGGCTATGAAAATGATATGAGAAAAATTTCAACCTGTTCTTCCATTTGTCAAGTCATTCTTCATGAAGTTATCGGGAGAGAGCGGTCCTTGCAGAAATACTGTCAGTTCACGTTCAGATCACAAACATGCCCAAAGTATTTTAAAAGATATCTTAAGATGTTACTGTTGAAAACAGTTATTTTATATAAATGCTATTCTTACTCTTACTGTTATCCCTTCTCATATACTAAGTGTACTGGTTGAAATGCCTCTAGTGCTGTGCAAGAATTCTTCATATAGAGCCTAATTGTAGCAAAATACTCTTAAAAATATGAAATGGATTCAGTTAGATTGTTAGAGTAGGAAAATAAAGTTAGAAGCAAAGGATTAACACAAATGTGTCTTGTGAATTAATGCAAAGTCTTCATCAGAACACAGTGAGCAGAGTGTGTTGAGCTTTATGTCAGCTAGTGCAGGGTCTGTACCCTAGGAATAAACGTAAGCAATGACTACTGCTAATCATTTACTCTTCTGTGTGTTTTAGTGAACAGACTGGCCCGCTCCAAGTACTGCTGAGCCAGGAGGTACCACTGGAACCCAACAAAGAAGTGGAATTTGGGTCCAGTTCTTTCTTCCACCCACCTGCTTCCTGCCATGAATTGCACTCATCATTATATCCAGAGTCTTCCTCCTTGCCCCCTTCTGAAAGCAATCCATCCAACAGGATCTCTCCAAACTTCCAGTCTGCTTCTGCTGATTTTCATGACCAAGTTCCCTCTTTTCCCTGTAGGCAAGGGTTGGCAGAGAGGTCTGCAAGAACTGAGAATGAAGCCCACAAGAGTGGGGAATTTGCTGACACGACAGCCACAGGTCTAAAAGACTATAGGGATTGCTGCAGTAGCGGCAAGTTAGAAGAGGTTCATAACATAATGCCTGTTCTCACACCTCAGTACCAATCCAAGGCTAACGCAGTAAACTCTGGGTCTTTGCCTACACTGTTTCCCTGTCCACATCCACCACAAGCAGCATCTCCTGAAAAGGACAGCCAGCACAGTCCTTGTTCCAAACTTGCAAGCTCTCCAGTGCGGCCCAGCATTGATCTTTTAGGGACCTATCATGCAATGACCCCTGCAACTTCATCCCCTACACAGCAGTGCTCCTCGGATCCTTTGCAGAAAAATAAGTACTACAGAGCAAGCAGCCAGGAGATTTTATTTCCCTCACAGGGTGAATATGGCACAGCAGACGGTTGTAAATCTGAGGCTTTTAGTACAAAGGGACATGTTCGCTCCTTGGCAGAGCAGTTTCAGAAAATGCATGCAGTCTCCCAGAGAAAAGGTACTCGTGAAAAAGACTGGATTACTGCAGTGTGTCAGGATGAGAAGTCTCCAAAGTTAACACAAAAGTCTTTCATCAACCATTCATCTTCCGGTTACAGACAGCTAATCCATCAAAACCAAGAAAATAAAAACCAGACTTCTGAAAAATTACACTCAACTGTGGATATTAGGGACGGGGTAGTTTCTTTGAAGGGTTTTAGTGCCCAACATGTTGCTTCTGTGAGTTTTTGTTCTCACAGTGAAGAACTGTGTAGAAGAGGTGGACAAAATATGGCAGACCCTGTACCCTACGTGGAAAGGCACTGTCATGATGGAGGAATGAAAGAGGTGGATGATGGAGCTGCTAGTAGCATGGTTGCCTCTAAGCCTGTGGACCGTTGGGTGAATAATGTTACTAGGTGTTACAGTTCTCAGAAGGCTAAGAATACTGAATGGCTTCCTGTACCTGGGAGGAGTCCACTCCTTTCTGATCAGAGAGCAGTTGGAGATGACTTGAGCAGGATCCCAGTACACCTGCATCCACAGTGGAATCAAGACACAGAACAGGAGCTCTCAGAACTGGAATCCCTCTATCAGACTAGTCTGCAGGCATCTCAGGCCACTAGGCCTTTCTTGGGAAGACAGGACAGTGCTAGGTATCCATTTGACCAATCAGGTAAGAATGATGCAGTTGTTTTTCTTGGTTGACCTGCCTATGTACTCCAGTGTAGGTGAAGATGCATTTTCCAGTTGATTTAGTTAAACAGGTATTAATCTGTGCACAGATGCAGAAAAATTCAGATTCTGAATTTAGACTCTGGAAACTTTCCAGCTGACTAGAGAAAGCAGTGTCAAAGCCTGGGGTGGCTGCAGAGTACCTGTTGATCATGGCAAACATCTGTTAAGAGCAACATAGAAATAATTGATCCTGTTTTCAAGTAGAGAGCTAGCTGCTTATGTCAGGCTAATGAATTTTGCTGTTTGACAGTCCTGCACCCCCTCTGGAATTTATTGAACTGTTTCTATCCCTGATGCTCATGTTCTCCACATTGGTGAATTTTAACTGATATTGTTGTAATTGAGAATTTGGTCTGTATCTGATTGAGGGAAGTAACTTTTAAAAGTTTTTCAAGGTCTGAGAGTTGAACCTGTGTTTTGCTAAGGACTGCCTGCTTTAAGTTCTGTAAAATTACTTGTGAAAGCAGCACTGTGGGTACATGAGGATCCATGAGATCTTGTGGATTAGTTGATGCCGAAAGAAAACAGATTCCATCAGTGAGGACATCCAGCTGTTGCTGGACACATTCAATTAGAGTCTGATGACAGCAGTCTGGTTCCACTTAAGCTGATCTAATCTCCTGCCTGAGATAGGACAACCTTGTTTCTCTGCTTCACAAGTGAAGCAAATTCCTTTATAATCTGTGTCATTGCATTAAGGTTATGAATTTTCTGCTTAAATACAAGGCAACCTGAAATTGGATGGGTACCAAAGTGACACAGATATAGCTGTACACATATGATGTATATTGCAATGAATACATACACAGGACAGGTTTTCCCTGCCCTGCAGCCATGTGGAGCCCCCATCATCCCTGACAATGTCAGACCTGGCTGTGACCAGAGTGAGTACTGCAGTAAAGTCTTGAGCAGATTTTTGTTGAACAGCTTGAGTTTTCTCTGGAGCTCTTGTGTCTTGCAGTCCGCTCACAGATCACTTAAGATGTCAAAATGTGGCTTTTTACTATTTGTTGTCCTTTTGGTTTACTTTCAGAGTTAGGCAGGATCTGACTTCACAACTTGGCAGATACTGTCTTGCATGGGCTTGAATCAGAAGGTCTTATATATTCCTACTTAGCTGACTGATTTTGGAAGTTCTTTCTGGAAATCTACCAGCATAAAGCCCAGTTGTTTTAGTGGCAGCTGGAGTTTGAGTTCTGTCATCAAATGACCCATTTCTTATGTTGACTTTTCTTGCTTATTTTCCCACCACATATTTGATATGAGATAGGGATATTCTTCTAAAGTTAAGTTTGTATTTGAGATCATCTGGTTTGCTGTAACTTTCAGTTGTTTTTTCCCAATTTAATTTCTGCAAATTCTGTATAAAACTGAAAAGTTTGAACCAGTGCATCTACTGTGATGAACTGGATGAAAATCACCTGATTTTTTTTTTTTTTCTTTTTTTTTTTACTCCTAGGTCTAGGTCTAGGTCTTTCTTTCTTTTAACTTGAAAATTAATATGTAACCTAAATCCTGTTGAAACTTTGACCCATATCCACTGGTTTTGTTAGAACGTTGCATTTAGAATCTTGGTGAAATGCCTCTGTTTCATTAGAGGGGCTTTACAGCACAGTTGAAGCCAAGTCAGATGCAGCCACCTCAATGCAGAAAAGGTTGTGTTATGAGCATATCACCTGTCTTCCTTTTTAGAGGAACTAACTCCCTGTGACCAGTTTAAATTAGGCCATTGATCTGTCTATTCCATGAGCAATTTTAGGATTGTAAGTGGTTGATGGGGATTGCACAGAAGTGAATTGTAGCAATCCTACTTTAAAATAACATCTATAAGTATTTAACCAGCACAGCAAATGGCTGAGAAATGGTAGCATTGAATGGGAAGGAGCAGGTGAATGTGTGGGGAGGGAACGTGAGGCTGACTTTTTTTATCCCAAATAGCTTTAGGAAACATCTTTCTGATAGCTGATTTTCTGTCTTTTTGGGCTCTCTAAACAATCTCACCTCTATATCAGGCAAGTGTTGGTGTGCAGTTAAGTAATTTAAATCTTAAATAGTTCAATTACCTGCTCCCCTCAAGACTGCAGAAGGGCCAGGAAAGTAGCCATAGTATCCTGATAGGCTGTCTCTCCTTGAAATGTTGGGTGTTAGGTGATGTATTCGTGTTCCAAGGATCTGTGACTTCTTGTTTTTGTGTGTATAGTCCCTCTGTCTTTGCTGGAGTCAGACCTAAGGTAGTCAGAAATGTGCCATAACATGCAATCAAGTGTTGAATTTAATCAGTGTTTTCCTTCCCAGTCTCTGTGAACCCGGGTGTGAGGAAGTTGCCTGCTACAGCTGGCATGGGTCTGTCGAAAACCCCAACGGCGGAGATCGAGCGCAGTCTGTGTGGATCCAGTGTCTCTTCTGTCTCCAAGGTGACATTTTGGAACTTAAGATGTATTAGAGGGGGAAGGGCTCTCCCTGTGCAAGGAAGAATTTACAGTGGAATAAGTGAAGTACATTATGAAAAAGATACTGGGGTCATTTTTATTAATGTTAGAAAGAATTTTAAGCACAGTCTAGCACAGGATTAACTAGCTAAAATGTGAGTGACTCATGCTGCATGCAGTCAAATGATCTAAATTCTGGCTTGGAGGAAGACATTCCTGAAAACATTACGATCTGGTCTCTTTCAGCTTAGTGACACGAATTCCCTTGCATCACAGCTGATGATAACTGCTTCTTAATTTTACCACTTTGCAGGGGCACAGGCTCTCTGTTTTTTTTTTCACTGTGTCACTATATATTTTTAAAGTGGGTGATAATTTGTTATTTGCTACAGTTGGTAGTTAGTCACATCAGAGTGGGAGAGCATTCTTTCTCGTTTTTTCCTGGGAAGAAAATGTTTAAATAACTGGCAGTTACATATCACTGCCTGTATATGAAGACATGGAAGTATTTTCAAGAGGAATGACATTTCCTGTAATATCGCTGTATTTGTTAAAGGGAGCTCAAAGTCTGTTCGTTTATAGAACAAAAGAAAGGAAGGATGGAATAAATATTTCCCTTGCTTGCATAAGATTAACAAACTTCCAGCATTCATCAGATAATCCTAGATTTTTTTTTTTTTTTGGTTATGAGAAGACTGTAGTATTTTATCATAAGATGATTGTCAATTGCAGCCATGATTATCTCTCCAGGGGCAGTGATGCCTGTAGCAGCAGTCAGTCTTTTAGGTGGATTCATCCCACTAAAGACATTTTGTCCTGGCTTTAGATACTTATAAAAGAATGCATCTCATTTAGACAAATCAATCTGTGTTTATTTTCTAAGGTAAGAAATACTATCAGGAATAGTACTTTTAATCAGCAGATCCAACCAGACCCATTTATCTTAAGTTTTCAAAGTAGTACCTGAGTGAAGGATTTCAGGAGAGAAAGGTCATTAAATATCATTGAAATATCCTCCATTATATTTCTCTTCATCTGTTGCCTATAATTATTGTACAAAATTGATTTTATGAAAAACCTTATCTGAAACGTGGGATATTGTCTGCAGGTCACATTTACCAGAGAACATAGCAGGGAACCAGAAGAGGAGGAAATATACAGTGCAGAGAATTTCCGTCGCATTGCTCGCAGTCTCAGTGGGACAGTTATCTCAAACAGAGAAGAGACCTTGGTCTCTTCTCACAGTTTTGTAAGTAGAATGATGTGCAGCTTTCCAAAGAGCTATCATCTATGTGTAGGGTTGCTGTTTTCTGTGTCTTCATTTAGTAGTTAACAAACAAGAGAGAAGACAACTCAATAATAAGCCATGATAAAAGCCTGTCTTTTTTTGTTTTGTCTTTGGAAGAAGAATGAACTTTTATATAAATAGCAAAGCTGTCTTTTTCAGGTATCATTGCAGACTGGTGGCTGCTGCAGCTGATAGGCATGTCAACTAACATTACTTGTCAGTATGCAGAAACAACCAGTATAAACATTTTTTTCAGTTGACTTAAAGCATTTTCAAGAAAGCTTCTCATACACTTATAATTTCAAAAAAAACCCACCGGTACCAATAGAAAAGTTTCTGCTCTCTTGTGAGTTTATTAAGCAAGTAGCATTTTTAGAGAGTAAAAGTAAACATTAAAGGGGAGGCAATTTGGTACAGTTGCATACAGAAAATAACTAAAAGTAAGGGGATTGATCTTTCCTTTGTCCTTTCTGTTAAGTAGTCTTAGATGTAATTTTAAAGTGTCAGAAAAACAGTAACAGAGTGTTTAGCAACATAGCTAGATATAATGTCAAGTTTTGGCTTGGACTGAATTTTTTGCAAACTCTACTCAAACTTTTATTTGAAACCAACTGTGTAACAGGTATAGAAGAGTCTCAGTTACAAAATCAGTTAGTTAGAGAGGTTGCTCCAATTGCACCTCTCTGCTGCGTACCATAAACTAAGTATATATCAACTTTGAAGAGTTTGCTTCTCGGCATGCTAAGGGCTCTGACATACCTGGAAGTGCTGGCAGAAGCAATTACAAACCTCTAGCTGTCCAAGACCCGCTCTTTCTGCTAAGGTTTCTATCCCCACAGCACAAGTGGCCAGTAGGATGATTGTCTGTTTCAAGTAAGTCACTGCACTCAAGTCTGTGATGGTTTGTTGTGCCATTCAGCCATCCCTGCTTTTTGGGGTAGGTGTCTCCTAATAGAGGCAAATGGTACAGCACAGGTAAATACTTCAGCTGTGAAAGGTAAATCTGTTCACAGTCTGGAATCAGAGCTTTCAGTAAAGCCTGGTAGAAAATAGAAAAGAATCAGCAATACTGTATTTCATGGCTTGTGTAGCATGCCATTTCCAATGCTGAGTGGCCTGACATTGTTTGGTGTATTCAGTTTGTCAGCCAAACCCCAGGAGTGGTTTGTGTTTGTTTTGGCTTTTTCTTTTTGTCACAATTCCAGTCTAATGATCCTATGTAGCCCACCACTTCAGTAAGAGCCTTACTGGATTGATGCAATTTTTGTCTGTCTGTGTCTTTTTCACATACAGATGCATGTTTTTGTTCCAGTGACACATCCCTTTCTTCCTTGGATCGACACCACCTTTGCTTGTTTCAGCCCAACTCTGTGTTTACTCATCATTTTATGTTCTGTTCTTCTCCTTTCTCATTTTACAAAAGGAAGCACCAAATACGAGGAAAATGCCAGTGGACACCAGCCACCGTTCTTCCAGCTCCACTTCCCTTCCTTTCCCCCATGATCCTCCTGTATTTCCCTTTGATCCCCAGCACAACCCAAACCAGGTGCAGCACCCACCCCATGATGTACTGATGCCCAGCATGGTGGGCAAGGCACGTAAACTGTCAGGTAATAATCACAGGACTTTTCATCCTTCTTCGTGATCAGAAATATTGCTGAAGTACAGCTCCTCAGCTCTTGTCTTTCATAATGGAGTTTCACTATCTGCCTGAATTCCTCCAGAAATCTGGAAGGACAAATCACATTTCCTCTTCTCTGTCCTTCAGAATTTTTCTGTGATTCTGTGCTAACTGTGCATAACCAAAGCCAGTGTTTATAGAAACATTATGATGGCTATATACAAAGTCATATCAATATTTTTATGAGTTATTTTCTTTAAAGTATTAGTAAGACCCACCACCTTGTTTCCATGTATAAGAGTACTTCCACAAGTTACTCATTCCCACAAATCACACATGTGCCAGTAGAAATAACTACTTCCTGCATGAGAATTATTTTCCTGTGACAGCATCAAAACCAGTTTGATCTGCCAGCCTTGGAATACTTTGTTGGGCTCCTCTATGATGAAACAAGGGGCTAGTAAAGAAATCTGTGACAGCAGCTGCAGTAGGATAAGGAGAGGAAATGCAGTGAGGAAAATGAATGCTGGAAAAGGTACAGCTAGCTTTTATTCAGAATTGCATGTCAGCCAGTAACTGGATGTACTAGTGATTTCATTGTTCTTCTGTCACCTGCTGGCCACAGATGATAGTTCAGAGAGGATGAAACAAAAACTATAACTAAGCAAACCTTTTTTAAAAAATTTATTTCAGGAGATCAGAAGAACATCATCCAGAAACTTCTGGTTGTGCCTGACAGGTGTGAAGCTTTCCAAGGTGAAGACTACCCAGGTGTGGCACTGAGCTATGGGAGTCTCCCTTGTGTACCCAAAGGCACCCTCTCCCAGGGGCAAAAGCCTCTTGTTAATTTGCATTTAGGAGGTGGAGCATCGAGTGTCTCTGGCCGTTTGCTGAACACAAGTCATCCTTCTGCACAAACAGCCACGTTACCAGATAAGCGAACAATGCTCTGGGGGAAGCATGCTGGCCAGCCAGGCAAGAGTTTCCAGGAAGGCATCCTCCAGCAGCCTTCACAACATCACATGCATGAATCTCATGCCATCGGTTGCAGACTACCAGCCAGCACAGACTACAGCACTTTAAGAATACCACGTGAGCCTTCTTGGGATCCCGGTGCTTCTCAAGGTTGCCCTGTGCCCCCGTCTTGTGTTAAGGCTCCGGGTCCAAGGAGAGTAGATATGCCTCCAGAAGAAGACTGGCGAGAGAGCAGCTACACCCCTCAGCCTGGCAGAAGGCGAATGCTGCCAGTGCATGTGATGGATGGGACTTTTGCTTCTGCTTCTGAGGCACACAGAAATATGCTGGCTCGAGCAGCAGCAGCTACTGGCACCATGCGAAATAATGGCTGGTGAGATCCCATTCACTCCGTGTGCCCCAGGACGCCACTCTGTGGACTAAGGTTGTTTGCCGGAGTGTGGATTGCATGGAGACAGGAAAGTCTTTCAAACAGTATCTGTGCCAGTTTTGTCTGAAAATGTAGCTATACAGTATGTGGAAACTAATTGCACTGTATTTTGTTTCTGACACTACTGAATTGCTGTCTGGATGGGGAATCTTAACTATTTTAGTCCTGGCCTCTCCTAGCAAACAAGTGCTATAGGAATGGTAATTTGCTTACGGGTAAGTTCAGAAGTGTGCACACGTTTTGAAGGAAGATGGCAACTAACAAAAGGACATTTTTAAGGACTCTTTTTCATGAAATGTAGCTTTGTTAAATTCTTCACAAAACGAAACCAATCCTTTTGTTTTCTTCTCCTTCCTCTCTCCTGTTCCTTCCTAGGGAAAATAAAAAAAACTGATCCACCTTCCAGGTTCCAGTAAATCTGCACTTGGCAAGTGGTAGTTAGTAAAACAAGCATGGTTTTCAATGTTCTGAGATCTCATACAGAGATCACAGCAGAGGAAGTGACAGGGAGAGATTGTTCACAGTAAACCCCAATTTTCTCCACTTCTTTAAGCAAACTAATGATGCTTCAAACAGAAAAGACTGTTAATGCTGCACGCTTAACTACACCAATGTAAACACAGAATAAGTTTAACTATTTTAGTGTCAAGCATACTTGCTTTTGTAAGTATTTTTCAAATAAATCTATGAAAATAGTTCTATTTACCTGTCTGTGTTTGAGCTTTCTTTTCTGTTTAGCTTTACTTTTCAGTTGGCTGGAAATTTCCAATTAATTTTCTTACACATGAACAAACATAAGTAAGTTGTTTATTCTAGTTCATTAACAAAATTTATGTAATAAACACTTAGATTGGAGGACATGCCTAATTTTGACTCAGGACTTGATGTGTTTAATTACTACTCAGCATTGAAGTTTCTCCTCATGATAGACAATTAAGTATTCTTCAAAAAGTATTTTGAGACTGACTACTTGTTTTATGGAAAACTACTACATTTAAGCAGGCTGGTAGTGTATGCAGATCTACAGAAAAATCATAATCATTAGAAATTATTGGTGTGGAGAGAAATGTCATTTTAATCACACTTGCACTCCTGCTCCTGCAGATGCTTTCAGGTGTGGTGGTTGCAAGGTGTTCAGAAGCGGGGGGGGGGGGGCAGTTCTCTTCCATGCTTGTCCTGGTGCGTGGTTCTGTTGGGAACAGGGCTGGAGCTGTGGTGGTGCCAGTGCTGCTGGAAGGGCTGCCCTGCTCTGCCCTGCCCCATCGCTGCCCTGTGAATGACAGGATAATCTAAGAAAACAAGCTGCCAAAGTAAAGTACAAAGTCATCACTTCAAGAATCAATATAAAGTATGAAACTTCTGCAACTGAAGACAGCGTGCATGCTTAGCTTTCTTATGTCCTTGTGACCAGGAAAGAATGGAAGTGTACTTACATACAGCTCTGCAGAATAATTTTGAGTTGATGCAATTTATTAAAATAATCAGTAGTAACCAAGTGTGTTTTTTTTAAGGGAACTGTTGTGTTTATTCCGTTACAGTTCTAGCTACCAGGTTTCAAAACTGTTTTTAAATGTCCTTTGTATATCAGTTGCTTTGTATGAAGTTAACCAGAGGCCTGAAAAGGAAAAACTGGGTCCATACCAAGCAGTATATTAGTACATCTGAAGAGAAACTGAAGTACATTCAACAATATATTTAACATGGGAGGAAACGTGAGGCTGGAAAAATACTGTCACTTCAGCTTCAGCTTGTGCCTGCAAATTTTAGTAAGGTCAGCAGGATAATATTTACTTTGTAATTCTTTTGACTAACTTGTCTTTTCAGTGATATTTATACCATACAAAAATCAATTATGTAGTAGTTTAATAGCTTGTTAAAGTTCACTGTTGCTTATAGGAAGGGTGAGGAGGAGGTTCCCACAGGAATTCAGCAGCTATTTAGAATTCTTAAGAGTTAACAGTTTGTAAGCTTTGATGCAATATAACCTTTTCTTTGTCCCTGGCTGAAGAATATGTTATTGGATGTAATTAAATGAAATGAATGCCATACATACTTAAATTCACTTTTAAAAAAATAAGTTAATGTCAGTTCTCCTAAATATAAAATTCTTACTCCCTGTATTTCTATGATCGCTCATTCTGTTTATAATATGCATTTAGACCTTGTGTAGGGAGCAGAAGAAGGCAATAATAAAATGAAGAGTAACTTGGTGTCCTAGCAGTAGCAAATTATATAAGTATGATCCTTCTGAGTTTGGAAAAGGAACTACCTAGCACAGTTCCTTCTCTCAAAGGCTACTAAGTTTGTACCTGCTGTTTGTGGAAATCATATTTAGACCTGCTGAGCAGCACATGTGCTCAAATGGAGCGTGCAGCACTTGGGAGTTAACCAGAATGTGCTCTGCTTTAGAGAAGGGAAGTGCCCATTTCTTTTTAACAAAGGCTACTGCACCCACATTAAGATGGGGGAATTTGGGAAGAGAGAAGGAACTGTTCACTGATAATTTACCCTGATTGTTAACATTGCTGGAATGGACTTACCTGTGATGGTTGGGTAGGACATAGAAAGTACAGGCAGGACTCCAGAATACTGGAATTCATGAAGGGTTTGGATCAAATGTTATGTAGGGAGAGGGGTAGGGCAGAGGTGTAGGGAGAAGAGAAGGAGGAAAGCAAAAGAAATGGTGGATTGGAATAGGAAGGAACAGATGGATAGGTGGAAAAGGCAGAATGAAAGGAAATGTGTGCGTATCTTCGCTCAGATGTGTCTCTTTTTAGGGAACACTCGGTAATCAGTCTAAATTTTCCTTCATTCTTTCAGTGGATAGATTCCTGTACAGAGATAGTCCTTAGCAGCAATGGGGTGCTGAAGCTTTTGAGAAGGGAAGATTGATGGAGAGAGTAGGCAATATTTTTTATGTTCCTGCTGTGGTAAATGAAACTGTGCAGAAGCACTTAGGTGCTGCTGCTCTATGTATAAATAGACATTGGACAAAGAGTGTAGGACAGGTCAGTGTTTTTGAGAGCTTGGACAAAGATAAAAACGTGCTTGGGATTTACAAACACCTCACTGAAGTTAGATGTGTTCTGGAGTCTCCTACCACTGTGCTGTCTCTTGTTCAGTGCTGTGGCTGGTAAAAAACAAAAGTGTATTTTCATCCGTGTTTGCTGCCTCTAGCATTTTATCACTGCATAGTCTGGAATCTTTTCAAGTCTAGTTACATATCTGTACGGCTTTTTAAAGGCTAATTCTTCACCATTACTATGGCTGATGGAATTATCTTTAAAGTTTCAGAAAATGTTTTAGAAAAAGCATATTAGATCAATTATTGTTGTAACTGTCTTGCTATCTGAATCATTCTTCTAGTTCATTGAATGAAATTTTTTTTATTCTTTAAAACCAAAGCAATGTGGCTTGGAAAGGTTTTTAAGATTGCTTTTTCATTAATGGAAAAATGCTATGACCAGCTCTGGAGTCACTTGAGAGCGCTGATATTTTCACTAGCATGTTTGTGAAAGCAGATAGAAATGGAAGAGTTCTGCTGAAGAAACACAAACTTCCTTATTGGCATCAATAGAATTGTTTTAATATTAATTCTTGAGTGAGTAAACACTGAATATACTCATGAATAAGAAGGTCAAGTGTCTGTTTGTAAACTAACTTACATTAGCTTTTTTGAAAGAGGATTATCTTAAGTTTTGGCTGGCCCAGTCCCAGATGATTCACCAGTTAATCACAGGCTTAAGAAGTTTTATGTGTGTATATATCACTAATCATAATAATTTAAAATAGGAACACACGAGAAAAGTGAATACGATAAGCTGTATTTCAGTAATAACTGTAAGAATCATTTAATATTGCTAAATTTTAACTTCTTCACTACTCAGGCAAAATTATTTTGATGGCAGTTTAAGGTTAGCTACCCTTTCAGGTTTTTACTCACAATTTATACTGGTTAATTATTTTGTGACTGTCAATTGAGGGAGCTCCAAGCATAGAACTTTTGCTGCTTTCAAAAAAAGAAACAAAACTATTCATGGTTGTTTTCAATTACTGAAAGCACCCTAAAGCATGAGCATGTTAACAGTATCTCTGTGAAGGTTCAAACTGACTTTTGTTTAAGATCTAAAATATGTCAATCAAATGGAATTTGATCTTATATTACTGTTAACTCAGCTACAAGTTTTCAGAAATCAGGTATGTATTTAAGAGTACATTTAAGAAAAAATAACCAGTTGTTCATGGCACTATGTATTAATTTTTCCTAATAGGATGACATAATGCATACAATTCCTATTTTTTTTGAAATTGTGTTTATTTCTCCTGATAGATTAAAAAGACTCAGTTGACATTAAACAACCACTTCAGTGCTGTAGACTGGTTTTGGATAACTGCCCTTAGAGGCGTAAAAGAAGCTATTTAATGCAGCAGATGAATCAAGCCAGGTTTTTGACACCATACTTGTCTGAAGAGAGAGAAGGTATGTGTGTGGGTGTCTTGACTGATCAGTGAGCTACTGATTTGAACACAAGGTTGTAATTCATGGGAAGAGCTCAGTGGTACAGATGAGAAAATAAAATTGTAATGACTTCTCATGGAAAGATCTCTCATGGTGGGTTGGGGGGGAAGCCCACATCTCTCCAGTAGTTTCAGAATTGTCTATTAGCTTATGAATTTACAGGGACAAAATATGTAGTAGAAGAGCTTTTAAATGTTTATGTGGATTATTTTGGTATATCCTTGAGATATCCTTTTCTGCATTCATTTTTTGTGACCTCAGTTATGAAGGTCATTTTTTGTTAAACCCTTTCTTCAACCCTATCCAATCCTAATGTAACAGTTAATTCTTATTAGTACTTCATAGTGTTTGGTCTCAAAGATGCAGAGAGGTAAGCTGAAAGCAAAGTTGCACTTTCACCTCATAGTCATGATGGTCAGATGCGTTTGTGAGAAAAGAGGACATGAACTCTTCAGCTACTGAGTTGTCATATCTGGTTTTTGTGGGTTTGTTCCCCCTACACTTTCCTTTTAAATTGATTAATGGGATTTCTCTGATCTGTAGGACATTGTGTTCATGGATCAACAAAGTTTAAAAAAATGGTAAAACCTATCTCACACTGTTTTTTATCATAGTTCCAGTTACAGAGCAGTAGTAAGTTTGGGGGGTTTTTTGCAAGCTCCTATACACGGACCTGCTTACTTTGAGTACTTTGTCAGCTTAGTCTCTTGCTTCGGGAGACGCTGAGGAAACGAGAGAACACAAAGGAGGGCAGCGAAAAGCAGAGTGAACTCAATTTTTAGAGTGAGTAGAGGTGACTATTAATAGTCTATTAATATCATTAAGGTAGTAAGATAAATGAAGAGAGGGAATTGGTTGGTCTCAGATGGTAGGAGAAAGAGCAATTGCTTAAGGCTAAGGAAGGGAAAGTTTGAACTAGATAATAAGGGCAGGGGAAGGAATGCTTTAAGCAGAGAAAGTGATGCTTTGAGGAGCCTAAGGAAGAGTTTGAGGTACCATCCCTCTAGAGGTGTGAAATTTAAATCAGATATGTATCTTGTAGGGTTTGGTATGTGAAAGTTGCCTAAATTCTGGAGTTGGGTTGCTTTAGCCTGTTTTTTACAGTTCTGGTATGATGCAAGTAATGCCTGTGGCCTTGACTAACTTTTTAAATGTAGTCTGTACTTCCTCAGCCTGTTCAGAGAGTTTATCAGGCAATGAGGGAAATGTGTGCAGGGAGTGAGTGTGACAGGATACATTGTAATAGTAAAGTAGCTTGTCATTTTATACCAGCAGTATCTAATATATATATACTACCTAATAATTTGGTTTTGGTTTTTCTCTTTTGAAGTCAGTGCAGCTTCTCAGTACTGGATGACACTGGGAGCTGGAGTATTGCAGTGATAATGACTTTGGAATGCTGGAGAAAATGGCTTAAGACAATGCTTTCAACCTTTCTGAAAAATACCTCTGTGTTACAGATAATAAGATTTGTCATAAAATAGCTGACTTGGGACAGCAGGGAAACCTTTTGCCCTCTTAAAAGCAAACTTTAAAGTACTGATATTGAAACTCAGTGCAGCAGTATGTCAAGATATATTTAAAATAATATGTGCCTTGTTTTGAGGCAGTCCTACAGTTTATACCAACCTCATTATAATTTCTGGCATTTAAGAAGGTACAGCTCCAAACAGTCACTAGTGAGAGTCAATGAAATGGAACACCTTCTTAAAAGTTTTGTCTTCATCTTACTCTCCTGCTCATATCACGTCTTCCCCTCTCAGACCTGGTTTATCTTTGCAAGATTTGTTCTGTGCATCTTTCTCTTGGGATCTGGAATATATCTCTCTCTCCTGTGAATCAATTTCCTTCTTAGTTTTCAAAAAGTTCTTGTTGGGTAATTAGATGATTCTGGGACATTGTGCCAGTTTTTAAGGTATGTCGCTGTTAGAGTCAGAAGATACTGTTCTGATATCTGCCCTGCTGCATGAGATGGCTACAAAATTTCATATAATCATTTTTATGTCTGACTTCTTTCTGCTTGAAATTCAATAAACAGCACTTGTCTCAGACAATGATTAACTAAAATGTAGTTGCTACTATACTTCGCAGCCCTCCATCAGGGGAGGTGTCAGAACAGTCAAGGTTTTAACATAGCACCTTTTTGATTTAACGGCTCTTGTGTGCTGCTTCAGTGGGAACTGCCTTGAGATGGAGCAGAAGGAAATCAGGTATCTGCATCCCAAGTGGTCCCATTCCCCATGGTACAGAAGAAGATGGATTGGTTTGGTTATTCCATGTGTTTCTTCTGCTGAACTGTTTTTTCATTATGAAAGCAAGTTGTTCAGAAAGCAGTCCAGTGCTAGCAGTGAGGTAATGGTTTGGAATATCCCCTCAGAATAGGAATTTATCAGATTCTCTCTTTTCTCCTTTCCCTTTCCCTATCCCTTTCCTTCCCATTCCATTCCTTGGAATGGAATGGCCACTTGGTGGCAAAGCTGAATAGGAAGTAAAACATGACTTTGCTTTTCAGATTTGTCTGGCACTTGTGGGAAACTCACAGGATTATAAAGGCACACTGCCTTCTACCTGCAAGGCTGTATTGCTGTTTGTACCTGTGTTCCAAAGTTCCTACAACCATAATGCTACATGTGGTGCTGGTGGAAGATGTTTGATTTGTTGAACACAAGGTGTATCAAATCAATAATCTTTGCCTTCGCCACGGGGTTTGCCAAATTAGGACAATGTAAATGTCCCTTCCAGAGTTGGTGGCAAATTTAGAGACATGGAAAAGCTTCAATAAAGGGCTTAGGGAGAGAAGTAACAACATATTTCTGCCTAATGAAGATTTTTATATTGTCCTAATGAGAATCACACATGCTTGGCATTTTAATGAGGCAATATAGAATATGTCAGAAAAATTACAGTAAAATGCCAAGGTAACTGTGCTAGCCAACTTATTTTTCTAGTTGTTTTTATCAATGAAAATGGTAAGATAATTATTTTAATGTTTTTAGGATGTGTCACTTGTAGGGAGACATAATACCATTTTTCATATCAACCTGATGTATTGGGGGAGCAAACCCAGCAAGATTTCATCCATATGTGCCTTTTCTTCAGGTAATGCCTGGATGTAACTGGAAGTGTTTCAGCCTGCAGGGCACTAGGTATACTGCCTATAAGCTGATAATGTTCCCTTCTGGTACATCATCATAAGAAAATAATATTATGCTGTGCTTTTTCCTCAATGAGCATTCTGACTGCATCAGCCCTTTTTACTTCCCACCCCAGGGAACATGGCTGCAGGCTCCTGGGAGAAGAGAGCAATTCAAATAAGTAAGGCATCTCTCTTGCAACTGCACTTCAGGTGAGGTGAAGAGGAGATTCCTGACAACACTCAGCAAGGTCTCTGGCTCCCCGTGTGTTTGGAAATGCATGGATAAATGGATTTCTTTATTATATGGGATTCTCTGCTGTTTCATGCTGTCAGAAATTCAAACTGCATTTGTTACTGGACTCTTGATTTTATATACAAGACTGAATTAATTCCCCCTGCTTCTTGTTTCAGGAGATTTACTTTAAGCTAACATTAAAATCAGAAGGAGTAACATTCACTTACTGTCCTTCCTGTCCTGTGCTCTCCCTGCATATACTGAATTGATACACATCCTTGCTGTTGAAGGAAATAAGCTTTTGTCCTATTTAAAAACCAGGCCCTTTAAATTGAATGTACAATGACAGACATTTGCAAAACATGTGGTATAAAGTAGTAATTCCTGCTCCTGGAAAGGTTAGTATAAAGTAGTAGTTCCTGCTGCTGGAAAGCTTAGCAATTCAATCCAAAATAGTCATCCAGGATTTTTTTCCATGATACTCTAATGTATCCCAGCTCTCTTTTTGCATGGATGCACACATTTTACTTGTGGGTGTGGAATTACTAGAATTCTGTTTTCCCAAAACTTCGTAGTCTTGCAAGTGTACTAATAAATACTGCAAGGGTTTATAATTCTTATTCCCTTAAAATTTTAATTTGCTTCCTTGAGTGTTTTTATGTGATGTTTCATTCAGAGTTTCTTGCTTGTACTGTCTTGGCTGTAAAATAAAAGAAGCAAGGTTAATGCAAGCACTTGTGTAACGTGTCAATATCAATGGTTTTTTGCTTAAACCAAAGAGCTTTTCATGCTCAGATCCTCATCTCAGGTCTCGTCCTTTTCCCTTGGACCTGAATGTGACAAGAACCAAGACGTTGCTGGAAAACAGTACTTCTGAATGGCTTTTCTTTCTTAACTTCCTGGTTTATTGTGTGGAATAGATTGTACAGCTCGGTAAAAATAATGCATATGAACTTCGTGGTTGGTTTGTATAGAACATAAGGGCTGCGATAGAAGGGACACTGTCCCCCTGTCAGCCTGCGGATCTTTGGGGGAATGAGGGGTGCAGCTCCTGCCGTCGTACCCAGGGCCCACTCTAGTCTACTCTTGTTCAGCTCCAGGGCGAAGGCAGAGAATTTGGCTGAATTATCTGTCCCTGGGAGTTTGTCCCCAGATTCTCACTGAGGGGGAACTTCTCTTTCCTCTTCCTTCTCCCGCCAGGTGCTGCTCTGGGTCCCTTTCTGTCGTGCTGAGGGCACGGGCGCGGCCCCTCGCTCCGCGCTGGTTCCCGGTGGGAAGTGAGGGCTTCGCCACCTCACAACACCGCTCCCCCAGCTGTGCCGAACCCGGGGCGGCCCCACGGAGCGGCCCCACGGAGCTCTCCATGGTGGCCGCCCGCCCTCGCCCGCGCGGGTTCGCTGGGGGCCGGGCCATCCGCCGCACCTCCCCCTCAGCCCCGGCCTGGCGCCCGCCCGTCCTGGGGCGGGGGCGTTCCGGCCGTCTCGCCCGCCTCGCCCTGCTGTCCGGAGCGCGCCGGGAGGTGTCGGGCCGCATTCCCCGCCCCGCCCCGCGCCGCCGCCCCGGGTCGGGCGGGAGTCTCGCCGTGGTCCCGGTCGGGGCCGGGAGCTCCGCGCGCTCCCGCGGTGCCCGGCGGGCGACGGCGCGGTGCATGCCGGGCCCGGGGCGGACCGTCCCCGCGCTGCGCCAGGAGCCGCGAGCCGCGCCCGCCGCCATGTTCCGCCGGGCCGCCGCCGCCCGGCGCCTGTAGCCGCCCCCGCCCGCCCCGCCGCCCCCCACCAGCCGCCGGCGGAGGGGCGGACGAAGGCGCTGCCGCGCCTAGCAGCCGCCGCCGGAGCCCGGCAGCGCTCAGCGATGTCCGCCAAGGAAGGGAGCAAGGTGCTGCTGCTCACGCCCCACGCCACCAGCGAACGCGCCGTCAAGGGTGAGCGTCCCGCTGTCCCTCAGCGGGAACATGGCTGCGCGGCGCGGCGGGGCCGTGACCCCCGCCCGAGTGCCGGGGCCCGCCTGGGCGCAGAGAGGCGGCCCGGCCGTGGGGAGCGGTGCCCTCCGTGTGCGGGCCGGGCTGCCCTGCCCGTAGGTGGGGACGGGAGGGTAGCTCGGCGCCTTGCGGAGGCGTGGGATGCCCGCACGGGCGTGGGAGTATCCGCGGTCGGCACTGCTGCAGCGGGGGGACCGAGCTGGGCGCGGGCGGGCCTGTGAGGGCGGCGGGACTGCGGGGGAAGCGGTGGCCGGGGCCTGCGGGCCTGGCGCGTCCCGCCCGGATGCGCTGCCCGAAGCGTGTGCGGGACTGACCGGGGGCCCCGCCGCGCTCCGGCCCTCCCGCGCCCCGGCTCTGCGGGGCTTTTCCGCTGCCTGCGCAGGGGAGCCCTGTAATTGCAGACACTGACAGCGCCGGGGAAGAGCGAATGGGAAGGTGCTGCCTCCCGTTCTATTGGCTGCTGTTCTCAGGTTCCAGTTCTGATGGAGAAAATTCACCTTGATCTATTTCTTTGTGGCCTTCCTTGGTAATCTCGTGGGGAGCCGCTAAAAGTCAAACGTTATACTTCTTAGGAGAAAAAGTAAGGCATTTTGTAGTAGATATATCCATCTAAAACTAGGATGGTCTAGCGACCAAAATGGTATAAAATAGTTCTTTTCTCTGAGCCCTGTGAAGTGTGTCATTTTAGTTTTGTGAGGAGAATAATCCTTTGCAACCAGAGCCATCCTGAAATATGTGTGATAGACCGAAATTGATAGTTAAGGGTAGAGCATGGGTAGTGCTTCAAAGAATTCCTAGGTTTTGTTTACTCAAGTTGCACATCATTTTATTTTGTTTCCAGTGGTTTTCATATTGCACTGTATTTGGTGGTGTCAGTATGGACAATTGTAATGGCAGGCCTGGTTGGAAATCACAGGTGTACACAAGTCTGCTTTTAAGATTGACATTCCTAGGAACACCGGGTCTGACTGAGTTGGCAGGGGTGCAGATCTGGTTGTTTAACTTTTTATGTTACAGAGGGCCTTGAGAAATGAAAAGGATGCGTTTGTCCTCAGTAGGTGTTAATATAAGCCTTGGAATCCCATTGGATATTTTGAACATCGGCGTGTTTTCTAGTAAACTGGAAAGCTTTACTTGCAATAAGTTGTTACTCATTTTGAATTGCTTAACCTGTTGATTTGTTTGAACAAATTGCAAAAGTAGAAAATGTTCAAACCAGTCTATTGGAAACCTGTACTCCTTAGTGCAACTTCAATGTGTGGTTTTTCGACCTGCTGAATTTTTGTACCTTTACTGCAACTTGTGGTAAGAAGTTAAGTTATTCAAACAATGTGAAAAAATTAATAGTAAGTGATCAGATGCTTTAGAATGCAGTGGAAAACCTGCTGATTTCCAAACACTTAATATTTCAGCTTGTCACAATGTGACCTGTGCATGTGGTTGTTTAAAGACTTGCTTCATTTTAAGCAGAATTATTGCCTGAGTTTGCAGTATTTCTTTAAACCTGGGTGTTAGGACACAGAGCTATTGTATAGGTAATTTGTATAGATAATAGATATAGGTTTACCTATTTGTATAGGTAATATTGTATTGTATAGGTAACTGGTCTTTGATGGCTTCATCTGACATAATTACAACCAGTTCATATAGCAGCATTTTTCTGTACCTTCTGTTGACCTGTCCTCTCCATGCCTATCATGCTGAATCACTGGCTTCTGGGGAAAGCCTGGCCAGTTGTGCCAAGCTGTCTGTGTTATTGATACAAAGGACAGGGTGGTTTGGTTTCTCCTCCCCCATTAGGTGCAGTGCAGTTGGAAATACTTTTTTTAGACAGTGACCCCAGAAGTGCAAGATTGCAGGTTATGTCAGTCCTAAGTGGGAGTATCTGTGCAATTTGTTGAAACCGTGCTAAGATGTGACAACTGTGTCACATCCCTCTTCACAAACAGATGCATTGCCTCTTGCATACCAAGAAACATTCACCACACTCTCTCCTATTATACAATGAATAGGTCTTTTATAATGTCTCAGATTCTTAAGAAAAGCCACAGAGAAAATGTAGTAATATTATCTGGTGTATCTCTGTATTGGTCCATATTTCTGTTTTCATGCTTCCTATATACTGTATCTTTTGGGGAGAAAATTTGAATTCAGGACCTAAAGCTTGCTGTTATTTGCATTGTTTATCTTGACTTTATTTAAGTTTTATTTTCTTCCTATGTATCACTGGAAGAGGGGGATAAAGAACAGAATCCATTAAATTTCAGAGGCTGTGAGAAATTGAATTCTTTACCAGTTATAATATAAACCAGTTAGCAGAAGTAGGCAAGAGATGCTCACCAAAGAAGAAATGACTGAATTACTGTATCATCAGTAACTAATTTTTTCTAATAAGGTAGGATAATGATTAGGATGTGTCCCCCTTCATATTTTGACTTGTATATTTAGCAGTTGATGGGAAGTACAGATATGTAGAGAAGTATCTGAAAGGCTGTCAGATGTATTATGTCATATCAGATAGATATATATAAAATAAACATAAAAATAGCTTTAAATATGCAGTCTGGCTGTGTTGTCTATCGTATCTTTCCAAGTACGAATTTTCTCATCAAAGGTCATTGATTGCTTTTGAAGTGTATAAAAAGCTCAAATTTTCTTTTACATGGCTTAGTTAAATTGCCTAAGTAATTTGTACTTACAGAGTTTCCTGCAAATTAATGGTTAGCTGTGGAACTGAAAAACTGTCTAAAGTCAGCTTTTGGCATTTGGTTCCCAAAAGTTGTCTTGTGATGAGGCTTTTGTTACTGCTATTTTCTTTTTCCCTAAAGAGGGATGAGAAAATGTACCTGTTGTTCTGATTCACTGTTTTCTAAGGCACCCTGTCCATCTTTGAAGGATCTTGTGGAACAAATCAGTTCCCTTGTGTCAAAATCTTTTTTCAATAAACTGTTCTTGATATTTAAATGCTCTATCTGATTCTTTGGGTTTGCCTTTTTTTTAGATGACAGTTGACTGACTTCAGTCAGCTCGCCTCACCTTTCAGCCGTGTGACTTTCAAACTTTAAATTTTTCAATGTATCTTTTCTTCTAAAACAACTGTTTCACTGCCTTATAGTAAGGTACCTTTCCTGGGTAGGGATGAGAAAGAGCTTGGAATCTCCCACTGATATAGTGGTCCTGAGCATGGCAGGGATGAGCCTTCGTTGCCTTTTTTTTGAGAGCAAAGCATCAGGGTTTCCCTGACTCTTGCGGGTAGTTACAGCTCAGAGCTGTACTTGGGAGTTCCCATCCGCCCAGCGTTACGCTTTGTGCCCTGTGGGTGTTGCTAGGCCTTGGGACGCAATCCACGGGACCTTGTCATGCTGACCTAATGCTAAATTTGGAGAGTATGTCTGTTCTTCTGGAAATGGAAAGATTTCAGTATTCCTTTGTTTGGGATAGAAGTTATGGTACAATCTGATTGGCAGACAATCATTTAAGATATTAAATGCAAGCTTATTGAAACAACTCTTTAGAGAAACCCAAAGAAATGTAACTCAAATCCTTGAGCAAGCAGGCTCTGAAATAAAGGCTCTAATAGCTACTTTTGGACAATTACACCCATGTAAGGAGAAAAAGAAATCATTGCAGTATTTAAATTTATAATTCAGAGTCTGGTTTTAAAAAAAGGTGAAAAGTTAAGTTAAAAGTTGACAGGCAGCATGAAGCCTGTTTTAAAAATTTTGTAAGGCACTTATGCTGCTGGCCAGAAATTATTCTAAGATGATCCAGAAAAGCAGCAGCATAAAGAGAGTATTAAAGGGTCATATTAAAAAAAAAATTAAAATCACAATTTCGTTTTGTGGGAGAGACAATGGAATGGAACTGAATTCTGACAAGTAAGTGTTTGATTGGTCTTTTTTGTTTCAGGGGATGTTTAGAGTGGATAAATCTTGAATAACAACAACAAAACTGAAAAAACCTCACCCAAAAATGGAAGCCTGTTTCAATTTCAGTAGGGTAAATTGGCAGTTGAGGGCTGGGAAGGTAAGGCCAGAGCACAAAAATCTGGTAACTGCTTGCATGTGTGTTTATTGTTTAAGGAACTGAGGTGTCTTTCACACATGTATCAGTTCTTATTGCTGAATGGATCAAAGAATTTTCTCATTGAAATGTAAGTGGTTTCAAAATGCATCAATGAAAGAAATGTTCCCAAAAAGTTTCCCAAGATCAGAAGATATTTTTCTGGTGGCTCTAAAGGAATTCTTTGGGGGTTTTGGGTACAAAATTGTGGTTTATTTTCCATAGCCTGTGGCGTAACTCATCTTCTGACTCTGAGAGACGAAGCATGGCAGCATTTAAAAAAAATTCTGGATTTAACTGGACAGCTGTAGATCAGTAAGTTTAATTTAAACGGATTCATAGCACTTTTAAGAAAGAGTGGCTTAGCTATATAACCGGAAAATACAGTGTTAAAGAGGAGTTGGTACAGGTTTCATAGATGAAAATCAAGACAAATTGTTAGAATATGTTGAAGAAGCAGTGAGCTTGTTGATCCAGGCAAAAATATTCATCATGTTTCTTTACTGAAGTCTTTAGAATAGGCAGAAGAGGAAATATCTTCTTCTGGATCAAAGTTAGTTAGGAGAGAAAGGATATTAATAGGTGATAAGCTCCCATGGTGGAGGGAGGTTAACATCTGTCATATGCGCTCTTTGAATGTGTTGACAGGTTCTTTAGAAAACAGGGTGAATGGCAAATAGTAACACTTATCCAGGACAGCAGACGTCCAGAGATGCTTCAGTAAGCTCTTGTTAGGCTGGGTGCTTGGTAAAGAAGTTGTAGGAGATGCTGTTCAGAGAAGGAGAGCAGACTCTACAAAGACAGAACAACTCTTTCTTAAACATAGAAGGCAGTGAACTTGGGAAAGAAATATTAGGATCTGTATGGATAACATTATGAAAATGTTAATGCAGTGGCAGTCAACTGGTCTAATAAGAATTCAGGGAGTATTAGATGACCAGTTTAGAAAAAAGAGATTGCACCATCATGCCATTATATGTATGTTGTATGTGCCTCTTGAACAACAACATGTAATTTTGTTCGATCTTCCTGATTTCTTTTCTTTATCTAAAGATATATTTAAAGGTGCAGAGTGCCTTTTGGGCAAGGTGGAGTGACAAAGATGACAAGTCTCTGACTTGGAAAAGGAGCGGTTCAATAGGGGATAGAGTTAGATATTTCTTACCTTATGAATGGTATTGAATGGAAAAGTTGAATAGGAAGCTACTGTAATTCTTGTCACCCTGTGAAAAAGAGAAATGCAGTACCAAATGAAATAGAAAATGTGAAATACCTTTTCATGTAACATGTAATTCAGATTGTGGAATTAGTAGCAATAAGGTGCAGTGGAGGCAAAAGCTGTGAAAATGTCTCTTCAGAATCTGGACAAAATAGTGGAAAACAGTTCTAGCAGTGGTCATAAACATGGTGGTCTGGATGAAACTTTAGAGAAAATCCATAAACCCCTGTTTCAAAACCAGAGTATGGAGAGGAAAAGATCTATGCATATGTCGTTGCCAGAAGTGCATTTAAGCACTAAGTAATCTTTAATATATATATAACACAGCGTGACCATTTTAAGGGCAGGAGTATCTTTAAATACTTTTTAAAGAAATAATTGTCTTTTTCCTGTGAGGGGCATCCAAAAACGTCAACCAAGTTAATTTGAAAAACTACACAGTGTAAAAGATGAATGAATGCACCATGGCATACAAGATATATCCACAGTTTCATTTGAGATTTGAAATTCTATGAAACTTTTGAGACTACAAGTACATGATAAGTGAGGATGAAATAAATAGTACCTTTAGTGCTGTTGTAGGGTTTCCAGGTTTACATGGCCATTTTTTCTTGCTTTTAGGATGCTGGTTAATGTAGCAGGAACCATGCATTCAAAGAAACTTTGGGATAGTTTTGGTAATTTGCAAGAAATTGACTTTGCTGTATCTGTGCTTTCTTGCTTGAGGTGAATAGGGTTACTTGTGGGTTTTGTCAGCTTTTGAGTGTAGCTTTCTGATTCCAGTAGATGTGGCTGTGTATTTGAGCTTATCTAGAATTTTCAAAGTTGCTGGTCCACAGACCATCTGTGAGGCCTTTATGCTATTTCATTTCAAATCTGTTCTGCCAGTGCAGAAGAATGTTTGGATTTATTCTGTCCTTATAGCAGAAATGGATGCTGCATCTTTTCCTTCTGTAGAGATGCTGGCAGAGGTGTGAAAACTCCAGGGACAAATTGAAAGATGTAAATAGGTGTTAGGCTTTGTGATTCTTCTGAGTGACAATACATAGACAGCAATACATTTATAAAACCAAAAGACCACAAAAAGTGACTAAATTACAGAAAAACCACAGACCATTTTGCTATTATGGTTATATTATGGTAATAAACCTGTGAAAATGAACCTGTGAAATGTGAATGCTCCTTTTCACAGAGCACCATGCTTGTATTGCTACATGATACACTTGGTGGACGCAAACATTCTATATACTCTTTTCATGTATACCTATCACCAAAGCAACAAATTCTTTGCAGGCAGAATGTCTGTGTTTAGTAACCTTAGTAATGTGAGGTGAGACAGACTTCATCAATAAAATCAAAAACATTCTTGAAACAGAAGATGCAGTCTGGGATATTGAGCAGGCTTTAACAGCCAAAACTAAATTCATGAAATATGCCACAGGCTTCTGATGGTAAAGGAAAAATGGCTACTTTTTTTCCCTGTGAGAGAAAAAGAATTATTTAAATTTTACAGTCATAAGAACAGGAGCAATTTTGCTTGTGAAAGTGCAGTACCTTCTACGGTTGCTCCCTGATGCTTTTTCTTACATTAGCCTAGGAGCTTTGATCTCATCTTGTTTCATGAGCCTGTTCCAACAGGGTGTCTCTTGATACAAGCCAGATTTAACTGAGGTTATTACAGTGGGCATAGGTATCAGTGTGGTTTAAATTCACAGTATCTACATGTAAAATTTTATTAGCAGCTGCTGTTGTATTTAGTTACTAGGCAATGTGAGATCTGCTTTGGGTCCGGAAGTAGTGTTTGTGTGAGTTGCCATATTGCACCTCTCAGCAGGGATTATTATTCTGGGTAAAGTGCCACACCAAAGTCGTTTTTCTCCTTTGAACTTCTTACTATGTCGTGGGAATTCATCCTTCAGATTGCAGCTAATCTTTTAATCTCCACAGCATGCTTTATCAATGGTAAGATATCAATGTACCCAGAGGCTTGTAGAAAGTCAATGTAGAATTAAGTTTTGAGGTTTTGCTTTCTCTATCTCTTATTGATACTGCAATACAAAGGAAAGGTGATTTTCCCCTCTTTGTTAAAGCATATTCAATTTGTAATAAAAAGCCATCAAAATATTTTCATTAACAAGTCCCAAAAGCTATTCACTGTTTTTTTCCTCAGCTCTACTGTTTACATTTTTTGATCAGTATATTAAAATTGTATCATTTGTATGTATTTTTAAAGTGAAATTGATTAATTGTGACTAGTAAGCAATGGTTTAGTTTAGAAAGTCTTGTCGGTGGTTGTAAATCATGATGTGTTACATTTGTTAGTAACGTTTATACTTTTACTAATAAGATACTGCAGTGTGTATTAGAGATTCATCTCTAGATACTTTTCTATTGTTTAGCTTGGCTGGGAATGGAAGAAGAGAATCCTTTAATGCCCAACAGCATGTTATTTCCTTAGGGTAACTCCTCTTAATTACCATTCTGTTACAGTCCTGAGAGCACAGGTTGTGCAGAAAGACTTTGAAACATGGATTATATTCATGTCTTGGAACACATCATACTGCGATTCTTTTTCCTTAGGCTATAACATTTTATGACTACTTCATCAAAGCTTTAATTAAACCCATTAGTTTACAGAAATTGTCTACATGCTTCAAAATCCTCATCCTTAACCTATTAAAGCAGTTGTAATATTTTTCAAAGGTATGTACTCTGATACAGTGTTAACTTTTGCTGGAACAAACTCAAAGTATAAAATGGAAAGAAACAGTTTTTCTAAAATGTGTTACTTTTTATTTACTGGGTGATGCAGATCATGGCCAAAATCTTTAGCCATATTTTATTCTGCCTTCTCTGAAAATTATTCTTAAGAAATCCTTCTTGAGCAATGGGAAAATACATGTATTATGTGAAAAGGACTTCTTTGTTAAACTCTGAGGAACTAGTTTTAAGACTTCATTTTTTCATGAGGCAAATACAGCTTCAGAGATCCTTAATTATTTCTCATACCGCAGTTGTGGGTTTTGGGCATTATGGATAACAAACCCCCAGATACAGAATTTTAAATCTGAGTCTTCCTAAGTATATTAATTCAAATAATTTAAGACAGATCTTGACACTGGAGTAAAAACAGCTGGATTTTTAGTCTCCCAGAGAATATAATTCAATAGACAAACTCAAAGCTTTATTTTGTTAGTAGATACAAGAACTTTATTAAGAGAAGAAAGTTTCATTTACCATGGACTTAAAACCCCTGAAATATCTGAACTGCCATAAGGAAGAGGTCTTCTTGAATTCTGCAGCCACTGGTAGTTGTAGTAAGTTAGTAATGATTAGAATTTCAGAGAATGAAGAAGGGGTGGTCACTTCAACAGACCATTCTCTGCCACACCCTGCATCTACCAAGAAAAGCTTCCAAAAAGAACAAAACGTCATCTTTCACCTTGGTAGATCTGAGTAATACTAGGATTAATGGAACACAGCTTTTAAAAAACTGTGTCTAGGAGGTGACTGACTTTGGTTGTGGGAAGGTGTGTGAGATCTCTAATGCTTTTGAAGGAATTAAAGCAGGAGAAATCTTCTTTTTGAGTTATCTGGTCTCTCCTGAAACTAAAAGCTCAATTTGAATTGCTGAAGGCAGCTGTGGGCCCACAGATAATGTATTTTAAAAAGTGGGGCAAGAAAGAGCCTAAAACTGATTCATGTACAGATTGAAATAAACTTCCAAATAATGCAAAAAATAACATTAAGAGTATCTGAAGGTTAGAAAGGTAAGTTCAGAAAAGCAGGGAATATTAGAATTGATGCTTGCCTGGTTATAATTAAGTGCTTCTAAAAATTAGATCAATTTATTTTGTCAGAATAATTAATTTCTCTTCTCAGAGCCAGATTTATGTTTTTAAACAATTGTGCATGGAACAGAAGTTATTGTCTTTTGATGTCTTAAATAAGTTAAGTTTATTAACATTTGGACTACATGGAATTTTAGCCTTTCTGAGTGAAACTTGAATTGCTGATAGAGGCTGAAGGAAAGGCATAAAATTTTCTTTTCATTAATCAAATACTTTATGTCCATGGAAAAGTAGTGAATTTGTTCTACAATATCTAGGGACACATTTTGCAGCAGCTTTTTGCTACATAAAAACTTTTATAAGAGGAATAGTAGACCTATCTCTAGTTTATTTTCTAGAAAAATTTAATTTCAGTGAATATATGTATGATTTGTGCATCAGGTGTTTTATTTTTACTCCTCCATAAAACAGAAGGATAGCAATGTGTTATTAGTAATCTAGAAATTGATTTAGAGGAAGTCAGGGAATGTTTCTGTATCTAAGCATTGATTTTTGGAATGTAATGTTTAAGTTCAGAGAGTACAAAAATAGACATGCATACTCTATCTACAAGTGTATTCATGCCACTAGTCTTATCTTTGAAAAGATGTGCTCCTCCTATTTTTCTCTTTTAACACAAAGTATTAAAATGGTGAGAAGCAGAATGGTTTTGCTTCTGTTGTAGTTCATTCTTTCAACAGTAGTATGCTTGAGGAGAGGACAGGTTCAGATTAGTTTTATTTCCTGTAATATCCTGAGTGCCATGACATTGCTTAGTGGCAATTTTGAAGTGTCATCTTTTTCCATGGCTCGCATCCATATTTCACTTGTGCAGTAACTGAACTGCAGATTGCCAGATGTGCTGTCTGGTCAGTTGCTGAGCCTGCTTTGGTTCCCAACCACTGCTTACTGACTCCTTTTATTTCTCATCTTTTGAACAGTATTGGATTATTTTCTTGCTAGCTTTGCATTTGTTTTGGTGGTTCTTTTTGTTTGGCTGAGGTCTTTTGGTGGGCTTTTTCCCCTGAGGCTTTGATGATGGGATAATTTTTAATTTTGAAAGTCTGAGTGGCTATTAAATAATCCTGCATCACCAGTACTTCATGATTCCTTCAGGAAATGGTGGTATAATGGAGAGAGATTATTTCCCTTTGCAAAGTCCGTTTTGACTCTTCCAGATATTGTACGTATTACTATGCCTTCTAACTCTGTTTTATAGTTTCTACAACCTTGCATAGTAGAGGTATTTATTTTTTTTAATACATACACAGCACTATTCTGTCCAGATTTTAATGATGTTGTAAAATTCCTTGGTGAAAAGACAAGTTTGCTGTTTGGGATAGCAGCTATTCCATGATAGATCCCCATTCCTAGATGGGCTCCATTTTTCAAATTGAGTGTCATGACTGCTGTTTCTTCTTTTTAAATTTTAGCTGTCCCTTTTCCACCAACGCATCGCTTGACATCTGAAGAAGTCTTTGACACAGATGGAAGACCAAGGGTTGACATTTTGAAGAACCACTTGATAAAGGAAGGTCGAGTGGATGAAGAAATTGCGCTTAGAATCATCAATGAGGGTGCTGCAATATTACGGAGGGAAAAAACTATGATAGAAGTTGAAGCTCCAATTACAGGTAATATTTCTAGGTAATTTCATGCATAATTAAATTTGAAAAAGCCAGAGTTTTTCAGTAGTAGATTTTGTCTTCAAATTGCTGAACCAAAATGTCTCTGTTAGTCCTACTGAATTATCCCTCACAACTGCATTTGCTTAACAAATGAAGGCATTAAACCGTTTGATAAACTAGTAGGATTGGTATTAAAATTGGGAATAAAGAAGGAACTAGTTAAATGCTGTTGAAATATGAACTTCTAATTCCTTCAATATTATAAGTAGGAATAAAGGCATCTACTTGAACTCAGGATAATTCTGAAATCTAAATATGTGAAGAGAAGCTCATTATTGTGGTTTGGAACAGGTACTGTGAACTGGGATTCTTAGTGAAAAGTACACCTTTATATTGTTCTGTAAGTGAGAACTGGTGACTGCACATAAAACCATGTTCTTGTGAGAGCAATAGTACTGATAGATTGTTTTAGCATCTTTGACACAAGGGCCAGAGCCACTGGGATACAAAACTGACTTTTAATGTTTTCTTGAGTATTTTCATACTTGGAATGTTCTGTTTCTGTTTGACCTGGTGAAAGGTGGAATTGGTGTAGTTTAATACTCTTATGTATAAACAGTCTAGACTCATAGAAAGTAGCTGAGTTGCATGTCTGTTATTCATGATAATGAAAGTTGATTTGCTTTTTATGTTCAAATCACACTTTCTTTAATCTGAACGTGTTTTCTTCTCAATGGACTTATATAAATTAAATTAGTGTCTGCACGCTTCTTTTAGGGCATCAGCTTGTTATTTGTTAGTATTGGGTAAATGAAAACTTTACGTATTATTGCTGACATTTAAAAAAAAATTAATGATTGAAATGGTGGAAACTACTAAGTGGCTGACTGAGCTCGTAATTCTTTGCAGTTCCAGATAAACTCAGAATTAAAGTTTGTTTAGTATTCTTATATTTCTGTATATACAGGTAATTGGTGTATTGGCAGTTTAAAAAGGAGGAAAGTTCTTTCAGTGTTTGAGTAGAAATCTTAAGAGAGGAGACATAAAAGAGTGCACATTCTATTTAGTCTCATGTTTTGTAGATTGTGATGACAAATGGTCTGCTCTATGGGAATAACAACCTTTACAATGTGGTGTGCCATATCCAATATTTCTTTCCAAAATTAGGGCAACTTTTTTCCCCAAAGATTTTACTGATAAACTCTAAAAAGTCAGGACATGCTATTTGTCAGTTGATTGGTGACATTTTGCATCAAGGAAAGGCATTATCTCTCAAATTCCTGTTGTTACCAGTGACACCTTATGCAGAAGTGAGAAGGCAGCTCCTGACTTCCACTGAACTGGGAACTCCTGTGGGAAAGAGGAGATAGGAGCAGTCATCTCTTCCATGCATTTTTTAATTACTTTTTTAAAGTTGTGAGACGACTTGGTTTTGCTGTATGCTCCCTAAAGACTTCCCATCTGCTGCTATCTTTGGCACTTCTGCCTTTGGTTGCTGACCACTGGCCTTGTCCCTTCTCATATTCTAAAAACACAGGAGAAATCCACTGTTGAAATAATGAACTTGGTTATATGAAGGAGAAAAGTAACTCAGCAAGGAGAAGATATGATTTTAGTGTGTGATATGAGTTTTGTTAGTCTGACTCAGGAACAAAAGTGCACTCCCTGGTTTTTTCAAGTTCACATGGATTCAGCAAATTTTTGTGAAGTAGCAGGCATTTTCGAATACACATGCCAAGGAGAATTTGCAAAGATACCTAAGGAGTTGGGGAGGGCGTTAAAGAGGTGCTTACACCTTTCAAGACCTCAATGCTCAGTGCATTAAATGTGTTGGAAGAATATCCCCAGTCTCCTGGACTCAGAGCTATATCATCAGTATTGTCACAGGTAGTGAAGACAGCATCTTAATGAAAAGCAGAGGGGGAACCTTCAAAAATTTCGTTTTTCCTGCCTTATATCTGTCTTTCTTCTTAATTAGAAGTACTTTGTGGATGTTAACTGTAACTTGGTAACTTTTCCATTAGATTTTTTTAAAATTAATTCGAACAAAATTTTTGCTTGCAGTGTGTGGTGATATTCATGGCCAGTTCTTTGATCTAATGAAGCTGTTTGAAGTGGGAGGATCACCTGCTAACACAAGATACCTCTTCCTCGGTGACTATGTAGACAGAGGTTATTTTAGTATAGAGGTAACTGAATATATTAATCTGTTCTGTCCTAATTTTTTTATAAGCAACACTTTCACTTAGGTTTTCAAATGAAGTTTTAGGTCTGCTTTAACATGTGAATGTGTTCTTCCTTGCTGTGCCTTCTCCTGTGATAAAGGCCTGCTTACAGGAGGATGTTGACCAGTCGTTTGGACTGTCCTGTTGAAAATCGCCAGACTTACTCATTTTTTCTCCTCTTTCTTTAGCTGGTTTTCTAAAAGTTGAATTCTGTTACATAATTATACGTACTGCTGCTTGTCTGGTAATATGTTTGTATGTTTGTGGAGAACAGGTGAGTGATGACTGCAAGGTCTTTTAATTATTCATAATATTATTGTCTGTTTATTTTTATAAAATAAACTAATTTTATTTATATAATCAAATGGTTTTTAATAATTATTAATGTTTTTCTTTACAAAAATTCTTAGAGCAAATACAGATATTCCCTAAGGATGACCTGTGTTTCTGCCATTAATTATTCAGTTACTTTGAATTCAAAGAATTTTCTTATTTTCAGCATGTTTCTTAAGTGTGCTACATTTCAAAGATATTCACATATTCACATCAATTAGTTTCAGAGCATGGTTTTTAAGTTAAGTATTCTTCTGTAACCAGCCTGGGAAGTGCCTCAGCTTGGGATCTCTTCATAGGTACTAAATCTAATGGAATAGCTTGCCATTTGAAATAGTGTCACAATGCTTTGAAATAGTGTCACAGTTGCAAGTCACAATGTAGTTCTTTCCTTTCATTATTAAAATGTTGCAGTTCTGATACTGTGTGGGCATGTGCTGGGAAAGGCATGCACAATGCATTTTGGGCTTGTTAGAGATAGTAGACCAACAGGAGATGCAGCAAGACCCATTGCCTCAAAGTCATCTTTAAGGAAAAATTTCAATAGATATTCCCTATTTATTAATTTGATCTTTGCCTGTTTTTAATGATTACAAATAATGTAATTGTCCTTGAAAAAGGCATTTACATATCAACTCTATATGTTAATATATCAAAACCTGGTATGAAAGCTTTTCAACCACTACAGTTTAAAAAATTTCTGAACAAAGACTAGTTTTGCATGTTTTTACTAAGAAGATAAAAATTCAGTAATTAGGTTAACTAAACTTTACAATAAAAGTCTTTCATTGTGTTTCTCAATGTTTGCAGTGTTTTTTTAAGTGTCCAGTTTGTTTTCTTTCTTCCTTTTTCATGTATTCTGCTGTTCTATGCAAAATAACTTTGAGTAATGGTAGCTTCAGGGTATTGGAACTTGTTAAGAACAATGATAATAAGAGGTTCTAGGTGACTCCCATGAAGTCAAAAACTTGTGGGGTTTTGAGATTTCTCTGCTCAGTTAAAAATACAAGAATTAAGTTTGAAATTTGTGAAATAGTTTTTGAGCATTCAGGACTGCTGGAGGCGTTGCTGCTGATGTTGCAGTAATAATGATAGATGGAAAATTACTATAATTCTTTGACTTTGAAAAAGCAGTCAGCTTCCCCAGTGTTTGAGGAGAGGATGATTTTCTCTGTCCATTTGTAGTTTAAAAATTATATCCAAATGATGTATCTAACCTTAAGGGAAATTATTTTGTCAGGGGATTTTTCCCCAGTCTCTGTTAATAAATGTCTGCTTTTCTTCTTATGCCAGTGTTTAGACTCATATATTATACCAGATTTTAGGTAGAAACACATACAGTATTTATCTAGATGAAAATGTTCTACAGTTTAATTCTGCTGAGTTTATTTTATTATTGAATATCCAGCAAACATAATATTTTTTCCAATATTCTGTGTGGCTGTTATTAGGAAAAGTAATAAGCAATTTGCATAACTCATGTCCAAAACTGGATTCAGGGAAGTAGTTCTATTTTAAAATGGCACATTAAGCAGTACCTGCTTTTTGAAACTGTTAACATCCTTACTCAGTATTTCTCAGTAATAAGTTTTAAAGTTCATATAAGCTAGTGTATTTTACTGGTTATCCTGTTTTCTCAACAGTGCGTGCTGTACTTATGGGTCCTGAAAATTCTTTACCCAAGCACATTGTTTCTTTTGAGAGGCAACCATGAATGCAGACACCTAACCGAGTATTTTACCTTTAAGCAAGAATGTAAGTACTGTCTAAGAATGTAAATTAGCTACTTGCAACCTGCTGATCTATTGTCTGTCGTTGTGCTTGAGAGATTAGTTTAATTAAGGCCTTGCAAACATCTGGAGGCCCCATTGATTTCTGTAGAATTGCTTGCAGTTCAGTGTGGCCTTGGAGTGCAAGAAGAGAGCTGGCCATAAATATACATTATGGAGTAAATTTTGATGTAACAATCTTGATGTTAAAATCCTGGAGAGGAAGATAATTTTGCTCTAGTCTGGAGTGCAGAGTAACTTGCTGAGCAGTGTTGTGAAGCTAGCAAAAAGTCCCTACTGTGGGATCATTTTTCCATTTGGAGGACTGATTTCAGCTATACTAGTAAGATAACTCTTTGGTGATATAAGCTGCCTCTCCATTTGAAGGCTTGTATAAGTATTGATCCTGTGATAAATGGATCCTTTGGCCTGGTGAAACCCTCTTTGATGTAGGTAAAAATTATATAATCTATAATCAGTTCTTGGCTTTTAACTATGAATGAGAAATCACAAATTTCTTAATAGTGTTTTATGCTGAAGTATGCTGTATAATTGTATAAAAATGTTAAATAATTCCATGATTATTTTAAAAGCAAAAATAGTTTCTTCACACTTGAGATAACAGAAGAAGTGAAAACAGTTTATCGTTCTGGAAGAAAATATGTCTTAGAAACATGCTTGCTGTTTAGGTATTTGGAAATGTTCCTTTAAACCCCAAAATACTCATTGTTTTGGATTTTTTTAAGCATTCACTTTGATATATATTCTTACAACCTTGATCCACTAGAGTATTTCATCCATATATTATGGATTTTTTAATTATTTCTATTTTCTTTCCTGCAGGTAAAATAAAGTACTCTGAAAGAGTCTATGATGCTTGTATGGAAGCTTTTGATTGTCTCCCTCTTGCTGCTCTCTTAAATCAACAGTTTCTTTGTGTTCATGGTGGACTTTCACCAGAAATTAATACACTAGATGACATTAGGAGAGTGAGTATTTTGTGTATTTGAAAATAAGTGGAAATAGAGATATTTATATGATGCTATACAAAGTCATCTTTATGAAGTTGTCGGTATATTTTCTGTTCTTGTCTCTTGTTGAAGTGTAAATCAGGAGCTGAAATGAAGGCTAAGCAGTATCATAATTAAAATCTCATGGATTATCTAGTGCATTTTCCATTAGTAGACTTCATTGGGACAGCTGGGACTGTTACACACAAAGAAGAAACACACACAAAGAAGAAGAAACCTCAAAATCCCCACATAGTTTTTTGAGACAGGTAGTACATGTGAAGAGTTTCATATCTAGTCAAACTAATACATTGTATTTCTTTCTAGATAAGAGCTAGTGTTCTCATGGCTTCGAGGAGAAAACTTGTTGAAAGTAATTGTAGTCTTAAAATTGTTTACTATATCTAACATCATGTTACAGTTATTCTCCAATTTCTTTGAAATTTTTTTTACTGTCTTAAATATGTGGATTTTAGTTTTGACAAAGTGAGATATTGCAGTATTTAATAGAAATTCAGATTGCTATTTAAAATGGCAAATTTGGTAGGCATTTGAGTAACATTTGAGGAGTACTTCTCACTGTGGTGAATGTGCTGAGTATATTAATAAGAAGAATTTAAAATCTTTTTTAAATATTACACAATGGAAACACTAAATTGTGCTGTGCCATTTAAAGGGCAGAAGATTGTGATAACATGAGTTATCTGTTTCTAATAATGTGGTTTCTACTTGCATGGATAGCTTGTCAGGTGGAGACTGTATCAGATGGGAATTTTCAATCAAAATGGAATTTTCCATTGCCTTCATTTTTGCATACTCATTTTAGGCTTCTTTTAGTTAACTTAGCTGACATCTTGACTGCTGCACTTGGAACTCAAAGCCATTCCTGTTATGATTAGGAACAGCTAACATGTAGATGATTTCAGCTTAAAATATATGTAGGTGGTTCTAAGAAACCTTGTGATTATAGGTAAGGATGGAAGAAAAAATGTGGTTTATCCACAAATGGAAGAAGGTACATGGGGGCCTGTTTGTAAAAAAATCTTAATGTCAGAGAGAAAGTAAAAGCATGCTCCTAAATTGCTTTTATACTATATAAAAGTATATATTGCACCCTATTTTGTCTTTTTATCTTCATTAATTACATTTCTCATTTTCTTAGCATTTTCTCCTTTATTTGTGCTTTGTTTTTCTTTTTTACCTTTCCCTTTCCTCAAAATTTATAGGCCATCAAGTTGAATGCCATCAAGTTGAATCTCATTTTTGAATTCCCTGTATTTATTCATTAGGGATTTTTTGTAATGATTGGACCATTTCAGAGCCTCAAATGTCAGTTTATTTCACTTACAGATATTACACTGCCAAGCAGGGTGATGTGAGAGGAGGAGAAAATGGTAGAAGCAGAGAGGAAGTGTATTTACTAGATCAGTGGTGTAAGTGGGAAAATGTACTGAGGCACGTTGCATTGTCAAAGCAAATACTAACATGTACAGAAATCCAAATGCGTTGTGCAGAGAAAGGGAAGTAAGAAAGCAAAGAGACTAAAGAGTGCCATTCTCACAAAGCCTAACACTTCTCACTATACAGATGGGAAGAAGCATGGTCAAGGCCTTTTGGAAAGTAATATAAAGAAAACATATTCTGGAAAAACATTTTGGAAAGCCACTCTTATAACAGGATTGTGATTCATGCTAGTCTCTAGTCTTGCAGCTGATCAGGTTTCACAGTGTCAAGTAAATTTAACTAAAAGGTAATTCTCTTGTCTTGGCCTGTACTTTCAGATGTGCTTTTATAATGTTCAAGGCTACATTAGGCTGAAATGTTTATAGGCATATATGAAAATCTGCATTGTATTTTCTTCTGGTGAAAAACACTTTTATAAATATAAGGCAGTGTTAATAGAACTGTTCCTTGGGCCTTCTTTGTTTTTAAAGAATCATCTGGTAACCTGAAAAAGGTGCTAGTCGAGGATTGGCAGTGGCTTCAATAGCTGCATTAGAGCTTGGCATGCACTGATATTTTAAATGTGATGTGAAATGCTCACTTTATATCTAGGAAAAAATCTTATGCTTGGGGTACGAGTGTGGTGTGTGAAGTTACTTCTGTAAGCAATCAAGACAATTGTATAATATTTCAGGCCTTCTGGTTTATTAGCAAAAGTTCTTCTAAGGAGAGTTCTTAGCTGCAAAAGCATAATTTATGTGGCATAAAAGGGAAATCACAGCTCTATAAATAGTGCAGGAGTCACCTAAGAAATAAAGAACAATTCTATGCCGCATGCTGTTTCTTCTGGATGAAGTCTTAAATCAGTATTGATATGCAGGAAGGTGAATAAACTACACAATTTAAACTATTATTTTTGCTGCCATAAATTTACTTCCAGAAGAGGACTGCTTTCATACTAGGCATCACAATGAGTCCTAACCGGAAAGGTTATTCTGGGTGCTTCATGTTTCTGCCAAAATGGAAGTCTGTCAAACTTGTGGTAATCTGATTTTTATTTTCCGAACATCAATTCCCTGAATGTTCTTATTGTCTTGGTAAAGAGTGTCTCTTTCAGACACATGTCCATCAACTTAGAGATGATGTTTAGTTGATATAATTTACACTGCCAAGACTTCTACTGAAACAAAATGCCAGGAATTGTCGTTTTTAAACCTAGCATTTTAGAAAGAAGGAAGTGTCCAGGTAAGATGGTGGGGACTCTAAAAAAAGAGAGACAAAAATTTATTTTCCTCATTTACAGCAGGTGCTCACTCTTTTGTTTAGCTTTTGGTGATACTAAGGCTTGGTCAAGTTGCCTCGAAATATATGGCAGCACAACTGGGAATCTGTCTTTGTAATACTTGCTTCCTTTCTATGGCCTGCTGAAATTTCCTTTTGTTCAGTAATATGTAAGATGGCTGCCACTTTTCACTGGCCTTCACGTTGTTCTTTAGGCTTTATTAGGTGCTAGTTGTCAAGAAAATTAGGACAGATTAATTAAAACTGGTGTCTGTGTGTGAAACTTCTGTGAAGGTCTTTTGCCTCAAAAGCAAAATTGTTTTAATTTGCTGTACCTTAATCTGCCTCTCAGGTTTTGGTGCTTCTGAATTGGAACATCCATGTGGAGCTATAATGCATGTCACTTTAGTTATCCTGACAGCATAATACCTTGGAAATAATCTAGATTTAAATGTTTTACAGAATATTAAAAAAATACACTACCTAGTTTTCTGTTTCAACACCAGGTGTATTGATTCTTATTTTTGAAAATTGTCCTTCTTGGTTACCTTAATCATATTTAGAAAAATGTTAAGCCAGTTTGTATTGAGATTCTGTGTTGCTATAGTCAAAGCACATTCAGAAATAGTTAAACCAGTAACAGGTGTTCTGAATTTACTTGTGTCCTTTAGCTTACTTGCTGTGCCAATAGTAGAGAAGCCCTTAAATTGATTATTTTGATTTGATATATGTAGTCTGGGTTGAGTAGCTTGAAGTGACATTTCCTTAACTTTTGAGATATCCTGAGAACTGTGCCAGTTAGTAGACTGTCTAGTGAAGAAGAAACTGATTTGGTGTGTATATAAGTCAGTGTATGTAGTATGTAAGTGTATGTAAGTATATTTATTTTTTACAAACTCACCTTACTTGAGGAAATAGCTGCATTATTGTTTCAATGCTATGAGAAATTAGTTTAGGAGAGAGGTGTGTTAATTGCAGGTAGCCAGAACTTTTCTTTATAATGTCTCTATAAATTTGGCCAAAGTCATAAGGAAAATACTTGAAGACTAAAGAAAAATTCTTAGAAATGTTTTCTAGAATTTCAGCCTTCTGTATTACAGGAAACATCAATCAGCAAACAGTTGAAACTTCCTTGTGTGAATGCCTCTCTTAGCTTCTGGACCCATATTTATTGCTGGAGGTTTAGAAACTTGATGGTTTAATCTACAGAAATTCAGGTACTTGCAGAAGTTGATGGACTGACTTCTTCAATCTGGAAGAAATACTCCATACCAGGTTTATCATCCAGTGTGGGAAATGTTAAACCACAGGATTTTAATATTGAATAAATTCCAACAACAACTTCAGTTAATACCTGCCTTACCATTATCTGGCAGGAATTTGTAAAGATCTGGACCTCTCCACTTATGTTACAGGTGGCAGCCTCGGGAGCTCTGATTTTCCAGGGCATGAGAGAGCTTGGCACTACTGCTGGTTCCATATTTGAATGGATTCCTATGGACCGTTAGACTCAAATTCACCAGGTGCTCACCAAACCTCCCTTCGAGCCTGTCATGAAGAGTTAAGTGTTCTCTAGTACCATCAAAGTCATCTTCTTTGGTATGGGAAGTGAAGTGAGATAAATGCACTGTCCATCAAAGAACCGTTCCTACATTTCTTGGATAAAATCATCTTGTGAACAAACTCCAGCTACATAAAGACCAAATAAACTTTACATTGAACCTGGGATATCTGCTTTCATTTCTGGGACATCAGAGATTGATTGCCTGTAACTTAATTAAGCTAGGCATTTTCCTTTTATGTTAACCGATGCACTTTGCTCCTTAACTTCTGCCCCTTTTGACTGTGGTTACTAGGAAAGTTGCAGGCTCCCAGAATAGGTGTTTCAAGTGAAAATCAATAAGGAAGCAGCAAGAGAGAAACCGAGAGAAAATCTGCCAAAATTCTTATGGCCCATTACATCAGGGATAGAGCTGAAAAATAAAGCTTGTATGAAAAAACCTTAGACAGCCGGGCCAGTCGCATCTTCATTACATTGTTAAATGATCCATTATGGAGACGGGTGTTTCAGGGTGGTTTTTGGTTTTTTTGTTGGTTTGGATTTTTAGGGTTGTTTCGTAATATATATTTAGTCTCTTCTAGTTGGTGCTAATTATTCATGCTTTTTTTTTTTAATTCCTGTTTTCTGTACTGTTTCTCTTTTCTAATTCCTGGTAGTATCTCCAGATTGGTAGATGTGGCATGTGCATGAAAAAGGACCATTTTGTTCCTTGTCTGTATCTTGACCTTGTATTACACATATCCATCAGTCTGGAAGTTATCTCCCTTCTTTTTACAACTAATAAATCTTATTGCTCTTAACAGGTTTGGTTCTTTTGGCATGCCTGTGCCTTATTTCATGAGGAGGAGAGGAAAAACTATACAGAAACTACTTCTCTTTGATATGGTTGGGATTTATTCTAAAAATGCTTGGTATTGATGGATATGTAGGTTAACAAATGTGTAAAACTTAATAATTTAATATTTAAAGAGTGTTTGTGCATTTGTCTTTTCTTTCTAAACAGTTAGATAGATTCAAAGAGCCTCCAGCATTTGGACCAATGTGTGACTTATTGTGGTCAGATCCTTCAGAAGATTTTGGAAATGAAAATTCACCAGAGCATTTCAGTCATAACACAGTCAGAGGATGCTCCTACTTTTATAGGTGAGAGTATGCTGTGATTTAGTTGGGTGTTTAGTACTGACCCCTCCTGAATATTTTAAGAGGATATCTTTTACTCATAATTGTTTTCATTTCACAGCTATCCAGCAGTTTGTGAATTTTTGCAAAATAATAATTTGTTGTCAATCATTAGAGCACATGAAGCACAAGATGCGGGGTGAGTACTTTGTATCTTTCAAGGAAATAGTCGCAATGTAAAATAAAAATTGATTGCTTCTTTGCTGTAAGATGTAATATAATTTGTTTGGTTTTACAGTTATAGAATGTACAGGAAAAGTCAAACCACAGGGTTCCCATCTTTAATAACAATTTTTTCAGCACCTAATTACCTGGATGTCTACAATAATAAAGGTAAGAACTTGTTATTAGTAATTGTATGTTATAATAAAATAAAATTGTCTAACTAGATAACCTAATATCAACTGCTTTTCACCAATTAAGAAACTAAAGGACAAAAAAAAAATCTATTAATGAAAGTTATAAAGAAGAGCCGTAAATGACAACTCCTGTAAGAGGAGTACCTTGAAGCATTAAGCGTGGTCAGATGTTTCCTTTGTGAAAATTGTTTCTATTTAGTACTTGTGATTAGTCTACTGGTGTTATCCGGTCAGGTAAGGTTTCCCTGTGCTATGAGTATTCACTCCTCTCCAGGAAGGTAGTTTGCATTGTGGATTTTGGCATCTAAGCATCTTAATTGTGATTGTAATTCCCATAATGGCCATAGATGGGAAATCAAGGAAGAGCAAATAGTGATCAAAATACTTATCACCATTGGAAATATTAAGATGGAAGTATAGAACAAGAAATCCATTTTTGTCCATCCTCTACTAAGATGGAGTTGAACAGGAGAAGCCTGTTTAATAGTGTGGAGAAAGATTTGCAAGTCAGAATTACAGAGAAGAGCTTAGCTGTGAATTAGTATTATTCATTGATGAGAATAAAGTTCAGCAACAGAATTTAAAAATAAAGCCTGCTGAAATTCAAGTATGATATTAAAGTAAGGCATTTCAAGTATGTGATGAATGAATGATCTCCAAATGTTCAAATAGTGTTCCTTTGAAACTAACACCTTTTTTCTATTAAATACATTGCATTTTCTACCACCTACGTATAAAGAACCACCCCCAGCCCATACCACTTCTTTAGGGTGCATAACTGTACACAGGAAAAGATGAGCTGTTGTTACTTTCACTGATTGCAAAGTAAAGGGGAAGTAAAAATATCTTCAACTGGCTTTTAAAGTTTTTTCACTATCTCTATGGATACTGTATTCATAGAACCCTTTTTCACATGAGCTATTCCCAGTCTGATGCAAGTGTAAGTATAGAAAAATGTGGTCAACTACTTCTTTAGCTTCAGAATGCTTCTGGTTTTCTGTCTTTTTTCTTCATGCTTTCTCCTTTCCCTCATCTTCAAGATGTCTATGGTTTTACTCCAGTCTTATAGCATGGGAAGACACATATGAAGAATAAAACCTGAATTTGCATATACTGAATGTACTGCTGTTCTGAGTTAGTTTTGTTAAAGTTACTGAAATTATACCTTTTCAGGAATTCACCTTTTTAAAAATCTTTGTTGATTGTAGACCTAAAATAGGATAGTACAGACCTGTATTGACATGTAACAGTACCTTTGAGTGAAACATACACAGTAAAAATCCAAAGTGCTCCATTAGTTACCTGTCTGCAAATACTGTGAAAGAAAGAGAATGGAATACCTTTGGGATTATTTAGTCTAAAGTATAAATAGACCTAAGCCAAGCCTGTGACTTTACATTTGTGGTACTCAAAAGTTTTAAACATTTTTTTCAAAATATCTGAATTTCATTTTAGCTGCTGTATTAAAATATGAAAACAATGTGATGAACATTCGTCAGTTCAATTGTTCTCCTCATCCTTACTGGCTACCAAATTTTATGGATGTTTTCACATGGTCTTTGCCATTTGTTGGAGAAAAAGGTTAGTAGAAATTATGCATCAACTAATACCTCTTATTTCTGACAGATTAATGTTGGGAGAATTTTTGTTTTTAAAAATATATTTACCAATGAAAGATGAATTGCATTATTTTTGTGTTGGTTTCTTTACTTGTTTAAGTCAAGGTAGTAAGAACTGCATCTAATATAGCTAAGATGTTAACGAGAATTATAATTTCCACTGGGGGTGTACATCTCCATTGTTAAGCAGTATCTTTGAACTGCATTTGAAGTTAACGTTTAAATTGCTCATATTCTACAGAATGCAAAGTTATATGCATTTTTAATCCTATGCAGTTATAGGTATAAATTTATATTGAGATGTTTGTGTAAAATGTTAACTTTCCTATATGGATATAACAGATTGACCTTCACTGAAGATAAGTTTTTCAGTTATAATTTTTTCTTGTAAAAAAGATAATTTAGCACAGATCCTCTTTTTTTTTTTTTTTTTTCTTTTCCCTCTAGAGATGATAACTGAATCTAGGACACTGGGCCCTAAGTAGTCCTCAGTTGGCAAGCAATGAGGTTAGAGGTTATTTGGGTCTGTTTAAAATCCTTCTATGACAGAAACTGCTCTTTTCATAAAAAGAGATCTGGAGAGCTCTTTAGATTTCTTTGAAAATTTCTTTTTATTTTAGTTTAAATTTAATTTAAATAAAATAAATTTAACTAAATTTTAGGTTTCCTGCAGTTATGTACTTAAGGACATAAGAACCTAGGATTCTAGATTTGCTTATGTTGTCTTTAGTAAGCAGTTAAATGCAAATACTTTGGACACTTCTTACTGTGGTTAACCAACTCAACAATTTTTTTTTTAATATTTAAATTAAGGGACCTGACGTTTGAAAGATGATTTGATTTATATCTCTCTTGCCTGATTAGTAGATAATGTTTTCAGCAGCAAAGGGTTGCTACTGTGTATTTTCCTTTTGTTGTGTTGCTGGTAATGACATCCAGCAGCTTATTTAACAGTGTTTGAGTGTTTCATTGCCCGGCTCAGTGCTTCAGACTGCTGGAGTCATGGCCCTTGTAGGTAGCCTTGCCTTCGGACAAATGCATGTTCCCACTTTTGATGAGGGATTTAATGTCAATTTTGTCTGGTCTGCATTGATCAGATCAAAATCACATTAATTTGGTGTTTTTTACAGTAGAGGGTAACTCTTTCCCAAGAATGAGGAATACAGCCATAGCAGATAACACTGGGGTTGTATGAATTAGTCATGAATAAATGTGGGCAGCAATTTACAGGGTTTTTAACCAGCTGCCTTTTGGATAGGTTTCTGAATACTCCATGTAGAGGAAGGTTTGCATATTTTAAGAAGGAGCCTGATATACATCGGAAAGATTGAGTGGCAGAATAAGAATGTTCCTGGAGAAAAAAAAATACACAAATTCATCTCAAAAAGCTTGTATCCACTATGTTAATATATTTAAGGGGAGTTTGAAAAGACAAACAGATCTTTATATAAATATGTTATATATATAACATATTTATGTTCTAATATTTTTCTGCTTGAGTACTTCTGCTACATGCCTGCAGTTGTCAGGAAAAGAGTAGCTTTTTCAATTCAAGCCTGAGTTTGAACAGTCAAAATTTTTCATATTTAGGTAAAGTTTGCATAAAAACTAGTTCAAGTACTTTACCTTTAATGTAAAACTACTAATTTACAAGAAAAGTCTTCTTATCTAAAAGAGCTCCCTGTAAGAGAGGAGTGTTCATGTTGTTTGACTGTTTCATGTTTAGTTGAATAATTTATAGCTGCTTATTTTTCTGAGCTCTTTAAATTCTGTGACAGCTCACATCAAGAATTATTTTGAAATGAGGTTACTGAGCGATGACTGTGGTGTGAGAAGTTAATTCACTAGAGTTGCTGGTGACTAGCTATATCTTGTGTACATGGAAATATTTTAAATTCTATACAGAGTGAATTAAGATTTATTTTTTCCTATACAGTAACAGAAATGTTGGTGAATGTTTTGAGCATTTGCTCTGATGATGAGCTGATGACAGAGGGCGAAGATCAATTTGACGGTAGGGTTTACTTTAAGATACGTAAATTTCCTAATGGTAATAGCTTATAAACAATAGTTAACTTAGACTGGTGTAATATTGCCTGGCATTTGAACAAAATTGCCTTCAGATTTTTCTGTGGAAAACAATGCTTTTGGTGGGGCAGAGAAGGGAATTGCATTTGTGTTTGTGATCGAGAAGCAGTAATAGTAACCTTTGCAAATCCTCATATGTGATTTCAATATAAAACAGACTTAGTGGGAAATTCTCCAAATGTCTTTGCACTTGAAATTTAAAACATACTAACTGACTTTGCTACTATTTAGAATAAATGCATCATAATACACTAAATTTCTTAATTATTTCCCTTCAATAACAGTTGATGTAGGAGAACATCACATACAACATTTTTTATGGCAAAGTACTATAAATAAAGTCTGAAATGCAAGGTTAAGTCTGCATTTGAGTTTAAAGGACAACTCGTTTATGTACATTGTATTATGCGTATTCATGTAATGAATTACAACATCTTTTTGTCTCTTAAACTGTGATATAGTAGATTGTTAAGAGAGGTTTTAGCATGATGATTAGGAAGCAACATTGACATGAAGACCTAGCATATCACACTTAGTTTTGTTGGGTTTTTTACAGAAGTGCTTAATGTCACACCTAAACATTTTTCAGACTTGCTTCATTTCATCCAATAACAGAACTGATCTGGTGAATTGTTGTTGATGGGGGAGGAGGAAGAAAACTTTAAGCAGCTTTTGAGGAACATGAAAGGATCATTTATTAGATACACATTTGAGACACAACCCCTTTCTTAACATTACTGAGTTCAAATTCGATAGCAGAATAGTGTTGTGCTAAGCAGCTGTGTGTTTTCCATTGGAGTGCATTGATTCTGAGCCGCTTCAACTTTGCTGCTATTTAGATGATTGCCAAAAATGTGAAAACGTGGAAGAAGTGTCAAAAGTGATCCTACCAGCAGTCAATTCCTGTTTTTTTATGCAAGTAAATCTCCTAAACTGAACATAAAGCAGTTGCACCAAGCAGGGTGTGGTGGTATTCTGAGGCATCAGGATTTATGTTTGCCCGTAGTTGCAGTTGTCAGTTGATTGCATATGCTCTGTCTGTAGTTTCTTAATTTGAATTATTTTATTATTCTGTCTCCTTTAACAATTTCTTTGCTTGATGCATCTCTTATGCCACCTAGGTACTGTCTATGCTTTATCTTTCTATGTGGTTGGATTTTTTTTTAACTGCTGACTTCCAAGCATTCTCTTGTTATTCGTCAAATTTTAAATATTCTCAACAATTCCACTTCTTGTTTGATGAATGCATTTTCAAGTGTTGCAATTTTCCATTTTATTTTTCTCATATTTCTTCTCCATTCCTTCTTTATTACCACTGCCAAGTTAAATATCTTTTTTTTTTGTCTCACTCACCTTTTTCTCCATCGTTCACTTCCTTTTTTTCTGGACTCTCCATCTGAAGAGCGACTCATATATGGCAATAAAAAAGGTACAGACCAGACAGAGTAGGAATGTTTTGAAATATGACTTCACAGAACCTGACAGTCTGAAGTATTAATGAGAAAATACCCTTCTATTGAGAGTTATTATGTAGTATTTTATGATTATTAACCATTTTAATGGGAATTTTATAAAGACTTGTGTATTTTGTTATGAAAAGTCATACTTCAAGACATCTGTCTTTCTGTGCATGAATTTTTTTTCCTTCTTTTTTCATTCCTTTTTTTGGTAGAATTTCATTCTTTTATCTACTTCTAAATTTTATCTTTGGTCCTGCATGTGTAGGGAGCTTTCAGTTGTCTGTCTTGCTCTTTAATACTTTCCTCATGAGCTGTTTTTTTAAGGTTGTGCATGGAATGTGTTTATAAAATGTTCTAAAATCTGGTATGTGTAGTACATTTTGTCTTCTTAACTGAGATGTCAAAAAAAGTACTTTTTGATTCTCTGTGAATTTTGAAGCTGGCTGGATGCAAATTATAAAAAGAAGCCTAGTTACCAACTTAAATTCATGGTCTGTCACTTGGTTTTCAGAAATCACAGGATAGATAGTTTTGTACAGGGATATTCTTCTGGCTACTACTTGCCTAATAATATTTTTTCTCTCTGTATAAATTTTGTTAGTTCCAGAGAATATTTCAAACAGTTCAGAATGCATTAAATTAAAGACATGTTTCCAGAAGTTATGTCTGGAGCATAACATGTCAGCATTTCAGAATTTATTTCTTATGCAGGCCTTAGGAATGGGAAATGGGGAAGTTCTTTGTCCTTTCTCCTATAATTTAGGATGTAATCAAGACATTCTTCTGCAAGCAGATGCCACTCTCTATGTAACCAGGATTCAATGGCCACATTAGTGCAGTATATTAGCCTGGAGTAATGCCTTTGGCTTTTTGCCTTGGCTGTGTTACTTCTGGAGGCCAGGGCAATGAGAAATCATCTTAAAAAAAAAACCAAAAATGAAAAATCCCAGCAAACAAAACCCCTTCAAATAAACCAAACACCCCAAAGCAATCTTTCTCATTTTAAAGCACAGGGACTAGCACTGCCTGAAGTCTTTCCAGTTGGCACATTACAGCTTGGCATCAGTGAAGCCTGCGAACTGGTGTAGGTAGAAGGAAAATTGAGGAACTTAAAGAGAAATATTTGATGTCCCCCTTAGCCCTGAGCTTTTCAAACTCTAAAAAGTCTCCTTCTCATTCCAGATTCTCAAGTGGCTATTCAGTAGTGTTCAAAGAGAAAAAGCAAAAATTTCTACAACTTTAAAAGTTAAGATTTCAAGGAAATTATTTTCAGTAAAAATTGAATGTTTCATACTATCCTAGTCCAAGTTTTTCCTGAGCCACCTGTTTTGCCAGTTTTTTAGTTTGATGTCTGTTAAAATTGTAACTTTGTCTAAAAAAAAAATTTACCCGCAGTTCCTGGCTTTTTTGCTTTGTTTATGTAGACTGGCAGGTATTTGTCATACCCCAAGGTTCTGTCATTGTGTTCTTACAAAGGCTGTCTCTTGCCCCCGTTTTTTCTTTGTCATTACACCTTTTCTGTCTCGTGTGGTTTTGTTGTTGTTGTTTGCCCTTACATGCTTTATCTTTTGTCTTTTATTTGGTTTGGTGTTCAGGGTGGAAAGTCTACCTGCTCTTGTGCCACAGAAGGCCTTATGTCCTTGCAGCTGTGGTCTGAGAAGTGTGATTGTTGTGCCTGAGTGTCTGTACCCTCATGGGGAAGCCCCATGCTAGTGAGCAGGGATGGAAAACAGCTCTTTCACAGCTCCCTTTTTGAGTGCAAGTCGGCCAATTTGGACGTGTGGCTCTTCCCCTGCCCACTTCTGTGGCCTCTCTTCTACATTCTTGCAATTTAGTTGGCAACTTCTTACGGTGTACCTTTCTCCCAAGACTTTACACTGTACATTGAGTACTGGAATACCTAACAGACCCGTCTGAGCTTGTTCACTCTTGCTCCCCTGTGGCTCAATTCATAGTATGACTGAGTCGCTCTTACCTTGATGTGATTAATGCTCTCCTTCTCCAATGGCTGAGGAGAAGTAAGGATTTTGGTTTTGATATCTCCTCCTCTGCTTCTACTGTTTTAATAAAATTGAGGAGTTGGCCAAGGCAAAGTAAGATGAGGGGAAGGATGACTTTTATACATTGAAACAAACCAGAGAAAGGAGAAAGGTGTTGGAGAAGGGTGTTTCTGTTTTCATGTCAAGGCAGGCAAAGATGGCTCTCCTTCCTAATCACAAGCCTCCTTTCAGAGTTTTGTCTTCACCTTTTTTCTGTCACAAGTGGTATCACTCTGCCCTGTGGAATGTGCAGTATTTACTCCAGATCTTTGGTATTTGTAATTTCTGCAAATGATGCAAACCTAAGATGATGTGGAACACAGACTTAAGTGGTAAGAAGGGTACCACTGCAATTTTTTTCTTGTTTATTTTCTGAGGGGTTTTCATGGAGTTGTGTTTTGGGTAGCTGACATAAAAACAAGGAAGCCACTGTTTTCTCTTGAACAGCTGTGTGACAATTGAAAATGTGGCTGTAGTATCTCTTTGGCTTCTATATTGGGCTGCTTGCCTACATGTTGATATACACACATACACATTCTTAGTACATGTCAGTACTAAGAATTTAAAGTGTAAAATTTAGGCAAATGAGTTAATACAGTTACTACAGTGTAGTGGTGGTAGTTCAGATGCTTACTAGGTTTAGAAAATCATTGTGAACAATTGAACTTTTTAATGTGTATTTTGTGAACACAGAGGTGATGGTTTTGCTGGCATTCTGAAACTCTAATTTAATAACATTGTGACCTCCTATGAAGAGTACTGAACTTAAATAGTTGTTAAATTTGATGCACTTTAAAACAGTGACCTTCTAAAGAATCATGAGCTTGAGATTTTTTTCTTTTTCTATTGAAAGTAGGTACAGCTGCCGCACGGAAAGAAATAATCAGAAATAAAATTCGTGCAATTGGCAAGATGGCAAGAGTCTTCTCTGTTCTCAGGTACTTGCATGATTTCTGCATTCCTTAACCCCTATTACATTTGCAAGGTAAACATCTCTGTTTCAGGATAACAAATGCCAAGGATTTTTCAGGGAGATCACTGTGCATCAGAATCTCATTTGGCATATTGGAGTTCCCTGTTGATGGAATTTTTGGTTGAAAAATATTTTTGAGTTACTTTTGAGACGTTGCAACAAATTAGAGAGCATGATCTTTAGTGTTCATGTTGTTTGTCCAGCTGTTAACTAATAGTCTTGGAAAGGCAATACCAGATAGAGAGGCTGAAATCAAGGGTGTACTGAAGGAGGTCAGGACTGACTCTGAAAATTTCTGACATACCAGGAACTTGAGGAGTAAAGGAGTTTTGTTTTCAGTTTTGGTTTGTTTCTTTTCACCTATTTAAAAAATGCCCCATCTTCTTTAAATGTAGAGATTTCATAATCCTATTTACCCAAAATGTCTGTTTTTCCACAGAACATAATTGCTCAAATAGGGGTAATTTTTTACAGTTCTTATTTCCCAAAGTAGAGACATTTAAAACAAAATTTGGGGTTGTTTTATGGTAGTGAGATGTATTCTATATCTCATGAAGCATTCAGTGCTCATTTCAAAGCTAATGAACCTGCATGTGAATAACTGCTCAGAATTTGGTTCAGAAGTAGCCAGCATTTATAACTCCTAGGCAGAGGAAAGACTGATATGGAATAGAATTATTTTCGTGTTTTAAATTGTTGGAATTTGAATTTACATTCGGTCTTGGCATGCCTAAAACACATCAAAACTAGGCTGTCCCTTTCCCCATCCATTATTTTACTTCAATGCAAGTTTTCATGTGCAGATATTTCAGGTTTTGTTACTGTTTTTTTCACACAGGGAGGAGAGTGAAAGTGTGCTGACACTCAAGGGTTTGACTCCCACTGGAATGTTACCTAGTGGAGTGTTGGCTGGAGGACGACAGACCCTGCAAAGTGGTAATGATGTTATGCAACTTGCTGTGCCTCAGATGGACTGGGGCACATCTCACTCTTTTGCTAACACCACACATAATGCATGCAGGGAATTTCTTATGCTTTTCAGTTCTTGTCTTAGCGGCTGATACAAGCATAGTGTTATGTGTTAATCAGGCAATGTGAAATGGATACTTAACCAGGGTATAAAACTAAAAGCCAACTAGTTCAGCAGTGTCAATCTATGTTTTTCAGACTATGAGCTTCCTTAGTTTACAATTTTTCAGGTGGGGTGACCCTATAGATCTTGTATTGAGGCATTTAATCATTACAGATACAAAAATGGCAGTGTAATTTTGCATCATTACTTGTGTGCTCTCCATTAAAATGGTTTATTATAGCTGTGTTAGTATTTTCATTGACAATGTCAAATACTTGTTGATATTAATATTAACAAACAGCTACAGACTGCATAGTTCCATATTACACTCCATTGACAGATTGCAATGTGCTATGTTTTGTACCCTGGTAATTAATGCCAAAGTTTGTTCTCTATGTTGTTTGTCAAATGTTCTATGTATAATTGACCTCCCTGAATTGTCCTTGTAACATGCTGTTTCCTTCCTCTGCAGATGTAGCTGCTTTCTTAGATCTGTCTGTCTCTCTCTAGGTATAGATGTATGTCTGTATAAGTGTTAAAATTAAACCACTATCCCCGACACTTGTCTGTCTCTTGATGTAGAAGCAATGTTGTAGCACCTTGTTTTTGAGGTTTGCTGCATTTGCTGCTGCACACTGTCTGTGCATTTTCAACAACAATGTACTTGAAAAATATTCAATCATTTGTTATAAAATCAGTTGAGAATAAAGGGATTGAATTTAAAACTTGTAAATAAATCAAAATAAAAGGGTGTTATTAAGTGTGCATATATTTTTTTTGCATGAAAAATAAAAAGAACTCTATACAAAATATACCTGTAATCTGGCTCATTGAATATTTTGTAGAAGGTTTTTATTCTTTTTTTAGTTTGTTGAATCATTGGATCATATTTTTCACAGGGCCCATAATGATTAAGTAGGATTAGGGAGGATGCTATGAGCTTGTACCAAGCGTATTAAAAGAATGAAGTCCATGTTTTCTGCTCACAGTGGTGAATAACTAAAAAACACCAGTCTGAGACTGGACTTCATATCAGCAGCACTCTTAACATATTCAAAGACTTTTTATTGGCCACCTTCAGGCTTTGCTAGGAAGTATAAAACTTTAGTATGGGAACACTGAATTTTATAACTATTGGAAGATTGTGATATGTGAATACCACTTTTTACACAATCTATTTTCCAAGAGTAGCTGCTTGTCTCATTTCATTATTTTGACTGTTATTTGAATTCCTTATATTTTCTAGGTAGTTTTTTGAAAGCCTTTCACTATATTTTCTATTAAACTATCAAAGCTGTTTTTAATAGCTTTGAAACACAAATGTCACATTTTAAATCATTTTCAGTGGACATATAATGTCTACAAGTAAGTTTATATGTCCAGTGTATGTATGTGATTGTTTTGTGAATGTCTATAATAAGAAATGGTGTATGTTTCCTAATCCATTCAACTATTCCAAAAGCATATGTTCTAGCTTTAATTTTCATTGTTTAATGAGAAATTTTATTATGCTTAAAAATGAGTCTGCATTCCTCTCACTCATTTAACAAATTTTTATCCATGTTGCATTACAAATACCAGAGAGGATCAAACTGACTAGAAATTTTTTTCTTTACATAAAGCATATGACTTTCTACCATTACTGAAAATGTGGGACATTTGGAAAGTATGCAAAATCCATTCTGGATTTTTGTGGGTGTGGGTTTTCTCTTGACTAGAACTTTTGATGGCCATATTCTTTGATGCACTACATTAATACTCCTCATTTGTTTTAGTCATGTTGATTGTTCAAATAAATTATGCCAACTGTTAGTTCTTAAACGGAAGTAACTTCTTTTTACTGATAGGCATGTTACTGTTTCAGTCTTAATTTTCAAATTAGGGTTCATGCTCAATTGGAAAGGTAGGAGTAAACCAAAAATAAAATAAAACTTCACTAACTGACCATTTTCTAAACCATTGTAGTATCAGAGAATTTATATTCTTGGCAAAAATACGGTCACTGATAGTATAGTATATATTTCTTACTACAAATATTTCATTGCTCTTTGAATTATTTTGTACTGTGTTGGTCAGTATACTATCAATAATTTAAATTAGTCTAGGCTTGCAAAAATAAAAGAGCATAATATTAATTGAAGTAATTTTTTTTATTCTGTTCTTTTGTTGGCTTAAAAATATACAGAATTGACCAGTATGCCCTAGGTTTTCCTGGTTTCAGTCTTACAAATGCTCATTTCTCAATGGCACATTGGTTGCTGTTAAATAGATAAGCAGCTTTGAAAGTTATAAGAAATTGGAGATTGGCGTATATTTCTCTAGAGAGCTGGGCTGAAATTATTTTATCAGGACAAATAGATACACACACATATGCAATTTTTGCATATATACCTTTTGTAGATCTTAATGTCAGTAGCATTTTCTATAGTGGGTCTTAGCAGATGCCACTGTTCTGTCAGGCTTTGTTGAGCCCAGCTGCTGTGTTTGTGAGCTGCTGGCCCTACTCCTCCTCCTCCTTCTCCTCCTGCTCGAAGCAGCAGTGCCTGGTGGCTTTGCCTGGTGTTTTTGCCTGGTGGCTTTGCCATCCTGCCAGGCAGCCCCAGGACAGATCCTCACTGCAGCATAGAGCAGCCCAGGGGGGAATGGCAAAGGCAGACTGCAGTGAAAGGCTTAAACAAAGACGGCTCAATTCAGAAGCGTAATTCTGGAAAGAAATGCAAGCCTACATCCTATGGGAGACGTCAATGTATGATTGATTTTTTCATGAATATATGGAGCTATTTTTTAAATTGAATCATAGCTTACTTTTTATAGCTTTAATGTGTTAGGTTAAAAACAGACTTTGGGAAACCATGGTCTTTGTATATTTCTATATTTTTTAATGTAAATTTGTTTTTTATTATTTTTGTTGCTTGCATTATAGTAGCTGAAATAATAAAGATAATATTAAGTATTGTTATTTAAAATAACGTTTCATAGTGACTTATTTTGGGAATTAAATTCAATAAAATTAACTTCCAAATTGAGCCAAGATCTGCTAAAAACAGATAAAACACCTAGAGCTTTATTCAGCAATGTACTAAAGAGAAATCTAAATTAAAAATGTAAGTACTTCCATGGATATCAGTTGAACTACTGCCTCTGCTATTAGTCAGAAAGCAGTCAAGATAGTTTTTTGTGTTTATGTTGCAAATTGGTGAGGATTTTCTGTCACATACATCCATTAAGTAAAACAAGAGGAGAGGTGAAATTAAGGATAGAAATGCCATTGAAACCTTTTGCTTAAAATCAGCTTTCTATTGAGAATTTTCAGAGCAAAGACTTCAAAATTATCTGTTAATATGACCCAATATTTATTTGAGGTTTGTCAAAGTCTACAAAGTATAAAGTTTTAATTAGATATAGCTGCAAAAGAGAATCCAACAAAATGATTTTCCAGATTGAGTCTCTACAAGTTTTTTAAGTGCTTGTATTTTCCAGTCAGTTTGTTCTTTTATGTCAAGTTGAAAATTATCTTCTTCCTAACTGTGATGAATATTCCAAGGTCTTTTTGGAATAGTAGTACTACAAGTAGCGTGAACTAGGAGTAAATTATGAAATTTGTATTTATGACCAAGCTACATAATTTGCAGAGATAAATCAGTATTCGTGATCTTTTCAGGAAAAGATTGAAAACAGACTCCACAGGTAACAGAAAATGGTGGAAAGAGGTGGTTTCTTTACATAGTTTTATATTTGTATGGCAAATTGATTATAGTTTTCGAATATGTATTCGGTGACTTTCTAAAACAATTCTTAAAGTAATTTGTTTTTAGAAGTAGAGAAAGTTTCTTTCCCTTAAGGTAAACATAAATAAGCATCCATTCAAGTGGCTTTTTGATTTAATTCTGGAATTGCCCTTGTCTCTGTAGATTTAAGTGCAGAACTGTTTTAACATTTTTTTCATTTTTTATTCCATGGAAAGTGCAGTATATGAAATTCAAAATGCTGCATTTTCCTTAAGTATTTAATATTATTTTATGAAATAAAATAGTATTTATTGGATACTTACATAATGCAAGTATCCAATTTTTTTAGACTATCTCAGTGAAAATTAGAATCTTATGCAGTGAGCTTAAAGCATAGTGTAGGCAATTCATACATACATAGTGTAGGCATGGTGTAGGTGATTGGTTTTGTCGGATAGGAAATGAGAAGTAATAAACTTAAATATCTTTGAAGAATTCTATTCTCATCTAATGCCCTATTTTCTTATATAGCTATTTTCCCCAGCCCTTGCTTGAATACTCTGCCATGATTTTTGTTGTTAACAGTATGTATGAAGCACTACACAAGTAGGTTTACCACTATGTAAGCTACTTTTTGTTAATATTTCTGAAATTATGGTATTAGAAGCATGGTAAATAGTGGAGGAGGTAAAAGGTTGTTATTACCATGATTGACTTAGCTACAGTCAGGTTGTAATAGTAATAACCTTATGTTAAAGCTTTGCCATCTAGAGCTAAAATTATGAGGAAAGATCTCACACGTAAGAAATCAAAGCAGTTGTCATAGTTATTTAGTTAGAAAAACAGCTAGTGATCTAGATGTTCTTCATATTCACATTAATTCACCCACTAAAACGATGTTAAATCCAGACCTCTTCCTGCTGTAGACTTTGTTGTTGATTCAACTAAACAATTTACAAGACTTTTTAAGTATGCAGATTTAACTAACTTTCTAGATTTGTCTTCTTTGGCTTAAATTTCACTATTCAGTTCTCAGAGATGCCCATTTTAGCTTAAAATATTGTGAGAAATTGAAGTGCTAGTTAAACTTCAGGGAGCTAAAGAGAAAAGTTCTTTTTTATTATTATTAGAATGCTAGTAGTGTTATTTTTATAGTGTCCTTCCTGGTAATTTAATGAAGCTCACTATTGCATTTTAATCTTCAGAAATAGTCTCAAATATATTTTTAGTATTTTTTTAAACCTTACCACATCAGTTGAAGTTTTCTGTTGCTGTCTTAAAAAAAACCAAAACAAAAATCACAAACAAAAGTTACAGAAATGTATAGTTAATAATATCAGTTCATTAGTGTTACTTAGACAAACTTTTAGTTGATAAACTCTGCTAGTTAAAATTTAGGAAAAGTTTCACTTAGACTTAAAAACAGTCCCCCAAAAACTGAATTGTCATTTTAACTAATTGTAATCTAATCTGGCGTAGCATACTATTTTAAATTGATCATTGCCTTTTCTGCTGTGCGATATTACACTCTTCATCTTTCTCATTCATTTTGCATGCATCTGCTCACTTCTGTACAGCCACTGTAGAGGCAATTGAGGCTGAAAAAGGTATGATCAGAGTCTTTGCCCTTGGCAGAGATCTGTGGTGTCTGGGAGGGAATTCAAAAGTACTCTGTGTGGGTGTGTTTTATTTTCAACTTGCACAAGCAGAGATGAATCAACTGCATTGATTCATCTATTTTACATGTAACATTCATTTCTGGCTTGAGGATAATTATTATCTTTAATATTTTAGGGAAGTTCTTTGGGGTTTTTGGTCTCTTTTTGTTTGTTTTTTTTTAACAGAATATGCTGTAGGTTTTTGTACAATAGCATGTTGTGATATGTGATGTTGTCTTGAAGTTCTTAAAAATAAAAGTGTTTAGTGGTTTTTTTCTGCATTCAACTGAAGGTTTTGTTTCATTGTGGGGAGGGGATGTTATATGTGGAAGGAGGGTTGTTTATGCATGCCTTTTCTCATAAAATATATTTAATGGCTTTAAACATTTTTTTTAACTTTCTGTGATATCTGGTAGTGCAAGACATACAACTTTTTTTCTATAGATTTTGAATATAATTTACTGTTCAAAATTATTTCTAGTATTTATAAGATATTAAATTCAATGGATTATTAGTGCTTCTGTGCTTAAATAAGTTGCACATACATCCTCTATTAATGGTATTGAGCCAAATGCTATCAAATTATTTGGTTCAGAATATTCAACTTCAGATTGTTTCTTTTCGGAGAGACTTTAGTTTCTTCTTGCTCAGAATTCAATGAAATGAATGACAAACAGCATAGCCATTGAGAGAGTTACCTTGGGGTTTTTCAGATTTAGCTGCAAAGCACCATTTAATGACTGTATTCTTTGTTTTTTTAATTAAGGAAGTCAGATCTCCAAAAATATAAACAAGTGTCATATTCTGTTCTCACACACACCTGCAAGAGGTCCTGTTGTTGTGAGTGGAAAGCTGTACTTAAATCTCCAAAGAATTATTTCATCCCAAAGACTTCAGTCTTATTATGTGGTCAGCCATTTTCTGGTGTAAATTCAACTACAGACCTCATTCATCAAAATAATCAGTACCAAAATAATACCTATTTTCTATACTTACTTTAAATACATCTGTATTTAAATGATACCATTGTTGAACCACAGTGCTAACTTGGTGATTGTGGTTGTGTCCATTTCCATCATCCACATGATTAGCACAGTGTGAACCACATCCTGCAGTTTTGCCTGCATGAAAACTGCAGGATCAAGCCATTGGTGTGTGTGCAGGATGTAAATCTGCCACTACTTTTGTAACCCTTTGCTGCTTTGCCTCCACTGCACTTGCTGTGCTGCTTAGATCTTACTGACATTGCCCCGAAGAGAAGGGGAATGTTAAGATTAGCCCAATGAGCTGAGCAGCAAAAGCACAGCTGTGATAGCTGGCCCCACCAGGGACACACAGAAGCAATCAAGTGGGCTTAAACCCCTTGATTCTGCTTGCAGAATATTTGCCATACTTTGTTCTTTTTGTAACGAACTGAAATAATGATTGCCGTGAACATTTCAGGAAAGCAGGTTAGAGAATCTTTTAGCAGTACAGTTGCAGGGCCATAAGTTTCTTTGGCTGATTTTTAATCTTTTTTTAAACATCATTTGTTAGAAAAAGTATATGCTTTCATCTTATTTTTCCATTACTGACATATCAAATTTGCATTTTGTTAAGCAATACGAGGATTCTCTCCGCAACATAGAATCTGCAGTTTTGAAGAAGCAAAAGGTTTGGATAGGATCAATGAGAGAATGCCACCAAGAAAAGATGCTCTTCAGCAAGATGGTATTAATACTGTAAACACAGCAAATGCCAATGGAAACAATGGAACTGGCAACAACAATGCACAGTGACCACATCAGCTTCTGGTTTACTCACTCATGTCCTGCCTGAGAATTCCTAGATTACTGCTTTTTGACGTGACAACAAATGAAATAGGGGGATCACTTGAAGTGACTACTTAACACGAGGTGGAAAACCATCTGACTTGATCCCCCTGAAGAATGACCATCATGCTTTTGAGACAACAGCCCCTCTCTTACACGGTGACCCAACCTCCTGGGAGCGTGTGCCTCACCCTTTCACACAAACATCCATCACTGGCTGCTACAGCTTCGGAAGAGATCTGGGGAAAGGATCGGACTGTTCTCACTAAAGCACACCTAGGCTAGCATCTTACGCTTACGTTGTCAACACTTTTAAGTTTACAAATGGGATTTTTCTTTCAGTAGAGGTAGTTTGTTTGTTTGTCTGTTTGTTTGTTTAAATCAGACTTTCAAATACAACCCTAAGAGCTAACTATTTATTAATGGACATTGGTTTCATGATATGTCTTTAAAATTATAGATTAGAATGGTCTTAAAATATCTGAGGCTGCAAAAACTGTATTTTAAATAACAGAAAAAAAGCCAAAACATTTCAGTTGGTCATTCTGTAAAATGCTGACCTCAGGTTTACTCCTTTAGATGTTGCTAATTCTATATTGTATTCACTGTATTTTTTAGTTACAGCTTATCAGAAGATTTCTATGTAGGAATGTTTATTACTTGAACACAGATTAAAAAAAAAATATTTAATTTAGAAACTTTTTTGCCCAGCTTTTTCAAGACTTTTCGCCACCTTGAATTTAAAAAAAATATATATATACTAATTTTAAAATAAGAAAAATATGGGAAGTGTTAATTTTAAGGTACTTTTAATTGAACTTTGTACATTGTTTAAGTAAATTTTGATTCATATCAAGTCTGTAAAGCTTGGCATTGTATTTTGTGTATGCATGTTTTCATTTTGCAAATATTTAATATATAGACCTATGATGTACATCTATAGGTTACCTAGATGTTATAGGTACTTTTAGTTTATTGTGAGTATTACGGTTGCATAAATAGCTAACAATCACTGGGCTGAATAGCTGCAAGCTTTTTTATTATTTTTAAATCCGTAAAGGAAACTGAACCTGTATCGGACATACTTTTTGTTTAAGCAAAGCAGCGCGTAAGCAATTGCTGTGTTCAACTGCTAAGGCGTTAGTGAAAGTGTAAACTTGAGACTGCATGTATTTTGGTATCTACAGGACTGCTTGGTTAAAATAAAAATTGAAGCCCTGTGCTAATTTGTTCACAAATAATGGACTGTACTGATTGCCAGTGTACTTTGTTATATATTTTGACATTTGCTACATGTCCTTCTCATCCCCTGGAACACGACTTGAAACTTAATGTCACTAGAGTTCATCTCTTTTTTTTTTTTCTTTGCCATAAACTACAATCTGTACATACCCCTAAGTTGGAAATTTTATGCATGTTCCGAACTATTCAAGTATTTTATAAACGGTAGCACACAATAAATTTTGTGCATGGGCTACGGCTCCTATCACTGTGTATTTGTTTTATTTGGCATACATAGGTCTAATCTGACCTTGCAAATTGTCTAGAAATAGACTTCAATATTTAAGCCATTCAAAAAATAGCATTAAAGGTCAGATTTAGCTTGCAGAGAACTAGTTGAATGTAAACACTCACTATGTAATTTAAATTTTATTCCTGTGCTATTTTTTGCTTTTGAGTTCTCTCAGAAATATTTTGTGTGGTAAACCAGACATCTATTTTTGGTTTGTACAGGCTTGTCAGAGTAGGGTTAGTGGACTCTAGAAAAGACTTATGCATAGCTGTGTTTCGTATGTTGGTTTGAACTAAACATTTAACTACTGAAGTGTGTTGGGGCTGCTTTTTGGGCAAAGGGAGAAAATTGTTTGTTTTGGTCCTCTGTACAGACACACAAATTAGCCTTTTGGTATATTCTTTTTAAGCTAAGGACAAGCTGCTAAACAGGATGAGAATTAAGATAAGTGACACACTGTTGGTAAGGGGAGTTTTAATATTCAATTTTACTTTATTGCAGATGCATTCTAACTGGAAATTCTTCTCAGAGTTTGAGTCCAGAAGATCAATTTAAAAATGGTAAGTTTTTTGGCTTTTTATGAACACTCCTATCCCTCCGAGCTTTACAGTCTGCATATGGTGTCATATTAGAGCAGAACAGAAACCTATTAAAAAGTACAACTGAAATTTTATGGTGAACATGGTGATGGTACCTTTCTCCTTGTAAGTGCTAGTGGAAAATGTCACAACCTCACAAGAAAGTATTTGTCCTGATTTGATACTCAGATCTTGGTTGTGATGAGGATTTCAAGTAGCTGAATTGTGTATATGAAGAAAATACAATCTTTGTGTGGAAAGACCTCACTGTAACTGGAGAGAACTGGTTCTGGTACTTGTGTGGCAGTAAGTGCCCAGCACTTCTGTGAGGATTCTATGTTCACTTCTGTGAGGATTTCCCTTGCAGTATCTGTTTTGCTGCTGTAAGGATTCCCTTGCAGTATCCATTGTCTGTAAATAGGTTTTGCCAGATATGAAGGCAGATCTGCAGTAAAGGAAAATACACTGGGTAGTTGTTGGCCTGATTTCTCAGGCTGTGTTTCTCCTGTCACCTTTTAGGCAAGTAGTCAGGTAACAGGATTGTGTCTGGGGGTGTTCCTGTTTGTAAAGTAGGCATTCATTTTCTGTGTTTCTGTAAGGTGGAGTTTGGAGCCGTCTCTAATTCTTATATTGTTTGGGAGAAGAAATTATTTCCTTACTCCCAGAAAACTGTAAGTAGTTTGCATTACTTGTTTTATGCTTTCAGGATTTTAAGGAGGGAAAGAAAAAAATAGTCATGTGTATGTGCTTAGTCTGTTCTTAGGTAGAGAGGGGAGAAGGCTTGGCTTTTACAGCCAAAGGAGACAGGCAGCAAAAGCTGTGAGAAGCTTGGCAGGTTCCTGGTTCGTGCTGAACTGATGAGTGCCTCCCTGCCCTGTCCTGAGCTGACACGTGGGTCACTTCTCCCCTGGGCTGAGGGGTAGGACCATCATCTGTGGTGTGCTTACCTGGAGGGCAACATCAGCAAAGATTCAGAGGTGGGCTGGAGTCTCTGACTGTCCCAAGGAGTGTAGCTGTGTGTTGGTGGAACTGAGAAGCAGAAGTACAGACTGAGCTGGGTCAGGTTTTGGGGGGTTATTTTCCAGTGGGGCCTTGTGCTGTCAGGGAATGTGCTGCCATTTGCTGAGCCAAACAGGGAAGAGCAGCCAAGTTCACAACCTACCTCTGTCCAGTTCAATGGCAAACAAACACCTTCACCTCCCAAAATTATAGTGTGAAACAGCTTTGCTTTCAAAGCTTATTAAATTAAATTGTGAAATGAAAAATTTCCTCTACTCCTATGTCCTGAATTGTGAAGATTGGCCCCCTTGCAAAAAGCCAGGTGGTTGGGATTGAGGCTGTTTTTCTCTTAGAAAGGGAGGTCACTTCTGCTGCAAGTCTGAACACTTTTGGAGGTATTTCAGAAACTTGTTGAGTGCTGGAGAGTCATTTGGCTGAAACAGTTGACTCCCACAGAGACGCATGCAGGAATCCAGTAGAGGGGAAGTGGTTTTGTCTGGGTCAAAAAGACTAAGGCTTAGGGTCTAGTAGACAAGATATATCTTTTATTATACAATAAAGAATATTATGTGCTGTAAATTAAGGCATTGTAAGTGCAAAAAGCTTACTGAATCATCAAGAAGGCGTATTTGATTAGGCAACCTTTAAAATTATTCTTTTACAGGGATAGTTAGTATCTACTTAAAGCATGTTTCATGTCCTTCAGTTTGTTTCAAAAAAAAAACAAACCAAAAAACCAGATAATCGTCTTCTATTGCCCAACAATTGCCAGCAGCAACTTCCGGTAATCACCGCTTGTATCACTTGCTATCATTGTAGCCAGTGTCTTCTGATACATCTGTGTGAACATCTGTTTAATTTGCACAAGGTCAATCTATGCAAAGATAAAAAAAAAAAGCAGAAAACTCAACCACAGTGTATGATTTAAATCCTAGACAGTCACCTCACTCCTCCTTGTGAACTAGAGAACACATGCCAAGGGTAAGATGAGCAGTGATCAACCCTGTGTAGTGGACAAGCCAGCTGGTCCCTCCAAGGACAGAGGAGCAGCTCCCAAAGCAGAGTGCAGCAGTTGTTCCATGCTTTGTTGAGATTGTGCTGTCCTAACTGTGAACAGGTGAACTTCTCACCTGGAGGTGCTCACTTGCTACTTGGGCAACAACAGTTAAAAAGGAAAACAAGCAGTTACTGCAATCTAGGCAGAGTTAATTAAATTATTATGTGAAAGCTGGCTTTAAAACTAATTAACACTTGCATCTAAATGTGAGCCCCCATAAAAGCTTCATGCAGTACATGATTTTACACCTGTGAAAGGAGGACTGAGTGACAAGCTGGTTTGGGTAAATGGTTTTCTGCTGCATGTGACTGGTACAGAGTGAATTTCTTACCTCACTGCGAGTGACTACAATTCTGATGAGGGTAGAATCATCTGTGCCAGCTCCTTTCATAGAATAATAAAGTCTTTCTGCAAAAAAGGCTGGGCGATTTAAAGCACATTGAACTGCAATAAAGCATATTGTTAGGATTAGTTCCAGTAATGTATCCTATATAGTGATACTTGGCAGGATCAACATGGCAGGATTTTTGCTGTAAACAGCTAGAGATTGGTCTTAGTGAAGATCCAGTTACTGTGAATAATGGGACTTGTTTATAGAGCTACCCTTACTTTCAAGTCGATCAAATGAGTTATTCCTTCACACAAAAACTTATAGTTAGTAGCAGTTAACTCCTGTGGAAGTGCTTTTCAAAACTCTCTGAAATCTTAATTCTTAACAGGTAATTCAAAACAGTTCTTCTCCTTGGATAGCTGGTATTGGGACACAAGGTATTTTACTTATGTTCCATTGTTGGAATCTCACTAGGAAAGTACAAATGTAGAGGATGCTCTAGTAATTCTGCAACTCTTGTAGTTACAGAATAGATCTTGTTTTATGTAGATTGTTTACACTCAGAGACAAGGCACTATTCTTCTACCTGATTCTCAGACCTGAACTTTTCCCATTAAACTTTTGAGTAGAATATGCTCTGGAAAATTTTTGCTTATCCATTATGGCTACAGAATTGATGTCATTCGGGTAAGCACTGATATGACTGGTGTCTCCAGACTTACTACTAAATATTACTGATTTTCACCATCAGTTAATTGTGCTGAATTGTGTTGAACTGCTTTATTATAACAAGTCAGTAGGAAAAGGTGGATTCAAAACAACATCTTCTATTTTGCTAAGCTTGTCCTTAGCCACAGCTGAGCTTTTTGGGGTTGATGGTGGTGGGGAAGGGGATGGAAAAGGAACTGTGCCTTCAGCGGGTTCATGTTGGCTCTGAGGTTTTTTGTGTGGGTGGCTCAGCTGTCTCTGCTGAGGAGCTGCACACTCAGTCACGACTCTGTGACACTGGTACCCCCTTTTGCAGAACTCTGAATTACACAGCTACAAGCACTAACCAGTGACCCTTAGTTCTGAGCACTTGCTTGCCTTCCCAGAGAAGTGATAAGTAGTTTCTGTGTGGCCTCTTCTTATTTGAAACTGACTTCATGATGGTTGCTTATTTTCTTCAGTTAAGTGCAAGATGAATCATTTGAATAACTGAAGCTACTTCTGTTCTAGCAGAGTCTCTGATTATGTGATCATTTGCCATATGGCCAGTGCTGAATTGGATTTTTCTTTGGTTACATTTAGGTTTAATTCCTAAAGGATAAGGAGGGAGGGAAGAACATATAACTTACCAATAGTCTTCAAACCACGTTCCACATTTCCAGAAAATTCTCGATCAATGCTGCTTAATAAATCACGGTTAGCAATCTACAAATAAATGAGATTAATATGTGGATCATGAAATGCAGTAGCAAATGAAACCTTGTTTTAAAATACATTGACCAAGCTTATTTGAAATCAGTGAAGACCTCCTACCCTGGAGTATGCCTCAACTGTTGCTTTCAGCTGGGGAAAACTTCTGCTTGCCAGAACCATATTAAAGCAAGATTCATCAGTCCCAAGTTTTCCTTCACCAGCTTGGTACAGACGCTGAGCATCTTCTTGAGCTTTTTGATAATCCACAGTTTGATTCTCATCACGATTACCCTTAATGCAAAGACAACAGATTTCAAATGAAATTTCGGAGAGAAAGCTATGCTTTAACTGATTGCAGTGTATATAGACCCCAAGCACATATCTTCAAATCTTGAAGCAGAAAGAGAAGTAGTTTGAAATACATTACATTGCTTTAAAACTTCTCATTGGTTTAATATTCTTTATAGAAAATAAATACAAAAGTGGCTCAGAACCCTATCTGTTGGACATGCTTTAAACTGCTTTAAACTGCTCAGATACACAGACTCGGATAACTTCACCCCTACAAACCATGTCATAGTTCTAACTAAGTACTGTACTTAATTCTCTATTTTACTTAATAATGTAAGCTTTCTCTTGATTTGTTTGTTTCTAGGCTTCAAGTTGCAAAGACTCTTCCCAAACGAACTAATGAATTATCTTACTGAATATGCACACCTGAAATATCTCAGGTTTCCCTCCTATTTTATTTAGAAGTTGCTTATTTCAAGTAAGAATGTCTTTAGAAACCACTTACTACACTTGTGTCAGTAGGGCTTATATGACATTTTATGTGCTTTGGTAGTAATGTTTTAGCATTATGCTGCCCAGTGCATGGATGGACACTGCTAAACATACTGGCTGAGTAGGCTGAATACAATACTGTTGTATTCAATCTCTCCAATACTGTTGTATCTATAGAGGTTAAAATACTATTTAAATGATGTGGTTGTCAGTTATTGTAAACTACTGAATTTGTCAAAATAAAAATTAGCAGCATGAGCTTCTCCAGGTTTGCCTTCTTGTGGATTTTGACTTTTAACCAAATATCTAGAGCAAAGCTGAACTCTCACAAAGGAAGAGGCCAGTGAGATAGAGAAGTGTTATAGAAATTCTAACAGAAATAGGCAAATTGATCAGAGAAATGTGGGAAGTTGCATTAGTTACATATTTCTTCCTAAATATGAGTAATTGCAAGTTACTATTCTTCAACACAAAATAAGCCCTAGTAAATGGTATGGGATAAAAAATCTCCAGTGATCATCTGAGTTCAACAGCAGCACCTCCCTACATCTGGTGACATAAAGGGAAGGCAGGCTATGGAGTAACTTGGGGCGGGAGGTTTTGCCCTGTGGCACGTCTTATCTTGTTTGTAGGGATTCTCACAGGCATTCTACATACCACAGAGATTATCCAATCAGCTTCACCCAGATTACTTTGTTAACATATGCAAAAAATAAAAAGCATCTTGCTCTAACAGCAGTGTAGAGCACTTTTAGGGAACCACTTGGTTGCATCTGCACAATATTTTCACATAAGTTCTGATATTAATTGAGGGTGCTAAATTAGGTCACAGAATACATCACGGATTTGTAGATAAGAAGTATCTCCTGAGGAGGGACTGAAGTATCATATCTTAGGGAATAAATTAATGACCATGGGCTAATTTCTTAAAAACCTGCCTCATGCTAAGCACACACAGGCTATTTGTGGAGCCATCATGACTAAACACACCAGACTGTACACTGTTATCTTATATTTAAAAAAAAAAAAAAAAAATTAAAGCTCACTTGGCACATAGATATAAGTAATCGTTCAAAGTGTCCTGAAGTGTCTGATCTGATGTCTTGTTCAATGTCCCTTCCAAATTCTGATTTATAGCAGTTCACTATTTCGCGAATCTCCTGGTTTGTCCTTGTGCAAAGGATCTCAATCAGCACACTCTCCTGAGTGCCTGCTCCCTGTAGGCAGAGAAAGCAAAGGCATAAATACAGAGCACTACCTATGCAGTTTCCTTCAACTGTGAAATAGGGCAGTCATCTGGTATTTCAAAAGTTAATATAGTCTAGATTGTAAGAGCAGTATCCCCGCAGTGCGAAAGCACCAAGTCTCCTGTGTACTTAAAATGGAGTGAAGATCCCTCAAACATGCCATTCCACACCAGTTCAGAGAAACACCCCAAAACATCCCTATACATCCACATCAGTGACACTGCTCAAAGTTAAAGGGAAAATGGTTTAGGGAGGAAATTCTTTGGCAACCTTAATCTGGAAAATTACCAAGGAAGGTAAAGCCTTATAATAATCATTAAAGTCAAAGGTACACATATAAATTCTGTTTTGGTCAGTACACAAGTGTATTCTCTATCCAAATGTGGCTGCTTCCACAATGTGGAACTTTTTATAGATGCTTCCCTCTCCCCAGAATAAAAGTTAATTGTGATTTCTGTATACAGGGGGATCTTACTGGCATGACCATCTCATTTCAGGTAAGGATTTGATAGAAGAGGAGATGTATGAGAGACTTCTAGGTAATCTTATATTATGAATTTTTGAAAATGGTTGAGTGGTTATTCCCCATTAAAGGCAGATCTTTATTTAAGCTCCACATTCTCTAGAAGGTGTGCATTCATACATGGGTTGAGTTACTCATTTCTACTTGCTAGCTGCTGCAGCTCAATCAAAGACATTTCAGTACACTGGATGTACCAGTTTATCTGAGTTAAAAGTTTAAACCAACTAGCTCACCTAATGTCTAAATGGTGTCTTTATATTTCAACAGATAGATCCATCATCTGACTTTAAGAAATTACTTTTTCATTATCTTTTTGGGGGAAAAAAGGGATAATCCAAAAATACCTTTCAGTAACAAAGGTTTTTTCCTAGTAAGGAAAGGCATATACCTTTCGTTTAAACAGTGGTTATAGTTTTAACCCTGGCCCTTTCTAGGTTCTAGCAAAAATTATGCCCAAGAGAACAAGATTCTGTCCTGCAGCATTTCCTCCTCTACTGAATGGACATTTGCCCTGGACAATTGGCTAATCCTGCAGAAATTGTCTGGAACTGGTGGACACAGCAGAAAAGAATTTTAAGCCCTGCAATCCCAGGATTTGTTGACACTAGTGGATTTTTCAACAATGCTGAGACCAGGTATTCTTAGATGAGCATTTTAAGATAGTTTAAAACGGTTTCCTTCGCAGGAATGCCATACCTTCATCGCGTGACGTAAACTCCAGGCATCATAGTAGGTACTAGGCATGAAGAGGGCTAGAATCAATTCTTCCACGTTACCACTTAACTCAGACTTCAGATCTTTAATTAAATCCTGTTCAATTATAAACACAAAAAGGGCTTTGCAGAGTGTTAGGCATATACAGGTTATATACTGAAGAAAGATCAAACTAGAACTTACTTCTATGACTTATTTCTACCTTTCTGCTGTTTTTCCTGTAAAGCTTTGTTTTATTTCTTATTAAGAACTTCCCTCTGTCCAAATCTCTGACAGCTCAGCTCTTCTCCATTATCTCCTCACTAATGCCACAACTACAAAATTTCACTTTAGGTTGCAAAAATCACAGGGAAGAAATGAAATTAACCTGGAATTTTATTTACTATCCAATCCTCAATCATTACTCAGTTTGTTTCTTGAGAAAAAGAAGATTTCAATGCTGGTTTGTGTGCAAAAAAACTCAGTAGTGTCAGACACTAATACAAGGGCAGTTAAAGCTTGATGATTTTCTGTCAAGCATTAGAGAAGCTTCTTGTGGGGTCAAGGACATAGACAGCCTCCAGCCTTCCCCCACCCCTCCTTCTGCCAGGTATCAGGACAACCCTGTATCAAATACCAGATGTCTCCCAATACATAAGGAATATAACCAAAATAAGTGCATTTTAAAAATGCTCAAATCATTCCCCAGAACTAAAATAAAACCAAGCAGTTAAAGCAGCAGCTGAAAGTTTGGGTTTGTTTCCCAATTCAAAGAACTAGTGAACATACCTTGCCATACATAGTCTTGAAAGCTGCCTTGATTTTTTGCCTTTGATCATTGGAGCGGTTAGCAACAACATTTATGATGGCCTGCTCATCCGTTCCTTGGAAACAGAAGGGCAATGTCATGTAAGAATGCAATATAGTCCCTCCAAAACTGTGCATTTTATACTGTCGCATTTGGGCATAATTACATAATAAGAGGCTGCTATTTAAGTCCACCAAATTTTCTGTGTAACTTCATCATCTAAATAGCCCCAGCCATTTTGAAAAGGTAACTTTTGAAAAGCTTGTGAGGAGGAAGTATAGTTAAATAAACACTGAAGAGAACAACAAAATGGCATTAAGAAGTTAGATCAATAGGAACTAAAGCTTCTATTTCTTACTTACCAAAACCCTTCATAGCTTTGCGTAGGATTTCTGCATCCCTTGCAGCATCGAAGTTTGGAGCAGCTTGAATTGTACCCTGGGTATACTGAACCACTGCAGCAGGCTGAAAATAAGAGTCACTATGTATCTATGTATCTACACCATAAATATTCAAATTAAAATCACAACTCTGCAATCAGTAATTCAGAAGTTCTCCATTAGTTCTCCGTTTCTTCCTCTAACACAGAATCAGGGCAACATTACTCTAAGGGTAGATGGAAACTCCTGATGCAGAACAAAATTGAAACCTTTGGAAATCAGCTGTAAAAACATTACAACTACAGAAGCCACATAAAATTAATTATAGAAAAGAAAACAACACATACCGGACCAGGCATTGGGGATGGTACTTGTCCACCAGGAAATGCTAGTGAAAATAAAGAACAAGGTAGGAGAAATTAATCAGGTCTCCTCTTATTATGGAAATGCCATCTAATCTGAATATAAAGTCAGACCTACCACTGCACACAACCTCTTTCCTAATGGTACCTACCACAGTCAGTTACTGAATTTCTTCCCTTGGGGATAATGGGAAGAAGCAATCACAGATGCATTTTGGTACATAAGCTAGCAAGGCAATTCTAAAAATACTAAACTTACTGGTGCTGTGAGAACTGGAAGGATCTCTCCTTATGAAATTCTGCTATTTTTGACAGAAGCCAAGATAGCCCAAACAAATGAAGAATGTGTGTTCCATGCTCTCTTTAAAAAGCTGTTATGTACATTTTAAAATGTCTAGCATGTAAACAATAAATACTCAGAATTCATTGCTGCAAAAAGGATTGAAGGAATCCCATTTTGTGATCAAAAGCACTGGTAATACAAAAGCTAAAACTACTTTTTTTAACTGGAATTTTATTTTTATTAATAATATGTATGCATATTCCTTATCATTCTAATAGCGACTAAGTACCAGAGTTAACAGAGGAATCATAAAACAAAAAGGTTTTACTGCTTTGAATTTCTTTAAAACACAACTGATACATTCCAGAACATCATCTCTAAAGTAACTGAAAATCATCTCTAAAGTAAAAGGAAATCATCTCTGTAGTCTCTATATATCTCTGTATACGATTTTCTAAAAGAAAATCATCTCTGTAGCAACTGACCACTCAAAGCATTACAAACACTGCACTGATTTTAAGCAAATGTGTGCATTCTCCTTTCCTCTTTCTCCAGTGTGTCAGGAATCACTGTGAACACAGAGATCTGAAAAACGCAATTGAGATTAACAGAACTGCTAGATACTCACTGAATGTGGACTCTGGGTTTCACAGTTCTCATCAGATACTTGCAGTTTGAAAAAGGGTAAGCACCTAAACCACTACATCATGACCATTATTCAGGGACAGCCATCCCCTTTGGATGTAGCACCTACAGACATGATCCTTATCAGCCCTTCAGTGGCTTGGTCAGCAAAGGTGGCAGGAAGTGCACAGCATAAAAACCTCAACAGCTACAAGTAACAAAGGTAAGGGCTTAATTTGTTACTAACTGAGTCTCTTGATTTAACCTTGGATGCTTGGAGTTTCTTATATATGACATACCTGGAATTTGTGCTGGTCCACCTCCAGCATAGCTTTGGGCAGGAGGCTGCTGTGGATAGCCACCAAAGCCAGGCCCACCGGGAGGCACAGCAAAGCCAGGGCCTGGAGGAGGCAGGAGAAAAAAAAATACTTTAGCACACTTAGTATTTTGTGCTTGACTTCTTGACACAACAGGAGCCAGGTTATTAAACAAAACTATGTAAAACACCAATTTCTCCATGTCTGTGCAGTGACCCAGGACCACCAAGGCTCTGCCATCAGCACGCAGGTATTTGCTGCTGGATGGCAACCTGGCTGCCTGCGTGCTGCTGCCTGCACCCATCACTGAACAAAGCTGCTTTTCTTTACTATTTCTGACAAGCACAGGGAACAGTTACACTGGAAATCACTCCTGACTGGTACTCTAACAAAGGATCTTACCTCCAGGGTAAGGTGGCATTCCTCCAGCCTGGGTAGCTCCAGGGAAGCCCCCCGAAGTGGGGTAGCCCCCTGGGGCAGGATACCCTGCTGCCCCTGGAAACCCAGCATTTGGTGGTGCTGCAGGGTAGGTCCCTCCTCCTGATGGAGGGAATCCTCCAGGAACAGCAGGATAGGCATACTGACCAGCTGGTGGATAGACAGACTCCTGTCCTGTTGGCTGAAACACAAAAACGGGATGTCTGTATGCCTGTTAACAGCACATCAGAGTAAAAACTCCCAAGCTGCCAAAAGGTCCACGTCTATAATAACAATGTGAATTATACAATTAGTTGTAGGGCTTGAAGCAGCAACAGCAGAATTCCTGAAGCCTGGATGGGGTCCTCCTGGTTGGTTGTTCTGATGATCTCCTATGTTGACACGGAATCAGAGAGTGCTGCAGGGTGGAAGTCACCTCTGGATGGCCTGTGATCCCATCTACCCTCAAAGCAGGGCCAGCTTTGGAGTTGGGTGAGCTCATGCAAAGCTTGATAGTCAAGTTTTCAATATATACATGGAATGACAAATTCACAGCCTCTCTGGGCCCCTGTTCCAGTGTTTGACCGCTCTCCTAGAGAAAAATATTTTCCTCAAACCAAATTGCAACTGCAACCTGTACTTGCTAGCTGCCCTTTCACTGTGTACCTCTGACAAGAGTTGGCTCCAATGTCTCTATTGCTCCTTCTCAGCCAGCAGAAGACTGAACAGATCTGTGCTCAGCCTGCTCTGCTCCAGGTAAGCAGCCTTCCCTGCACATGCTCCTCTTTGTCTCTGTCTTTGTTGTACTGGGAGGCCACAAGCAGACACAGTATTGCAGAGATGCTCTTGCTAAAGCCTGCTCTGTCATTAGCCTTCCTCCCTGAGGACTTGAAGTGCCGAGCCACACTCGTCAGCCACTGTGACTCCTGGTCCTTTACTGGAAAGCTGCTGTTTCTATCCCACACAAGGAAGAGGCAAGCTCAGCTCAGCTTGCTCTCTTTGAAACATTGGGAGCTCACCCCCGTTAAAAAAGATTTTTAAGAACATAGTAACCTTGAAACTTCTGCCTCTCTTGCACAAACAGTATTTTCAAATGTTACAGGGTAAGAACGTTTTTGGGGTTTTTTTCCCCATTGCCTTTGGAATCCAGGTTCTAAAGCATGGACATTCAATGATTAAATCTGGATCACTGAGTCAGACTGAACACCTATTACAGGTTTTAAATAAAAAGAACAAGTCCAACAGATATATATTTGTTTTGCTACATGTGTGATTTACCAGCCATACCACAAAGGTTGCTATTAGCATTACAATATATTAAAAATATTTACTTGGATAATCTGTATCTCTGAGGGAAAGCCCTGTAAGGTAGAAATCATTATACATGATCTTAGAAATCAGGCATTCAAAAATCAGCTTCATAATGAAGCATAATGGATGGATCCATTACTCACTTGCTGGGAATCATCTTTCTTGCTTTAGAAATACATTACATATAGTACACATTCATTCTTGACCCCAGAAAACAGAAATAAAGTGCAGAGCAGAAAAGCCTAGCTCCAATGTTCTCGGGTTTGGCTGCCCCAAGATTTCTATCCCCAAATTCCTATGCCCAAGCTATATAATATTCTTTTCTCCAGAGGGACAGTCTAACATTTCTCTGACACAACAAAAAGATTTTATTGGAATTTAGATTCATAAATCCGAAATTAGGATCCTCAAAAGCCCTGCTCAGATTACTACCAGTGCTGCAGAAAAAAACAATTTCACCTATGTTTTGTAAATTGGTATCACATTGGGCATCATCAATGAGACTAGGAAATCACTGATAACAAGTCTTAAAGGTCTTTTGAATTAATTCATTGAAGCTGGCTATTTTTTAGATGTTAACTAAGAAAAAAAGATATTTTCAGATGTAGTTAAAAATAAACTACAGCTAAAATCATGAGGGTTCAGCAGAACCTTAAGGGAAGGGAAGAAAAGAAATCCTGGAGTTAATAGTCTTGTTTCTAAGATGTTTGTCTTTCATTTGACTGACTTAAGTGTTTCAGAAGAAGTAAGGGTAGATTGTGAAGCAAAATCATCAGAGAATTTATTGCATTTATATGTATATATTTATATTTTGCATGTATTTATAGCTTTTCAGTATCTTAAAGGCATTCAGGCTGAGATCCGTGCTTAAGTCTGGTTCTGTACTACTCATAGAACACCTGTAAAATTCCCACAATTACAGCATGACAAGTGCCATCATCAGTGCCATAAAAACACAGAGACTAATCTAGCTTTGAAAAATATTGCAGGCATATCAAAAAGACTGCAGTATCAGCCATACATGATACAATTTAACCTTCCATTAAGTTTCCTTCAAATTTTTAGTCCATTCAGTTGTGAGATGAAGGTGGAACAGTCCTGTGGATAGGGTAGTCAAGATACAGTGTCCTATATCCTCAGAAAAATATTTACTTGGTGTTATATAAAAGCAGAGCTACTTGAGTGAAGTGTTCCAAGCTCTTCCTGATGGCTGTGACCACTGAAGCTTGTTGAACATCTCTGTTGAAGATCTCTGTTGCAATCCTGGGATATGGCTATGTGAGTATTTTGTACAGATTGGTTCAGAGATTACTTCTAACCCTACATGTAAAGGGCCTCCTATTTACAGGAGAAACTTTAAAAAATAAAAAGAATTGTTGAGATAAGACAGCTATATTTAAAACACCAAACTCACAAGATAAAATTAAACAAGACCAAAGACTTTTCTGGAACGCTGTTCATCACTAAAAAAACTCAGCTTCCTTCTTGGAATTCCTGTGTGACAGCAGTAAAGTTATCCCCAGAGATATACAGAGGAAAACAAAGACCATAGACTAGAGAACAGGGTACATGAACTGAATACTACTATTTACTACTAGCTACTATTTACAGACACATGGAGCACAGTCAGAAGGGGTATTCACAGAACACAAGTGCGTTAGGAATGCAACACATTCAAGAGCCATACTTACAGGATAACCTGGGAAAGCAGGGTAGCCATCAGAAGGGGGATAACCTGGGTACGACATTCTGGGGAAGAAAAAATAAAAAAGGTTTTTTCACTGTGAGGCACTATCTTTGAGTTTGTAGTAGGTATTTGCTTGTTAATTATCTGTTAGATCACTTGAACAATCTGCTATTAACTCACAGAACTTTCCTTTTTTTCTCTCCTACATCTGACCATAGCAATCAGAATAGAGAAGGGAAGCATCTTCAACTTATAGTAATTATAATAATTAACTATCACTCTTATTTAGGGTCAGACAGACATTTAAGCAGGGTAAGAGGCTCAAACTTCCATAAAGCTCTAAAATATAGGATATGCTTTGAGGTGCCAGCAGGAGGGAGCTTGAACCCTTTGCCAGGACAGAAACTATTCAGGTTTCTGGACTGCACCAAGCACCTGTATCCATCATCCTGCACTGCTCCGCTCACAGGGGTAGTTCCTGGGAGAAGAGCAGTACCCGAGCTAGGCCATGTAAAATGGTAATTTGATAAGAACAGGTATAATCCCTCAGCATTACTTCATTTGTGGAGCAAATTTCTATTTCCTGACAGTAACTGTTTATTTTAGTCACATTTTTAACAGAGGGACTTAGGGAGTAGGGGTAGAGATCATCCCATCCTACATGCTGCCAACCAGTTGGGCAGGGAGATTCGAGACCATTAGCCATGTTATGAAACTTTTAATGACGGGGGGGAAAAATGGACTCGAAATTTGGCACAGGCATCGTCAAGTGGAACAGCGGCTCTGACATAACTACTTTTATAACCAAAACAACGACAGATTTTTTTTCCGTCAGACTGTCGTTTCCCCCTGCCGTCCCCGGATGGACACGGGGCAGGCTGAGCCGGGGGCCGGGGGTGAGTCAGCTGCGGCACTGACCCGCGGTGAAACATCAGCGGGCGCGCCGCTCTCCGCGTGTTGGGCGGGAGCTCAGTCAGTAAACACCGAGAAGTCTCCCCGTTGCGGCAGCTCCGCCGGGACCGCCCGGCCCCGCACCCCCGCCGGCACCGCGCCCGCCCCCGCCGCCTTTAGGGGCCCCGCCTGCCGCTGCCCCGCTCCGCTCAGGGCAGTCACGCATCGCCCCAGGCTCCTCCCGCTCCCTCAGCCGCGGGCCGGCCCGGCGAACCCTCCGGCGAGGAGGAGCTGCGGGCGGAGGCAAGTATCCCGGCGTCCCGGTACCCACTTCTCCTGAGGCCACCTGACCTCGTCCCCGCTCCGCAGGGCCAGGGCAGCTCCCGCCGGGGGTGCGGCTCCCTGGGGCAGGCGGCACCTCCCTCGGCCGGACACCTGCCGAGCTCCGAACCGCGGGCGACCGCGGCTCCCGGAACGCTGCTCGGGGTCCCATCTACAGCCCGGGCTGGGGCCGAGCCGCCGAGCGATGTCCGAGCAGAGCCGGGGCTGCGGCCGAGCCCCCGGGCGGTGCGAGTGGCGCCGGCGGGGCTGAGCCCCTCCCCCCACCCCAGCCGCCTCACCTGAGGGGAACCTGCGGAGCCTCCGGCCTCTCTTCGCAGCCACACCGCAAAATGGAGCCTGTGCGGCCGGCGATGCCCGCCCCGCCCCCGGCACCGAGCCCGCCCCGCCCGGCCCACGGGCCGTGCTCCCCGCGGGCAGGGGCGCCGCACCCGGTGCCGGTAGTGACGGCCCTGCCAGCACAGAACCCTTTGCTGTCCGTGCAGGCTCGCCCCGTCTCGCTGAAGGGAAGGTGTGAGGTGCCCGGCTGTCTCCGGGATGGACGAGAGGTAAGCTCACAGGCCAAGTGCCAGGAACGCAGAGCCACTCTCTCTCCACGCCAGTGGAGCTGTGACAGGGGAAGCGTTCACACGGGAAGCGCACGAAGATGCTGTTCCACGGGAGTCCTTTGCCACCCGTTAGGAAAGGGTGGGAAAAGTCCACACTGCAGTTTCCCTGTAGCACCACTGCAATGTAGTTCAGCCCTAATGCGTGTAGTTTTAAGCCAAGTCTGTAATCCAGTAACACATGCGTCTTTAGATCGAGATCATTGTTCACTAGCTGCAAGGAGTCCATCAAGTCACCCAGGCCACCAGAACTGCATGTAACAGGCAAAAAATATAAAAGACCTAAGTGCATGGAGCTGGAGGAGCTGCTCCTTTTGCTGTAGTTTCTGAAGACCAGGATCTAAGTCCCAAGAGGACATAAAGGTAAGATTGACCGACTACTACATGCACTTTTCTTGAAAGAAATCTTAATTATAGTTATTTGAATGTAATTATGGGGAGTGCGCTTACCGTTTTGTTTCCATCTGTTGTAATGTTTATTAATATTATACTTTGAATAGACATTACACACACATACTTTACCTGATGGTTAATTATTCGTAAAACATTCTGACTAACAAGATACAATTTATGAAGGATTCACCTATAATATTATGCACCAGTTACTTGAGGTTATTCAAAATATCCCCTTTTTTGTTTATGACAAACATGTTAGCAGTTTAGAGACCATTCCAATGCAAACAGCTTTGGTTCCTTCCTGTAACCTGGTGCAGCGTTTCAGCTCTAGATGAAATAACAACCACTGTTCTCTTTGTCCATAAAACAGCGTGAAATGCAGACAGCAGAAAATAGCTGGGTAATAATTTACCATGCTTGCTTGCTTCAAATGAAGAGCACCTAAAGCCACATGAATCTAATACATTACCTATCCAGGAAAATTGGGCATGTTCTCTCTTGTTTACCCAGAACACATCAGGAGTGGCTTTAAGAATTTAATCCTCACAGCATTCTTCAGCTGACACTCTGAGTTCATGTCTACTTTATTTCACCTGTTAAGCACATTTCTTTCAGGATGGGTATATATTTTAATCCTTGTTTCCATGGGAACCAAGTACATTTATAAAATACACAGTTCTTTATCTTTTTCATGTTTTGACTTAAGATACTCAAGAAAAGAAAGATTTGTTTTAAAATAAACACATTTCTTTTTGTGTAAGAGGAAGAAGAAAATATTTTTAACAAAATTACATGTGTTTGAAGAATCTGTTAAATACATTGAATATTTACATTGAATACCCAGGAGAATGTTTGGAATTACTTTTTTAGAGCATGCAGTGGAACATTGTGGTCATCTAATTTCGCTCTGTATTTAGGGAAATCCCTTGGCTTGTTACTATACTTAGAGCCCACACATTTAGGAAAGCTTCTAAAACCTCATGCAGAGACAAGGCAACTTCTCACTATTAGAAAATTCAAGTTTAGTGGAGAGACAAACTTTTGTTCTTCTCTTTTGTAATATTCTTGCATCTGATCCTAGGACATGGAACTGGACAGAATTCTGGTCTGGAGTGACTTGGCTCAACTACGTAGTTGTGCTGAGTGCTCTCAAAAGAGCTGAAACAAAACTTTCTTTTTTCCAGAGGAATTTATTGTTGGTGATGTAGGCAGCTAAAGCATTGCTGCTTCTCTGTGTGTCCTGGTTGGAATATTATTTCCCACTAAAGTAATATAAAGTATTACTTTTTGTGTTCTACTCCAGCCAATATAATTAAATTAAAAATGAAGACTTCCCCAAGCTTCTTGCAAGAACTGGTCAGCTTTGAACCTTAGGTCAAAGTGTAAGAAACCCACAGGACACTGCAGTGGCCCAAGTCTACATTATGTACTGAAACCACTTCTCCTATTAGACTGCCTTGTGACTGCAGTCCCAGTAAGCTGTTGAGGTAACCTTCCCTGAGCAGGGAGCAGAGGAGTTCAGCTCCCTTCAGCAGGCAGGAGGAGCCCTGCGTTTGGTCAGCTGCTCCAGGGAGTCGCTGCCGGTGAGTCATGGTAGTGCTCCACCCGCCTGCTCTGAGCATCAGGGTTTCACACAGCCCCTACAGAGTTGCCAACCAGTCTATAGTTCCGTTGTGGGGAAATTGAAGCTTCACCCTTCCTCAAAGCACAGGAGAACAGCAGGTTGTTCTGCTTAACAGTTCTAGAAGGGTTGTGTGTCTAACACTTTCACATCAATTTTAATCATTAGGATTGAACCCGTGAATTTCAGGCATAGGTGGCGTACGTCCACAGGTTGACAAAATTGTACACGAAAACACTGCCTCCTCTTTGCTGCAGGGTTAAGTTTTCTGCCAAGAAATTGAAGTGACTCAACTGAAAACGCAAATTTATATAAAACTGGGACCTTCATCCCAGTACATGGAAATAATCACCAAAGAAAGTTGCTATTCTGATGGCAAGGATTTAAGTTTCAAATTGCAGATAACAATAAGGTTTGTTATTCCCAACAAGATAGAATTTTTTTCTGCTGATTCTCATTGGTTAGAAAATAGTGGACCATTACCACCTCCTCCTGAATTTTTATGAAGGCATTCCCTAAATATAAATTATAAATAAGATAGTTTTTCGTGTAAGTAATAATTTTGATAAGAAACACAGCAGACTTACTGTGCTGGGAAGATGTCAGAGTGAAGCATAATGTCTGTGTGCTAATTAAACTGCAGTTTGTCCAAAGTCACCATGCTCACTGCAAAACCCATCTTCCTTGCCTCTGTACTGCTTGGCTGAAACTCTCCTCCTTTGTTGAAGCTGCCTGAGATTATATATCCGAGAAAGGCCCAAGGCAACAAGATGGATGGACTTGATACATTCCTCCAAGTTATACCAAAAGAGAACAAGAGAATTAATTGTAACATTAAACTATGTTCTGAATATTATTATGTATATTGAGGAAAATAAGCGTTCAAGAACTTCATGCTGAGGTAAAACCCAACCCAATGAGCTCAACTAAGCCAGGATTAAAAGAAAATCTAAAGATGTTAAACATTTTAATATTCTTAATAATTTACATAATTTGAGCCATTAAATACTTGAGTGCTGGGAGCTGGTGAAAGAGTTGTTTGAACAAGGTATTTTAAAGCCTCATATTTACCAGGAAAATATACACACTATCACAAATAAATGTAATACGGTAATGTCCAGGAATTTATACTCATTCAGAGAAGTCATCTAGGAAAAGAAAATGCTGAATGCATCACAGAGGATGGAAGTTTTTTATTGTATTATTGAGATCACTAGCACAACTCAATATAATATATAGAAGAATACCAAACTCAATATAATATATAGAAGAATACCAGAGAATTATCTATCTTGACTGTGTAAGACTAACTTTGTCAATTATTTGGAGCAACACATTCTGAAGAAATATACAAACAAAAAAAGGAAAAAGTTCCCTAATAAATTCACGCCATTTACAAATCTATACAGAGTTAAAGCTTGAAATCCTTGGTGATGTTTCTTGACTCCCAAGCTTTTCCCACCAGATTTTCTATTGAACTTCAAGTTTTTAGACAGGTTCCTGTAGAGTGGAACAATTCTAATAGACTACCTTTAGTAGTTTGTGTCAACATTTTACAAATCTAGAGAAGGAATGCCTTCTAGGTAACAGCACAGCTCAGGCTTTACAATTAAGCAAAATGATGCTTGTGCTCACAGTGTTCTTCTTAAAAATGGTCACTGAAATTTGAAATCAGACATTCAAAACTCCTGAGTCAAAGTAAGGATCACCATGTGTCCACTCACAAAGACAGAATGAATGGGATCAGACACAGTTTTTAAAAAGGAATCTCTTTGCCTACTCCACCTCCAAGCTTTTGGCAGTGTCCTGTTTTGCAAAGGCCTAAATTCATGGACTTTGGTCACTTCAGACACCTCTGCTTTGCAGAGGAAGGAAGACATAACCTCAGTCCCTTATCACATATCTTCAGTATTAGTCTTCAGTACTTGCAAGGACTGGCAAATGCCACAATGATCACAAATTGTTGTTCTCAGAACCTTGCATTTTGTAACACAGGTTTTTAACACTCTAAAAGCTGAATAGCTTTCTTTTAATGTTTTTCCCTTTTCCTAAAAGGGAGTGACACAGAGTTTCCTGTAGAGGAGAGATCAGGGAAAGAATATTTTCTTTCCCCCCCCGCCCCCCGAACTTCTTTGCAATAATTGCAAGACTTGTCAACCTTTGCTGCTTCCTCTTTTCCACCACTTGATGCCATGTCAAAACTTTCTTCAAAAAACACTGTGATCTGAAAATTTTGAAACATTAAATGGCTGAATTTAAGAATATTAAGTTTAAAAAGGAGAAAGAAAAGCAAAAATTTTTTATTCAGACTAATAAAAAAACAGAATTGAGTTTTAATACTTATTTAATGCTCACAAATAACATTTTCAATGATGTGAGGATCTTTGCTGGACCTTCACTTCTCACTTATGTTGGCCTTGCAAATAGGACTTAAAATTTAGCATTGAGTCCCTGGGGGAACTCTCTAAATTGGACCAATATAAGATCTATAGATTTGTAATCTGAGTCTTTTTCTTGGATTTTGGAGAACACTCTCTTTGCATACTTCAATTTCAAATTCATTCACCAAACTAGATACAGTCCTTGGTAAGGTGGGAACAGTTTTGTTGTAGAAGAGGGATGCTTTAACTCTGTTAAAGCAGAGTACCCCCTCAGCACAGCTGAACTGTAAGACAGCCTTCTGAAGGTAATGTTATTGGCAGAGACTGTGCAAAGTTACAGCTGATATTTGTACTGGCTTTCTTCCAGCTGGAACTTACTTAACATGAAACATATATTGGGGAGAAAATGGGCTTTCTCTTCACATAATTTTAGCAGCAGTACAGCATTATGAAATAGAAAATTCCTATTTGGCAACACCCAACTTTTAACCTCAAATCTCATGGATTGTCATTTTGCTGTCCTTTTCTTCTTTGGCAAAGATGGAAACTCCAGTAGCCAAGCTTGTTTAGCTGCAAATGCTTTTCAAACTCTTTTACCATGAACTCAGCTGCTGGCTTTAATTAAGTCTGAACTCCCCCTTTACGAGGGGCTAATGCTATTGACCTTTACTTCTTTTCCCAAACAATCAGAAAATACTTATATGCATAGAAGTGATACCATAAACTGAATTTACTGTCTCACAGTCTGTCAGTACCTTGCTGAGGGGATATAGACAGCACCACTAATAAACCACAGACTATTCTGCAGTCCGTCGTGGTAAAGCATATTATATGCAACATAAATCTCCACACTTTCAGTGTGCTTTAGCAGTTGGAAAAAAAAACCTGCAAAGAACTGGACTTCCCTCCCATCCATTCTTTCTTTCCTGATGCCATCTAACCCCCCCCCCCCTTCAAAAATGGATTCATTACACAATAAATGAGAAAGTTTTTTTCTGGACAGAAGCCAGTTGTTGCCACTGCAATGGAACTTTTATTCCAAATACATTCTTACAATAAAGCTGTATTTTGTTATACAAGTAGACAAATCCACAAGAGATAAGATCTTCATATTCCACTTTAAAATACCAGGCTCAACAGAACTGCAGCTGCTCCCATTCACTTCCTAAAACATGTCAGGGGACTTCAGAGCAATGGAAATAATGATGTAAACCAAGTCAGGTAGGTCATTAAATTACAGTCCACAGAAATTTCTAACACCACAGAAAAGTGTATCTGCTCATTCTTCAGGCTCCTTAAAGTATAGGGTGGCAAAAGTTTCTTTATAAACTCAGAAGTTTTTCATTGAGAGCAATCTGTGACTGTGTGAGATTTGCCAAGTAGGTTACCATCAGCAGGTCCTGAAAGGGAGAGGAAGAAAACAGTGATCAGAAATATTAACAAATTACAGCTTATTAGCTATAATAATTATTAGCTGAATAATAATAATAATAATAATAATAATAATAATAATAATAATAATAATAATAATAATAATAATAATAATAATAATAGTAATAATAGTAAGCTGAATTTTTAACATCTGTAAAGCATTTTACAATCAGCTACAAGAAATATTGTTAGTCCTGAAAGTCCTACCGTGAGGAATGCTTTCCTTGCAGGAAGCTTTTGGTATTCCTGGCATATGAAACACTGCTTGTGAAATTTTAACTCTGAGTTCACCCATGTTAACCAGAGAAGTCAAAGGGTATAAGCAAAATTAAAAATTAGTTCTGGTCTTACAGACTGTGGGTGAACAACACATTCAGAAACTGAAGTTTTCTAAAAATCTGTTAGAGAAATCAGGTAGCATGCTAAAACCCTGTTCATGTTTGTAAGTGTTATGCAGAGAGACAGAACTCTAGCTCAGGCAAAAGAATCTGGCAAGTCACCAGTTATTGCTGAAATAATTTTTTTTAAGTTTGGTAATTCATACTGTCCAATCAATATAAAAGAAGAATTGGTACTGGTTTTCAGATGACTTATCTGCAGGAGTTAGCAAAACTCCTAAGTCCTTAAAAATGAATACTTTTATCTGCAGTTGCTTTCAAGATTATGCTGAGCTTCTTTATCCACCTCAGCCTTTAAAACATCAAATTACTGACAATAAAAAAGCTGTATTAGCTATTAGCATGTTTGTTTGAAAAGATAGATCATAGGCAAATTTATGTCTGTATGAAAAATTTTCAAAATTGCTAGGAAGGCACAGAAAAAATTAATGAAGATCTTACATTGATATTGCTGTTCAACATGGTCTCAAAGTCCTCTGGTGAAATCTTTGGCACCTGGTTAATAAGATCCATCAGGAAGCGCCCAACAGTGTTGTCAGCAGCCACTTTGCCAGACTAAGCATAAGAAACACACACTTCAGCATAAGTGGAACTCAAAGTTTATGGCCCAGAAAGAGAAATAAAGAGAAAACCAAGATGCACAAGTTAACATCAAACTTTTTTCCTGGCTGATAGAAAGCTGGCCTTACCAGCACGTCCTCGGCGTACTGCAGCACCATGGTCAGGGTGTCCTGGATCCTGGCTGACGCCGACCCCACCTGCTGTAAGTCACTGGACAAGCCAATCACTCGGTTGGGGCTAAAGCAGGTCTTCATTATAAGATCCACTGAAAGCAAAAGGAGGATCAGTGAAAAAAACTGACTGCCACAGATACCAGTTTAAACCCTTAACTTGCTGAGGATTTTTTAGGTCAGTTTCAGCAAGACAGTCTGATTACCAGTAAAATTCCCAGAATGGCAGTCTTACCAAGGTAGAAGAAACATTGGAACATTGCCACAACAATGGTTATAACTAAAATAGGAAGAAAGCATTCACCTCCTATCCGCTCTGTATCATAGTAAACATATTTCACTGTTAAAGGTGTGAACATCACGCCCATAGTTTTACCAGGAACTCCCATTGGGGCACTAGGGAAAAAAAAAGAGAACAACAAAACGTTTGGACATATATAAGGGAGGAAGGAAAAGATTTCCATCTCAAAGATCTCTGTTAACACTAAAGCGTGAACACGAGTACATTACTCATTCTCACCAAAATCAGCAATTTTAAGACCCAAGGATAACTGAGGACAGGAAACCAGTTCTGGCATGCTATTTTAATTGCTCTTTTTCATCCAAGAATACTCCTAGCTGGTTTGACATCACCATGAATGCATGAAGAACTATCATCTTAACCAAAGTACCTTCTTGCTTTCACAGAAAGTGCTCTTCTGTCCTGAAATACTTCACACTTCAAGAAATGACTGAAACAATGAGCAATATGACAAAATTCAAGTACAAAGCACTCTCAACACCTTTATTATACCTATTATTCTAAGTACTTGAAGTCCATTTAGGCTTTAAGTAAGATCTCATGAACAGTTCCCATTTTAAAGATGCACAGTCAAGAAGCAGTACTTTCTCTACAAAGAAAACGTTTTTTTCCTTACAGAGCAGAACTCTTCAGCCAATACTGGGAGGAATTCAGTGAGGAGGAAGAGTTTAATTTCTTATTATTTAATCTCCATTGTTAATTGATAAGAATGATGGGGTTAAGGGGAAGAAAGACCCATCAAGAAGATGCTGTTTGAATTGTTTTAACCACACTAATCCTCCAACTTGTGTAAGCACACTGCCGAGCAATAAAGCGCTGTGGCTACAGGCTAGCATTCAGTCAGTGTAATGGAAGTTAGTGACATTACTGCCAGATGTATGAACCCTGTGAAATATCCCAAAGATGTTCTGAAAATTGTTAATTAAGTCACAATTCCCCACCCCAACGACGTTCTAGTTAATGAAGTCTTTAAGCCTATATACAATGGTCAAGACATTCCAATGAGAAGTTGATGCCATGATCCCTGGCTCACCACTATGTTTAACTTGTTCAACTACTGCACAATATTGTCCAAGAAAGGACGCTGTGCCCCACTACATTCCTTGTTGCCCTGATGGGGCATCTCTCAGCAATTCAGATTACTCCCCTCCCAGAAAGGCAGCCTCCCAGAGTACCTGACATAGGCTTTAATGCTCATGCGTGAATTCTGGAGACTTGTGTCCACAGTGAGGTGGATTGGATTGTGTGCTTCCCGGCTGTAATACTCATGGATCAGGACTGAGTGCTCCGTGATGTCATGACCTGTTGCATACCTTCGAAAGAACACATGTTGAAGAGCCATCCTTCCAACATTCAAGTGCCCAGTGTTTTGCATTGTTGGTATTTAACAGGTTTGTATCCTAAACCACCGATTTCCAAAGACTGAGATGTAGCAGCATACTAAACATAAGTTTTTACTTTATGGCCACTTGTCCCTAAAATTGTAGGAATCACAGGCTGAGCACACCCGCCATAAAACATCAGTAAATTGACATGAGACACCCAATATTCAGTTATCTGTCACTGTGTTCTATACCAGCTTTTTCCATCTACGTATGTCAAAGCATACCAGACAAACTTGGACGAATTTTGTCATCCACAAATCACACATTCCTCTGGAGGAGGTCTAACTTGTTAATCTAGCTCCTTTAAATGCCCTACAATTAGCATCTCACATTCTCAGGCAAACTCCTGTCACTGGAACTGTACTCTGCTGAGCCATTAGAAGGCTGTTGAGGAAGCTTGCTACACAGAAAGAAAATGAAGCCATTTTGTAGGCATGAAAAGAGTGATAAACACACTGTGTCACAGACTCTGTTCCCATAACGCTGTACTGATCTTGCTTCACATCCCACACACAGGTTACTTCCAGCAGAGAACTAAGTACTCAAACTGGTATCAGTGATTCCTCCTAACACCTTTGCTACATTAAAAGCCTCTTTTGTATTCTCCCTTCTTTCGAACCAGTTAATTTCCATGGTAAAGGTTGTAGTACACGAAGTAAGTTATTCTAACAAAGCTGGATACACATTCTCTAACACGACTCCACTGTGGTACCATGCTAGACATAAACAAAACAAAATCCTTTATGTCTCCAATACCGTCTCTTCTTTTCATGAGCTTCAGGAGCTTTACCACTGACTGTGTAACAAGAGTTGCAAGCTATGACTGTCACAGGCATTAGTGCTTCTGCTTTTCCATCTGTGACAAAGTGAATTAGGTATTTTGACTAGTTTGAGTAATCAAGAGAACTACCTGCATGTTCATGTTCTTGCAGAAGGACAACTTACCAGCCCAAGATGATCTCGCTAGGAGACACCTTCTTGTGCAACTCATACATGTTTTTGGCAAATTCCATATCCACAGCCACCTGCGAAACGGGAGACAGCTGGTTACACGGTACCTAGCCCGGAGAGCAACACGGGCACCGGCCGCCAGCAGCGGGAGCGCGGGGGTCGCGCCCCGCCGAGAGAACCCCCATTCCGCACGGGCCGCCTCCGTACCTCATCCTCGGACTCGTTGTGCGGGACGGAGAAGCAGTTAGTGACCTCCACCGAGTGCTTGTCCACGGTCCCTGCGGGAGGGAGAGGGAGGGAGAGGAAGGAAGGGAGGACAGCGGGTAAGGGGGGCGCCGCGGACAGGGCGGGCGCTCCCCCCGAGGCCGCGGCAGGCAGGGCAGGGCAGGGCGGCGCCTCTCACCCAGCAGCGTCCCGATGACCCGCGCCGCGCCCTCGTTGCGCCGCTCGAAGCTGTCCACGATGGAGGCGAGCACAACTGGGTGCAGCCGCACCACGCGGCCGCCGGGGAAGGGGCCCGAGAGCGCGGCTGACAGGGGTGTAGCTGGTGGCGGGGCCGGCGCGGCCGGCGGAGTCGGCGTGGCCGCGGGGGGAGCGCTCCCCGCCGGGGCGGTGGGAGCCGCCGTTGGACTCTGCGGTGGAGCGGCCGCGGGAGGAGCCGCACTGGGAGCTGTGGCCGCCATTTTGCAAGAAAGAGAGGCTAGCTCCTCCGTACCGACAGTAATTGGCTGAGCTGAACGTCTGTCATGCAACGCTGCTTTCCTATTGGCGAGAAGGGCGAGCTGAGGCTATCTGTTAGCCAATCCTGGAGGCGCGATGAGGGGAGACGTTCTGATTGGAAGAGGCGCGCACCGTCTGTGACTGAACCTCACTCTTGTTCCCACCCTCCCGGGGCCGGAAAGTTTCTTAATTGGGCTCTCGCCTTCCCCGCCTCCCCGCTGTCCGCTCTCTTATTGGCCAGCAGCGCCCTCCCCGCCGTCTTTAATGCCGTTTATTGGCTCCGGACATGCCTCTCAGTGCTGCGTAGGGGGGTAGTGGGGTTGTGCCTGGTGCGAGGCGCTGCGGGGGCTGGGTGAGCGCCCTCGTGCGGGCGGGCTGGGCACGGCAGGGCCGCTGCCGCGGGGCTCGGGGCGCCGTGAGGGCGCAGGCGGCCGGTGCTGCCTCACGGCTCTGAGGTGGTGGCGCTGCAAACGCAGCTGGGCGGGCGCGGCGCCCGGGGAAGGTGCTCTAGTAGTGCTGTTTGCGGGGCTATGCAGCCCTTGGGGTCTTGGTTCTCTGAGACAGGCAAGTGCTGTTAGTCTTTATTGCCCCAATAGAAGAATAAGTGGTTGTCAAGTACTCTGTCGGGAGGAAATGCTGGTTGCCCCTATCAAGGGTTCGTGACTACCCAGCGAATTCACTTACTGGATGACGCTTGCCTGTCACTTGTAGTGCCCGTGGGTTGGCTCCCGAGCAACGCCGCTGTGCGCGTGGGGCAGGTATCGCTGAGGCGATGTAACCTCACCTCCCTCGTGAGGGGGGCGGAGGGGCCGGTGCGGATGTGTGTGCTGGCACGGACCGGAGCCAAGGGAACGGCCTGAAGATGTGTCAGGGGCGATTTAGTTTGGATATTAGAAAAAGGCTCTTCACCCAGAGGGTGGTTGGAACATGGAACAGGGTCGCTAGAGAAGTGGTCACAGCACCAGCCTGGCGGAGTTCAAAAAGTGTTTGGACACTGCTCTCAGGCACATGGTGTGACTCCTGGACCAGCGGGTCCCTTCCACCTGAGGATATTCTGTGAAATGAAACATATATGCTTTCAATAACTGCTTAAAGGACTGGATTCTTTCCAACTGTTGCTTTCTCTTTATTAACCATTTTATCATGACAGATGGCTTTTGGAGTTTTCTCTGCTCCATTAGTTGAGGCCTGAATGTCATCAGTAAATGAGCAGTTTCAACTATGTCATTGAAGAAGGCTCCTGTGTATAAAAGAAGCACCTCAATAAAAGGATCGCACGTTCTGCTTATGTGGAAGCAGTTTCCTTCTCCTACGTAAGTGGGGAACACCTTTCAAAACTACAAAGAAGCACTAATGCATGGGAGCATGAACAGATTTTATCTCTTCATAAAAGCACTTCCAGGTCTGTGTACCAGTAAAAACTGGATCTCCTATTCTTAGGCTTTCTCCATGCAGTTTTCATTTCTTGTAGGTGTGGCTGGGTGAAATTGCATAATGCTTTAAAACGTTTCTGTTCCCAGAGCTTTGATGTGTCATTGAGAAGTGTAATGTGTGAGGTGTTCTTGTTAGAGAGTAGCTGTTTGATCTCATTCTTGTTTGCATCAAACTGGGCTTGGTGCTTAATTTGACATAGTCAGCTGCAGAGTCATGTGGAGCAAGCAAGGCTCTGTAAGAGCTCATTATACTTTTATGTTTTCACCTTAAAAATTGGGCAACTTAATATGAAGCAGCAGTTGTGCTTCAAGACTGGCAACTGTGATAACCTTCTTTTAATTAGTTGATGTTAAATTGCTGCACAGGTGCCAGAGAGTGTATGTAGTGAATGAAGACGGATAGCGTATATCTCAACAAAGATCAGTGGTTGGCTCATACAAAGCCCTCTGAATATAAAGTGTCTAAATCTAATGATAAGAAAATTGATCATGTGATCATGCCTGGAGCAGATGTGTCCAAGCTACTGTTTTTTCCTTGCTAAATGACTGCTGAAAAATGAAGACCTTTATAATTAATATTGTTTCAAAAAGTATCTGGATGCTTTTAGAGGAGGGTAGATACACTTATCAATGGTGTCTATTGATAAAAACTTGACATACATATACTGATATGATTAAGATGTTTAGATACTGCCCCACTGCAGTAGAGTCTGTCTGCCTAGAGGGACACTGAAAATACATTCTCATGTGTACGTGGATCAGCATGGTAACTCAGGGCCTTCTGATTTTACAGCATCCCTTGCTAGGTTTCCCTGTGTCTGATTTCGATGATGAATATAATTATTTCCAAGCTCTGCTCTTGTAATATTTCTTTTTATGGTCCTTGATTGTCCATTATTATTGCATTTGCTGTCATGTCAGCTGCAATTTCACTGGTGATGTGTAATTTCTTTATCAGTAGCTATCTTCTTATCTTGCTTGTATTACTGAAATTAACATCATTTCTTGCTGTAGGGGAAATTTGTTACATTGCATTACAGGTAAAGTGAAATATCTACAATTTATTTGATTCATCATTTCAGGATGCAGTGTTATCTGGTTAGTTTCATGGGATTGAATATGGTATTTTTATTCCTTTATTATAAGAAAGGTTTCCCAGTATACATTCTGTCTACAAGGTTGGAAGAAGACACAGTCAGGTGACCCAAACTGACCAAAGGGATATTCCAGACCATATGACATCATGCTCAGTATATAAAGTGGGAGAAGAAGGAAGTAGTGGGGAATGTTGGGAGTGATGTTTTTTTGTCTTCCCAAATAATGGGTATAGGTGATGGGGTCCTGCTTTCCTGGAGATGGCTGAACATCTGCCTGTTGCAGGTGTTGCAGCTAAAACCTTAATAAAATAAGGGCCTTGTTACTCTTGTAAAATCGTGGCTCAGGTCTGCTACTTCAGCTAAGCAGAAGAGGACTATGGGAGAGTGACTCAGCTGAATTGGAGCTAGAAAAACAAGTTATACAGCCATTATGTGCTCACATTTTGGCTTATGGCTCTTGGTTGAATTACATTTGTTGTGCTTAAATGGAATGTACCTGATAATGGGCTAACTGCTTTAAAAGGCCTGGTTTTTGCAGTAAAGGGCTCTCTCTTGCACCTGCCTAGGGACTCTGTATTATTCAGCTTCGTAACACCTGCCTGTCCATGGGAAGCAGTGAATTAATTCCTTGTTAGCAATGGAAGTTATTATTAGGTGATCAAAAATAGCACACTTGGGGCCGCTTGGTGCTTTTTAGTTGCTATATGGAAATATAGAGATCCAAGCTAAAGTAAAAATACACATTAAAACTTGCAGTGAAAGCAATACCCACAGGCTGGCGTGTGTAGGGCAACAGATACTTTCATGGTCAGAGTTTTGTACTCTTCAAGGAGGGGAAAATGGAAACACATACTCACTAAAGAATGGCTGTGGAAATAAAGTAAGTATCCTAAACCCCAAATGGTACAAATGTTTGGCTCAGAGAAGTGTTGAAAATTTTAAATTGTCAAAATATGTCCCAAAACCTATTTCTTTAGCTGCTTTTATTTAGTTCTTGCATGTAGAGTTCCACTGCTTCCAATGAGAGGTCTGTCAAAAAAAGATGGATGAACTACCTTTAAAAACTGCACTAAAAGGCATTTTGATTTGAAGGGCAGATTTTTGGTGTTGCAGTACCATAACCCCTCAGGCTTCAATGGGAAAATATCAGTAATAACTTGGAACAGGCTCTTCAAGTAGAGAAGGTAGGTTTGGTGGTGGGCCGTTTTGTTGTAATTTTGTAAATCACTGCATAGTGTTGGGATCCATGGCTAACTTTTTATTTTGGAAGTGGAAATAACCTCAAGTTGCACCAGGAATAGATTGGATATTAGAAAAAAATTACTCACTGAAATGGTTTCCAAACATTGGAATAGAGAAGCAGCATGTGTAGATGTGGCAGTTGGAGAAATGGCTTAGTGCTGGACTTGGTAGTGACAGGTTAACAGTTGAACTTGATCCTCTTAGAGGTCTTTTTCAACATAAATGAATCTATGATTTTACGAAATTCTGAAAGAGTCTTCTGCCTCTCCTGTAGTCTGTGCAGTTGCATGTTCACCCTCTTTTCCTGGCTGTGTTACCTGACTGCAAATGCTAGTCCTAATATTCTATAGAAACGCAGCAGTGTATTTTATGCTGCAGACACGGATAGATCTTACCGAAGGCGCTGCCTGCCGTGCCCGCCGGAGGAAAGGTCCTTCCCCGGGGAGAGCCGGCCCCCATTCCCGGGGGATGCGCGGCGCTCCCCGCCAGAGGGCGCGCCCCGGCCGCCGGGCCCGGCTGGAGCCGCGGGCCTTTGCCGGCGCTGCGGCTCCGCTCGCCTCCGACACCAGGGGCTCTGAGAGCCGCTAGCGCGCCGCCGCCTGCTAACCACTCACTGCTAATTGCTGACTTCACTCTGCCGGCTTTGAAGTGAGTAGCCTTAGTAGTAATTCGTACATACAGCTTTTCCCACCAGTGTTTAGTACGTGTATTTCACGCAGCACATTATTTCCTCAGTTAGCAACGTTAAGGTTGAATCAATGAGGTAGAATTTGTTATTTTAGTGCAATTGTACCTTGATTCCTCATAATTAATAAAATCCTACCTTCATTTCCCATAGGAATGTCATGGAGAAATTTACTTACAGATATTTAGACTATGCAACCTTAAGATGTGATAATACGATCATATAACCCCAAATTTTACTGAAATAAATGGAAATGAAGGGTGGTTTGGATTTTTGATGAGAGTGTGAACTCCCCAATCTCTCAAGACATTCCTGCTTCTTAATGATCTGAAATAATTATTCTTTTCTGCTTTTGACTCAAATAATGGACAGAGTCAGCTTTCAAATGAGAGGCATTTTACATACTGCTTGTACTTAAAAGTAAGATAGAATGTGCTTGCATTGACCTAGCAAAGCAGTTAGGTGCACTACCCTGCAAGATCAAACCTTGTGTCATTATATTATAATCTTCCTGCCTACCCCATGCAGTGAGAACTGAAGAAAACCTAGATATGACTCTTGGCTTTTTTCCTTCCCTGGGGAGTATGGGGTAGAAGTGTGGCATCACTACTGTCCTTTCCAAGTAATCGACTTGAATAAGTCATCTCTGGCAGGCAGCCTTAAACACAGTGTTCCTTTGTCTAGTAACTTGCTGCTACTGTGTTTGACTTAAAAGCATTTGTAACAGAGAAGAGCTGTGTCCTTTAATACCTGACATCCAAATAAAATTAAGTTTAATGCCACTGATAGCAGACAAGTGTGAAAGTTCTTGTGCAGGAAGATTTCAAATATTAAAATTTCTGACACTTCTAATAGCTAATGTGTCAGTGTGCTATTTGTTGGGAAGATAATCTTATTTTCCAGTCCCTTGTTCTTATACAATCACTTCACAGCTTTACTTCTCCTAAGCAAGTCCTTTTCCTTGGTGCCCTTTATGGCATGGGTCAAAATGACCATTGTCTGTACATTTCAGCCCAGACCAAAATTGCATATATCCTCTAAAGTGTTGAATAAGACTTTTGAGACAGGCAATGTTTGCTGTGTCATTCAGCACAAACATTTGATTTGGTGTCTTGAGAGAAAATCTGCATGCAGATGTGAAGTAACTAGAATGGAAAATACGTATTTCATTTGATGGTGGAGGGAGGCCTGCCAAGATAAGAAATGGCAAAAATGTTGTTATTTTGTGAATACTTTAATGATTTTTATATCACCAGGGTCTGACAGTGTTTTCTGTCCCTTCACAGCTCTCAACAGGTTTTTTCCAGTTTGATGCAGCTGCATCATGATGTGTTGGATGAGTAAGTGGGCAGTGAGGGAGAAGGTAAGGAGATAATGATTTACATATAGAAATAGGAGCTGGAAAGGAACAGTGGGAATAAAATCCAGGGGACAGTTTCTGTGTAGGAGCCTGGGAGACCTGAGGGCCCAATGTGTTTCTGTTGCTGGCATTTGGGTGATGTTAAGGCAAGGCATCCATATATTGGAAAAATGCCAGAGACATACTTTGGGTAGTGCTTTAGCTCTTACAATGTGAAGTGCTTGAAAACAACTAGAATGGTATTATCCCTCTGTCTGTTCCACTGACTTTGGGGGAGTCATTTAATATTCAGATCTCAGTTTTCCACTTCTGCAAAATATGACTGATGATACTGTAGAGGATAGGTTTATGTGTAGGATATTAAAAGTTTTCTGAGGGAAGGCAGGAAAGACCTTACCCTTTGAGGAAACAGCTTTGAAAGGAAGCTGAAGAGGGCATTTCCTGACCTAGACACTCTGCACTTTGGAAAGAAGTCTTCAACTAGCCTGAGGAGAAGGAGAACAGTATTATGTCTATACCGTTTCCCATTAAGAAATAATTCTTCAGCTGAGATGAGTTCATGCTGTTGAGATCTCAGGTGCAGCAGCAAAATTTTATTTAATCTTGTATCAAACCTTGCAAGGGTTGCTCTTTGCTAAATGCTGTCCTAACCAATCTGTCTAGATTTGAAATACCATGAGCACTGACATATGAATTCATCTTCTATATTCTGATTCTGATTGCCAATTTGCCTTTCTGCATCAGAAAGCATGATACAGCATTGGCTGAGCAAGCTGTATCAGGTTGGTTGGACTGGTCTGCACAAACGAAGAGTTGATTCCAACTGCCTAGTAGTGGGAACTGCCCAGTACTGAATCACAGCACTGCTCAGCTTGGGTTATTGTGGCAGAGAGGGGAGTACATAAGCATACTTAGACTGTTCAGGTTTGATTTCCAGGCCCATTTTGAAAAGTTAAATTTCTATTTGCAGCTAAAACTTTATAGCTTTTACAGTGTAATTTTGACAGTGTAAATGAGAAGTTCAGAATTTCCACAGCTGTTTTTAGATTTTCTGTTCTAATTCTCACAAAATTTTGGCATTTGCCATTTGCTATTCTGGATGACGTCTCTTTGCATATCTTTTTTTTTTTTTTTTGCATTAGAATAAAAACCAAGCTGATTCACCACTGAAGTATCATCCCACTCATTTGTATCTGTAGTTACCAGTAAGGCTGCCTTCTGCCAATGGTACGTTTATGGGAGCCATCCCTCACCATGCCCTGTCACCTTCTTTTATCTAGCTCTGCCTAGAAATCTTTCTTTTTTGTTTTTCTGAGACTAGTAGTATGTGGTCTTTCAGCAGTGTTTAAATTCACTCTCTTGAAAAGAAAAGCATCTCTCTCTCTGTGGTACTGCTTGTTGTTTCCCCGTTTGAAATCAACTAGCAGAACCCCAGAGGGTTTCTCAAACATCTAACCATTAAACACAGTCAGGAACAAAGATCAATTGAAAACACATTTAGAATTAAGCTTCCTGGCCTGCTTTTAATTTCTTCAAGTCAGCATTGGGAATTATTACTGTGGTCAGTCTGGCCTTTTATTGTCCTATGGCTTATTCATATAAACTATCAACTTCAGGGATGCCCAACTGCATTCTGGTTGGGGTGTGTGTTGTTTTTTGGTTTTTTTTTTTTTTTTTTTAATATCTTCAAGTATTTCCAAAGTTATTAAAGGAGTATGGGTTTCAATGCAAAAGGCATTAAATAGAATCATGTTATTGGAAACAGAACTATATTTATGAGTCTAGAGGGAGTTTGCAAGCAACTCACTTTGCAAGCAGAATTTGGGTCATGGCACCTTAAAGCTTCAGTAGCTTTCTTCAGTCTGGGATCTGAATTTCTGGCGGACTCATATATTATTTCTGTTCAGATAGAGCTATACAGACACAAAAAGATATATAGCTCCAAGGGGTTTACAGTTCAGATAGAAATCAGGAATAGTCAGTGGTTTGGCTCAGCTTACCTATGCCTTTAGAGGACAGAAAGGGAATTCTAAATGTAATTTGTAGCAAGCTCTGGGCATTAAAATGACCAAAGCACCTTCAGCTCTCTTTGTAGCTGCCCTGAGCTTAAAATCTTTCTCTTGTGTAAGGTGCCATGCTACTGTCTTGCCATCAGAAGTATGATGCCAAGCATGTAATTTTGTTCCAAATCTTGCAATAATTCCTGGGTTTGGCTTTAGATTCTGTTTTTGTGTTGGTTGTTGGTTTGGTTTTTTTGGGGTTTTTTTTGCTGGTTTTGTTTTTGGTTTTTGTTGTTTTGGGTTTTTTTCCTAGGCTTTTCTTTTTTGCTTTCAAGATAAGCTACTGTGGTCTACTTTCAGAGTTTAGGGGATTGTTAGGATATTTGAGTGTTTAAAGCTAATGGCAATACAGCATCACTGTCACACACTCCCACCAGAGATCTCAGGCTCTGTCAGTATGCTGAATCTTTTTAAGGGAGCGGCATTAGTGATAGCTTCAATATACAACAGGGTATTCATTATGAATAGCGGTATCTTAGAGCCAGCTAGCTATATTTGCAGGGTGGTTTCACTGGAAGCAGATGTTGGACAGATGGTAGTCAGATGATCAGTCATGCCACCATCTACAGTAAATCTGAGGGCTGTGGGGAAAAAGGTAACGTGTGGAACATATTTCTCATTTCTGTGGGAGCCTTGTACTTTTTTATGGGTATATAAAGGCTCACAGAAATGTATGGGTCGTTGGTTAAGAACTGTAGAGCTGCTGATGTTTGGCTACAGCAAGTTAGCAAAACTTCACCTTGAAGTGCTTGTTACCCTTTGCGTGACTGTGAATCCTATAACAGAACTCTCCAAAGGTGAGGAGACTCCATGTCAGCTGGAGTTTTGCAGAAACCATTTTTAGGCTGGAGCACTTCTTTTTACTCTTTTTATTTACTTTCCTTGAAAACTTTCATATACTTTTTTCAGTCTGCTTTCTCATGGCAGACTCTCTATGCTGTTGTGTTGCATGTCAATATCATGGGAAGAGTATTTCAATATTTTGCTGCAGCTGAGGTACTCAAGCAGATACAACTATCTTTGTAGTGACTTGGAGCACAGTCCAGTATTTAACATGGCGTATGTTATGTAGTGTTCAGTCATTATCATCTTTGTTCAGCATGGGAACTAGAATTGCGTTTCCTGTGTAATAGCAAGCCTTTCCTAAGATATAATTCTGACTGTGGGTTCATAGCAGTACTGATTTTAATGTATCTTAGCTGTTGCTAAACATATTTGTCAGCTGAAGTCAAATTATAGGACACATGCTATGCAAGGAGAACATGGTCCTTAATTGTTTTAAGCAATGTCCAGTTTGTGTCACCACAAGTTCTGGGTTTTGGGATAGAACTTCTGCAAAGGCTCAAAGACTGCTCCATTAAAATGAAATCTTTGATTTCCATTGCCCTTTAATCAGTATAAACCAGAGCTTCCAGGGATTGTAATAATGTATCAAATTGAATTTGGCTCTTTTGCAGCCCATCAAAAGAAGTTGTCCTTGACAAAAACAATATTTTAAATATCTGCTCACAAGCACTGGAGCCAAAAGGTTTCTATTTCATTTGGCAAAATACCTTCCCAAGAGCAAGACTGTGACCTGAAGCAAAGCCAAAATAAGCTCTAACAGATGCTTAGCCTAGAAAGCACTAGACTGAATGGCTAAAATTGTTAAAGATTATGTAGGAAAAGAGAAGGGCAGCTACCCAGTTCTGCTTCTGACTTGCTGTGTGGACAAGTTGCACTCCTTCTGTTCTAGTGCTCTGCCAACTAAAGGACCCATCTCGTCTGTCTGCCACCTCACTTCAGCTTCTGGGCTTTCCATTTCTGGCTGTGAGGGCTGCTGTAGGCAACAACAGAGCTTCTGCTGCTCATAATAGCAGAGGAGTCCTTTCCCAATAAACTCTGTTTAGCTTTAATAGTGAAAACTTGTTCAGAGACTTTGCTCTGGCCTTCCATTCATGCTTTCCATACTGCATCTAATACTTGCACTTGAAAAAATGTTTCAGATGCTCGTAAGATTCAAGAATTACAGTATCTGTTCTCCTGTGATGACTGAAGTTGATCTAATTTGCCACACATTTCTCCTTGCCTTTCCATTTGCAAGTTCTGGCCTTTATCTGTCCTCATATAGTGCCATCATTGCTCTGAGATCTGGTGAGAAAATTAATAAATTTCTTGGTGGCACTTCTGTTAGTGCCAAGAAGGGGTGTGGCATTCTGAGGCAAAAACAGAGCAGGACTGTGCTGGCCGGCAGTTTAGATTGGTTCAGGCTGTGTTAAATGTACAGCCTGATGATGCTGTTCTATAACAGTTTCTGTGAAACTGCAGCTTAAACACTTGGTCATTCTCCAGATCCTGACAGGGAGAGAAGGTGAGGACAAAGAAACTAAACAGCTTTCCTGGGCCACAGAGATGCCTGATCCATAACTAGAACTGAGATGATGTGTTCTTAAGTCAGATTGTAACAGCAGAAATCACCAGGATATAAGCAGCTATTTGCTGCTCTTTTGGAAAGGATGTCAATCAGTCTGGATAGCTTTGTTCAGGGTAAGAACAAAGTGCCAGTGCTCAGGAGAAAAGCTAAATAAATGCTGGTTGGGCTGCAGTACAGGGTGGGACAGATTCTTATCTCGTTGACTGTGATGCCTGCCTGGGTAGGCCTTCTATCCAGGTAATTGATACCAGGATGTCTTGTGAAATTAAAATTTTCTAGAGCTTGAGGCAGAGAGAAGAGCAAGTGGCAAGGATACCAACCCGTTCATACATCCCTAAATTCAAAGAAGTACACGTTTGTATATGTGACTTTATTTATTTGGACTGGCTTTGACACTGGGTTTCTTCCCTCAGCAAAGTTCAGAGGGGGCTCTGCCTTTACTGCTCCCATGAAGCCTGTGCCCATGGAAATTACACAAAATGATTGATCTCCTTTGCATAAACTCCAGCATGGCTGAATCCAAGGAACAGGTAATCTCATTCCATAACTGTTGCCATCTGAAATCCAAGACCCCAGTGGCAAATAGTGGTGAAGAAAGATTGCTGAAAAAGAAGAGTCATTTGCACTTAAAAATTCTCAGCATATGCTTTCTCAAAGCATGCTGTGATGTGATATATATTAAAATAAGTTAATATTAGTGGCCACAGAGCACTCCTAATGAACAGGAGATGTCCTTTGAAAGGTGTTTGTTCACCACTTTTTCAATATCTTCTCTGGGGGTTCCAAAAGCACTGACTTGGACTTGTCACAATCCTGGTAAATTATTATACCACGGTGAGGTGGTATGAGCGTGGTGAGAGCAAACCTCTTGGGAGGTTAGGATCCAGGGGAAGCCATTGAAAGTCTCAGCTTGATTAAGAGCATCTGATTCTCCCTAGAAGTTTGACATTGTACTAAATATGCATCAGCTGTGCTACCAAGAATGCATCCTGGGAAAGAGCATTGCCACAAAAATATCTCTCCCAGTATTTCCTAGGATTCAGTTTGGCAGCATCTTGAACAAGATCACTGTATTGCCAACTGCTTGGTTTGAATGGCTTGGCCAGAGGTGGTTTTGGGAGACATTTGAGCTTTAATTTACTCGCTGCTGCAGACCTTGTGAGGTCTGGTAGAAGAGGAGGCTTTCTTTATCCTATATTTATAGAAGCCTCAGTGGGTTGCTCTAAAGAACTGGGGTATTGGCCTCAGCTTCCAGTTAATGAAACCATAGCAACATGCTGTGGGATGGAGCAGCTGATGGGCTATATAGTTGTTCTATAGCTGTATGGTTGTACTTATAGCTGTATAAGCAAGAGTAGGCCTCCAATACCTGGTTTTAAACAACTCCTAGAAGTTTGTTAAGACTCTGCATTTAACAGTGAGGGGTCTAGGACATAAACAAGCTATTGAGATTTCATCCAGTTGAGGCTAGATATACTTGCTTTAGAGTAACTGTAAGGAACTCTGTCCTCACAGAGCGACAAAGCATAATCTGACACCAGTTGTCTGTCTATAAACAGACAAAATCAAAACAAGCAAGACATGTGGATTATTGTCTAGAAAATGCCAGGAAAACTGCTGGTTCAAGGAGCAGCAGGCATGTTACTGTCTAATGAGGCAATTTCTTTTCCAGTCTGGTTTGACCTCAGATTGTATTCTTTATTCCCTTATCAGAATTGATGATCTGTAAATCCAGGACACCATCTTTTAAATAATGGCTGTATCATTTATCAGAGTTTTTCTCTCCATCTCTGGCATTGTGAAACACTTTGATTCAACAAAACCTAAATTGCTGAGGTCAACCTCTTTTCTGTACTTGTAGCGTGTTTAAGTGCTACCCTTAAGAAGCCTTTTGCAGTGCCCCAAACTCTTACTGATGCTCTAACAAACCAAATTACAAGCAGTGTTTATTCTTGAGCATTATTAATTTGAAGTCTTTCTGGCTCATAGGAAATCTTAGCTCAAGTCTACCCCAGTTCAGAATAAATCCAGTGTTCGCAGTTATCTGCAAATTGGAAATTTTTATGTAACCCCTTGGACATGGGAGTTGTTACATGAAATTGTGTGTTGCCTGTTACACAATGAAGGGTTGAGCAAGCCAGAACAACTGATTAGAATTGGGAAGCTTTGAGATTCCCAGCCTAGAACTTCTGCCATGTGAGGAGGAGTACTGGAAGCCTAGGAGGTCTGTACTTTGTCTCGAGTTCCCTAGGTTCTAGGTTACCTTGGAAAAGAAGAGGAAGGGCCTTTACTGCCTGTAGTCCTGGTTAGGGCACTAAATTACTGGATTAGTCAGACTAGACTAGAAATTAGAGTAGATAGGGCTTGAGCTAACTTGATTTCTTTTTAATTTTTTGACCAGATCTACTAGTGAGGTCCTATCTGCTTTTAGTCTTCTAGCAACTGGCAAAGCAGAAGAATTATGTGTATATAGATCCGTAACAAGATGTGGTTTTATGTGAAGAGGTACTTGGTCTCTCAGTCCTGAGGCTGGATTGAAATTTAGCAAAGAGAAATGCCCTGGCAACTAGAGAAGAATTAAATATAGCAATGCACCTTACTTGGGATGCACACTTGCGCTGGGAATCTGTGATCTTGTTTTACTCTGTTTTTGGTGTGTGGGTCAGGAGTGAGGAGGGTGAGAAGACTGATGCATGAACAAGTAATAAGAGTTGCAGCTCATAGCAAGGTAGGGTGTGCTTAAAATATGTAGTATGACACAAATTAAACCACTTTGTTTTTCCATTAAAGAGAAGATAATGATGTACCTCTATGCATTTTTTCTGACTATTTTCATGCAGTTTATATCTGTAGAGTTGGAGATACATGCATAAGGTTAGACACTGTGTTGTGAATAGGGCAATGTGTTTTAGAGTAGTGAACTTCCAGGTGTTCTTGGTCCAGTCAAGTTTCAGCTGCTTTTGGTTGATCTAAGACTTGCCTGTTGTATGAAAACTGATTGTGTTCAGTCTCCTAAACCTTACTTCTGAAGTACTGCGTTCCAATATAAGGATTTTTGAAAGCCTGGGTTCTTTCATCTTAATCTTCTAAAGCATTGGTATCAGGCTGCTCAACACATGTTCCTTGAGCACTAATTTAGTCAAAAGTGTACAAATGTTCTTTATATAAAAATGCAAGAGTGTTTCCCTGAAAACCTAATTTAACTCCACCTGCCTATGTGAATCATCAGGATTAGTCAGCTGGTGGCATTACGTGGAATAAAAAAGCTGTTTCTTAGGAGGAATTTGTCTTTAAAGTTTTGGCAGCTTTTTTTTTTTTAATAGCATTGTTTGCATTGCATTTTGAAAGATTGTTGTGTTTTACTGACATTTCCTGGTTTCAGTTTTGCTGATGAACAGTGTCATTTCTGTCCTACGGGGAAGACAGAAAGGAGTTAATGTTCCTTTATGTAAATTATCTCATGTGGTGGGACTTTTAAGTCCCTGTTATTTGTAGCAGGAAAATAATGAGAGTTACATATGAGCTCTGTAGATGCCTGTCCATATGACTGAATGAGTTGAAAGTTGATGACTTTGTAATACAGTAATTTTGAGAAATTTATTTGGGCAAGTGACCTTCTTGGGTTTCCTGATGTCTGGGAACTGTATGCAAAGCAAGCAAGTGAATATGAACTGCCACATTTGGCTGGTTCTGGTTTACAGGCCAGCTGGTAATCCATACTTGCAATTCCTTCTCAACTATTGTAAGAGATGGGAAGAGAACTCTGCACTGTGAAAGTGCCTCCCCAAAGGAACAAAAACCCCCATTAGCCAAAGTACCAAAATGAATAGTAAATAACACATTCTCCTGTATGTCATCTGCGACCTTTTCAAACTGGGGGATGCAACGTGAGGACTGGGCCATGAACGTCTGAAGAACTGATAGATCCACCCTCAATCCAAACATCTCTGGGTGGTTCTCCTTCCCTCAGAGGAAGGGAACCGCTTCTAGGATCACACTCCCTAGCTGTTACACAACTCAAGCATGCAGGCATTCACACAGGCAGTCTTGATACTATAAACTCCATAAGGACACTGACCTCCACTTTCAGGAACTTTGGCTGCCTTCTCTATGTGTCAGGGAGGGCAATGGGAGAGGCTTCTAATTTCTCCACAAGGCAATGTGGAACACCATAGTGTGCGGCATTGTTGAGACTCCACAAGAAAGGACTTCTTGCAGAGCAGAGCAGGGCAGAGCAGATGAAATGATGAGCCAGAGGCACTGCAAGGTTCAATGCACAGCTTAGGAAGAACCTTTTAAGTTGTGTTTTATGTATGTGAGGCTATGCTGTTTATCCACATTTCATGGGGCTTGCTTTTGCCCATAGATAGCACTGTTAGAAATATTTAAACAGATCTTCAAAGCATTGTCACATGTTTGAGACCAACAGTCAGCCTCAGTTTTGTTGAGATGGTAATTGATACTAAGAAAAGTCAATACTTGAGGGCTTTTACAGCAGAGGACACAGCTGTACAATAGCAAAGTAGGATGATGGAGTCTGTTGACTTCATGTGTACAATGCTATTGATTTGAAGAGGTATATTGTAATTTTGATTCCTAGAAGGCCATTTCTCTTCTTAGTACAGAGAAGGGTCAAAATGGTTTCCTGGAGAGCTGGGGGCTAGGAGAAGCTGGGAACTGGAGTGTGTCCAGTGTAATGGATAACTGAGGTAGCTGTAGTGGTACAAGTGTAAAGACATCAAAATTCTGGGGATTTGGTTGTGAAGTGTCTGAATATTTCTGGTGAGAAAGCTTTCTTCTTGGTTTCAGTGGAGACCCAGGTGCTGAGGAAAAAGAAAGAGACTAAGAAAAGAGATGGAAGAACTTGTAAGCAAGATTGCTTATGTTGAATTCTGGATGAGCAGAAGATCCAGTTTTCACTGCTGCTGGAAATTTTTAAAGAGCAAGAAGATAAATCTGTGAAGAAGGAAACCTACAAAGCTACAAGATGGAGGTATATGAGAATCCCTGACATTGCTTAGAAACACAAAGTTGGTCTTAGTGTATCTATTTGGTAAATCCTCTATTAGAATTCTTGCTGCTCCTCAGAAAATTCTGCAGACTTATTTCTTATTCTGCAGACTTATAAGCTGTAAACCAGCTTATTTCCTTCAGTCCTGGTATTATGTTTTCAAGAAAAGTGTTTGGAAGCTTGAACTTATGCTGAATTGTCTTTCTATTCCTTCAAATTGTGGTCACAGAAGCTGGTTCTGATGCTCATTACAAGTTAAACCTGATATCTGAACTGCTGAATTTGTCTGCAATTTATTCTGTTACTGGGTACTGTTAGACTGGAGAAATGAAAAGTCCAGCAAAATAACATGAACAATTGTGTTGGTTTAAATATGCAATATTCTGGAAATACAGTTTTCACTAGCAGAGTTAACAGCCTTCCAAAAGGTAACTATTACATGGAATATACAGTCCTGTTTTGACATTGTATATGTCTAGCATTATATATTTATCTAAAAGATAATTGATTAAATTAAAGTAGCTCAAAACCACCTCCAGCTGAAAAAACACAGTATTTATACAATATAACCCTTGGGAAGATTTGATTTGTGTCTTTTGGATCAAATTACTTTTCGAAGTTGGACATGACTTCTGAATTTTGGATCCTCTTTCATGAGTTTAACATGTGATCAAAAGGGCAAATTTGGCATCTAGATTCCCTGTGTCTGCCAGTTCAGAATATATTGGTAGGAGTCCTTCTAAGAATAATTTTACTGTAATTTTTGGAAAAGAACAATAAATGTTAATAGAATATTATGCAATGAATGATTCTGCAGTAGACTCCTGTGTGTCCCCAGAGATGAGTTTCCATGCAATTGTCTGTGTACTAAAGCAACTGCTAGGAGAGGGCATTGGGTAAGTTCTCTGTCATGATACCTGTCTGAAGAAGGTCATAGACGGTTGCTGTGAGATGTAAAATATATTCAGTAAAAATACCAGTAGACACTGCCAAGCTGGTTGGGGACACTGCCAGGCACTGCACAGTTAGGTATGTACCGCTGAGCACAAAATCCTTCAGAAAATCAAAGCAACAGCCACAGAATGGAAAGCTACTAAAAAAGTGCACTGCAGAACACACAAGGGAACAACTTAGGATCTAGCCCTTCACTTCATTCCTCATTTAGTCTTCCCATAGGGTGAGTACCAGTAAAGAGCAGTTTAAGTTATGAGTCCTAAATTTGTCAAAAGTACTTAAATATTTGTTCAGTAAATACAGGTCACGTGGAAGACAGAGAAGATGGTTTGTGATGGGCAAGTGAGAGATCATGCTGTGTACCATTGTCATGCAGTTAATGGTATTTGAGGTTGACCTTTCTCTTTTGGCAGTGCAGAATATTTTCCGAAATAGGCACAAACCAGTATGTTCCAACTCGAGAGCTCTCTGAGGTGTGAATCCATTCCTAACAAGGGTTAGGATTTAAAGCATCCATCCTTAAATTGTCTTGAGATGCAACTCCTTATTCTTCCCACACAGAGTGGTTTTATACTCTTGTAGTGGATTAAAATGATCTGGAAAGAATGCTATTTGATATCTTTAAACTTTGTAAGTTCTGAAGTTATTGCTAATTTAATAAATTGTCTTTTTCTTTCCTCCCCAATAACCATAACATTTTCCCCCACAGACATTCACATTTCATTTTGATCGTTATTTGCCTCTCTATATATGATTCTAGAAACACTACATATAACAGATTACACTACTTAAATCTGTAGCAAGTCTTTCCCCATCCCAGTTAGTGCTAAAACAGGCAATGCAGTGGCCATAGCAAACATCTTGCATGTTTGAGACCTACAGAGTGGCATTTTGGTACCCTGGCTTACAGGAGTTGACTTTGTTGGAATAACTGACAAGCAGTGGGGCTGGAGATCCCCATGGTGGCAATCTCTCTATTTCTGAAGAACGTTATACTGAACTGGTGAAGGGTCTGGAGCACAAGTCTTATGAGGAGCAGCTGAAGGAGTTGGTGTTGTTTAGCCTGGAGAAAAGGAGACTAGAGGAGACATTGCTCTCTACAACTGCCTGAAAGGAAGCTGTTGTGAAGTCAGTCTCTTCTCCCAGGTAGCAAGTGACAGGGCAAGAGAAAATGGCCTCAAGTTGCGCCAGAGAAGGTTTAGATTGGATATTAAGAAGAATTTCTTCACTTACAAGGTGGTCAAGGATTGGAACATGTTGCCCTGGGAAGTAGTGAAATCATCCAGAAGTGTTCAGTAAGACATGTGGCACATGGGGATATGGTTTAATGTTGAACACATTGGTACTGGGTTAATGTTTGGACTAGATCATCCTAGGAGCGTTTTCTGACCTTTGAACCTGTGATCTGGTAAGTTTTTGCATGCTGCATTTGCAGAAAAGGTGTGCCCAGAGAGGCAGTAGTTTGATGCTTCCTATGACATGGAAGAGACTGTGTACAGCCTACTTTCATGAAATAACATAGAAGCAGAAAGAAGATGGTTTTCAGTGTTTATTTGCTGCTTTATGTCACTAAATGGTTTGTTTTGGTAGCGTTGTGCGTTACAGGGCACAAGACCAGAATGTTTTCTGCTGCTTCCTGGAAACCTGCTAGTCTACTTTGTTAGCTGGCTGATGCTTGATTCCTTCTTTACTATGCTGAGTTTTCAAAACCGTTAATTCTTTGCATTCTGACGGAAGATGATATGTTCCTCTAGGCAGTTGAGAGAATAATCTATAATTATTGTGGTTTTGGCTAGTATACCAGGAATGTTTTCTCAGGCCAGGCAGTTCAGATGGGCATTCCTGGGACTACAGAACAGATGTTTTAACTGAAGTCAAAGGACAGTAGCTAGAGATCTGGAAGTGTTTCCCCTTCATGCATTTTTAAGGCAGTGTCAATGCAGAGAATAAGAGTTACCAGCCCAGTATGAGCCAGTCTTTTATTTGGAGGAAGTAATGTCTGTTGTTGGGTAAAGCTGTCTTTATGGAAATGAAGAAAGACTTTACAAAAGACTCAGGAAGCATCACAGCAAACCCAGAGCAGCACATTTTGTTCACCAGATTTTTCTAAGGTCTTTTTGGAAGACAGTTTCAGTGACAGCAGTGATCTGCTGCCTGAAAGGAGCTGGAAACCTTCTGGCATCAGGACATATCTTCAATGTCCTTCTGCAGGCCCAGTATGAGGAAGGTGGTGATCTGGGGTAGTTGATAATGGCATGATCTTAAGAAAGACCTTTAGTTGCCAAGATGTACTGCTGAAGTAACTTAAGTGGTAGTTTGTTCATGCTTTTTCTTTTGATTTCTTTTACCTTTTTGGTTTCCTTCATTGACCTTATCCCAAGAGAGCAGGGAAAAAGAATGAGAAAGAAATGTAGAAATAGAGGCTAAGAATTGAATGCCAAATGGTGCTGCTTTACAGATATCTGTGCTTTCTTAGCACAGTCTGAACTTTGGAAGGATGCTGCGTTCTTTGTAGTTTGAGGGGCATGTGGTTTATGTTACACCTTGCATAAGATTGATTGCACATAATATTACATTGTAGGATATCATACATATAATATGATATGATGTTCATAATATGATATTGTATCAATTGATAAGATACAATTTGAGGAAACTCTGGTAGAATGATGATTCAACTTATGAGCTACCAGTGCCCTACAAGTTTGGATTTTTTCTATTTAACACTTCCCAGTAGCTGTTGAATTCTCTTAGAAATTGAATTATTTTACAAAAAGTCATAGCACCTATGGATTTTTTTAATTCTCCACTTTTCCCTTTTTAGAAAAGGGAAAGTATCTGGGAATACCAAGAACACTTACTACATTTAGTTATTGATATTTAAAATCTCCAATTCCCAGAAATGATGCTTCCAGACTTGTTGTGCAGCATGTATTTCAAGTGCTGGTGAGCACAAAGTTGCTTGGTTGCCCTCTAATAAAGAAGACGTTCTATTTGGTGATTTACACTGTTACTAGGGCTTCAAGTATTTTTCACAGATTGAGGAGAGAGTCTACAGAGCGCTGAATTGCCAGTTTTCTTTTTCATTCAAGGATCAAATTCTTGTCTTCAATGGGTAATTGTATGTTGAAAAGAAAATTGAAGGGGAAAGGAGGGTGAGTATCAACTGAAAATATTTGCTGTGAAACATCCAAAATTATACCAAGATTTAGTCATCTACTGTCCATTTTAAATTAGAAATGCCATTATTTTTCTAATGAAGTTGATGAGGTGCTAAAGCATTTTATTGCTGTCTGTGCTGGCAACTATAGAATAATATCAAAATACAAAAGCACAGATTAGTGGCTGACACAACAAGACTGATTTGCAAATTCTATAGCTCTGTTGAAAAGCAATTTATGGAATCTTTTTCTTTTTTTTCCCTTTCCAGTTCTTCAGAACATTTTTTCCATTTCTGCCATGTGACTCGGGTTTTAGTATTTAAATGACTGATATGGCATGAAAAAATCTGAGCACAGAAATGTTGCTTTTGGAAGGATATTGTAATTGAAATTGGAGAGGCATTGAACTAAAAAGCTATGGCAGACTAGAAAGGAACATAAGTACTGAACCTTGGATTTGTTAGCGTAGTTTCCACTCCATGAAAATAGAGCTGCCCCAGAAACTGAACTACTGTTTTGAACAGACTTCACAATGGATCTCCACAGTTTTTAGCTTGCCTCTATGAAAAGTCCTGTATTTTATTGGATATTTCTTATTCACATGCTAAATTAATTAATTAGATGTTCAGTAGCTTGCACTTTGCAAGCTAAGAAATGCAGTTATTGACCACCTGAAAAAGCTTATGTTTGATCTAACAGACTTGTGCTAGGTTCAAGTATTCCTCATATGCTGTCCAAATATTATACCTTAAATAGTAGAAATTGTGTATGGGTAATAAGTCATGGATATAATGGAAGCTTTACATTGAAAGTCAGGGCAAAAAAAAATCTTGTACTTGTGACCCAGAGGAAAAAATTGCATACTATGTACAAACTTCTAAAAAGGCTCTTTGAGTATGTAAACAGCATGTGGGCACTGATACGTCTTAAGTCTTTCAGCTGATACTGTGTCCTGGATAACAGAGCTTGTTGGATGCATGGTTTTGCAGTAACTCATATGGCTGGAACAGAGTTTCTAGGTAGAAGTCTTGTGGAAATCCTTGTCTGGGTCCAAAGGCTGTCGCAGAGGAAAACTTTACCTCTGGGAGACTTGTTGGTGTGATGATGATAATAAGTGGCCTGAGGAAAAGGTTCAGGGTTAAGTGATAAAACTGGAATGAAACTGCTTCCTCCAAAATTGAGCTGAGAACATTCAGAGAGACAGGGCTTGTGTAAGTTGCAGAATGAAGTAAATACCAAACACTAATACCTCAAATACTTTCTGTATGTTTGGGCCTCTTTGAAGGCACTAGCCTGTGATGTCACATTATACTTTGTTTTGCAGGCTTTGAATTTTTGGTAATGATAAATGTGTGTTATCTTCATCCATCCCCACATCCATGGGGATCTTTTAAACTCTCTGTATGAAGAGATTTTGAATGTTTGCCTCTTGTTGGAGACATTCTTGTACACTGAATAAGCACACTCTATTTGCAGCTAAGCTCTTAAGGATTACTGAAATTATAGACAAACTATAATTATGGTACAAATACTAATTATTGGAAAAATGAAACAAGTCCTATTTTTAAGACTGCTAAATATTCAAAGCTGTTAAATACTGGTTTTTCTTTTTCAAGTCTGAGCTTCAAATTAGCTTATTTTAATTTAAGCAATGTTATGAAATGGATTATAATATTTTTGAATGTTAGAACTGGTGAGTTTTAATAGTTCAAAATAATTTATAGCTGGAAGCAGATAAAGACACTTGAATGGGGAGAAATAACCACATTCCTTAAAGGGTGTGCACTTGCCATAAAATGTCCCTTAAGAGAGATATAGCACCTTTTAATTTCAAAGAAGCATTCTTTTACTAGAACAGCTTCTAGCAACTGACCTTGATATGGAGCCAGGCTTGGTATGGTGAGCTCTGTGCATCGTTTGCTGTTCTGTTTTCTGTCCTACACTTTTATAACCTATGGCATTGCTGGCTGGGAGCTGGAGCCTCAGCAGGTTGTTGTGAGGTGCAGGCAAGTCCTACCCACTAATGCCCATGCAACAAGGAACGTGTGGGGAGAGTAACATGAGGGACATTCTAGGCTCTCAGTATCAGATATTGAGCCTGTCTGCTTCTTTTAAATTGTACTCCAATGCATTAGTAAATTTCTGTTTAAAATATCTGGGTTTTCATATTTGTGATTAAAAGAAGTAGTGTATGAAAATACAAAACCAATGTAATTCCTGCAACCCAGCAAACGGGACTTTATATCCCCAAGTGCAGAATCAATTAGCCGTACATTGAGAGCTCATGGCATTTGCCAAATGTGATCTGTAGCATGAATTGGAATAAAAACCATGTAGATTAGCAATTCAGTTGCCATAGAAACTTCTGAAACTGGAACTGTAACTTGCTGAAGAATGCAGCCCATGGTGTTTTGGTACCTGTAAGCCTTTATATGGAATATCAGCTGTAAAAATAGCTATGTGTATAGTTTCTTTTTTTGACCTCTTTAGTCTCATGAACGCTGGAAATGGGTTCTTTATTGTTAACTCTGTGGTTGCTCTTGCTGCTAGGGATCACTACATATAGATGATCACTCCAACTCCTGATGTTGCAGGTATTACATAGATAATAATAGGCTGAATTATATATTTAGTATTTGCATCCAGGTGAGTTTGGCAGTCACAGATCAATTTCAAGAATGCACAGGTACCTAGTAGTTATACTCCTATATATACTGTTCACTCTTTAAAAGCTCTGTATAGCTGAATTCACCAGCTTCCACAGCCCAGCTCCTAGATTGGATCTAGAATTACCTTCTGTGCAATAACATTTAGCTGATTCTAAGGGTAATGGACAGCAGGTGGACCTTCCATTTCAGTGTTTTAAATCTTGGTGTCTTCTCATTGCTCTGACCCTTGGCACAGTGCATCTGCAAAGAAAACATCTATAGTTTTTGAGAGAGACTGCCATTACAGTCTACAGAGAAACATATTGGTGAAGTCACAGTCAGCATTTATATCAAGTCTACATTTATAACCACCAGTTGGATCATGGTTAGGTGAATGAAAGACTGCTCTACCATTCTCCTCTCTTATATGCTCTCTGTTGCCTGGTCTTTTGTCTTTAGAGCTGTTAGTCCAATACTTGTTCTAAAATCACTTGAAATAGGGACCTTTGAAATGATTTACTGCAAGAGAGAATGTCAAGTCCTCCTTCAAATGAAAGTGAAGGGGTAAAAGGCAAGAGTTTTAATCCAGGCTTTTAAGTGTGCTAAAAATCAAGCAACGGACAGCCCTGAATTTGTTCAACATTCTATTCAGCACTCCTGTCCTGGAGAAAGCTGAGTCTTGGCATGACAAGAGACCACAAAAATCTTTAAAAGATGGCCAGACAGCCAGGCCTGTCTAATCAGATAGCTTTTAAAGCCCCTATTAGATTAATAGAAAAGCCTGCATTTTTGACCTATTGGTTTGCTTACACTTTAAGTCTTTGGATACCTAGACATCTGGATGAGGCTTCCATGAATTATTGAAGTCTCTGTATAGTAATTGCTACCTGAATCCCTCTGTAACTTTTAGCCTGCTATTTAGCATTTATTTACAAGTTCTCAGTGCTTTCTGCTTGAGCAAAACCTGACACATATATCATTGCTGTTAATCAATCCAGAATCATATTTGAAACAGTACTGTCTTATGCCCCCTGATTCTTCAGCCAAACTCTGATTACTCCATTTTCAACATGCTTACATTCTGGAACATCTAGCATCTTGCTGCCATTTTCAATCTGTTCTTCTTGTTGGAGTGTTGTTTAGATGTTAACTATTTATAAGGGCCCTGCAAGGTGCATTTTGGCTTTTCTTACCTCTTAGTGGAAACCGAGAGTGGAGTATTATAAAAACATAACTGGTGTACGCAGTCTTGGGCTTTATTCCAAAATAAAGAAGGAACTGGGGGCGGGGGGAGTAATGGGAATGGGAAAGGTTGTGTTCTCATAAGAAGTGGCTGCAACTTGGCATAACTTTGGAAATCACATCTGTTTATTCTAGTGATGAATTTGGCATAAAGTAGTCGCCACTTCTCTTCAATCTAGAACTTAGCTTTGCGGCCCTTCTGAATATCATGTGGAATTTTAATCTTGATCCAATGTGTTTTGTTTCCTATTTCTCTGAAGTTCATGGATTAATTATGCTGGTTGGCTAGGTCAGAAAATGTGAAAATTTATTTGTGCATATAAAGGGGCTGAAATCCTAAAGACTCCTCAAATGAATGCAGTTATAGCATAGTCTTTACAAAAGAGTAAAATAACAACAGTTTTAAAACTAATTGAAGCTGTAGTTAACGGATATAGTGGACAGAGACATCAGTCTTTTTTGAGGCTATAGGTTCATCTAGAACATAAATCCAGAAGAAAAAAATGGGCTGAGCTATATAAATAGTTGTTGCTATTGAGTCTTTGATTCTTTGTGGAGCCTTGCCGAAGACATGCAGTTTGCAGGGGTGGGATATTGCATTTTGCTGTTTTCATGTATCTGATAATCTGCATAACAATTACAGTGAGCACTTCTGCTTTTGGAGTTAGTGAGTCTGCACTAGTTACTCTTGTTGTGATAGAATGCTGATGTATCAGCAGAAGATTCAAATACCTTTATTTGTCTGCAGTTGGGGTTTGTTTGTTGGTTTGTTTCAAGCTGTTTAATTGACAGCCGACTAGTTACCATGAAATTGAAGTGAATGTAATTCCTTAGTACCTGAAAGCTGGAGAATTGTTTCTTGAGTTTATAAAGTCTATTAATAGTTGAATCTTCAGCAGTAGTGGAATCAGGGCTGGGGGAGGGTGTGGAGAATTATATAACTGCAACACCAAATATAATTGGAGTGACATTTCATAAAAATATGAAACAGGCCAATGGAAACCTAGAGATAAAGAATGGCAGGAAACATACACAAAACCTGATTCTGTGAATTTCTACAGCCCTCCTCTTTTGACAGCATGTAAAGGGCCTGACCCTCAGCTGGTGTTAGTTATCCCTCAGATGAGACAAAAGAGCTGCACTGATTGCCAGTTTAGGCTTTGACACAGCCTGTCTTAGAGTTTGCACTTGGGCATCTGATAATACATATATTGGTGTAGAACATAAACATATGTATGGGAGAAATAGGGAAATGCTAGAACCTTCTCTTCTGCAAGAATAAAGGCTGACAAATGACTGCAAATCCCCCTGCCAACCAACCCACCTGACAACCCTTGAATCCTTCCATTTTCTGTTAGTGTTTTTCCATGCAAACTTTTGCTTACATGAACATTCCTAGAAAGAGAAGACTAAAATCTTTGCAAGAAGTGCTTGCACAGTACTTGTGCATAATTTTGTGTGGTGACTGTGATTTGAGTCATGCAGCGAGGCACAAATCCATACCATGGAGTATAGGGGAATGAACATGGATGGTGGGTGATATGTGTAAAACAGCCTTGAGATAACTGGCATAAGCCCATCAATTTACTCATGTTTTAGAGTTCAAACAAAGACTATGAAGCATAATCCTGAAAGCCTGGGCAAGTATTTTTCTACCAAAAAAAAAAAAAAGGAAATATTTGTTGAAGATTTCATGAGCAATTATGTAATTGTTTTGCAAAATTTTTTAAAAACACGATTTCTTAGAAGAACACAGTTGAAAATCTGTATTAAAGCAACTTTTGCAGATTTTAAATCCACATGGTTGGCTTTTCTTTCAGGAAGGGTTCTCTCAATTTAACAGGATCATTTATAAAATAATGAATATAGGGTCTAATTCTGAGACTTCAGTATGAAAATGTTTCAAATGCTGTAGCTAAACACAGATGAGCCACATCGGCCTGAGGCGTGTTTTGGATATAAAGGTGTGTGGATCCACTATAAACACTGCATCCTCTATGCATAATATAATTTATTGTAAACTCTTTTGGTTCTGTCCATGCTTGTAACATATATCACCTTGTAACAGTAACATTACAGGTTTGCTGCTACTTTGTCTTAGGATGTTGCTTCTCAAATTTAAGAATTTACCTTCTTCTCCCTAAAGCTGAATACTAAGGAGCAGAGATGTTTGTCTTTACCTGGTCATAAAATATCTGTGCCCAAGAGTAATGCAGAAGTTCTAAGAAAAATCTTTCTTACCTGCTTCATTGAGATTCCCTGAATGTCATTTGTTAGCAACTTTTTGCAGCTATGAATAGGAAGCCTAAAAACAGTCATGTGCTAAACTGCAGAGGCAAAAATTATTTCAAAAGAGACACCTTGTGAAAAAAATGTGTCATTCTTGCACAAGTAGGCATAAGTTCAACAGAAGAATTATATGGGAAACTAAAAAGTCCATAGGCTTCCTGTAGTGCTACATAATACACAAAAGCTGGCAGTCGCAGAACACTTTTACAGTCACATTGTTGCATTGCTCCAGCATCTTCAAAGTGTATTGATCCAGCATTGCTTATGATTTTGTGATGTCATCCTTCTTTGCATGGTCTTGGACAAGTATGGCCTAGTGTGTAGGATGATGCATATGTTGCCTAGTAACATCAATGCATGAAATAACTATCAGAATATTCTCCATAGGGAATACTTGCTTGAGGCCTACCAGATTCAGGGAACACTTAAAATGCAGATTTTAAAAATACGTGACTACATTAACATGCTTACACCTCCCTTAATATCTAATGTGAGATAATGCTGATAACACTGAGATTGGCCTGACTATCTACAAGATCCCCCTCATACTGGCTCAGCACCACCAGTCACTACATCAGGATCTGTAATAAAGGTAAAAATTATGGCCATTTTTGATTTTGCCTTTTATTTACAAAATGTGTTAAGTCAACCCCATGGAATGTTTCACTGCTGTCTTGTAGAAATCACACAGTGCAATCAATGAAAACTTTTCTTGCCTTTTGTAATGTTTCAAACAGCAAGTCCGTTGCCTGTTATATGTGTTTCTGAGCATTTGAAACATTGAAAAACAGTTCAGGAGTAAAATATTAAATATAAAACAACTTAAGAAGATCAGGTTCCTTTTTGTCTAGTAAGCCATGATAATCACCATTTATTCAAAATCTACCTCTCAGGAAGAAAATTTACGTAAATATTTTGCCTTCACTGAGTTATTAAGACCTGGCAAGTCATGTGTAACTCTGTTAAACTGCACTTTGGGTAAAGCTTCAAAGCTGACCATGCTGATTAATTGAAAGAAAAATGTGAACCAAATGAAAGCATCTTACTGGTTTGATGAAGATAATTCAAAAGCTTAAGTTGAAAGTTTGAAGGGTAAATGCTGACTAGACAAGGTCACTGTATTTTAAAAAACCACACCACAGCTATAACACTACTCTGTGCATGGAGTTATGGAGTCAGTCATATTTTCTAATCTAATGCTCTTATCACAACTGAATTTGTCCTATTTGTATCCATTCTATATCCTTCAGGGGGAATTATGAAGGTGCAGTCTCTGAAATAAGTCAGAACTTGGTTTCTATCTTGTTCATGCAGCTGAATTTACCCCTGATAACAAAAAACCCACAGTTGCTTTTCAGCTCTCTGTTGGGTTTCCTAGCAATTGCTATTACAAATACAATGAACTGAACATGACTTTCTCAGTAAGACTCTGAAATCTGATGCAATTTGCATAATGAAATATGCTTGGGGTTCATGGTTTTAGCTAAAGTTAGCATAGTGAAATAGCTCACAAAGAAAAAGCAACCTGTGTGGCTCAGATTAAAGCACAGAGAGATAGTTGTGGTAAATGGAAGTTGGCAAACTTAAGCTAGAAATGATAAGTGAACTGTTAGTGCTGTGGATAAGTGAATAGTTGCAAAGTGTACCTAGAATACAGTGGGCTTCGTGTAGTTTGACATCCTTATATCAAGACTGGCTTTCACTCTGAAGTTTTCCATGAGTTTGTGATTGTCTTCCTCCTCCTTACAGGAAGTGCATGTTCTTGTGTTCCAGTCATGGAACACTGACCCCTGGAAAACAGTGGTACTGTCAGCATTAAGGGAGTGGAGGAAGGTGAATCCTTGAGAGATTAAATATTGGCTTATGGTATACCAAAGCAATGTTGTGACTTGGCTCTGGTAATTTTTTTATTTACCCAAGTTGATGTTAGCCATGGAAAACTGTGCGTTAGTCTTCCCATTCAGCTGTGTTGTTTGTCCTTAGCTGTGTCACCTGGCCTGTGACCACCTGCAGGTATAGATGTTCTGTAGTTGGAGGCAGAGGAACGTTGTATACCTTTGGGGCACTGTTCAGTGTTTTTGTGTGACTTAAGTGCTCTCTGGGAGTCTTGGCTGCCAGTTGTCAATAGTGGTTTGTAACCAAAACACAGATCAGAGGGATCAGAGTCCTAAAATTAGGAATGTTGTGGCCTGATGTAAGCCCCTGCATGGGGGAAACTGTCTAGGCAAGGAAACTCCTGTAGTTGCATTTAGATATGCATTACAGAGACGATGCAGTATGTTTTAGTAGTAGGTTTCCTTTTTCTGGCTCTAGTGGGAGCATGCTGAACCCTCTGATAAAGATGTTGAACTGACTTCTAGCCTTCTCAAGCAGTGGGTTCTGACTCTTACCCTCATTCAGACCTTTTTGACAAGTTCAGCCTGTTGAAACAGGAAGTAAGTCTTTGCCTGTTGTCACTATGTTTTGACCACCATGAATTCTGTCTTGAACGGAGCACAAAGCCACTTTTGTATTGTCTTCTCTGAAGCAAGATTACCTTTGTTTCACCCTTGAATGAAGAACCTGGCTCTTTTAAATACCTGATAGTAACACAGACTGTTTCCCTTACCCTTACTTTCAGCATCCTTAGCGATGTGTGCCATTCTCTACATGATGTGCCCATGGATTTATTAATGTACTGAAGATGCTAAATTTACTTGTGGAACTATTTTCAGCCCAGATCACAGTGCTGCTTTGATTTGCTGATGGGCCTCTGTATTTCTTTGCCAACATTCCTGCATGTTTCTGGTTGTTATTTATTTATTTTTCTAATGCCAGTTTCCTTTCAATAATTACTCTAAACCTACACAAATGTGATTTTCTCATATTACAAGAAATCTCTTACAGGGCATGGACCTTATGTTACTTCCTGAATATTATAATATCTTAATTAGGCTATGTATTAAATAGCAAAATACTTGATTAGGTCACTTACTATTTCTGTCTATTGCAAACTAGTATCTGCAAGCTTAACCCTAGAGGCTGATTCTGGCTAATCATATAGTGCATAAATCATGAATGGCCTTGAAGTAAGCAGCTTTGTAATGCCTCAGTCTCTCAGCCTTCCTAGGACTCTTCTCCAGAGAACAATTCAACACCTGATTATTGATTATTAAAAGACAGATGTGTATAAGGTCTCTGTCTGACTGAGCATAAGATGAACTGGCTAGCTCTAATTTTTGAGAACCTAGTCTGGGACTAAAATAAGATTGGGCTTTTTTAGCATTAGGTGACTGAAATACATAAAGCAATCTCTGCAGCAGAAATACGTGTCAGTCCTAATTAAGCGTCATCTATATGTGTGTGGGGGAAGAGGACTGAAACGGGTGATTTAAGAGCAAGTTCCTCCTACACTGCATCTCCTAGTGAGAACAGGAGTGAGCTTTGCTGCACTGCAGTACTTTTTACATCTCTTCTGTTTCTGAGAATCTGAAAAGTGGTCAGAAAACAAGTGAATCCCTGAAAGAAGGGGGGTTATAGGGAAAGAATCTAAAGCATGTTTATAAAACTCAGTATATCTGTATTAATCTGTAGGGTTTGGGACAACTGTGTTGGGAGGATGGTCACTGGAATATCAGGAACCAGCTCTTGTCTAAGAGGAAAGTGATTTTTCATGCCAAATTACATTTTCTAGTTATTAGTCATACAACCCTGTCTGAGGTTCATGCAAGCAAGTTTGGGAGTAAAATGAAGTTACTTTTAAAATGCATCTTACACTGGAAGAGCAGTTACTTTCAGAAGCATGAAAGAGGAATATTGGGGGAAGGATCAATCTGATTCCCTGCATAAAGCCTTCAGCAATGTTTTGGGTTGTACCTGCTGAGCTCTATGTACAGCTATTGAGCATGTTCAGTACAGCTTTCAGGACACAGAGAATAATCACTTTCAGCAAATTTACTCAGGAGGAGCCTGTCTGCCAAGTGGAGCCACCTCCCTCCTTGGTTGTGTTTATAAAAACATTGTTTAAATGGGGAAAACAAGAGAAGAGCAAACAGATTCCTTGACCCACCCAGCACTTCTCTCTGCAGCACAGCCACTCCTCCTGTGTGGGATCCATCACATGACAGGGAAATGCTTCTGGGAGCTGTTATTTTAAAATATTGGCAGCACATCTTCGGGTGGGACTGCTCTATCTCGTATCTTCTTACATTCTCCTACCAGCTACTTCTCCTGTTTTATATGTTGCTCCGGCCGTATCAGCTATAACTGCATAATTCTTGTTTGTCTCCTGTGTGATTTTTTCATGTGCTTTGAATGAGGACTGTTCTGTGGATGATGTGCCAAAGACCAGTCACCAAAACTGACACTTCCCAGTGAGGAAACAGTAATGTCCAAATGGCATGGATGGCCTTTGACAGTGTATTAATGCGCCTGCATAGGCCAGAGTGTGTCTGTGCTCAGATGCAGAGAGAGGCAGTGCTACTCCAAACTCAGACTATCTGTGCAAGGCATGATAAATGTCCCTGCGTGTCTTTGCTGCCTCGTGCAGCAGTGAAGCCTGAACTTCAGTCGGACTGCAGGTTACTGCTGTGCATTTTGCAGCAGCTAGCACTTAACTCTGACCCTGGCTTCAGGAGGTCCTGTCTTGCAATATCCTTTCCATTCACTAGACAGCAGCCTCCTGCCCTTTTATTGTTTGGGACAATTGTGCATGGGGAGTGCAAAGAAGTGATAAAGCATATGTAAGCTCTCACATTGTTTTTCTACTGTCTTGCTGTTTTGAATGGTAGCTAATGATATTTGCAAAGCTTCTTGCTGTAACCCAGGTTTGTTCCATTCCAGTGAGGGACAACCTTTGCTTCTTGCTGGGTGTTCAGAAACAATGGACCAGTCACAAAAGGATTTTGCTTTAGCAGTTGTTTCTGTTGGCTGGTCCACTTCTGATAACATCTCCTCCTGCTGTGTACAAAGAGTGCTTGAGCTGAGGGCTTTAATGTCTTGCACGGTCAACGTTTTTTTTTAAAGGGTGTAGTAGTTTATTTTTGGAAGGAACTCTGAGGAGCGGCCACATAGCATTGAACTCTCCTATCCTGTTTATCACCTCCAAGTCCAGTCTTTCTCCCAGAATGGGTTTTCAAGATGCAGCACTGTGCTGAACTCTAAGGGAAGATTTGGCAATGAGTTTTCTGCTTTTGGCAAAGTGTTAGTTGGCACAGGAGTTTGAAAATTGATTGGGAATAAGCTACTTAGGCTAATTCACACCTAGAAAAATCTCACACACAAGTGGAGTTCCTTTACAAGTGAATTTGTTCTATTTTCCCCGTGTGTTATCTTAAATCTGCTGGAACACAACTTCCATAGCCACTGTGGAAAGGCTGATTAAGTCCAGAATGGCTAATCCAATAATGGATTATGTTTTCCTAGCTGAAAACATTGTCTAAAAACTCAAATTTCTGAGTTATCTTGTCCTGTTTTGCTTGTGCTCTTGAAAGAATCCTGCACTGGGCCTTTTCTGCATTGCAGCCAATGTATGAGAAGAAAGTAGAGGAAAAAATTATTACTTAAGAGACTTGTCTAAGATAGATGGATGGAAACCAGCAATCCTAATTTGCAGGCTCTTGGAGTTCCAAATAATCTAATTTAGCTGTCTGAGGATAATTTTGCTAGACTTCAGTTGAGTGTTCCAGAAGCATGACTAGACTGATGCAACAAGAGCTCTGATGTGCCTAAATGCATTACTTGTATAGTTGCTTGATGGAATGCTGATAAGCAAAGGTGCAGCAGCCCATGTGCTTAGGTCTGTTGACTTTAATGAGACATGAGGCCCTTCTTCTCAAGTGTCCTTCTTGAACTGATGTCTGACTACTCCAGTACTTCCAAGACAGTTGTATCCAAGTCAAGACAACTAAGAAAACTCAAACTGACCAAAGCCTCACAACCAGACTTGATTAAGGGAAGGTGTTGAATGTTCATATTTAAGTGATGGGCATGAGACAAGGAGTACAGAAGACTGTAGTGTGTTCCCTATTGCTAAATACATCTTTAAAAGTATTACCAAAATCTCCTATCACTTTGACTAATTGATAGTAATAGGACAAGCCTTTTTGTTTAGTGTGTCATCTAGCCTAAGATAACACAGTTCCTCTTCGTACAGGATGCTACAAATGCTTATGTACAGGGCTTGAAATGAAGTCTCATATTTTAAAAGAAAACCACAAAATTAAATCATGTTCTGTTTCCCTTCTGCAGAAGATCTCGTCATATGCATCCCAAGTGGTAGTTGAGCAAAGAGCTCTGTGCCAGCCCCTGGAACAGTGAGCAGATTAGCAAGGTTCTGAATTAATTGGAAACACCAGCTTCCTGGAAGACTTGAATCATACAAGGCTTGTTTTTTCAAATGTAATTAAGTGCTGAATGTGGATGGAAATAGAGTTGGAAACAAGGTTATGGGTGCAGTGAGCACAATAATTTCTCAGCTTTTTGTGGCAAACTGCTAAACTTGTCCCCGCAAAATTTGCCAGTTCATACCTTTTTCTAAAAGTTATATAAAAGAGTGGCTGACTTCTTATTCCAGAAGCTGGGACCAGAGGAATTGTTGCTGTCCAGGCCTTGCAAACTCTTTCAGCTGCATTTCCTATAGCAGGAGCTGAGGAAGGAACAGCTTCAATTGCCTTATGCTACAAAAGGATTCCCTTTCAGAGGAGAAATACCTTGCTGAGTGGATTCACTAGGTTTTGAGCCTGCTTTGTGCAGAGTGTCACACATAGGGCAGCTTTAAAAGCTACAGAATTCAGTGTTTCACAGATAAGGGTAGATATAGAACAGATGCTTTCTGAGAAGTGATGTTAGGATACCTTTTCTGATGTTCCCTTCTCATGGATCTCAGTACATATTCTTGTGTGTTCTGTTAGGCACTGTATATGTGACTTGTAGTTCTCTCAAGTTAACCCCTAGCTGTGGGTGTCTTGTAAATAGTACCATCTATGTCAGTAATGCTCTACTATCCTCCAGTGAGGATTTACCCTCCTGAATACTGTGTGAATCTGTAACCTCTTCCTGAAGATCCCCTAAATGTAAACAATCTCATTCCATCACCTAAAGTATTGCCTTTGCCTTCTCTAGATCCTGTGTGACTGTCTTATTCCTAGCAGTGGCACAAGTAGCTCTCCACAATGCACCACTTAGGTATTTCACCTTAGTCTCTCCTCCCATCAATCTCAGTGATCTCTTCTTTATTAAAAACAAATAATATTGACTGGGTCTGTCTCACAAAGAATTAGAAAGACTAGTGGCAGAAATTAAATGCAGGAGCAGTTGCTTTTTCTTCAAGAGGTCAATTTGACTTGTTAGAAGTGAAGTGCTTCTAGCATTACCTCTGCATCCTTGCTCTTTGGGTGCAAATTAGAAATGTAATGAAAATAGGGTATTTATGCATATTGGAAAATGTTTTAACAAGTCCAGGGATTCTAGAAGACTGGTCAGAGCAACTTATTGTGCTAAGTGTTGTGATTTTAGTGTATGTTTTGAACAGTGAACAATTTAATGAGTGTTTGAATACACACCACGTAGATAGAAACAATCATCAATTTTCTGTTCCTTTTAATGAAATACTGTGGCACCTCTCCCATCCAATACTGCAGGAGTTTCCTTTTCCTGCTGGAGGATGTCTTGTTCCTTAAACAGCATTTACTTAAGCATAGAAAATTCTTTCATGTTTCTGTAGACACTGCTTGGAAAGCAGTAGTAAAACCTCAGTGCAAGCCACAAAATTATTGTAGTAGTAAACTGTAATATGATGCTCACACATTTTCTGGCATTTGATTCCTGTAAGCTTTTATAAAACACTTAGTAATGTAGATCAATCCATGCTAGTGACAGCACATGTGGCCATAGAAAATGCACAGTGAACGGAGTCCTGACAACACTAGCACTTACTTGAAACTGTACTGGCCTTGCAGAATGTTTCTGTTGGCTTCATTTGAGAGATGTTGTGCCAGGTCAGGTCCATCTTGAAAGTCATTAGGACAGTCGTTTTCATCCCATTGTGCTTCCTCTGAACTATGGAAGAGAAATGAGCATGGAGCAAAGAGACTTCCCTGTAACTAAGATGCAAGTTAGTGACAACAGGTCACTGTGGGTGGTGGGAGGAATGCAGTGAATCACCACTCCTGCTAGCTTATCCTCAATATCCTTCATGACTGGAAAGGAGCAGATGGCATTGCTACACAAACACTGCCCCATTTCCAGAGCCAGGCAGCTGAAGCAGAATGAGGCAACATTTGGGTAACGCTGCTGCAGGAACACACACCAGCTGAACAGGCAAGCTCCCAGCATACCCGTTTCAAAGTCAGGTAGGTATTGCTTTTGCAGCCTTTATTTTGAGCTGTGTCTGTGCTAGCAAAAGAGAAAGGCTTGTTTCTCTTTTAAAATAGCCCAGCTAGGATACCAGGAGTTGTTATCACTAGGGTATCTATAATTATTTTCATATCAGTGTTGCTAAAGGCAACACAGGACAAATTGCCTATGGTTTGAACTCTTACCATTGTTGAGCAGACCCAGGGTCATCTTTGCTGGGGAAAGCCATTCTCCCCAGTCTCCTGGGACACTCTGCAATAGGAAGAGATTTGGTCCCTGGAATTCCCATAAAAGAGATTTGGCTGACACCTCTTCATCAATGCCAGCAGTCTCATGCTGCAGTGATTTACTGCTTTGAAATCTTCAGATGATTTTAAGCTGAGATTGGATGTATTTATTAGCAAAATTATATAAACTGTAGTGGAAAAATTCATGGCATCTATGCTATGACTTTAATTACTGCTGAGGTTGCTTATGTGTGGACTCATTCCTAGAGGATCTATATATAGTACAGCTCTCAATGGGATAGAGCTGATTTAGAGTCCCTAGGATTTGCTTGGTGTTGTCTGGAAGACACTGGACTGTAACATTTCTGTTGGAGAAGAGATCTCTGGTACCTGTGTTGCCCATAGCACTAGAAGCTGAGACACGTAGTAGACCCCTGAGTAGCTGCAGGAAGCATTCGCTCAGAGGAAAACCCACATTCTTCCAAACCAGTACCATCCACCTAGATGCACTTGAGCCTCCACTGTGCAGCCTCTGCTGCAGAACTGGTGCTGCAGCATCAACATCACACCAGAGATGCACTGACTTGGGAGACAAGTTTCCTTCCTGTGCTGGTTCTGACACAGATTGTGAAAGTTCATTCAAGTCCTACTGCTCTCATTCAGGTTGGGAAATTCGCATAAACTTGTAACAAATGCAAGTTTGCACAAAACCAGCAGTTGGAGAGTTAGATTTTTGTTGAATGCTGTGGTAAGTGTGGATCAGCAAAAAGCAAATAGGTTTGTCCTTCATCTGTCCTTTGTTGCAATTACATGTAAAGGAAGTTTGTGCTTATTGTGAGAAGTTATGTGCAAGATAAGACAGCTAAAAACAATTACTCTTTCACCTGTACAGTCCTGTCTGCAGGTGGTATTTGGGATATAAAAACATTGTATAACAGCCCCCTTTCCCACTCCTATTATGTTTGACGACTTACAGTCTTTGTGTAGTAATTATCTGAGTGAAAACAAGTTATGCATCTGGGAGATAAGGGGGTGTGGTAATGTGCTACTGGATGACTTTGCCTTTGATATATAACTTTAACATGAATTTCAAACATGACTAGATGAAAATAGGTTTGCACTATTTTTTCTAGGTTTTTCTCAGCATTTACTATAAATCCAAAGATGGTTCTTTGAGACATACACTCTGCTTTGTGATCAAATGACACTTCTGGGGAAACTTCAGTATTCTCCTTATGCTACAGCTTTATGTAAAGTGACCTGAAGGCTGTGGCAAGGAAATACTGCACTCTGACACCACCAGCCAGGGCTTTTGATGGTAAGAGAAATTAATTCCTAAGGTATGCTTTAGCAGCTGCCTTGAAACAGAAGAATCTGTCAACAGAATACTGCGTGAGAAACTTTAGCCATGGAGGGGTGGAGAGAAGAAAAACGTGTCCACCCAATTTTTACAAAGGTGGAATAAATTTCAACCAGCACTATGCAGAGGCAGGAGTTGAATCAGAGAAGGCCTTTCCTATTGTCACCCAGAAGGCAGTGACAAATCAGCTTCATTTTCCCATTCCATGTTAGCTGTGCTGAACCTATCCTTGGTTTGTTTTATAGCTATTTAGTTACATAATCAGGGAAACCAGAATATCATTGAGGTCCAACTAAGTAATTTTTCTTTGTCAGAAAAATCAAAGAAATGAAAGAAATTGCTGAAAATGGCTCCACTGATGTTAGAGTTGGAAGAAAAGAAAGCTAACATTTGAATGAATCCTCATCCCTGATATATTTAAATTGAACTCCATATAACTTAAAAGCTGTTTTCAAAAATGCTGCATACTGCAGACTTTCAGCACTTGTAAGGGAAAAAGTACAGACACAAGAAAATTTAAGTTGGGCACCTGCAGTCAGCAATCACTTAAAACAATTTTCACTCTTGTTGCTGCTCTCCTCCTTATCCATGCTGCTTTTTCTTACATAGTACAGCTCTGTTCTGAACTACCATGCTACTGCATTCCTAATGTCATGTAAAAAATACTACAGGACATGTTTCTACCTCACCAGATTTAATTTATTTGACATTTATGTCACAAAGATACTTGATTAGAGCATTCAGGGTGTCAGCTTTTTATAAACATCTCTCATTTTAATACTTTGTGGAAAGCTGTGAGTGTTGTAAAAGACCTCAGTGACCAACACTAATTTTTGGAAAACACAGTCATTGAATTATCCTTGTATACAGTTTTTGAGAAAGGGAGGCTATTATGAGTCATGCTTTTTGCAAAATAAAACTATAATCACATTTGGTTACAGTTTTCATTCCACCTGCATATGCTGGCCTGCAGCTCAAACCAGAGCCCGCATGTCTTGAGGTTCATGATCAGAGTTCTTAATATACAACTATTTTGTTAGTGAAGAATTCCATTTTATTTATATTTCTAATGGAAATTATCTCTAGTGTATAAATATGGTGATGTGCAGAGAATTTGGTTTAAAAATCTGCTTTTTAGGAAGTAGAGCAGCAATACTTTCAGAATTAATCATAATTTTCTGATTTACGGATGAGATTTAACAGATTAGAGAGCAGAAATATGAATTATTAGACTAGCTTGATATGTTGCTAAAAATGTTAAATAATAATATAATAATATTAATAGTAGTAATATAACGTAATATATTAAATGATACTATCACCCTGCTGTATAATACCTCCCACTAAATGTACTTCTGCTAGTAACAGCCCCACCTTTTCACGGCTTAGCAGCTTTGTATAAACGCACATTCTGCAACTGTGTCCAGACCTTTTCATGAAGTAACAGAACTGGTTTGCCAAGACTTTTCACATGGTTTAGATGGCTTTAATTTCCTTGTCTCTGTCAGGGATAGACCAAGAAACTGACATTTGAATTTTGTAAGCTTTTGGTGAGATTTGGGTCAGGATTGTGGACATTATGAACCATGACGTTAACTGCTTTTTGATCCCAATTAAACAACTCTGCTCTCAAATGATCCCTGGATTTTATAGTCTACAATTGGAAAAAGCATTAGCCATGTCCAAACTTCTGTTTGACACAAACTCAAAATAGCTGAGGGACGTGGATTGCATGAGAAGTTTTGGTCTGGTTCCAGCTTGTCTATGAACCTTGCACAGCATTTGTGAAGTGCTCAGCATCAGTCCGGGCACACCAAGGGGAAGAAGGATCTCGTGTGTTCTCCTACATTCCTGCTCTGTCCCCTGGATATGGAGAGCAGCCTGTGGCTTGACACCCTCCTGGGGAGGTCCTGCTTCCTCCCACTTGCAACAGACCAATGCAATGATGTGTAGCTCATCCCCACATGAAAAGTCCTGAAGTTAGGCTTAGTCATTAAGTAACAACACCAGACACCTGTTAGGAAGAATCCTTCTAACCAGGTCACTAATGATTAGGCACTTTCTCTTCTTTCAGTTTGTTGTTGGGTTTTTCTTCAGTAACCTTGTTCAGTAGTATACATTTCAAGTACAATGAGCTTGTTTGAATTCTTTTCTTTGAACAGTAGCACTCCACTCAGTCTCTAAACAGCCACCTTCCAAAGTCAGATACATGCCCAGAATCTTTCTCTTGCAAAGGAAGAGCTGGTTCTGTATATTAGCATAACTAATACTGAAACAAGTCAATGGGCCAGTGTGTGGCTCCTAAATGTGTAATGTTTTGTGTCTGGCTACTTGCCCTCAATACACATCACTAAGAGAGGTGTGAAATTCCTCTCTGCTTTCCTAGAAATTTAAGGAAATTGGTGAATAGTTTTGGGGTGGTGGGGTTTTTTTGCCCTCCTCTTTCTCTTCTGATATACAGAGAAATTGAATCATGGTTTTCAAGATCTTCAATAATTGAATGGTCTTTGCAAGTGCTCCCTCCTTTCAATCACTCCCAGAGGCCAATGAAAGCCATGGATTCTGTCAGGACCTAATCCAGGTTTGCAAATTTGTTCTAGAATGATGCTCATTTGAACTCCTCGCTTTGTTCTTTGTCTGAACATGTCCGTGTCTTACTCAAGACTGTGCTATTCTCTATAGTTACAAGTTAAATGGCATATTCAGATGTTTGTGTGAGAGGGTCAGAGAAGGTAAACCTACAGGGAATGATGGAGTGTTTCTGTCAAAGGCTTAAGAAACTGACCGTACAGAAGCTTATCTGTTTTTTCTCACCTGTATCAGTTAATTTAGGAAGAGCTATTACCTTTGCCTAAAAAATTTGCCCTCAAAGATTTTACTAGTAAAATCACAAGTAGTTATGATTCAGAAAGAGCTACCAAACATGATATAGGTGAGCAGTGATGCAAAGTTGTGTTTGCTACATCAGATTGATTTTGTGTGTACCTTGTTTCTTAACTATATACTAACAGACTTAGCCTTTCACCAACATTCCAGTGAAAGTTCTTAATATTTTCAGAACATGGGTTGTCACTATTTTTTCCAAGTGGAAAAAGACCCAACAAGCTTGTTAATATAAGCTTGTTATATAAGCCGAACAATTAAAACCAAACCAAAAATCCTGTTTCATTTAAAAAATACCAGCTTTGGTACTTATAACAAAGCGGAAGGAGCAGTTTCTGTTTCATTGCTAAGACTTCCTTCACTGTTTAATGCAATACCTGATTTTCTGTGCCTTTGCTTTATTCCACTAACATTTATCTCCTTATTTGTCTGCATTTTTCCATTTAGACACCTTCTCCTGTAAAATCTTCTGCCAAACTTCAACTACCTGTTGGTTTTTGGACTGTCTTCCAAAAACCCCCTTCAAGGCCTGTCTCTGCTGCACTGCCTACAAATCACTGACACCTGGCAGTCTTGACGCTGGAGGCCATCTGTGACCATGGTGACTTCTGATTTATGTGAGCACACCCATCTTCATTGTTATTCATGCCACTCAATTTCTTGTCTGGGGGAATATGGAATGCAAGGATTCTGGGGTGGGAGCTGCCTAAAATAATCAATATAAGGTGCAAAACAGATGTAGAGCTTTGTGAAAAATATGTCAGGAGATAATAAAATGTTTGAAGTGCATATTTGTCAAAATAAGATTGTATCAAATTAATTGTGGAGGAGGATGTGTCTACCAAAATATGTAGGCCAGAATCATTGATCCTGCCAAAGACCAGAAGGGTTTTGGTGACTTAAATATCTCATAAACTTCAGGCCTTAACATACTGCCATCTAACACAGAGTAACATTAAATCTTTTCTGAGTGTTTGTTTCTTTCACACCTCTCAGGATGCACCAGACCTCTGACATTTGTGGAATATATCTTCTTTCATACGTGGTTAAACCCCAAGCCCTGGTGACAGAGACCAGGACATGGTATGACAGAATTTTCTGGTAGATCTATCACATGTGGGACTCCTCTGCCCCAGAGACTTCTCAAGGGATACATTAAGAAAGCTTTTTGGCTGCCATGTGCCTCTGGAAAGAGACCAACTGTTTACCCTTTTGTAAAACCATATCAAGGCAAGATAGGAAAATACCTAAGTGGAAAACATAAATCTGTGCAAAGAAAACTGTTCAAAATCTGTGCAAAAAATCAGAAGAGACATTGTTTGGGAAAACCTGTATCAAATGATCATGAAATTAATTTAGTGGTAGCTCAAACATTTTAGAGGAACATTATATATTCAACAACAGGGGCCCAATCCTGGATGTGCTGAAACAATAATAGTACTGAAGTAGGTACAACGTGTGAGTGAAGGTAATTTCTTCTCCATATCAATGGATGGTGTATAATGTCTACATTGCTCCTGTCCTGCCTCTGTACATTTTCACATGCCCTAGCAAGAATCTGAGATGACTTTAGAGAAAGCTGGCTTATCTGTGCACAGAGCTGTGCTGCAGAATCAGCATAGCCTTTTTGATTTATTTTTCAAATCTCTTCTGCATGGTTTCTGTCTTGATTTTCTTGTCAACTTGATTTAGTACAAATCTCTGGGGATGCATTGTGCATTATATATAGTGCTGCTTTTGTTGAGGCAGACTCAAGCAAAGAGTTTTTGTTTGTGGAGCTGTTTTATGTTAATTAATAATGTCAAACTTCTGAAGAAAAATCTCTTGTAGCAATCTAAGGCTGACTTTGTAGAGCAATCTCTTTACTCTTCCCTGTAGTCTTAATTTTTCTCTATGCCTTGCTTCCCCTGATGAACTGTTTTTGCTTTGAGACTTGGCTGATTAATAGCTTCATGTCAGTGCTCTAATTTGAGCCTGATTTGCTAGAAAGGTGCTGAGCACATTCATTGAGTCAGTGGGAGGGGCTGGTATTCAGCACTTTTACAAACCAGGACACTTACTTCAATGCCTCAGTATGGGTTCAGGAGCCTGATTTAGGCTCCTATTTTTATTAACCAGAGTAATGGCATCCAAATATATTAGCTGGTGTGTTCTTTGAATAACTGCAGCTAGTATATAAAAAATACCTCATGAAGTCACTTGACCAATTTTTAATGGGAGTTGTATGTCCATTGTCCTGAGCTTTTCTGAGAATCCTGACTTGTCCCTTATGTTCAGCATAACTCTGGGCCAGAAGGCATTTCTTTCTTCTGTGTATTGGCTTTGCTAAATATTTATTTGGTTTTCTGCCTGCTTGAAACTGCCATGCCAGTGCAACTGGGACATGGTGAATACCCTACAACGTGAGGACAGTAGAGAATGCATAGATTACTACAACTTTAATGCATAGATTACTATAACTTTGATTTGAATACACGAGCCTACAGAATGTGTTGGGGCTCTAAAGGGTGAACAAGGAAGTAACAATGAGTAGTGTCCATGGTCAGCATTTCTCCAAAAAGTCCTGAGAGTCTTTGGTCCTACTGAATTTCTCATTGCATAAATTGACTCAATGAACGTGTCAGATCCTGAAACCTAGAAGGCTTTTGCAGGTGGTATTTGAAGTGAGCTGCAAAACAAGACAGCTTTTGATAGGTGTATGAATTTGTATATATGTATGAGGAATTGTTCACATAAATCCCTCTGCTGTCACAGTGATTTATTACATGTGCAAAGCTCATGACAACCAAATGGAACTATAGCTGTGCTGCCTAGCAGCTGGACCTGGAATGAATTAATGCAGTATCATAATTCAGTAAAGGTGCTCTGCTCCTGTCACAGAACCAAAGAGCAGCATATGAATGTTTTATCAGCCTAGCAGTGACCTGAGAATATATTTACACAAGTATGTATTGGTCTTCTATTCATTATCCTATGCATTAAGACATTATTTCTGTGGTATTATACTCAGATTTAACCAGAGGAGCCAAAGACGTAAAAAGATACAGCTAATTGAAAATGTTTATAGAAAAATACCCTAGAAAACAGCTCTTACTTTGACCATTTCCTTTTATATTCTTCCCTATCTGAACTGATCAATGCACATGGTCAGATGAATGACAGTCTCCTTCTCAGCTAAGTATTAGGAAAGCTGCACATGGTGGATGAAATACACTCAAACTGAATGCCTCAAATCCTGGAACTGGATAGCCTCATCCTTCTTACGACAGCCAGTAGCAGAGATGGTGAAGTGGTGTAGGCTGTGATGTATTGAGAACTTTACCTGTAAAATATATTACTCATAGATATTGGTGTATAGAGATTTTTTAGCAGAAAAAAATGTGAAAACCTAAGCTATGTGAAAGCTTGCTTGCTCATTTCAGGTTTGTTGAAGTTTTGCTCCTTGAGAAGGCAGCCTGCTTCAGAGACGTTTATGACTCCATCTCTCCTGAGACTTATCAGTGCATTGCATGAGTGTCTGAATGGCTCCTTGTGCCCCCATGATAGAAAATTGTGGAATCAGCAGGAAATTACCCAGTGTTTCATACTTGGTCTGGTCAAACATAGATCATAATCTGATCTCCGTTGAAGAAGAGGTATTTTGAGAATATTCACTTCTGTTTTGAGGAAGCCCAGAGACAGGCCAGCAGCCCTAAGTGGTCCCTAGATTAGAGGCCTTAGGATTGATTGCTGCTTTGCAGTTCCCATGGTTTTTCTCTAGACTTGAGGTAGCTGTGTGGGATGGTAGTGCCATAGGGCTGGGCTGTACTGTACTATTAGCAGCATGGCAAGTAAACCCAGCAGTTATGGAATCTCATCTTTCCCCCCTTTCATTGCACAGATAAAAATGACATCTGCCAAGAAATGAAAAAGGACCATGGCAGGAAGAAAAATACCATGGTCAAGGCAACCTGAAGACTCCTGATCCCTAGTGTTTGGCCCAGGCTGTTGTATTCTTTTGTCCCATATTTTCCTTATAAGGCTGCTGGCATCTTGAGTAAGTTCAGATCCTTCTAGCCTGACCCTGGAGAAAGAGACAATACTCAAGTATGAACACAAAAGTTATCGTGAATCCCATGTATCTTGTCAGGTATGACATTCATGTCACAGCGCATATTTCTGCCTGCAGCTCTATGGTCTCATGCATATATTTCACATACAATTTGTAGGTATTTACTGATGAAAGGTGCAATCTGCAAAGTAACAACACAGAAATCTATAGGGTAATATAAGGAATACCATTTTTTTTGCTCTCCCCTTGATTTCTATCAACTGTTTGACACTATCTCTAATAGTCCAGTAGCCCTGCTGCCTATTTCAGAACTGCCAGGAATCTGGTGCTTTTATTATGATCTTTCCAGATATTACATTTTTCATTTTTATTGTGGTATAAATCCTGGTTCATAACATGTCAGCCTAATTTGTTTTCTCTTGCTTCTAGGTGTAGGCACAATCTCTTCATTTGCTCTTACAGTTGGTTATGAATTCATTATCAAATTCAAGGGATGTTTTGTTCTCCTCCCTTCTGTGCCCCTTTCAAAGTCTCCCCCACAACTTATTTATTTACTTCTCAGCCCCCATTTATCATTGCCATATGTGCCTCACTTTGCAGAGATACTCTGGGCCACTCATGGCTGTTGAACAAATGTAGAAGGCACACATGAGTTGCTGGTCATACTCTACAGAGAGAACAGACCACACACAGCCACAAGCTCCAAAGACTGAGAAGTCAAAGGCACACGTTAAATTAATATGGACCAGCTTTTTACAGCCGGGGGCGGGGGGGTTTAAACCCTGACTTCTGTTTTTGCACAGAAACTGATTACATGGTGATTATTTTAAAGGTCAGGTTTCTGTTGATAATACATCCCTAGGAATTTATTTTAATATGTATCCAGTTTGAGGTTAAACTCAGGAGTTTAATTGTAGTTCATGAGACAGAGAGATTTGGTCTATTGTTCATTAAATAAAATATGCTTCATTTAGATGATAGAAATCTATTTGAACATTCCAGGACGTGTAGTTGCTTTGAGCTGTTCAGCTGGTTCCAGCATCCAAGTTTCTTATTTCCGTGGCTCCTTAAGGTATGTGTCTGGCTGCTGCAGCAAAGATGGAGCAACAACAATAAGACACAACAATAAGAAGCATGCTGATGTAGCTATAAAGGAAATATTTTTTTTCACACAGCATTAATTTATAATAATTAGGGAGTAGAGGCTACTGTTGATGAATGTCAGTGAGATTAAGGGTTTAGCAAAATTTGAAGTGACACTGGGTCTTTATAGGCTCTACTATGATTGCTTTGCCTAAGCACAATAAAGAAAAATAACCCAGAACTTATGAAAAGTTCTCGAGTTTGTGATGAAGCCTGAAGATCACAACAGTTTTAGGATGTCAGCTAATAAAGATACTAAAATCTAAAATTTCTGCTAGACCTTGGCATGGTGCAGATGGTGGTTTGCCTAAAATCTGAGTCCTGATGTCTCAGTACTATTTATCTTGTTAACGCATCCCAGTTACTTTTTCTTTTTATACACTTATATTCCTGTCTAAGGGCTCCTGAAAGCTAAAACAATGAATTGCAGTGGAATAAGTTTCTGAAAAAATTCTAGAGTTGTGTAGCATGTCACCAATGCACTTTTTGCTAAATAATGATGACTGTTCTTTCTCTTTCCTAATAATAGTAACTCAGATTGGTGTATGTGTACTTACTACATATTGTTGTGTTTTAGGTATATATACAACTTTACAAGCATTTAGAAATTATAGGAGAAAAATAAAGAAGTGGGCTTAAAATGAATAAAAACCCAATACAATCTTCCCTATTTCAGCATATGCTTTTTGTGTTCCATTAGGGACCCAGGGGAATGCAATCCACTGTTGTCGTATACTTACTTTTAGAGTCATTTCTCTCAGTGTCTTCTCAATCTATTCAAGTTCTGTGGGTGAAGGAAACTCAGCTGCCAGTACCACATGCATAAACCCATTAGGGCCTTGTTCAGCATGTAACTCCTATTCTGTGTTTCCCCAGAGCTGTTGCTGGCTTGGTGCTAGAGGTTTGGAAAACCTTCTGGTTCTCTTTCCTTCCCTGCTTCTCATCTGAGACTTGAGACTTCTGTCAACACAAACAGCTTAGCCTACAGGCCTGCTTCTTTGGCTCAAAGGTATGACAAAACTTTTCAGAACATAATCGTTAAGTGTGTTGTTGCTAGCATCAGATTTCAACATGTTAATAAATATTATTGCTCCATCAAAAATGCTGGCAACGATGGTAGGACTTGTACCTTGAGGCTGAAGGTTGATCTCAACAGTAGCCATCAGATCATCATTTCTTTTGCCAAGGTGATGCTTTTGCATTGCAATTTCTTCTATGAACTTTTGAAGATTTATCTCATAAAACCCAATGTAGCATGATTTCTGTCATTGACAATAGTTCTTCTTCTAAGCCATTACCATCTAGTCTAGTAATTAGTTTCTATGAAAAGGGTATTCAGATTAACATTTGACATTTTCTGCAAACCATACAGAATTTCTCTTTCTGACTCTGCTGCAATAGTCCTTATTGCACTGTTATTCTGCCCCAGACTGTATTTGCATGGAATGCAGAGGGATACGAGTGATGGCATGGGGTACAGAGGCATGGGATGACTCTTCTGATGTACCCAACTCATGAAAGGATGTGTGTCTCTATTATTTTGAAATATTAGGAAGCTATTAATAGTCTTGCTATATGCAGTTAATTTTCCATAGCCATCAAGCACCTTTCACAGACTCAAGCTGCAATGAAGTAATAGAGAAATGGCAGCTAACATTTAGGCAATTAAATGCCCACTGGAAAGTAGAGGAATTTCTTTAAATGTACAACTTCAAACATCGCCAGATGATGATGATGCTACAAAGTCTAGTGATTTTCACATAATGCATTGTGTGGCATGGGAACAAGAATATATATTTGTACGTATATACATACATGGGTTTTCGAACAAGAATATACCTGGCAGGATTACAGATGTACATACCTTGGGCTGTGATTTTTTCTCACTATCAGAATTGCTAGTGAATGTGTTCTTAAGTCAATCACAGTGAAGTTCTTGTTGGAAGAAAAACACAGAGTACACTTCTTGTATGCATTGTGATAAAATGGCATGTGGCAATGTGCTTAAAATGGTTGCTACAGCCAATAAAGCTGGAATGGTCTGGATGCAATATCCAAATTTATGTATTAAGGTCAAGATGTATGACTGATAGTTTTAAGGCTTGTTAATTTGCATATATTCCCTTAGTTAATATGCAGAGGAGGAAAATCTGTCCCCAAGCTTCTGAGTAATAATGGCAGTCAGACTAAGTTGGCACAGGAGATTAATCATTTCAGTCCAGTATTTAAATCAGTACCCAGGCTTTGCCCTGTAGGTTCCCACTGTTGTTATCCTCTCATCACTCTGAAGTGCACGTGATAAATGATACTCAGTCTCTTTTCCCTTGTCCACCCCATCAGGGTCAGTCAACCAAGATACCAGCTAAATAAGGAAGGTGCTTATTTCTTAGAAATGGTCTCTAAGTAGTATAAGCACAAAGAGAGTATTGTAAATACCCCAGAGGTCACAACCTGTGTTACTATTTAACACAATGAGGTTGCACATTCATAATCCTTAGGTGGAAGCTCTTATCTCCCTACTTCAGCTGCACCATGTTACCCATTTTAAATGTTTATTGATTTATTATAGATATGTTTTCTATTGATAAACATTCTCAGACAAAGGTTTGTGTACAGATAGGTTTCCTAAAATACTGTGCAAGTCCAGAGGAAAGCACTAGTTTCACACGTAATAGAAGTGCTGCAATGGCAAAATAAAACTGTGACTGTTTTAATGGCTTGGAGATAATGAAGGGAGTTTTCAGGGTAATTAATGGCTAGGACAGCACAGATTTCTTAATTTGTGTTAAAAGAAATATCTTGCAGCCAGTGTCCTGTGATGGGAACGTGTGGTGTACAGGACCTCAGATGGGAGTCATAACAGCAGGACTTCTGTCCCAGCTTCACAGCTTGGTGTTAGACTGTGACAGTTATTTAATTTTCAGAGTCTCAAAAATAATTGAGCTTTGCTTTCTATCTGAAACTGTTGAAAGCTACAGAGGAAACTTAACTCCTGCTTGGACATTAATGGTATCCCAAATTAAACAGCAGTATTTCTGTATACCTAAAAGGTATTTGTCATAGACACACAACTTGTTGATATTTTGTGTTTCAAAGAGAAAACACTGATATTCCCAGAGTGGAGTGGTTTATTCAGTAGACAAGTGACAGCAAAAGCTGTGTGACTCAGGGTATGTCTTTCAGTAATTCTCTGTAATTTGTATGTTTATTTCAAACAAATGCTACAAATGACTTGTTATTACCTAACGTTTCAGAACCTTAGGGATTCTGTATATACAGCTTACTTCTCCCTCATCAGTTTTAAGCCTCAGACTGAGGCAGACATAAACTATGTAGCAAAACACAAATTGAGGACTCAAGGGTTTTGGTTGACTAGTTGTGATAACTTTTAAAACAATACTGTCCCCAGTTTTCCTTTTTGGCCCTTTTTTAAAATTAAACATCCTGTCAAAGGCCTGCACAGTAGGGTTTGTGCTCTGTCCTAGGACTTTAATACTGGTACCTTACTTAAGCTACTTGGTAGACTGGTTGTTGGAAAGCAAGTCCATGTCTAAAGTTTGTGCACAGCACTTAATTTACCACAGTGGGACAGTGGCTACTCAGAAGACTAGAAAATAATAATTTTCAGAGTGTGGATTACATTGATAGTTGGGGTATTTGAAAGAGACAGGGGATGAGTCAACAAGGCATTACTTAGAAGACTAGAAAATCCTGATTTTCAGAGTGTGGATTACATTGGTAGTTTGGGCATTTGAAAGAGACAGGGGATGACTCAACAAGGAATTACACTTGAATTTGCCATGAAGGATAGTGAGGTCTAGAACACAACTGGGTACTGAAAGCAAGTTAGCCATGTCAGGCTGGGACTCAGCAGGAGCTAATATTTTCTCAGCTGCAAGTAAATTGGTCAAAGGACAAATACTTGGGAGCTACTTCTTTACTCTGTCTCTAACTTTATACAGGTTTTGTGTAAAATGCCCACCCAGTAGGATAAGAGACTGCATTGGTGGGAAATGGAGATTTTGGGAGTTTGTGAATAGAGAAGAACTCTGCAGCTTTAAACAGGTCACCTAGGATGTTTTGAGTTGGGTTATTGAGTGAAGCCTTCCAGATTATTTTAGCTTAAATTTTAAATCTGTGAAAGGGATTATATATCACATTACCTAATTCTTTGACAAAAAAGAGATTGGGGGAAAAAAATCTCCCTGTGCAACGGCCAAACTGAGAATATTAGTTTAGTAATAGTTCCAAAATGCTCTATGAGCCTTTAATGGAAATAAAGATGATGATGGTAATGATGACTGTTATTATTTCAAAATCTGGGTGTTAAGTTTACCACTATTTACTACAATTTCTTATGCAAGAGAGGTCTGAACTTAGATCTAACATTCTCTACAAACTTAAAACTTCTTGATACAGGAGAGATGAAGGAATCTACTTTTTTTTTTAAAAAAAATCAATCTTCCCTTATTTCTGGTTTTGTTTATGTTTGTTTCTGTTTAATGTTGCTGTGCTCAGATCCTTCACATTGCAAAAATTTTAGGCTTGCTGTGCTTAAAGATTCCCCTGCAGCTGACAGAAATAAAGACAGAAAGCAAATTAAATCCCAGCAGAGAATAAGTATACTTTGCTCCTCTCCCAAACTGCTTTCAAGACTTCAGTCTTACAAGTGACCATACTGAGAAATAAACTTAACTGCCAGTGGTGCTGAGTAAGAAACCACAGGTCAGAGACTTCACGATGGGCCTTGGTCCAAAGTATTACAAGATTAGGTTTTTTGCTTTATGTTCCTATGTCCCCTAAGCTTCTTGTTCCTTATTTCCAAATAATTTTAGATTTAGCACATCTCCAGGTTGTCTCTTTATCTTTTGGGTAAAAGCAGGCAGAAAGTAATGCAAAGGAGGAATGTCAGAACTTTTCTACACCTGCTCAGTTCAATTTGGTTTATAAATTAAAAATTAGGCTAAGGAAGATGTATTGTTATTTCATCCAAAGCAATCAGCTCTAAGCAGTTCGACATGAAGGGAAAAACCCTATAATTACCTGTACTTTTGCTCTCCCATTTGTCTATGTAAACTGTTAAATCTGTCTCTAATCCTACACTGTTTCAGCAATTTCACTTTTAATATTTGTTCCAAACAACACAGCACACCTTCTCCTGAAGGGAAAGTTTTTAATTTTTAAAATATTTCTTCACTCTCCTTTTCCATGGTGGGTGGGGCAAGAATGGGCAGAAGAGGCCACTCAATTCTTTCATGAATGGGAGGGAAGAAAATGTCCTGAGAGGCTATTTCTGCTCCTTTAAGGTAGTAATAATAGCAAATCTTGAAAAGTGGGATTACAGAATAAGCATCCATTCTGAGGAATATTATTGTTGCAGTCATGGACATTGTGCACTCCTAGTGATTGCTTAACATTTTTCTCACTATTTACTTTTGAAACCTGGCACACTTTATGCATCTCACTGGGTTATGTTTCCCCTTCCAGCTAGATAAAGGTATTTTTCTACCTGTAGGGATAGAAGGGAAAAGTTTCTCTACTGCTGAAGCTTCTTGTTCCCTGTGTTAGATCTGATCCCTTTTTAGGATGGGATGTCCCTAAGATTAGAGATGAGAACTCATCAGTGAAAGTAAACATATGTTGAAAATTGTTCAAACCAAAACCTGAAATGTGCTTGGACTCTGTCCATACCCTTTTAATGTTGTCATTTACTCATAAACTTTCTAGTCTGATGCCAGTACTATTACTCACAACAAAAAGTTGAAGTAACATTATAATGCTTTTTATTATTTTTATTTTATATTAATGCTATTTATGGAAAGTATTTCAGGTTCATACATTCTATTTTTATGGAGAATCTTATTCTAAGCATTACCTATACCTTGCTAGAGAACACAATGTTCCCTGTTGAAATGATGAGCTGTGTTTAACTAGGAAAGATGGCTGTATGTTTTCTGTGTGAATGTATGTATATGTGCACGTAAGAGATGTGAATTAACCTGCATAGCCTGCCAAAGGAATTGGTTATTGAAACCATTTAATGATTAATTGTGGCAAGCAGAAACATATGCCCACACACCCTATCACGACTGCACAGCAAGGCATTCCCTTTGAGGAAGCATGGATTTCTTGCACATATGGTCTATAGTAGACTTAGAAAAATCAAAATTTACTTGACTTTCTGTGTTAGGGACAGAGAACATATGTGTGGGCACTGGTATGTGTGGCAGCTGCTACTTGAATTGAAAGGGCTGGAAATACAGGCAATGCAAGAGAATGGACAAGTGTTTTGTAAAAGGCTACATGCAGTAGTGGCAAAGCTGGAAACAGAGACAGGTCTCTGAATTATTTCACCTAAACATCCTCCTCTATACTACCCTGTCTACCAGACAGAGAGAAGAAATAGGCTGTGGTGGAAGGCAGAGAAAGAAAAGTCAAACTTTATCTCTGCTCAGAAAAAAACTGTCTTTGCAGAATCTGCTTTTCTTGTTACATCGTCCCCAGCAAGAGAAGTGTTAAAGCAACATTCAGAGTCCTCATTCCTCCTGGGATTTGGAACATAACAGCAGATGCCAAGGTTACCTTTGTCCTGTCTTCCAGTGAGGCTCTAGTGCAGGCACAAACAGAATGCTGCTCTTCTTCCTTTTCTACTGTCAATACCAACAATAATCATGCTTTCTTACAATGATTCCATTTAAATTATAAAGAATGAAGGTAAGGGGACTGTCTAGTTTGTGTTTGGGGGACAAATGGAGACTGATCACTGAGTTAAAATCTTTTTTTCTAAAGGATTTCCAGAAGCCAATGCTGTCGTGACCCCTCTCATACCAAGTGGGAGTTGGCAGCATTTACCACAACCGAGGTTGAAAACCATGACAGAAAATCCCTGAGCTGTTCAAGAGCACCTCATAGCTGAATCTTTCCACATTGGAGTTTCTCTGCTTCCCTTGTTCGTCTGTGCCAATTTGGTGTAAATCACCATAATCCTGGTTTAATAATTTGTAATAATTCTGATGCAAAAAAAGGCAGTGCTGCCTAGTGGATAGATGATGAAATTAGGACTAAGAAAATAAGAGATGAGAACTCTAATATGACTGATTTGTGGGGTGATTATGGTCAGATTGCCATTCTCTGCCTCAGTTTTCTCCTTCTGTAAATTGGAGGCAATTTGTTCACTTTGTGTTTGCCCAGCATGGATATAAATGGTGGTCTGTGATGTAAATAAGGTGGATTTTAGTTTTCCATTTTTAATCTCTATTTTTAACCCTCATCCTTGACAGCTTTGTACTTTGTGCCATCATTTTCACTCTGCACTTTTCATACAAGACTAAATGGGAGAGGACTCTTTCCTTGATGGTAGCTCACCTGCAGTAGCCAAGATACAATGTTAACAGAAAAAGCAGGGAGGTGAAGTTTCAGACCACTCATTTTGGCAGATGACAGCAGAAACAAATGTGTCTCACTTCTGCCCTACTATTTACTCAAGCAGAAAACAAAACAATAGAGATGGGAAAAGATCTGAAAGAGCTGTCACAGAACAAGTGCACCATGCCAATAATTTGAAGGATTAAGGACCCCAAGCTGTATGTCCTGACACAATAGCTAGGGCCATCCTGTTCACTGGGTTCATGGATTAGAGGGATGTTTCATATGATTCTGGTTTTCTTTTCAACTCTGGTTGAACAAACATAGCCTGTGTGCTTGCAAATCCCTTGTTAGCAATGCAAAAGGTCAATACAATTTCCCTTTCACTACACTCTATGATTTTGCCTTTGGAAAATGTTGCAGTTGGTCTGTCTGGATGCCTTCACAGAATCAGCATGACTTTCTGTCTGGTTTAAATGGTGTGATGAAGAATGGTGGGAAGCCCAGAGAAGGGGCCTGGAGTCTATACCTGCATTGAGTTGGAGACACTGGGAGACTGGTCTGAGACACACTTGATTTTCTTGTTTAAGCTGCTGTCTTACGAAGTAGCGTAGTTCAACTGTGAAGTGCAATTTGTTCAGGCTATGGCTATGGAAATGGCAGGATTTTATTTTAAAGATTTTATAGATTTTATTTTAAAGACTTCTCTGTTTTACAATAAAAAGGCGATGTTGCTTTAGTGCTGTAGAAAGTTTATCTTGGCTTGAGTCAAGTAGGGATTTTTCTTCTTTTCACATCATTGCCAGCAGGCCGTTAAGAAGCTGTCCCATCCAGTTCCTGTGTCACTTCAGGTAGGGGATTGCCATTCTGGCACTAAATATGTGCCTCCTTTAACATAATCTAGAGGCACAATTTAGGAATTTCATGGTCAATGAGATAAATTCTTGTCATCAGCAAAGATGATCACAGAAGTTCCACAAACTTCAGTAAGTGAGGAGTATTTATGCCTGTGTACTTATTACCTATGAACATTTGTCATTAAGAATCTAAAAAGTGGTTTGTGGGAGTACAGAAAAATTTCATGAGAGATGTCACAGCTCCTGGGATGGCATGTGGACTCAAATACTCCCTGTCTCATGAAGGGTCACTTCTCTTTCAACCTCACAGCTCAAAATTTCCATGGAAAGGGATAGGGGTGGAGAGTAAATGTGCAGTGTAGCCAAAGTCTTAGTACTAAGAAGGATTTAGATATATGTTTGAGTGCTTTTTTTGTCTGTGTTGCCCCATAATTCATTTATCTCTGTTTTCTCATACCAGTTATTTAGCCAGTACATTTATCTTGTTTCAGTGAGGGTACTTAGATTAGCATTAAAATTCCAATGCACCTGGGTCATGTCAGGGTTGTAAGCATGATGCAGTCTTTATATGTGCACACAGGACAAGCCCCTTAGAGAGAGAGATGCCTGTCAATTGGCAATACTGTGAAGGCTGGTGGTTGCTCTTATGGGCCTCTACCTGAAGTACCAGCACTGCTAGTTTCCTCCTGGTACTTGTCCCTGAGAGACACTGCTCAAGAGAAAAATAGGGTTCAGTCTTTGCTCTGGGGCAGTTTGCCTAGGATGCAGTAGCAGTGGGGGATATTCATTCATTCAACCTGAGATGTCTCTGCATTGCATTCAATGCATGAACCTTGTGATGAAAGATTTGCTCCTTCTGGTAACATAGCTCTTTGCAAGAAGGGCTGAGTTCACTTCCTTGTGAAACCATTGGCCCTACTACACACTTTAAGCTCTCATGTTCATGTGTCATCTTAGACTGACTGCTGTTATTAGTTTGGCTGCTAGTAAGATAACAGTCCATTACATGCCTTTTTTAATACAGCCTGGACACAAGCAGGAAGGCAGACTTCCTGGTTTTGAGAGGAGCAGGAAGATGGGGCATTTCAGGAGACAAATGTTTGGTATTTACAAAATGCATAGCAGATGGGCAGCTGTAAAGTCACCTGCTGACAGCAGTGAGGTACAAAGCCCTCTCCTGTTTCAGAGGAAATGCTTGTTTCTCACAGATAGCCCAAGTAAGGTCGGAAGGGTTTTTATCTGCCTCAGCTACATGGGGCAGGCTTCAGGTTTGAGCATATTTTGAAAAATATCTGCTCTTATTTAAGTGAATTTTCAGAAAAGTCCAACAGCTTTTGAAAACTGGGTAATGTATGTAAGTGTGATTTCACTTAAAATCATCATTTCTCCATGGTTTGACTTGCAATTGCCTGCTGGTCTGGGTGGGACTAATGTGGTGGCCATGCCAGTGGTGAGGTCTTAGCAGACCTGACTCCTGTGTTGCCAGCAGAAAAGACCTACATTTCTGCATTCCTTGTGATCTTGTCAACTCATTTTTACTGTTCCACAGTGTCCACAAGCAACTGTATAATCTAAGGATTGTGGGAGTGGTATTTCAACAGTGAAGATAAAAAATACAGTCCAGAACTTCTAGCACTGAGAAGCACTAATGCATTAGAGAAGCAAAACCAGGTTTACTTTGTGCTGCTGGTAGATCTCCCTGAAGAATGAACCTATCCTGATAAACAGCTTTCTGCCTTCCCCACATAAAAACCTGGAACAGAATAGCTCTTCTAGATTGGTGGCTTGACATTCCTGGGTTCAGAGATGAACCAGCAAGTCCTCAGTCTAATAAAAGGTACTTGAACTGGTTTTTAGAAGCACTGTTTCAGGAGCATAGACAGGCAAACAGTGCTTGCAGACCCTGAACAGATCAGGGGAGAACAAGGTTACAATGTTTAACTATTTGTCTACCCACATTGCTCCTGGCTTCTGCCTCTGTTGCATGGAGATGTACATATAGACTTGCCCACATTTGGCATTTCAGTAAGTTTCTAAATTAAAAAAAGAGCATTTCAGCTATTAGGTCAATCCCAGGCCTTGTTTTCAATTATTCTCACAGATGGCAATTCTTATGATGGGATGTTTTGGGGGGTTTTTTGAGTGGTGGGATACCAGTGCATAAAATGTCAATTTTTTTTTCTTCTTGATGCTATTAAGCCTGGATAACATGAGGTTTTGTGCCTAAGTGGGTTCAATGGCTTTGGCAGGATGCCACAAATTTTATCACCCTTCTCTCCATTAGACGAGAGGGAAACAGACATCTATTTTCTGCCCTAGCTAGATTTCAGATTTGAGATTTCCCGGCTGTGCATTCTGCTCTGAGATGATGGTCACGTTCCCCTCTCCTGGGGATTTCGAGAAGCAGAGGGCTGCTCAGGATCATCACTGCAAACTTCCTGTCCCCATCTGGAAGGCAGCTAGCCTGCCTTTTGTATTTATTCATCTCTCTGAAATGAAGGAGATTACTCCAGCTGCCCTTGAGAGGTTAGTGTGCTTTTAGAGGGAACAAAGTTTGGGGTTAAACTTCCTTTGTGTCTTCTGGCCATCGAAAACAAAACATGTTTGATCTTTTCTCAAACAAATTTACAGGTTGAGATCTAATTAATGAATTTTGGCAATTGGTTTGAATTATTTGGTGATTTTTTGATTCATGCAGAGTATTCAAGAAAAGACAAACCACATTCTTATAGCTGTCAGTATATTAAAGTCAACAGCAACTTTGAAGGCGAAAAAGAAAGAAAACACAATGATAACATCTGAATAGGGAAAAAAGTCCACATGATGGGCCATGTTAGCCTGAGAAGGATGACATTCCCTACGTGTCCATGGTGTTTCTTCTTACACAGAGGCAGCACAGTCAGGCCATCTGTAGATTGGTACCTTCACGTGTTTTGTCTGTATGCTCTTAAGTCTGGACTGCCTTTCCTCCACTTTTGTGGAGTACCCAAGCTGATCTGGGAGTTGTGCCCTAAGCATTAATGAAACCAAAATAGTATTACTAATAGTAATATTAATCCAGTGAAAAGCAGTGTGCATGAGACAGGGATTTCCCCTCTCCTCTATTTGATCTTTTTTCTCCAGATGGAGCATTTAGTGATTTACCAGAGACCTCTTCCCCCTTTCCTTCGTCTCTTCCTCCCCATTCTTCAGTGACTTGTGTTACACACAATCGAGACACCCATGGCTGAGCGCCCCTTGCTCAGCCGTGTACCCGCCCGCACCGGTGCACGGATTCCCCAGCGCTCAGTCCTCGGCCAGTTTCACCACCCAGGAACAAACAGCGCCCGACACGAGCAACAGGTCAGGCAGGGCCCTCCACGCCCCCGTTCCCGGGCTGCCCGCTCGGGGGCCGCCGCGCTGCTGCCGCCTTCCTCCGCTTCGGCCTGGGTTCGCTTTCCCGACTGGGAAGCGCAGGCCCTCTTTCCTCCTGGTTCCCGACAGGGGCTCGCTCCGTGCCGGCGCCGAGAGGGTGGTTCCCGCGCCGCTGCCGCCGGGCGGGCGGCTGGGGGGCGGTGCCCATCGCGGCCGCCGCCTGCCGGGGAGCCGCGGCGGCGCGGACGGCTCGGCGCGGCTGCGGCGTCCCGTCCGGGCGGGCACGGAGGCTGCCGTGCCGCTCCGAGGTAAGCTCCGCTGCGCGGGTAACTTTGCGGATCGGCACGGGCTTTCGTAGCTATGGCAGCTGGTCATTGCTCTCCGTCTGCAATGGAAATCGCTTTGGCTCCATTTTATTCTTGAGATTATTTATACCCATAAGGACTAGTCGTTCTTTAAAGGGCCATTATGCTGTGGGATATTAGCGCCTCTCTGTTTTTCCTAGTATCCAGAGACGGTGTCGATGTTACGCCACAATTTTTGCGAGCCTGTATTCAAGCCTTATTATTTGCAGGTAGAATAGATTGCAGCTGCAGAGAAGTAGGTTTGGGAATGAGCTTCTCGTGCTTGTAAATAGAAGTGCTGTATTTCTGTCAGGGGGAAGGGGGAGCAGATTACAGCATTGCTTTTAAAATGAGAGGGAATGCGCACGGGCATTTTTTTGTATACCTTCGGACTCAGCAAACTGAGTGAATCTGGTGCGGGGAGTGTGTGTCTACTTGTCCCGAGGGAGCTAAAGCCAGGATGTATGCATTACGGTTGTTCATTCATCAGCGGCTGCAGATAATGTAATTACCAAGTCAGCGGCGCATGGATGCTGCCCTGCGTGCGACATGCTGAGAATACTGTACTTTAGGAAGCCAACACTTGCTGCAGTTTGGATAAAAGAGAAGCTGGGAATGGCAGGGCATGAAACCGTTGTGTCTTTGAGTGAAAAAGAGGCTACTGGTTGGTCTCACTCTATTGTTTCTGAAGATTTGTATTTTGTGTGCTTCTCTGCAGAGGTGTAAATACCTTTTGCAAGCAGTTCATAAGGAATTCAGGAATGAAAAATAATTGGCAACAGCTTCAGGTATCACCAGTGCCTCATGAATGGTAGGTGGTTTAAATGTCCGAGAATATGCAGTAGTTCTAGTCAAATCCTATCATAGAAAGGGCTTCATTTAGCTCTCAGTTTTTTATTTACAGATCAGATTCTGCAGCTGGGGTATGGCTGCCTCACTCCTGAGGTGTCTTGGAAGGGAAGGAAAAAAAAAATCACCAGCATGATTGCCATGGACACAACAATTCCTTATTTATTTATTAGGCTATTAGGGTAATGAAGAAAAGCCATGCCTGCCCTGCTGTGCAGATCTCATTTCAGCAAAACTGCCTGGGCTCCTGCTGTTACCCTTGTTTGATTTTTAACCAGTAAGTGCCCTAAGCTCGTGTCAGTGCCGTGGTTGTTACTCCTTTATGTATAGGTTCAATAAAGGAACTCCCAAATCAAGGGCACCTGACTGGAATCCAGATGGTTGATAGTGGGATTTGTTCTAAGTAGAATCTTTTCTTCACTCTTCTGCCAAAGATCAGTGTTTCCTTACTTGTAGTTGTTGCTTTTATATTCTGCATGGTATGCTGCTGCTTTGGGTAAATATTTGGTATATTAGTATTTCATTTTATTGATTATGCCACTTGAAGATTGTTCTCTCTTGTATGTCTTGATACCTTGTCATTAAAAGACATCTGTCCCAAATGCTTCTCTCTCTAAGACATTAGACAAGGCAAGGGCTGGTTTAGCTTGCACAAGGTTAGTGACTGATTGGTACCTCTTGGCTTCTAAAGGCTGGATCACATTGGTTCTGCTCCATGGGCAGACATACCAAAAACATGTATGTGTCACATTTGAATGTCCCTAATGAATCCCATTTCTTTTTCTTTTGCACTCCCCTTTTCTTCTGTAGGCATACTTATTATCTTTAAATAGGAATAGTTATTTTTAAAGATATTCCTGTTCTGTAAAGCCAATATAGATTCATATGATATTTCAAGTAGTGATATAAGTAGTGATATTTATAGAGTTAAAACACAGTACATGTGCCCTTTTTGGAATACATCAAATATTTTGTAAACAGACACAGAAACACTCATACACACAAGCTCACACCTAATGTGTTTAGAAGAAGAAAGAAACAGTGCCTAATAAATTTCACATTAGCCCAGGAGGCTAATCTAAAAGTCAGGAAGGTAAGAATTATGTGCTCCATGTGAGCATTATTAGCAGCTTCCTTTTTCTTTGATACATAAGTGATTCAAAGGGTACAAATGTAAGGGTTCTTCCAAAGAAAGGTCATGTAATAAACAGGTCTCTTCTTGTGTTTTCTGTTTGTAGGGGAGGGAAAATATTTGGAGTAGGGGGAAAGGAGAACTCAGAGAAACTTTGAAGCACTCTGCAAATGTTGAATTACAAGTTTACTGCTTTTGCAAAGGTTGAATCTGGGGGAAAAACAGGAATGTTAAACCTCTGTGAAAATTGCAAGTTGTGTTTTGAAGAATGTGCTGTGTATGTGGGTGCAGTGTATGTGTGCACACACTCGGGTCACTATTAAGACATGGCAGCAGATGCTCACAGAATTTACACATACTGATGTGTTACTGATACAGTGTGCTAATTAATTGATGAACCTACTACAGAATGCTTTGTCCAATGGTGTTCTGCAGTAGAGAGCTACACTGGTTCATTCTCTGTTCCTCCGTGTTTCTTTGGTGTTATTTTTCAGTTTTTTTGTACCTTGACTTTGCTAAATGCCCCTTTGGTCTTATGACAGCACAGTGCAGATGGGGAGACCAAAACAGTGCCCTTGCTGGTTCTGTTTGCTTTAAGCAAAAGCTATAATACATATCTCCTAAGATGGATGAACAATTGTGATATTTTCTCTCTCTGCTGAGTCCTTTGCAATGAGGCACAGAGGTTCTGTTGGTCTGATTCTGAAGTCTTCAATCTCTTCCATAATCCCATTATCTGCTGTGGTGCTATAAATGTGAATGAGCATTAAGGAATTAGGTTGTACAGTGTGTGTTGTTTGTGGTGCAAGGTAAGACAGGGTCAGCACTTTCATTGCTTAGTGTAATTTATATTAGAGCAGAGACTACCTATAGGATTATGGAAACTGCTGTACCTTTAAGAACAGACAAGTTTTCCGCTGAGAAGCTTGCCTTTTTTTTTTTTTTTTTTTTGTGTGTGCGTGTGTGAGATATTTGATTTGGATTTATTCAGCATTGGGAAATGCACTGGCAGCATGGATAAAGTTCAGTGTTCTTTGAAAATTGTTTTTACTTCGGGCCTTTGAAGTTCTCAGTCATGGGTAGGTTGTTTTAGTCTTTACTCTTATTGTGTGAAAGACTATGCTAGGGCTTTTACTTGCTGCTTAGGATGTCTGAGGTAGAAATATAAAAGCCTGGGTTTTCAACAGTGTTGGATACCCAGATGCTTTCCTTCACTTTTTTCCTTCTCCTTTAGTGACTGAGTCTGTATATCCAAAAAGGGCTTTATGAACCTGATCTTAGGCTTTTGTATGATTTCAGCCTCTGCTCCTTTGCAGACTGTATTGTGACCCTTCTGCTTGTCACAGTATAAGCAGGTTTTGGACTCAGTATTTGGATCAGTTATAGGAGAGGGTTTGGGAAGTGATGCTGTCATGTCTTCACACTCAGCCAAGAGAATGCTTACCCAAGCGTGACAATAAAGGCAAATTTGCTACTGTAGGTGTCTTTCAAAAAAGGTGTCATATGTGCTTGGGTTCATCAGCACTTCTGAATTTTTTTTGCATGAAAATTGATCCATGCCAAACTGCTTGGGCAGTGGTGGTCGGACACTTTGTGATAACTCTGCTGACTAGATACAGTCGTGTTTCACTCATTAGGGTTGCTAAAACAGACGCTATGTGCCATCACAGACAGAAATACTATTTAAATACTGGGAGAAATAGCACTTCTGTATATCCTTTTTCATGGTTTCACTAAGATATAATGAAGCATGATTAAGTAATTTTGGATTCTTGCATCATGGATGCTGTTCTTTGGAATGTGTTTAGGAAAACAAATACTATTAGATGAGAATAATGAGGTAGAAAAACTGGTTTGTGATGTGCTTCTCAGATCAGACACTTTGTATTGGAATTTGGGTGTGTAAATGCCCATGTGTCACTTGGTATTTTATTCTTTCTCGCTTTCTATCTTGACATCTATCTACTGTGTACAATGTAAGCCTGGGTATTTGGATTTCTTACCTATTCTGAGTAAGAGGAGATGATCTAGATTGATTGTTGGGCAAGTTGGCTCCATATCCTGTGTGAAGTCTCTCTAGCCACAGAATTACAGTGTAGCACTAAATCTGTTTCTTATCTACAAATGTGAGCATAGCAGGCAACTCTGCTATCACTTTCCAGTTGAAGGAAATGAGATGTGGAGAGGTAAGGCAATTTCTAAAAAAAAAATGTATCTTTTATATCCATAGCCAATCTTGTAACAGTTTATTGATGTTTTCCCTCTTCATAAACAATAAAAACTTTTAAGTGAGTGACCTTATCTTAGAAAGCAAACTGTTGCTAAAATTATTCTTTGCTAGGAAAATTTCTGAAATAATTCTACTTCCTCTTACACTGAGAAGTAAGAGAAGAGTATTTGGTGCTGTAACAGCTGGGGGTTTTCAATGCCTCCATCAAAATGGGTAAACGGGAAATGGTAGCATGCAGGAAAATGTAGTTTGTCTACAGAAATGATTTATAGCTATAATGGTCTTTCAAAGAATCAATTATTTGCACATAATCACAATTTGAATGAAATCTGCCCCAAGACCGGAAGGCTGTTCTGGTTTTGAAGGAACACTGCAACCCTCATTCACATAAGTAACAGAAGTTATATTTTTGTAGAGCAGAATGAACATAATTAGAATGAAGGTGACTGTTTGGAAAAGGAGACTAATGCCAGAATATGAGTTCATTTTTCTTTTTTACTATGTCTGTATCGATCCTATAATTTAAGAGTCAGAAGTAGTGGTTGATGAGTTATTATGATGAGCTTTGTGAATTTGCTACCACTTTCCAGTGTCTGCAGTGTTGCCATTACAAGAGATATACCAGTGGTGCCAGGAAGGCCAAGTCTAATGGTCCTTGGAATCAAATGCCATTTTATAATCACAGGCATGGTTTTTCCAAGTTAGGCAAGGTGAGTTAGGCGTGTGATGCCATAAGAGAGAAAGGCCAGATTTAGGGACTGTGCACTTAGACTTTTGCCCAGCTACATGTGTGGGAGTGTTAGCACTCACTTAGATCAAGACCACAGTTTAGAGGAGCTAAGAAAAAGCAATGAGCCCTGCATCAGCACAGAATCTTGTTTGACATAATCTGAAGTTATAGGAGGTGTTATCTTAAAAATATTCATATCAATTCATCTGAAATTTGTACAGCATTTATGGTGGATAAGGATACAATTAAAAAAACTAGGTAAATTTATAGATATTTATCCTTTTGTCATTGGTGTTACTTAAGCAAGAAGGAGTACAAGATTGAACTAGGTCTGTTTCCTGCTCTGTTTATTCTGTTGTGATGTGCTCTGACTGAGCTCTTTAAATACTGGGAAAAACTGTTCAAGTAAGACACGTCCTTGCAGTGGTGGTACTTGTAACTTCCTTCTATTGGTCAATTTTATAGAATTTTATGGAATGAAGTGTTGGTTTTGTAAATGGTTACTTTTCTGAAAACTTGGCTGAAATTTTTTGCCTGTGAAGTATCTCTAATCCTTATGGAAAGCCCCTTATGTTTTAGGGACAAGGCAGTCACAAAATATAAGGTGTACTGAGAGAGTTGTTAGTCGTACAGCACTGAGCTCCACAGACACTTGGATATTAAAGTGTGGTTGGCAGTTTTTTGCTTAACTCTGAATTGAGTTTTGTAGGGTCATGACAGGAGGCAGGAGAAGACCCCAGGAAGATTAGGTGACCTGTTGGTGTCTATGTTGTGCCTTGGAGGATGACCCAGTTCCTAGATGCTGGGTAATGAGCTGGCACCTGGGGTCTGCCTTCATACTGCCCCTAGCAAAAAGTCTGAACTGAGTGTGAGTTGAGGCTGCCTAAAAAGGCTGTGAGTCCTTGCAGCAGATACTGTAAGACTGTGGGCTATTTTCAGATGATTCTCACCTCATCTTGCCCGTCTGAAATTGTCACTGCAAGGATAGAATACTTGACTAGAGGCTGTACTATGGAAAGTCTCCTCATGATGCTGGCTGTTTCTAAGCTTTTCTCTGGCAATGCCAGCGGAGTCACTGAATGCTTATCCTGAGGTTCCTTCCAGGAAGTGAATCCAGTGCTCCACGAAGTTGTGAGGATACAATCTCTGTCTCCAGAAGCCTTAGAGATGCTCTTTGTGTGGAATTCCCTCTGTCATGGAGTGTGAAAGATATGGCATGTGGTTTTCAGTGATGTATCAACTTAGATTTACCAGTCACATCTTTTGTTGCAAAAAAAATTGCAATGAATTTCTGTTCACTGCCCTGTTCCTGTATAATGTTTCAAGAAGATATCTTCTCACAAACCTGTTGGGCACAAATCTGAAAAATCAGAAAAGAATATATCACATACACAAACATGTTGGGAGGCAGTTAAAAGCTATATATGCCCCAGAGTTGCAGCTTCCAGAAAAAATCATTAGACATCAAACAAGGCAGTTTCTCTTGATGGAGTGTGACATTTGAAGAGTGAGAAATAGTACTCTTATTACACATTTTAATAGGTGACTAGATATTTGGGTTTGTTTCTTGTCTTGAAAAGTCTGTGCTGTCAGTACAACTAGACTGAAAGCTTTTAGGCTGATTAATTATTAGAACAACCCACTAAATATTTTACATGCTTTAATTTTTTAATCTTATCTATATATACTTTTCTTCAAAGAGATTAAGATATGAGAGGAAACCTTACTACAATACGTGTTAAGAATTTATATAAATTCGTATAAAAGATTGGCAAGTGCAAAGGTTGTGTAAGTATTCTTTTTCTCACTCTATTTTTGCTTCAGTTTCTTCTCTCTTTCTCTATTGTACCTCTCCAAATCTTTTAGCTGGGTAAGTAACCAAATAACTTTCTTTTTTGAGAACTTATATGTCCAGCAGATGTGTGCTTCCTTCATGTAAGATGATACATGAATGTACAATAAATGCAAATCCATGTGGCAGAAAGTTTGCTTTCTAGAAGGTAGGATGTGCCAAGCAACAGTACTGTTATAAGTCTGGGATAGACACACAGTCATGAAGGACACATGGTTTGTGTCCTACCTTGCCATATTATTGGGCACCATCTCTTAGCACATCTGTGAGTTTTGAGTCTTTACAGCCAACTATACAAATGTACAAAAAAGTCATAGAATCTGAGACTCCAAACCTGGAAATCACATTTCCTCAGACACTGAAGACACTTGGATTTGAATTTAATATCTTGTGAAAGGCAAGAAAATACTTTACTTGCTATTCTAGCATGTGGATATTTCAAAGACCTGTACAAATTGTGTCGTGATTCTCCTAAAAGTGGTGCTTAGTTACACATACGGCAGTGCACATATGTGCACACAAATGACGTATTATCATTCTAGACCTCTTTTTCTATTTTACTGCCTGGATTCAAAGAGCACTGGCACCAGCTAAGATCAAAGTCCTCATAAGAATAGGCTTGTGCAAATATACCAGAAACAGCTTTTGGACTAAGCTAGTGGGAAGACTGGGAGAGGAAGGACTGGGAGAAGGATGAAAAGACAATGGGGCATAGTGCTGTTGACATGGACTCTTGCAGGAGGAATGACAAGAGGCCTGGTGGGCTTCACCTTTTCCTTTCCTTTGTAGTGTGGCTTTGGTCTGTGATCTCGCCTTACTGGGGAGTTTGTGTACTTGGTAGTGAGTCCTTTCCTGCTTCAGATAGGTATGAGGTAGCAGAAAAACCTAGCAGACATTCTAATCTCTCTTTTCTAGCAGTTCACATTGTTTTGTGAGATTTCCTTTGTGAGGACTTTCATAAGTAATACACTGCTTATTCAATTGTGAGATGTGTTATCCATAAAAAAATCCTGAAAGTACTGAAAAGAAAGGAAACTTCACAATGGCTTCACAGAGGGATTGCTGTCTTACTGGATTTATGACATACTTATGACAGAACAGATCTTCAAGCCTGGTTATACTTATTAACAGTAAGCTTTTAATGAAAGTGTTCTTAAAATATGTATAATTTTTTGCTTTAGTTTGCTGTGTGGTCTCTAGAACGCTGTTCTAAAAATATCTATGTTTTAATCACAAGGCTGTGCTTGTTTTCTTAAAAATTATTTCTACTTAAAAAAAGGAAACAAAACCCTTAGAGACCATTTCCTATTACAATTTCTGGATCACTGCACCCCATTGTATAACAAATGAATATGAATAGGGTTAATGACTGGCCATCAGTCTTTGTGTTTATGGTGTTGAATGAGTGATTATTAGACTTAAATCAAGTTACTCATGCTTTATTTCTAATTAGCTGAGAGATGTGATGTATCTTTACATGATTGTTGTGATCTTTTATAAAAACACTGGTTGGTATCTGTATTGGTGCTAAAACCAAACAGTAAGAACTCCAAGAGAAAGGGTTTATCAAGCAAGTAAACTAGGTGGAGCTCCTCGAGCTAGCAGCCATGGAGAGACAGAAGGGAATACTGTTACTTAGCTCTGAAGGGTAGAAAGTGGGATAGACTTAGCAGTCAGACATTCCACATAAAATCAGTTCAGTGCAGGAAATGAATGAGGCAGAGGTGTTCCTTCTCCCTACATCTGGCTTTCACTCATGGCACTCCTGCCAATAAGACTTTTTCCTCAATGTGCATATTTTGTATAGCTGTTTCTGTTTGGGTGGAATTTTGATTAAAAAGAATCCAGGTCTCTTGTTTTGCAATCAGTTTGCTGGCAGGAGTAGAAGCACCTTAACATCTCACCTCAGCTCCTTCAGCTTCTCCCTCGGAGAGGGTTTTACAGAGTCCTAATGTGTGCATTTGTAAGATTGGGAGATAGCGTCTGGAGGATCACCTGCTATGTTGTGAGGCCTCATTAAAGAGAGAACAACAACAACCCTTTGCCATCTCACAGCCTTCACTTTTGTTCTTTCCTGCTGTCCTGCATTGTTTTTTACGAGAACAAACAAGCTGTGAGGCGCTCAGATGCGCGTTATTTGTGCCCAGTGAAAACCATGGCGTTAGGCATGCGCTCATTGTGTTATCTGAACAAATGTTCTGCTGCTGATACTGCGCTCACTAGAGCTCAGACACTGGGTGAGCTGTGGTATTTTGTGACTCATGCTTCATCAAGCTGTAACTGCTAGCTGTTATTTAGCCTTTACCAGCACAAGGGATTTAATATCTGATCCAAACTTATTTGGCTTGATGGAAACAATATCTCATTGCCTTCAATCAGCTAGATTCATCCACAAGGATTTTGGGCTGAGTTGTCAGGATAGGACATTAAATAATTTCTCCCTTTTGATTTTTAAATTTCAGTACGTTGGTCTGGAATTAATAGAGTGTGAGAGAGACTCTGGAAATACTGTAATGGCATTGTAGTTGCTTTTGAGCAGCATTTGAGGCTCAGTGGATGGTATAGCCCATTACTGCCATACCACAGTTGACGTTTCACAGGAGATGACAAAAACACCTCTTGAACACCACCTTGTTTGGCCTGTGATTCTATCTACCACTGCAGAAATTCCCTGCTGTGAAGAGAAGATGTTTGTGATTTCCAGAGGTCAGCACAAGGGGAAGTTCCAGTCATGGGTGGTTCAGTGTTCCATGTGTCTTTAGGGCTTGTATAGAGTCCTCAAAAAGATATAGAAAAGCTCTGGAGAGTGCCACAGATACTACCAGTTCACAGTCCAGTAAGAAAAGACAATGTGGGCATCTCTATCTCTCCCTTCCAACACAGAAAATTTCCCAATCTTAATGTATTTAAATGAACATTTTAATTTACTTGTTGTCACTGAAGCTGTGTAAGTTTTCTTTTTATTGAATGTGACATTTTTCCTCCTTTTTCTCAAACATCGTCTTGCTGCCTCTTTAGGTGAAGTGTACTGTGTTGTTTGTTTTTTGCTTTTAACAACAATATAATCTAATTTACATAGTCTGGTATTCATAAAGGCTTGTAGTGCAGCCCTGTGAGATCCTGTGACTAATTTATGACATCTCCTTCTTCTATTATGGAAGTTTACAGGCCTTTGGCTAAGATATATGATAGATATTTCATAGATAGTTTCATTTCTTTTACAGGAAAACTAAAATTTTATGATAAATGATTTCATGCCTATCATGAGTTTTACGCCTCTACTAGTATTTTACAGTACAGTAGCAGCACAAAGACCATGAGGTCTCCCACCTTTCTGGTGAAGACTGGAGAAATCTGTAGGAATTTCAGGCTGATTACAGGCTTTAAGACCCATGTGTTCAGGATGAAGGAGTACATTCCCTGCTATGTAAGCTAAAGCAAAATCATTGTTAGTGGATACTAACTCAGTGCTCAGCAATTGGATCCCATTCAGGTTATACACTCATATAAGTCAATTCGGTGAAGCTTACTGAAGTGAAATCTACTGTTGAATTAAAAAAAAATCAAACATACTAATTGTATATAGACTCATGACCTTCAAAAATATCATGCTGCTTCTCTGGCAAATCAGCTATGATAAAAATTCAGTCGCCTGGCAACAGAAGTAATTTGGGAGTCCTGAGTACAAGGACACCCCAAAGCCTCTGTTTGCCTTGTAGCATTGAGTGACAAGAAATCCTCACTACTTGAGCTGCTGGATAGCACAGATCTCCTTGTCTTGGGTGACTCCATCCTGAACTAGCCTTTGGTTGACGGTTAGCTCCTCAGACAGAGCTTAATCCTGTGAAAAGTCTGCTTTACATGGCATCTTGCCAAGCCATGGCCTGTCCTTGTATTAATTCAGATTTAATTAATGAATTCTGTTTCTAATGGCTTAATAAACTAAGGCCAAGTCTGAGAATGCAATTAATTTTGTAGTTGGAAAGGCTACTACTGAAATGAAGACCATTTTGCTTCAATAAGGAGCATTGGGATCACTGCTTTTCATTATTAAGGCTCTATTAGAAGAGAGTCATGTTACCTCCTCTTGTCATCATATACGTGCATAGGTACAGGTGATAATTCACCTTCTGCAAGCTGGTGACTGAGTGCAGGATAGGTGTAGGGGAAAGTGTTCAGCAGCAAGCTTAACTGAGCCTGTCTCAGCAGCCGTCCTTTCCTCCCTGCAAAGTTATGCCCACGCTCTAGTTGACACATGCTTTAGAACTGGGCTCTCTGAAGCACCTGTCACGCCTCTTGATGTAGTGTCTGAGAGGGGAGGTTTCTATTTCCAGCTCTGTTACTGATATAGTGCAGGGTGACATGTAAATTTCACAACATCCTTTTATGCTTCCACTCTCTCCTCTCTGAAGCGGCTGAAGGATCCAGCCCAGTCAGGGTAGCCTTCTACTGTGCAGTAGGAACCCTGGTTTATTTGTGCTAATGTCCAAGATGATTTTGGAACAGGAGAGGGATGTTCTGCCCGCATCTAATATGTGAACTTACGTGAAAACATGAATTCTGCCAGAAGCAATGCTGATGGCTCAGTGCAAGGCAGTCCCTGCTAGGTGCATGCTGACTGTGGTACCATCCACAGCAAGTAGCTGGTGAACTCATAAGAGATAATGTGAGCAAGAGATCTGGTTGTCTTTACCTGGCTTTTTGTAAGTGTAGAGAGCCATTAATTCTGGCAACATACACTAATTCTGGATATACCGTAGAGTCACAGTTCCAAGCATCTGTCGTAATCTACCCCAGAAGCATCTGTGCTCCCTGTAGTGAGTATAGGAACTTTCACCACATGTGGTTTATGGGAGCGACTTTTGAGTCACTGTGAGTGGAAAGTACAATAGAACTGTGAGACACTATCTTTGTGGGAAAAAAAAAGGTCATTGCATGAGTTGATTTAATCATCTTCCTTTCCATAAGCTTCCACGCTAAATGCTGGAACTTTCTACATTTTGTTTTGTTTGGTCAGTGCTTTGTGCAAGTCTGCTAGTGACAAGGTTTTCAGAGGCAGTGTATGTTTTCTTTCTATTTTGCTTTCCCCTCTATGAAATGTTGAGATAAACACTTTTCTAGACACTGATTGGTTGTGGGACATATGTTCCTGTAAAAACTGCAATTTCCCACTGAGGTCTTCTGTTTCCATTAAGCTTTCCATGCTGTGTGTGTACAGTGTGCTATCAGACACACTGACCTGAGGAGCTGCATTGTAACCTAGCTGGATACAGTGCTGATGCTGAGGCCTGAACCCAAAGCATCGCTCGAGTACTTGGAGCCTAACCTGATGCCAGATCTGAGTGGGAGTGAGAAAAATTTCTTTTTTAGTTTTATCCAACAAAGAATATATGCAAAAAGTGTCCTGGTATGATCAAGAGTAGAAGACTTGTTTATGCTCACATAACAGTGATAGCACAGGAAGACTCTGCGCCAAATGGACCATGTAATAGAGGAGCATGTATTCAATCATTAATCACACAATTCAATTCACTGTATACCCCAGCATTAAAAGAACTGTTTATTCCCCCAACCATTCTGTACTTCAGACACTCACTTTATGTGTGAAGGTAAAGTTAACAAGTGCCATGGATCTTCCCAAGGTCCCTGATGGTTCCTATAGAAGGACCTCTGTTGCTTGAATTTCAGACTGGATGATGATGAATTCACTCAGTATGCCACAGTATTCACATCCTTGGGTGTGAATTACATGTTCAAGCCCTCTTAAAATACTTAATGGAAGCTTACTCTATTTTTGTTAGCGTTGTTGAAGTTGACCAGCCAGTGACTTAAAGGGTATTTGGGTCCGTCAGTTTGCATCTAGCTCTTTTTTTTCTTTTTTGTAAAGGCCAACTCCAAATCAGTCGGGGATGTGGATGTGGCAGAATTAGCTTTTGTTGTGACAGCTGGCCTAGCACGTATCACAGATGTGGGCTTATGTTGAAAGAAGGACTGTACACAAAGTTCACTGCAACTATAAAAATAGAGGTGGCTAGTCTCCCTGCTGGGAGTTGGGCTCTTGTGCCTTGAGCTCTCAGGTGTGGATGAGGAGACCCTTGTGCTCTGTGCTGACCCAGCCAGAATAGGAGGGCATGGACAAGGAACAGCAGAATGATCAATTGTGCACTTTTCTTCTTATTTCATCATAGCCTTCTCTAGTTACCCTGAGCCATTAGTTACCCAACTCCAACTGTAGAAAGCATCTACATGATTAGTCCTTAGTTAAGTTTTGATATCCAAATTAGGAAAGCTGGAAGCACAAAAGCAAAGGAGCACAAGGAAGCCAAAACCAAATACTGTTAGCTGAAAGAAGAAGGGATTCTGCGCATGAACTCCTTTCAGCTGGACTCTTATGAGCAACTGGTTTTCTGCCTTTAGCTTAAAAATGATTTTTAGATTTTTTTTTTTTAATCCAAAGCAATTCTGTTTGTTATACAAATTTTATTATAACTTCCCTTTTGGCCACTTTAATATTTAATAAGAAAATATAATTCTGGATTTAAAAATTGTGCGTATGATATGCTTGCGGAGCATCTGGCTCCCTGCTAGATGTTTGTCCACTACCAGAGGGTTGTTAATTTCTATTATCCCCTGATATTTATAATGCACTAAATATATAAAATATTTAATGTTCTTCTGGAGACTTCTGCAAGCTATCATTAAGTAATCTATAAAAGATAAAAAGTGCACTTGTGATTTATTATGCTTTTTTCCCCATTTTATATAAAAAAGGCCCAAAGGGTCCCTCTGTTTTGTACCTCTGGTTTTCTTCTAGAGAAAAGCACGTCAGTTTCCTTTTATTTTCCTTTTTAAAAAAAATAATTTCTTCCGGAGTACATGCAGTATTGATCATCTGGTAGAAATATCTCAGGGTTGTTATAAGAATGGAAGTTGGCTAACTGTCCAGGGAAGAAATATTTTTATTTTGATTGCTTAAAAGTTTAAAACAAACAAATAAAATCTCCCAAGTTTTTGAACACCTGAATAAATATTTGGGAGAAAAGTTGCTGTTTGCCAGAATGTAACAGAATGTAACAGCTTGTTCAGATAGATGTCTGAAGGAGCTTTATGTCTAAGACATCTAAGGAGACTACAGAATAAGATAAGTGATATTTTAAGTAAAAGGAGCAAGGCAAAAAAAAAAGAAATTTGAACACCTCTCCCTCTCTTTTTAAAGTTTTCAGGCTTTAGGGATTTAAGAAAGAAAAAAAAAAAAGAGGACACAGAACTAAAAAGGTCATCTTTTATGTATTTTACCTTGGAAGTGTGTGTTATATATATTTAGACTGATAAGCAAGATAGAATTTATGGTAGTCAATATTGACTGATTTGTTGAACACATATTTTTGTATGAAATTGGCCAGGCAGCCGCTGTTTGCTGGAAGTAAAAAAAATCTCTGAGTTGCAACTTTTTTTTCCCCCTCACCAGTTGTACAGATATCTTCATAATTTCTGTTCCACAGAACATGGAGGAGTTTGGAAAACATCTTTTTTTGCTATTATTGATGATTAGTACGTACTCTGGCTTTGGGGAATTATTCCATTTCTTTCTGCTAGAGGATTTTGGTTTTTATCAGGCCCTAGTCAAGCCACTGTGCCTTGCTGTGTAAAACCTGACTTTGATAAAGGATCATTGTTTATATGAGTGTGTTGCTGGGGGTGATGCAGATGCACACAGCTGAAGTGGAGGGAAGGGCTGAGAATGCTGCTGGGCACAATCTGTCTGGCAGTACAGACCAGGATTGTCCTCCTTTCCTAGGAAATAAGGTAACTCATAGAGTCGCATCCTGTCCTTCAGTTCCAGACAGAAAACAAACTCTAGACTCCTGCTTCTGTCTTGCTTAACTCTATGTATTTGGTTCATACTGTGTTTGTAGGTATGTAATGTCTTCTGGGAACTGCTTCTCAATTACCTAACACAGCTAGCCAATTTAATTGATTGATTCCCAGAGAAGCTTAGAGCAGTATAAAAATGAGATCTCTTTTCTTAAACCAATTTATAGAACAGAAAGCATTTTCCCTTGGATGTTTTTGGGGATTATAAAGTATTCTGCTAGTGCTTTGTGATGGGCTGTTTTTTGGTTGATTTGTATGTCTATGTACTCAATGCTCTGTAGGATAAATGGTAACTGTTTAAACTGTGAGAATTATCCTGAGTCCTCTGCTGCATTTGGAGTAGCTATTGAAGAGTGTTGAAAATCATTATCTGCTTGTTAAGGTATTTGTGCTTTTGGAGCAAGAGCATGTGCCTGCTGTCCTTGCTGAAGAACTGTGAATGATGTGAGTACTGTTCCATTGGTGAAACCACAGGTAACTCACGTGTTGTTTCCATAGTTTAGAACCTTGCACAGTCTTAGTGCAATAAGGTGCTCCTTTGCACGAGCTGGTGGTTTATAAATACTCCAGAAATTCCATGGGGAACATGCCTCTCAAGTGCTGCTTTATGAGAGAGAACAACCATGAGAAGACATTGAGGAGAATGCAAGAAGAGGAAAAATGTGAATCTTTACTGCCTCGGCTCTTCCTCACATTGTTGCTTCTATCTTTAGGAAATGGATGAGAGGGTGGCACTTTTTTCCTGTACTGGTTTACACTATTCAGGCCTAAGTTCAGACAAGATTAGAAGTAGAAGTTTGACCAGGATTTCAGCAAATTGCTGTCACTAGAGCTGTGTTTGATTACTCCAGTGCAATCTTTCAGATCTGTGGTTCTGGTGAACACTGACACTAAACTGGTGAAAGCAAACTTGCAAAGTTAATATAAAATTACTCTAATGCCTTCTCTGTGTGAAATTCACCATCCCAGCATGCTGTGAAGGAAACCCTGTGGTGGATACCATATTTTTGGGTGCTGTAAGGCTGGTAACTGACTAGAAAGCTATCTTTCTAGGTACTTCAAGATAGCCCAGAATTCCAGATCCCTGTTTTTAAGAAGCACAGGAAGAAGAGTTTGGTGAGTTTAATTCAGTTGGTCATTTTTGGCCTTAAGGGCCATCATCATCATGAATTTGGAGTGATCACTGAAGTGTATTTTCCATAGAGTACAGTGACTGTCCATTTTCTTTGGGGGAAAATGCCTTTGCTTGCTTTTATCTCCTGCTTCAAGGAATCTGACTATTCTGTATAGAAATTAAATTTTGTTCCTTCTATTTCTGAGCCAATTCAGACCAGCAAAAGCCCCATCCTTATGCCTGGACAGTTCACATTCTCATCCTTGTCACTGAGTTTCTAATGCAAGTTTAGGTGATGCTGCATGAAGCTCCCATGAAAATGCCTGCATGGAGAAACTGAGTTGCAGTAATTACATCCCAGTAGCCGTGCTGCTATAAATGTAATTGCAATATGTAATTAGGGTGATATGGAACTGTATTACTCACATGGGCCCTTTTTTTAATTAGAAATGTGTGATTCTATTTAAATTCTCAGGTGACCTAATCTAGTATAGTCACTGATGCCTGCAACTGAGGCAGAAATGCCAATGTAGTCATAAAGGCCTTTATGCTTGGTTCACTGAACCTCACACCATTTCACTCTAACTTGTCTTTCAATCTAATCAGTCCGTACTAGAATTTAAATTCAGCATTTTTTAATATATTGTCATGTTTCTGTCTGGAACATTAGACACTGGTCTTTTTATTTCCTCTCACAAGCAGCATGATGGGAACCAGTAAAGAGGTCAGTGATAATATGAGGTTGTTTAATGATAGACAAGAGCATCTATAAAAATTCTGTGACTTTCATATATGGATATCTCTACAGCTGATCCCTCCTCTCCTCCAAAATAGTGTCTGAATGCTCTCAGAATTCTTTTTTGTTTTCCTATTCTTTAATGAGTAAGGTTTGAACCCAAATCTGAGCATCCTTTAAGATTATATATGTATGGTATTTTAAAATTGAGATAAAAATGGGATGGCTTAGGCTCAGATTTAAATTAGTTAATTAGTTATTGATATTTTTCAGGCACTTAAAATTGTTTATGAAGTACTTCAGATGATTAAGTATGAACTCTTCTCTCCTTTCCACTCTCCTTAACATGCTTAGAAAAGGAAAAATTAAGATTTCTTTTCATTACAATACTGAGGTGTCCTATTGCAGGATTATTGCTTCTCTGGAAAACAACAGAAGGAATTTTCAGAGGGAAGCATTAAAATGGGATTTCTAAAAGTTCTCAATCAAACAAGAAAAACTGAAATATAATAAAGATTCAAACCGTCTAATATATGAAGTTATCTGAAAAACAAAGCAAAACATTGATTAAAACAAAATTCTTGAGTTGAGAAAGGCAGCTGCCCTGATTTGTGAATGTTTAGCCATAGCCCAATTTTCAAAGTGGTCATGAAAACTCAGCTTTTATTGCACAAAGATTCTAAGATAGCTAAATTCTGCAAATTGAAGCCCAGAATGACTTGTGCCACAAAAACCTTAATTCAGAGCTCATTGTTGCAAGTCTTGTATCTTTAATGAGCTATAGTGCAAGTCCTAAAAGCAAGTAGTTCTCTGTGTGGCTGTTATGAGGCACAAAAATCATCCATTGAAGTTGTCCTATGATAATGATAAAAATATGTGTCAGCCCCAAGCTGGTCAGGACCTGCAGTTGTAGTTTCTATATCCAAATGTTCTGTGTGAAATTTCTCCTTTAAACTATTACAGTTGTATTTCCTCATCCATGGGCTTTGAGTCAAAATTCCCTGCTTCTGTAATTCTTTGTTGGCGGTGCTGCTATTTTGAAATTTCATCTGAAGTAATACTTAGCAGCTCTTTCTTGCTGGTTTTGCTATGGTCCTGGCTAAATGTAGGCATTCTGTTTTTCCTAAACACTCTTCGATCCTAGTTTAACATGTAGCTGTCTGCTTATTTTTCTCTTTTGTTACTATTGTTCTGATTTCTTTTTCAGCCAGGCTTTTCATTCTTTTAGCAATTATTCTGGTGCATCTAAGATTCTGGTTATTGAGTAGCTTCTCCCCCTCTCGCCTGGGCTGCCTGGCACCCCTTGCTAAGCCTGTGCTCCTGCTGATGTCTGCCCACCACTTTACACCTTCATGAATTCACAGGTGAAATGGGGAGGAGGGGTTTTCCCACCAAATCCACCCCCACACATATGTCATGGACTGAAACATGCTTTGGTGAATGTTTATGATGGTGCTGCACCAGGACACCGTGAGGAGAGAGATGTGTCTGGGTCCAGGGAGGGGGGTCAGGTATGGGGAACAGGGTCTGCCGGGGGTGTGTTTCACGTGGTTTTGTAACACTTTCCACTTGGTCATTTTTGCCCTTCAGTTTCTGTGTAAATCCTCATTAGGCTTTATTTACAAACATTCAGAACCACTTGTGAACTGGAGCTAAAAGGTGAAAGTCTTATTAACAATTTGTCATAATGCTGTGTGCTGATGGTGAGCCTTTTTCTCTTGTTCCCAGATAAAATGAGTGGTTGTACACAGTGTACTAGGAAGTTGTGAGGGTTAATGACTCATCCACCATGCTCTGAACATACAGAGTGCTTGGAAGGGATTTTTCTCTCTGTATAAAGATTTTGCATTTTTGATATGAGTTGAAGGGTTCAAGGAGATATTTTGAAAAGCTTCTCTTTGTATCTAAGCTGCATGTTCCAAGAGTTTCGTGTGGCTATTGTTGCAAAGTTTATTGGAAAAATAGTGGGAGGACTGTCCCCATTTAAGTTGCCTGAGTGGTAGAAAGGGCAAAGCTTACAGTGTTTTCAGATGAGTACAGCCAAAATTCTGCCACTTGACTTGGGCCTGCTCTTGTTTGGTGAAATTGCAAGTAGAATCTGAAAATGTTTGTTGTGAAAGAAATTTGTAGGAATTGTTGTATTTTATACTTTTCCTTTTTAAGTAGAAACAATATAAAGAGCTTAATTCAGAACAGAATAAATCTCAGTGCTGTTGCTATGTTTGTATAAAACTACACTGCTCTGCTCTACATTTGCTATTAAACTGTTTATAATAGTTAAAATGTCATTCCACAAGAGAGTTTGGCTTAGGATTTCTTTTCTTAGGCAGAGAAAGCCATTTTATTCCATGTATGGACCTGGTCTCTCAAAGCTATTTTAGTGAGTAGCTAGAAAATATTTTTTAGTGAGACATGATTTCATTTGTGTTTATGTGCATTGGCCAATTTAATGAGGGAGCCACACTGTTCTGCAATTCTGCTCTGTATTGTACCCGGGGAAAAACCAGGAATTTTTAGGTGCAGCCTGGATTATGTGCTTTTTAAATACTTTTTTTAAAAACCACATCTTGAAATCACTGTATTCTCAGTTTAGCTACTGAAGAATGAAACCCTTCTGTGCCTGGAAGAGACTCTGTTAAAAAAAATACATCCCCAGTTGGTGTTAATCAACATTGCCTTTAACAGAACCAAGCCATTTTTAAACTATTGCAGGCACTGATTCCAGCTTTCGCATCTCAGCCTTCAGAAAAGCATTAATTTCTCTTGTTAGAGCACAGTGACAGGAGGGTGAAGAAGATCCACTGGTTCTACAGTGGAATCAAAAACCTTTCTGTAAACTTTCATCCTTTGGACTATATTGTGGCAGATCTGCAAAAATCGGATGCAAGGATATGGGATAGAACTGTACTACTCTGGGAATGGCAGCTGGGTATTTGCTCCCAGGACAGCTTCCCAAAGGGAAGGATCCCCAGAGTGGTAAGGGAATGATATATGTTTGACTATGTTTATATTTTGGCACTATTCAATTCTTAAGAAATAGTTTTCAGTCTTTTTCTGTTTGAGGCACTATTGGGTGTTTGTTTAGAACCCTCCCCAGTAATTGATATGATGTGATCTATTAACTTAGGGGAAATGTTATAAAAGTGGTGTTTATGTATAGTAATACTAGATAGAATTAGAAATAGTAGTCTTTTATGCCATTCAGTACTCCTTTGAAAGTGCAGAATCTGTAAGTAGCAAATGGTTGCACTAATAAGGCTGCTCAGTCTCTTCAATATATATTCTCGAAAATCTTTTATTCTTCTTTCAGGGGATTTGTCTCTAGAATTAAAGGGCAAATTGCACCTCTGACAAGACATGCAGCCTTTGTGTTGAGACTACTGACTGCTGACATCCATTGTTATAATCTTTATACTTTAAGTGACCTGGAGTCAGATTTTCAAGGTATTTATTTGCTTAAGAGCCATTAGACTCTAAATGGGATTTCAGAATTGCCTAAGTAAATTAGAATCCTAATTCACACTGTAGATCTTATTAGGAGACTTCATGTATCTCCAGGTGCCTAAACACCTTTGTATAGCTGCCTGTTGGATGCTGGGAGCTAGCTTGGAAGCATCCCTCAAGGCCTTGGCAAAACAATAGCCGAAGCACAACAGTTTTGACAGACTTTTGAAATTAGTAATTCAATTCAAATTACTGAAGAAGAGGCGAAAGGCTTTGAATTTGTTGTTGATGTTTGTTTTTCAAAGTGCTGTGATTCACCAGTTTGTGAGCCCATTTTTCACTGCTGGGCTGGAGTGGATGTGTGGCTGATAGGATGCATATGTAGCCTGTGCCACTTGCCTCACCAGCTGGGCTTAGTCTGGAGCCATGTCACACTTCTGTTGATGTGAATAAAGACTTACAACAGACATTAGCAACTACAACTACATTGTCAAATACACCTGGAATTTACTGGCTGCTGAAGAACGCATCATTAAAAGTTGTAAAGGTAGAGAAGTCAAGAGAAGTCAGAGAAACCTTTATTAACTTACAACAATGGTAGAGAAGCTCTCAGTAATAAAGGGTGGCTCTCTATACCTCAGGGCAGGACCACTTGGTAAAGCTTTTTGTATTTGTTGTGTTCTTAGAGCTGATGGACAAAATCTTTTAATCTGAAGCAGCAGAGGTTCATATTTCTAAGTTAAAATGTTTTGTCTGGGAATGATATTCCTAGTGTATTCTTTTCTTAGAACAAAGGAGGATAATCAGTAGCAAAACACAATGAAGTGTTGTTGTTGGTTAGGCACATTGGTGTTGAGAAAAGACCACGTGTGGTAAAATTTAAGCTCCAAATTCCAAAGAGCTATTTTGTCTCAAAAGCCAAGTTTGAAATGTCAAGACAAACTCCCTTGTTTATTTTACTGGGAATTTCACAGGTGCTGAAAGGCATGAGATTCTTAATAGCAGTTAGGTTCCCAAATACCTTGGACCTCTCTGAAAAGCCTGAGTAGAAAAAGTCAATAACACTCTTCTGAGAATGTACCACATGGAGAGGACAAAACACCTGTTTTTGAGCAGTGGTTAGCAAAGGCTGTAAATACAGCTGGGAAAATATTGCTGTATTCATACTTGCAATGGCATGCTGCTGTCACTTGAAAATGCTGAAGCTCTGTAGTAAGCCATTAAATGGAAGTCCATTAATATCCCCTTTAAAGTTTTTTATTCCAGGTTCTTGAATATGTCTGCCTCCTTTTTTTGCTACAATAGGCAGTTTTGTTTCCTGCTTACTTGCATACTAAATACAGTTAGTTAATGAATATTTAATTTCCATTTATGCAGAGACTTTTGTTATGTAGGAAAATATATTGTACAAGAAAAGTTTCAGGCCTGTACTCACACTAAAAATTGAAAGCCTGAATGTTTATTGTAAGCCTGCTTCTGGATATTTTGCAGTTTATTCTAGTTCAAGTAACCTTTGAAATGGTTAGATGTGGAAGCTCCATGTTTACTGGGTTTTTATTGTGACTGTTATAAGGCAAAGTGGTGGTAGGTTATTAAGCATGCTAAATGGGGAAGAAGCAAATATAATGGAAAGGGTTGTGATGACTTATTCCCAGGCTTTAAGTCTTTAAGACAGTGTTTTTAGGGTCTATAATTCCAGCTTTTATTACTGCCTAGTCGTGTGGAGGCAGGAGATGAACCAAGCATTAAAGGCTTAGAAATAAATATGAGGAGAAATTAAGATTGTGTAGTATCTAATGCAAGTACAGGTGGATGAAGGGTACACAAACCATTAGAAATATGGAAGTGTATCTTTAATGCCTAAGCCTCAGATGAATGTGTCCTTCAAGATGGTTTCTGTTTTGTATTAACAAAAGGTTGTGCTGTGGTGTAACTAGTCCAGTTCACTGTGTATCAGGCATCAAGTTGCTTGATGGTAGGGATCTTGAATTAGTCCAAAGTCCTCACAAATAAGATATTCGATGCTCAGACAAAGAAAGTATTTTGGTAAATGACATTGCAGCTTGAGAACAGAATAACTCCTGTGTGTGTCTGCTAGGTTAGGTGATACGTGCAGTGTTGCAATCTGTCCATTTGATAGCATGCTTTGAGTGTTCTAAATATTATGTTTATTTGTTTGACAGGCATTATGCTTTCCTATTCAGAGCTCAAATGATTCACTGACAGTAGCAATTCATCTATAATAATCTTCCTTGAACATTTTTTTTTCATTAAACATGAACTAAAATGATTTTTTGGGAAATGAGAATGAAAAGCCTTTTAGATTTAAAACACTTAAACCAAAATAGCTTTTCACACAAGATCCTTTGCAATGTCTTTCTCTTTTCAGCACTTTTTGTAGCACTATTCCCAGAGATGAACTCACTAACAAGAGACAGGGACTGTAAGATAAGAGTCTAAAACCTGATCAGATACCTCAGTGTGAGCTGTGGGAAATGTGTGTATCATGGAAAAAACAGCTAAAAAGAACACCAGCACCAACAAAAAAAGCCCTATTGTTGTGAAGATCTGTGGATATTATTCTTTAAGTAGTGCCAAGAACAAGATCCAGAGTCAGGAAGTGGTATTCAACTTTATTTGTTATCTTAAAGTCCATGATATCTTCTCTGGAGAGACAAAGTCAAAGGAAAAGACGCTAATTTTCTCAGTAGCTTACAGACTTCCTCAAGACCTGTTTTCCCCAGGTCATTTAACTTAACTGCTCTATGACTGCTTAAAGTGAAGTGATAAACCGTCTTTTACTGCAGCCTCGGTGTCTGCAAAGGGTGGTGAGGATGAAAGGATGTTGTATCTCCTATTTCCATATAGCTGCATTTGATGGATCTGGTTAGTTAGCAGGAAAGGAGACAATTATTTTATTACAGTATTTGTATTACAATAGTGCTAGTAGGACACAGGACCACAGACTCCATTTTTCAGGCTCTAAACAAAAGTAAATTTAGTTCTTGCCCCAAAAAGCTTACATTTCAAACAAATGTTGTAGTGTAGAAACATTTTATCAGTGGTTAAATGAAAGTACCTTTTTTAAATCTGCCTCATTGAAGGATCATGTAATGAAGTGTAAGCTTGAGAAGTGGAAAACAATTTTCACTGAGCCTAAAACAGTGCTTCGTAATTCTTCCTTATGACACTACTGAGTGGTTTCTTGCACTCTCAAACTGTAGCAATGGCTGCTACTGAATGTGTTTTTCAGACCTCTTCAAATTCGTTTATTTTCACTTTATTTGACATCTGCATCCTGGATCTAAGTTTATCTACATGTTAACTATCCACCATCCACAGCGGAGGTGTTAAAGTGTTGTATCAGTTCAGCAGTATGCTGGATGTATTGTGCGTTTGGGGGGGGAGAAGAAGGAAAAAACTCAACCCCAAACCCCCTGAAACAACTTGATTTGGAAGTCTTTCCTCAACTTATTATGGTGGTTCAATTTGCAATATACTTGAGCATACATGCAGAGCCACAGGACAGATAAAATTATGAGGTAAAATATGGTTGTTCTTGTAGAATCAATCTTGCACTGCATTTTTCAGTGACTCATTATGTATATATTTTAGAGACTTGTGCAGGTTATTCAGAAAGCTCCCTTCCAAGGAAGCTGAACTCTGCTCTTCACCACAGGGTCCCCCAACTTACCTTTGTGACAAGTATGGACTCTGGCATTGCACCTTCCACCGTCTTGCTGCCAGTAGTCTCTGTTTATTTGATGGTCTCTTCAGCTGTAATTGAATAGATCATGTTGTAAAGTAGAATCACCTTCTTTACATTTGAAGGCTGGCTCCAGGTGTCCATGTGGGTGTGATGATAAGGGTTTGGGAGGTGGTATGAACTGTAACTAAATTAGAAGCTGTGTTCCTTCATCTATAAAAATAGGGAACTTGTTATATGCTTTGGTTCAGTCATAAAAGTGGAGCATGTGGGCGCAGTAGGAAAAGCTTTTATTTTCTTAGCTTCTGAACTAAAAAATTGTAAGCTTAACCTCTTTTTTTATTGTTGTGTTTCTTACTTAGCTTTAACATAGCATGGCAAAACCAGGAAAAAAACATTGTAGTGGCTGGCTTAATCTACAGTAGCATTTCCCTTCCCTAGGGTGCCCTAGTGCTCACAGTGAAGATAGATAGCTATTGGTATTTTAATTGGTGTCTAGTGTCCTCTCACTGTCACCGTGCCTGGATTTTTTGGTAGTCCCATCTGGTGGCTATGGGCACTAGGGTTAATAGGAATGCAGGCATGGATGGTCTGGGTCAAATCCCTCCATGCTTTAGTTTGTTAAAACTTCCAATGGCCTCCAGGATGTGATAGAAAGGATATAGCAGTTAAAGGTATCTTCCATTATCACGGACTAATTAGAGCTGTCCTAACTTCCTGAGGGAATATGTAATGATACCCAGTAGTTATAGAAGATTGAAATGAGGCAGGAGTTATTAGGCTGTAGAGGAGAAAATGTACTTCTTTCTGCTCCTCTGTTCTTTAGCTCCTTATTCTATCTTAATGAACTGTAATCTGTATGAAAAACAAAGATTGGAAAAAAAAAACCAAACAAAAAAAACCCACTCTCCATTCTCTTGAGCCTGTACACTTAGCTCCTAAAGGAGACTAGCAGTGTTTTCTTTCTCACTGCAGAAGTGTGACTACGTGGCAGTCCTCCTTTTTCAAATTGGGAGATTTTTTTGCTCCTTTTCTCCCTTAATTTGTATTTCTCACTTGCATCGCTGAGTCTGGTGCTATTTTGCCTGCGTCTCTAAAATGAAAACAGGCTTTGTGGTCATGAACTTCTAATGGGAAGTGATGACAAGTCCTTGATTGGGGCACCATTGCTCTTATCCTCATGAAATATTTTATCCTTTCTGATATCACTGAACATGCAATCAGGGACAATTTCTGCCACTGTATATGTGTAGAGGTTGATGCCTGTTATGTTTTTGCAGGAGCACTTCACAGTGACATGTGTAGTTGTGCTGAACATGGTTTCCTCCATTTCATGGGAATAAAATGATGCTTGTGCATTATTAAAAGGGCCTAGCAAGGTTGCTGGGAAGAGACTGTGAAATGCAGTATATAATAATATTTATGTAATTAATGCTCTGGGATTTGAATGAAAAATACTGCTGTTTTGCAACTGTAATTTTCAGTTTCTGGCAGCCTCAGAAACTGAAGAAAACTGTAAATTGGAAGGAAGGAAATAACAAGGAAACTGTAAATTGTGCTTTAATGTCCCTAAGCTGTTGTTTCTGATAGGAAATGTTGACAATTTTGGCTGTCTTGATATGATGATTAGCTGAGATCTAATGATGATATTAGCATAGAATCATGTTCAAGTGTAATGCCATCAGTGTGTCCTTCTGAGGATGATGTGTGGCAAGAAGCTTACTTTATTTTCCTCCTCTTTTGTTTGAGAAAAGATGAAGAATATGCAGAAAAGTAGCCAGAAGAGAAACACACTATGTGTGCTCCTCTGACTCCCTGCTATGCCTCCTCCCATGACCCTGTCCAGGTCAGACAGCAGGTCGGCTACCAGGCACTCTGAATGGACTAATGTCTTGAGCTTTCATTGTACTTCTCAGCCTGGATTACCAGATGTTTTTGAGTTGTCAGTGGCTACACTGCTGTCTGTAGCTGTGCTAGCAAAGTAATGAGGGAAGGGACATGTACCTACAACTCCCTCTTCTTTGACCTCCAGAAATGTAATATACAAGCAGGTTGTACTAATGGAGTTGTAGCCCCTTCTGAAGACCTTTTCCCTTCGTGGGGGGCGTAGTTTGTCCTTTCTATAACAGGATTGAACTGATCCTAGTACCCTTGACCTGGCTTAGTTTACACTATTGTAAAACAACTGAATAAAGTTCAATGAATTTGTCCTCCAAATCCAACACCACCAAAATGCTATGATTCTGTGGTGGTCAAAGACTAGCAAAATAATCTTCATTCTGTAGCATGTCCCTGGTGCAGGACTCCTAGCCCTCTCCAGCAGCCTGAACATGGTGTGTGTTCCTACTGTGCTGTTCTCCTGATAGCTGGGTTCATATATGGGGAAACAAACATGAGCTGTAATGGTTTCTGTGATAGTAGATAACAGAAAATTTGCAATTGTCACCTAAGAGAGCCCTGTCCTTTGGCTTCCTTACAGAAAAGAGAATGGGGAGATGAGGGGAAGAGCTGGTTGTTGGTGACCTAGGTGGGTAGTCAGGGCTCTCTGGAAATGGGCTGTGTGCACTACAGGCTGATAGAGCCAGAGCAGTCAGCTTAAGAGAGTTGCTGCCAGGTAGGATGTAAGTTGTGGAGGTTTCTTTTAGTGGAGGATGTTATGAAATCCTAAGAAGACTTGTCTAGAGAATCTTTACAAGTCTTAAGCTATGCCTTGTACAGAGTGATTACTTTTCAAATGTTCTCTGCGGTCCAGCTCAGGATATTTTTCCTTCAGACCGTATTTTCAGGGGGGTTGCATTCCATACAGTGATAATAGATAGCCTCAGTCCTTTTGGTCCTGAGAGATTTTCTGGGAGAGTTTGTGAAGTGAATGATTTACTGTCTCCTGCCCTGTTCCTTCTCCAACAGAGCAGAAATTTAATGACCTCAAAGCTAATGCACTCCAGTGTCTCTGGATGGAGCCAGGAACATTTTTGCCAATGTAGTTTTGGAGCATTACTCTTCCTTTCATTTTTAACATTTTTTGGGGATGCTTCTAACAGAAATTATGACCTTTGAAGCATCTGCTGGAAACTAGTCAGTCCATACACGATGAAGAGATTAATTTCGCTCTTCATTCCATGGTACCTTCCTTCTGTGAAGTTGGAGCAATTTCCTGTGTGTAAATAAATGGGGAGCAGGTCATCCTCTGGCTTAATATGAACCTTTATCTGTCTTGTCTTAATCAGACCACTGAAGTTCTTTTATTTGTTAAATTGTCTCCTAATCAGTGGCTGCTGTTTTATGTCAAAAGATTTAGGAACAAGTTTCATATGTCATTTCATATCTGAAACTTTCAAAAAATTCTCTTATAGTGAAAAAAATTGACTTATTTCTTTGCATTACTGTAGTTTTTTCTTCACAAATTTCTTGCTTATATGAATATCAAATTTCTCAGTTGAATATCCAGTGTTGTGGATATAAGGACTGCATTATTCTGGCATATAATTCATAGGATTTGTTTGAGTCACAAATAATTGACTCTGCACTAAGGCGGACAAAAGAAGGTGTCAGTTCTTGGCATTGGTGCATTTCCATTGCATGGGGTAAAGAGTGAAATATGCAAATGTAAAATCTAGATCATGTGGGCTGTATTCCTGTAGGACATTTTTATTGAAAATTGTTTTACCTGAAACCATTTAAGGAATTACAGAGATTACAGCACTTAAAGTATTAATGATATTACATCTACTTCTTAATAAGTCTTAAAAATGAAGTTGATGCACCTGGTGGATAGGTGACCCACCTGGTGGATAAGGAGAAGGCTGTGGATGTTGTCTACATGGCCTTCAGCAAGGCCTTTGACGCATCTCCTGGAAAAGCTGGCAGCTCACAGCTTGGAGAAGTGCACCCTTTGCTGGGTCAAGAGGTCTGGATGGCTGGGCCCAGAGAGTGGTGGTGAGGGGTGCCACATCCAATTGTGGCCACTCACTAAGGGTGTGAGCTGAGAGCTGGATGAGGGGATTGAGCCTACCATTAGCAAATTTGCAGATGACACCAAGTTTCAGGGGGAGTGTTGATCTGCTGAAGGGTAGGAGGACTCTGCAGAGGGACCTGGACAGTCTGGATAGATGGACCTAATTCAATGATACAAGGTTCAACAAGGTCTTGTACTTCGGCCACAACAACGCTGTGCAGCGCTGCAGGCTGGGGACAGTGGCCAAGCAGAAAGGGACCTGGGGGTCTGCCTGGACATGAGCCAGCAGTGTGTCCATGGCCAAGAAGGCCAATGGCACCCTGGCCTGTACCAGAAATAGGCCAGGGTGCCAGATGGCCCAGGAAGTGAGTCTTCCCCTGTACTTGGCACTGGTGAGGCCCCACCCTAAGGGCTGTGTCCAGTTCCGGGCCCCTCAGTTTGGGAAGGATGTTGTGATGCTGGAGTGAGTCCATAGAAGGGCAACAACGCTGGTGAAGGGTCTGGAACACAAATCCTGCAAGGAATGGCTGAGGGAGCTGGGGTTGTTTAGCCTGGAGAAGAGGGGGCTCAGGGGAGACCTCATCACTCTGTAACTTCCTGAAAGGAGGCTGTAGGCACGTGGGGGTTAGCCTCTTCTCCCAGGCAACCAATGACAGGACAAGAGTACACAGCCTTAAGCTATGCCAGGGCAGGGTTAGGCTAGACACTAGGAAGAATTTGTTCACAGAGAGACTGACTGGGCATTAGAATGGGCTGCCCAGGTGGTAGAGTCACCATCCCTGGAAGTTTTAAGAAGACTGGATGTGGCACTCAGTGCTATGGTCTAGTTAGTACGGTGGTGTTAGGTCATAGGTTAAACTTGATGATCTCAAAGGTTTTTTCCAGCCTAGCTGATTCTGTGATTTTGTGTAATTACACTACTGTAAGTTTAGAGCAATACTATTTAGAGGGAAGGTACTGGATGCATGATGATGAAGATTAGAAGCTTGTGTAGGATCTATAGCTAAGAGATGTGTTTGAAGGTTGAAATTCTTGTGTTGGCAAGTAAAAACAGAAAGAGGAGAAGTAAACTATGTGTTCGTATTGTTATTATAGTGTTACACTATAAACTGGTGTAAAGCCATTGACTGAAGGTACTCTATCTGTACTTGTTGAGAATTCAGTCTTTTGAGCCGATACTTACTCCAATTAATGCTGTTAATATCATAATAAGTTAATTACTTTTGAAAATGTTCTCTTAGTTTTCCAGATGATACCCTCTGTATGATGGTAACTTCCCCAATGAATTTTGCCTTCCATGGTCTGATAAGAATCTGTTTATTAAAGGTTTAAAATCCTCTCTTTTTATATTCATGTTCTGCCTTAGCCTTGTTTTTTCACGACTGAATGCCTCTGATTATTTTAGCTGTCGTGTGTTCAGTATTTGATGCATAGTAGAACTGGAATAAACTGACTGGGCTATAAGATGTTCAGTGTGTACTTAAGACAATGACCACTTAGCTGTCTCATTTCCTTAGCCATATTTTAAAGATTAATCATAGAGAGCAGTGTAAGCCAAGAAAAATACAGTTGAAATAGATTTTTCTTCATGATGTTTTGCTTGGACTCAATATTTTGGTAACTTGGTGCAGAATGCAAAACAACCAGTATGACTTGTTCATGTGACTGAAATTTGGATGAACAGCAATAGAGCAATTCTTAAATATGCAAGGCTAAATTTGTTGAGCCTGTTTCTTGGCCTTTGATGAGATTGCAGTGAACAGATGTTTAATACCAGTGGCAGAATTGGACATGCTTCCCTTGGGATTATAGAGGTGACCACTCATTTGATAGACCTCAGGCAGAGGCAAAGATATAGACTTCCAAGCAGCAGAAGCAATGGCCTCTGTGTCAGGGAGATTACCAAATTGCTGGTCTCTTTCTGAAATAATATATTGGTATGTTTTGCTTTGGCTTGGTTTGATTTTTTTCTGACAGGCAATCAATCAGTCTTAACTGAGTAGTTGTGAATGAATGAGTCATGTGAGCAACTAAACTTGAAGATGAACATTTAGACTGTTGTTTGTAGTGTGTTTGAATACTTCGTAATACAGTCGGGAATGACTGAGGGAGTTTTGATCTTACCTGGTGTGGATTTATTTGACTGGGTTTTGGGGAGAGACAGCATGTCACATGCATGCTGGCTGTTTATAATCTGAACACTATACATTTAAAACCTGGCTGGGGGAGATGCCTGGGAAGGAGGACTCTGAAGCCCTCTGAAGCTGGACTGCCTATGTGCAAATTAAGACAAATCTTTAGCAAGGTTACCTAGTCACTACACAGACTTTTGCCAGGCCATGTTTCTCAACCGTTATGCCTCAGCAGAGTAAATAAACCCTTTGAACAAGGACCAGACTTGACAACTGAAATAATGTTTGTCATGCTTTTGGGCTCGAGCACAAACCAAAGCCCTAAAACATGCATCTGAGATGTCACCAATCAGTCTTGTTTCTTGAATGAAAGGGATGTGTGTTCTGTGCTGTTGTGGCTCTTCAAGTGTCCTCTCTGTCCATGTTCCATCCTCTATATCCTCTTTGTTCCATGTACATTTTTTGTTACCTTCTTGGACTTTTTTCTTTTTGCTTCGTCTTTTATACATCAGGTTGAAAAGAATATTCAATTCTGCCACTCTGATGTGGTGTCATTTCCATCTTTAATTACATGAACTCTTTGCATAAGATTGTTCAGTTCTTTGTGTTGTGGTAGTGTCTTGTCTGAAGGTTTGCATGGATTTTCACAAATGCAGAAGTGTGTATTGCCAAGAAGAAAGACCTTAGACTTACTTTGCCTATCTTGCTTTTCATGTAGAATGAATATGAAATTCATATATATATGTGTATGTGTATATATATGTTTGTATGTGTGTATATATATATACACACACACACATATATATACATACATACACACACACACACATATATACATCTGGTACAGTTCTATTGGTTTTGAAAGCAGATTATAGTGCATCTGAGAGTCAGAAAAGGCATAAGGCCTATCTGCTTCACTAATTTATTCAATATTTGCAGCTGGAGATGGGGAGGCCATATGCAGTGTGCAGTCCCTGCATGACACAAAAGATTTCATTTGGCTGGGGCTGTCTCAAGCTGTCACAGGTGTTCTTCTTTCATTTACAATAGCTCCATTAAAATATAAATGACTGCATTTATTACATCAGCTCTTTTTCCTTCTTTGGAATACCCCAGCTAAAGTTACATTACACATAACAAATGCTCTTGCTCCCTTGAGAATTAGTTTAATTACTGATGTAGGTGGGTAAAAGATCTATTGCGTCTGAGATGTTAATTTTATCATGCTTTAATTAAGAGGTCAAGTGTGAAAGGCTGCAGAATACCTCCCACTTGAAGATGCTGAATAGAATGGTGGGGGTAGAAGGCAGTGATATGATGAGGCTTTTACTGTCTGTGGGAGTATCACCTTTCCCTGTGCATCTCATTACAATGAGGCGGGTATCTGGAAATACATGCCAATTTCTATTTGCTCATTGTGTTTTCTACCATTAAAGGCGTTTTCCGTCCAGAGCCTTTGAAGCTCCAAAACAGCTTGTCTCTTCTTTTAAAGATGATGATCACTCTTCCATCACTCACCACCAGGTTCCACAGGAAATGTCAGAACTCTGTTCTCCTGTCCAGTGTGTTTGAAGAATGGGACTGCAAGTATCCTGTGCCCCTGTGCTCTGCCACAAGAGGGGATGTAGGGCATGTGTTCACCAGAGGACCTCAGGTGCTACCATTTCTGAACATATAGTTGTTTCTTGCTTATGTCTCACTGTGAGCATGGACAGATTCCTTTTGGCTTTTGATTTGAAAGTCTTGTTTCTAGCTAACTCCAAAAACAAGGAAATGGACTTGGAAAGCATTCAGGGAAAAAGTGGGCAGGCAGAAGGGAGTGTCTCATAACAAGATTAGGGAGAACTAGACAGTAGGAATCCCTTCCAGTCAGACATCTGGGGCATTTTCCACTTAGCTTGTTGTGATTGCCCCAGCAGCTGGAGCAGCAATGGCATAGATAAGAGCAGGTGTTCACTGGCTAATGTTTGAAGATTTTCTTGGGACTGACTTACTGCACTTTCAGAAAGACTAAGTGACCAAGTGAAGCAGTACTGTTGCTCTATGAGCAGCTTTAAATATGACAGTTAATGATTTTTATTAACTCCTTTTTCATTGCTTGCTCTCTATGTGAATTGCTGATTCATTGAGATGTTCTGTGATGTGTGATATGGAAAGTATCTTTTCAGAAAATTTCTTCTTGGATTTTTTGCTGCTGTTTTTTCTTTTCTGTGGTGGTCACTTTTCTTGCTTTTAAAGGATAATAACAGTTCAGCTATGCCACTGACTTCTCTGCATCCCCGGAGAAAGATTGGTGTAATACTGGAAAAACACAGAGTTAAATATTAACGTCCACTACTGAATGTTCCCACTGAAAAAATCAGGAACGTTTCCAAGCAGTGAAAGCAGACTTTCCTTTCCTGTAGTCAAGTTTTGCTGCTTAACTTTTAAAACTACAGCTTGCTTGGTAATTGTAGATAGTTGAAAACTAGAAATTGGGAATTCTCTGTTTCTTAAGTGCTCTCACCCAGGCTGCTTCTTGCTTCCAGGTGATAGGGGAAGAATCTCATGCAGTGAATTAGTGCTGAAATGTATTGTAAGTTTTTTCAAGGTAAGAGTTTGTTTGGGTTTTTTTTCCCCCTCCCCTCAGTACTTTGTCTTGCAAGTAGAAGTTCCATTCTTGCTCTTTTGGTCAGAAATGTCATTTTAATAAATGTTGTGATCTGAGATTGATGATACAGTAGTTCTTTAAAGCAGAAAGCATACTCAGAATTGGTGTTCCTCTTGATTTATGAATACACATAGCTGCCCCAGTTTGTACTAGCTGAGGAGCTAATCAGCTAAGGCCACAAATGCAGCATTTCCTCCTGCTGACTTGAAATGTCACCACCAGTTTCTGCTGAGATAAAAAATGTGCAAAAAGGAAATAGTTTTAAGGAAGAGGAGGATTCTTTCACTTTTTAGTGTTTCATGTTTAGAACGTGTATTTATTCTTCTTGCTAGTTGTGTCGGGCGTCAAGACTTCTGCCTCAGGGCACATTCCACTGGGAATCCCTGCTCAGTGTTCTCAAGGTGTTGAAGCTCTAATCTTTGTAGAGAGCTTAGGTATCAGCTGTGGTAAAATGGGAGCAGTAAAGCCCAGAAAGGGCTAGATTGGTTAATGTAATGCTTATAGGATGTTATTGCTGAAGCTTCTTTCTGTATATGTAAAAATTATGCTTGATACTATGTACTTAATCCTTCAGAAATAAAATCATGCTTTTTGTTATGTCTGATTCACTTCCATTTACGCAATAGCATCTCAAAGCAAGAGTGGTCTTGGCATTTACATGAGGCATATGCTTCTGCCCACAAACAACCAGTAAGATAAGTCAATAAAAATAAGCCATGCAAGGCATCAATTGCTTAGAGATGGAAGAGACCTATTAGGCTATCTAGCCCTCCTGCATGCGAGTGAGGAATTGCTTCAACTGGACTTCCTTTAAAGGACAGATGAATAGCTGAGTAAAACACAGGGTCCCATTTTCTGTATGATATGGCTTTTATGCTGCTGGTTTTACATGTACGTCTCGTTTTGAACCTCATAAGCAACAATATTCCAGATAAATTTTTTCCAGGCTCTTTTGCCTAAAGTCTAACAGTGGTCTGAACAGAAACTGTACTCATTGCACAGATGTGCAGTTTTGCTTTGTGGAGTGATTTTTACCTCATCAAAAGAGAACAAGAGGAAAGGCAAAAATCTGTGAGTATGGCTATCTATTTAGTGCATGTGTGTATTTGACAGAGCGAGAGGTCTGTCTGTGTTAGATCAATTGTGAGAATAAATTCTACTCCTCTGCCTGGCCTTAGGAGGGTATTTTGAAAAGGCAGCCCATTGGGAAAAGAACAAAGGCCTCGCTGCCTTGTGGCTGTGCGTGACACACTGGTAGTGCTAAAGCCAGCTCCCATTTCCTATTAAAGTAGTGTCTCGCATGTTCATGAAGCGCAGGCAGTGATGCAGCGTGATTCAGCTCGTTGGGAGCTGATGCGTCTAGTTCTGACACAGAGAGAGAAGATCTTTCTCTGTAGTCAAAAAGGCAGAAAAACATTATTTTTCTGCCTTTTCTGCTGCTGTTCTAAGGAGCTTCATCAGTTTATTGGACAGTGAATTGCATGCACGTTTGTTTCATTGCTTTAATTTTTTGCATTATTCCCCTTTTGCCTTTTATTGTTTTCCTACCAGTATTTAAATAGAAAAAGAGCTCTGTGGTAAATTACATCCATGCCCAACTTCTTTCCAGACCTGACATGTTTATATATACAAAGAATTATGGAGGAATTAAAGAGAGGACCAAAGAAGCTCAGGAATTCTTTCGTAAAGCTTGCCACATTTTTAATAAATGGGCATATAGCACAGGGAGTGAAATCTGTTGCTCAATACCATAATAGGCAGTGCAATGCTTTTGCCTTTCTGTGTCATCCTTAACAGACAAATTTATTTTTGGTAATGAGATATTTATCTCTTTCACATCTATTAAAAGTCAGTTCTAGTGTCAAAAATCAGTTTGAAATAGCATGAAGTTTAATGGTGAAAATGCATTCCTTTTGAATGTTTGTCACAGCTCCATCAAATCCTGGGGATCTCTTTTCACTTTGTTTTGGTGTATTTTTGCCTTGCTGCAACATGCATTTTCAGATGATTTAGCTGTTTATCTGAGAGCATTATATAGTAGTGTGACTATTTAGACTGTGTAAAGAAGCTTAAATAAATTACTTCTGGGACAGTATTTAACATACCATCATTTTAAATCATTGTTTTCTAACACTTTTCTGTATGTGGATCTTTTAGGAGTTTTTTTAGTGGCAGATCCCTCCCTATCTGACTTTAATCTATTGAAAGCAGACTTTCTTTTCTTCATGGTCATCCTTGAAGCAGTTCACAGAAAAACATGCATAAATAGCAGCTGGTTGGAGTCCTCTGGTGCCATAGAGAAGGAGTCCACATAGAAGTAATTGTAGTAAAATAATACTGTTAGTCAGAAAATATGGGCTCTGCACATATTTCTTGTCCTGACACAATTCACTTAAGAACGTATTTTCACTGTTGTGGACTGAGTACTTAATGTCATACTTATGCAGGTCAACAAGCAGACCACTTTGCTTAGTCTGTCCGTAGAGAAGCTTGTGCGGGTGCTAGATGAATGCAGTGGAGCTTTGGTAGGCATTGTTTTGAATCCTGTGGGATTTATTAGATGCCTTTCATAAGCTTTTCAAACAGTTGTATAGCATTCTGCAGGTGGAATTTTCCTGGTGAGATCTGAAGTACTTGACAACTGGTGAAAAAACAAGTCCCTCCTTTTAGGTTTATACATGTGATTCCTTTAAAGATGCTTTAAAGGTGCCTTTATGCACCTCCGTCTTGTTAGCTATAAAAGTGGGGGAATGGCCAGGATATCAGAAAGGCTTGCTGATGTGAAGTGACCCTGAAGCTTATTCCAGGAAGTTTATTTTCAGAAAGTGTTGATTATTCATACTTTGAGAACCATTTAAGGTATTTATGATTCATACCAGACACTCCTTTCAGTCTTAATTGACACCCCTCTCATTAAGGTGAGATAAGACTAAATACATTGATGCAAGGAATGTTTTGACTTTTTAGCTGATAAAGTGCTAATTTAAGAACCACAACCTGTCTAGTAACAGAGCTACAGATAAACATTGAAAGGTTACTATTCCAGAGGAGTTACATCAGCTAGCTTCATGGATGAAACATCTTTTCCATGGAAGAATTTGCATTCTACATGGAAGAGATTCTCTTCTGTACTGTACAAATCATACAATTGTCTTTACCTACCCATTTCCTTTCACTCTTCCGTTCTTGCACAGAAGTTATTCTCCTCATTTGGCTCCTGCTGTACTATAAACAATGCTATCCTTTCTTTCCCCTATCGTCCTACACCCTCTTTTGAACAACTATGGTTGTTAAGATTACAGTTCTCATAAGACTAGAGGAGGAGGAAAAAGTGTCCCTTCAGCTTCCTTTAGGGATCTTTGTTTGGTCTTTTTATTACATAAGTAATTTTTTCCAAAGGCATATTCATGTTTAAGACCTTTCAACAGCAACACTACTTGCTATGCTCCTTGATGCTCTTCCTAGCTTTTTGTTTAAAGAGGCATTGAAAGTTAGTGATTAAGTTGGGAAAAATTATTTATTCTCATTGTATACTGTGACTAAAACTTTCAGTACCTTGCACAGGGACTGATTTGTGATGAAAAGGTGCAAGTGCTCCAAAATGACAGAGGCAGTGACCCTGCTCTGTTCCATCTCCTTCCTCCCTTCTCCCCAGCACCCAGGTTTTACAGACACGGCTGCTGACTCTGATGTGTCAAGTACACTGCAGAGCCAGGCATGTGTGTCCTTCACAGGCAGTGTGTGGAAAATGACACATTATTTCAAGTGGTACAGCAGTAATCCTTTGATGTGCCAAACTACTTTTGCAGGCAAGAATTAGCCCTATGTTAGACTCTTGTAGGTAGAAGGAGAGATATACATACTCTTTGTTTTAGAAAAAGTGTGTGATTCTGTATATAGTGTGCGTGTGTGTGGGGGGGTGTTCGGTTTTGTTTGTTTCTTTTAAACATAGATCATGTTTGACAGCACGTTTGAGCTATGGAGTTCAGCTCTATAAAGTTCTAGTGTTTATGCCAGGGCTCTCACCATGTCTTATCCAGCTTTGTCAGATACATTCTCTTTGTCAGGTCTTCTACTGGGTTTATGCTTGAATACTTAACAGGTATCATCTATGCCTAACAGAAGTACCATTTGGGAGATTGAACAGTGCACAAGGGAGAAGTGAAATGCTCACAGTGAACAGTAATTGGGAAGCACAGTGAAGGATTATTTGATAGTTATGAATGAGATTTCTTCGTGAGATGCAGGGAAGGTTGCCCAGAATATCTTCTCCTACCTCCAGCAACTTCCAGTATTGTATCCTCTTTAATGATGGTATTTTTGATATGTATTTTTACTGCTTCTTAGATATCCAAACATTTCACATTTCTAAGTAATTTAGAAAATCTGCTTGAGCCCCACTTTGCATACTTCTTAATTTAAAAGTTAATAATTTGGATACTGCACTGTCATCTTGCTCAAGCTGTTTGGAAGCTGTATGATTGCCACCTAATCAAAAAGACTATTGCACTTGCCAGAAAGGAAATCTCTGCATATTTTGTCCTCACCAGATCCTTTTGCAGGGAATGGGTGGCATCCTGGATACTGTTTCTTCAAACTGTAAATCAGTTTAAAAGCAGAATTTCATTTTGTTGTTGCTGCCTTTCCAGCTGTTTGGAATGTAGTTGCAATGTGTGTCTGATCTGCAGGGATATCCGTAGGAAGCATGTGTTACTGATTGAACTTAATTGGACTTTCAGAGAATTTCTCCTTCATTGCAGACCAATGGAAAGAACATTCCTTTGCCGCTCTGAATTAACATTAGATGAGAATGGTTCATGTCAGAGTTACTTATCTACTGCTGCTATTCATAATAATGTTTGCTCCGCTATACTTAGGCTCTTGGCTATTTTGTGGTGTGTGGAAAACCCATGATTTTCCTTGAGCAATCCCTGCTGGAATTGGTATATGTTTCTCGCTTACTGTTCTGGGCCTTTGACTCTAAATTCTGGCAAAAATCATCAAGGACTTTATTTTTGGTAGAGGTCTGAATTTTTTTGTCCTGTTTTGTTTCTATTTCCAGAGCCATTTATTTGTGTGGCTGAGGGTAGGGCATGACTTGAGTTTAAAAGCTTTTGTGCAGGTAAACAATCTGTTTGTCACATTATAGGCAACCTGTAGTCAGCATTTGCCCCTCATAAATTAATATGGGGTGGGAGTGAAACTGTATTTTCCATAACAGCACTGGCATTAGAGCATAAGATAGACATTGGATAGGTCTGATCTAGAGTAAGTATAGGACAGAAATGGAAGATAGAGCTCTGCCATTGGTAGTGTCTCTCTCTTTTTTTGTTATTAGAGTTCCTTTACAGGGAGACCAGCACATCAATTTGGGTAGAACAGGGTTACTCTTCCCACTTTACTGACAGTAAGTGAGAAATTAAGAACTGAGTGGCACAGGAAGACAGAGAACCAGGCTAGGGATGCAGGCAAAATGTGTGCTGGTGAAAGGGGCTTGAGGGTGTCAGTGGTACCACGTGATGCCTGCTTGGTACGCCCAGTGGTGTTATGGCATGGCTGTGAGTTACATTGTCCAGAGTGGTAGGGTTTATCTATTGACTCTTGAAGAAAACAAGGATCAGAAACTGAGGACATAGAATGAAGAGGGGTGAGGTGTTCCTAGCCCCAGTCCTTACTTCTGGGTGCCAGGAGACTGTGAGGCATGTTGCTTTCTGAGAGGGAGGAACGGGTAGGAAGGTTGAAGGGCATTTTACTCCCTGTGGCAACACTGTGACAGGGACAGAAAAAATTCTTCACTGACTGGGCTACCAGTAAGAACATATTAACACATGTAAAAGTCTGGAAAAGGACCTGTAGGTTAGAAAATATTAGAATCCTGGAATGGTTTGGTTGTAAGAGACCATGAAGATCACCTAGTTCTGAGCCCCTCACCATGGGCAGGGACACCTTCCACTGGAGCGGTGGCACACTCATTGAATCCATACATATAGGTGTCCTCAGGCTGTGTCCTTGGCAAGTGCTTAAGAAGGCACCTAAGTAGTAAAGACTAAAATTCTGAGGCAAATTTCTTTGTATATGAGGACTTTTGTACTAGTCCTGCCTCTCACGTAACTCTGAATTAAACACAACGTAGTAAAAGTAATATTAGAACATTCATATATATCAGTCAAGCTGTCATTTTTTTGTGACAAGTTAGGTGCATTTAGCTATTGTAGACTTCTATGATATTTTTAGAAGGTTTAGAACACTCTTGAAAAAAATTCAAATATAATGAGTAGAAGTTACTCTGCATAAGTTGCATGCAGAGTGTTTTCATATTTGTCTCTATTTTAACCTGTTATGGAATCTGGTACCTTCTTGACACCAAGTGAGTCTGTGTAGGATGTATTAGATCAAAACATATTCCTGTCTCCAAATGCTAACAGCAGCACATTCAGTTCTCTGGATTTCAGCAGCTAAAGTAGGTGTTGCAGAATTTTGGCACTGCTTCTCTTTACAGAGTGATAAACACAAATGATGTTTCCTTGGGTTTCATATAGACAAGGAGGATCTTGTCTTGTAAAAGCTGATTCAAAGACAAATGGTGACTCTTAGCTTTATGAGGCTAGGCTAACAAGGCTAGTTGAACTGATGGGCTAGAAATAATTAGTGGTTTCTTTTATTTTAAACTGAGAGAGCATTTTATTGTGGTTTTTTTTTTTTTCCTAACAGCTGCATTAGATTATTGTATTCTATAACACAGGTTGTTTTTTTTTCTTTTCTAGGAGGAGTCCAGAGCATACCTGTAGAGCTGCAGCTTCTCTTTCTTAGAGCTCTGCCAAAGGTATGTAAATGTATGTTATGCACTGTTATTCTTCTCTGTGTTCGTCTAAATGGCACTATGGAAATTTCCAGAAAAGTGACATTCAAATTTATTGGCAGGAGATTACTACTTTCTTCATTTTTGAATGCAGTATTTCAAACACAGTTCAAAGGTCTTCTCCAGAGAGTTGCATTGAATCCAAACTAAGTTTGAGAATTCCGGTTAATGCATACAACAGTGATCATCCTGCTTGTACACTGTTGCAAGTGGCATTCAAGTTTAGGCTGCCTGATAATAGATGATAGAACAAGAATAGAGCTATTTAATAGTAGGTGGACTCTGGTTTCAAAGTGTTAATTCATGATTCTCCTCATAATACTCCACCTCCTGAGCAAAAAACATGGCATAAAGGAGGCACTGTAACCTTCCCTTGCCAAGTCTGGGAGTCTTCCTCACTCTCTGTAAGAATGTCTGGGTTTGTGGTTTGGCACTGAATCAAGACTGTACTGTTCCTCCTCAGCAGCTTGGTACCTGAAAGAGTTTTACCAGGAGAACTGCCTGATGTAGAGAAAGTGGTTTCAGCAAATGTGTAAAGTTTTGACCTAAAAATAGGATAATATGGTAAATAAAAACCTGATGTTGAAAGGTTCAAAGCTGTCTTTGCTCTCTAGTTGGTTGTATAACTTGGAAGAATTGAAATAGCTTTTGTGATGATAATTATTAACATATGATTGCAAAGTTAAGAGTAAAGAATAGTGTTTTTCTATAAATGTCACTGTAAAAGCCCATAATGCAGCTTGAGATTTCTTTTTTTTTGAACAAATGTAAAGAACCATGTAGCCTAATGATTAATATATATATAAATGCCAAATTCCTGAGTAAAATTCTAATTTCTAATAAACTCTTCATGTCAGCATGACAGGCCTGCCTAGTAACAGAAAGCAATGTATGATGAGGAACAGTGGGACTCTTTTTTGGGTTTAGTTGTGTTTTTGGGGTTTTTTTCTTCCTTTTGAACAGAGAGTGGGTTCCTTTGAACTATTGTGCCACATAAGCTTTGACTGCAATTTTTATTCCTCTCTGTACCTTCTAAGTATATACCACTCTCTTGTACCTGGAACTGGTGGTGGCCTGGATTCTCAATGAGCCATAGGCAGGGAAGGTGCAGGTTCTCTCTTTCAGTTGTACAGGAAATGTGAACATTTTCTAGCTCTGCATTTGCAATGCCAGATATTCCCTGACCCTGTGTGAACTCACCAATGCTTTTCTGCCTCTGTAGACCCCTCTTTTCAGTGTGGAAGAAAGAACTGAGAATGAGTCAGAATTAATTTCCACTAAGTTTTCCCAAGTAATTCTCAGCCACCCGTGGGTTTTCCTGGAAGACCGGTATACAATAGGCCTTTGTCTCCAAATGGATTTTTTTATTGTATTTGAATCTAACTGCCTAGCTTGACCCCAATTTTAAAGGGCTTCTTAGTCCCCAAGGCTTACCAGTTCATCCTTGAAACAACCCTTTTGAAGACAGGACTCTTCTGTGAATACACAAGGCATCATAATTTGGTTCATACCAGAATGAATGCAAATTAATCAAATCATATCTGAGTCCAAACTGGTTACATTTTAAAGGAACTAGAGGCAAAGCAAAACATTTATGAAAACAGTTTTATGGTTTCTACAGAAATACATTGTTGTGAATTAGGTCTGGATTCTTTGACAAAACTAATTCACAGGTGAATGGCGCGTTTTGGCAACATGTTTAGAGTTCCTACAAGCTGTGAGCTCTGAATTGATCATGTAATATTAATTGTTCAGTTTTCTATTATTTCTATTATTTATTTGGGTACTTGAAACTGTCATCTTTAGAGGCAATATAAAACAATGAACAGATCTCCACCTTCTCTTTGTTTCAAATTAGTTTGCATTGAGCACAAAGGCATTGTACTACCTGTCCAGCTCATGCTGCAACAGTTAATATTATTTGAAAATAATGTTCCTCAAACAATGAGGGCTTCACCAAAATTACATTATAACAAGATTTACATTATTCTGTGAAAATCCTCTCACATGTGAGCTCTGATATTTGATGAGCTGGAAAATTCATGAAAATGATTACATTTTTAGGAGAAATGTTCCTGACACCAGTTACAGCAGGTAGAGAGCTGGGGACAGGTTTTGGTGCAAATGCTGAACATTTGCAACTGGATGGGAATTTCTCTAAAGAGTTCAGCTTTCAGTCATATAGGGGCAGATTTTCTAAAGTATTTCTGTTCTGATCTTTTTGAAAGTCTCTGTCCCTAACTCATTTGCAAAAAGCAACCTTTCTCCTCTGTGCCCCTTCCTTTAGATCTGTTATAATCATCAATTGATGAATCATGCACACCTTTCCTCCCAAACAGGTCATAATTTACAGCAAATCTGAACTCTGAAAATTGTGTTGGTTACAGGAAAATAGATGTTGACTAGTACTGAAATCTTGTCATGCATAATCTTGAACATGAGAGAGAAGATTGTTATTAGCTTGTCAGTTCTACTGCCATGCTGATGTAGCTGTGGTCCTGCAATGTATTTTTGTACTGCTTAGTCCAGTCTCCTTTTAAAGACTGAAGTACTGGCTTATGTTTTATGCCACCGAAGAAACTGTATAAAATCTCACAGATTTCACTGCTACAGGATTTTTTCCTAATAGAGTTGTCTTTTGCCTGGACTTCTTCCAGATTTAGCTATTTTTCTTTCCTAACGCACATGCACACTGCCACTTGGGAAAACCTTCTCAATTCATCTCTTGGTCAAATTCTCTTTCACGGCTAAAACATCAAGAGTACTATTATTGAAACTACATTAACATTAACAGGAAGGAGAACCTGATCCTAGGATGCAGTGTTGAAAGTGAATGTCTGGATGGGCACCACCCAGCGCTCCTCATTTCAGAGCCCCTGCAAACACGCCACAGCAGTGATTCTTTATATCCTTGGATTTCATGGCAACAGAGCACAAATTGTTAAGATTATGGGATAAGACTTGCCGTCACCAGTCTTACCATTAGGAACAACCTGATACAGAAATAACAAACCCCAAAGTTTTCCTTTCACACAAATTGTGGAAATTTGTGATGTGGTTTGTTTGTCTCCATGAGTTTTAGCATGAGACTCGATGACGTGTAGGGCTGACACTCCTGCTGTCCTTGTTGTGTTTTCTCCATTAGCATCACTGTTCATTGGCCCTGAGGCCAAGGCATTCATTCCCTATTTGCCTGAGCAGTTGCTGCTTGTGTGGTGTGCTTGTGCTGATGAATCACTCAGCTCCTATTTGGTGCCTGAAATAAAAACTATGCATCTCATCTGCTACTGGGGTTTCTATTTCACAATTAATTCTACACAGGACATGATACAGTCAAGCCCACAGGAAAACCATGGCAAGACCAGTGTAAAAAGAGGACAAAACCATTCTATTCTCTTCAGCCAACATTAAGGAGAGAGAGAAGATATGAGCAATTTGTTTAAAATGTGACCTTGGAGGTCTGGAGCTAGATAATATAGAGATCCAGAGGCTGTAGCTGAATGCAACCTCACATCCACAGTGCTTAGCTTTCAAGCTCTGTCCTGTTTCAAACATGGGAAGGGTAGATAAGGCCATTTCTGGTACTGTGATGGTTTATTAGACTACTCCAGCTGTTGGATCCTTTAGATTTGAAACTGCAGTGTCACCGAAAAACTGCATTTTGTTTTATTCCAGAAGCTTCTGACAGTCAGCAAGGATTGTATCCAAACAGTCCACTGAGTATTAGCACGCAGCTTGTTCCAGCAAATGCATTAGTACCTATTAAACATTTACACAGCAGCATAAAGTTAGACAAGGATTCACAAACAAATAAGACCTGTTCTTTGCACTGTAGAGTCACCAGTCTCAATCCTGCCTAGATAATAACGTAGAGAACAGTTGCTTATAGGAGGAAGGGTGAGAAATGTTTGAGAGAAAAGTGATTTCTGAGATGGTGGTGACTGGAGAAAGGGATTTGCAGGTATAGAAACTAACTAATCAGAATGTGTAAAAAGAGTGAAAATGGGAAATGAAGCAAGATAATGAGTTTAGAAGGTAGTAGAGAATGGAAATGAAGTTGTTAACTGTGAGATAAGCTTGAATATGGAATGGCCAGGAATGGGTAGGAGGATTTTCTCTTGCCACTTTTTAACATTCAAGTGATGTGTTTGGTATGCAGATCTGATAGAAATGTCTTGCAGGTATTAAGGATGGAACAGAATAGAATAAAGCCTTTGTCTTTAAAAGCATATTCATAGTTTCTTTGGTCTGTCCTGATCAAAATGCAAGTGTTCTTTATTACCTTTTGGTCTTTGGGGCTCCGTCTTTTTTTTTCCTTCTCTTGCTCCACCTGGGAAACTTATTTTGTTTGGTGCTTCCAGAACCGAATTTCTTTTCCCTAGGTTAATTCTTGAGACTTTTCACAGCCTTTCCTTTTCATTTTTAACAGCAGTATCAAGAAATTGAAAACCAAAGAGTGGTACAGATATTTTTATCTGTTGCTTGAAATGTGTTCTATATGGGAGGTATAGGAAACAGTGCATAATGAGCTTCCAGCCAAATGGAATCTCAATAAATCTCTTAGTCTAGTGAACTGTATAGGAAGAGAGAAATAGTGATGTTATAACATGAGCAGGTATTGAGCAGAACTGTCTAGGGCACTAGATAGCCCAAAAGAAACCCAAACCAAAACAAAAAAAACCGAGAAACCAGAAAAACCCAACAAGTAACAAAAAAGCCACCCACCCTCAAAACCCCTCCTTTCTGCTCTTTAAAACCAAAACTGTCCAAATGGAAGTGTACATGAAGCAGTGAGATAGCTGGTGCTGAGAAAGAATTGCCATCACTTGCTACTTTCCTTCTTGCTGTCTGTTGGCAGTATTGGGAGCAGCAGGACTCCCCAGCAATCTCCACCCAGCCAGGTTCATCATTAAAATGCATGCAGTCTTGACCATCTTAGTGGGCATAGTGAAAGACTTTGAGTATACAACCTTTAAAAATATATAGCATTAGTGTAAACTTTTGCCTGTTTATGAAATATCAAAAAGTGAAGTGACACAGCTCAAGTCCTGGAGAGATACTCTGGGTAATGCAGAAAATGAAATGCAGCACTTTGCCTAAGGGTTTTCAGTGCCTACGCACCCATTTTGTTCCTGCAATAAATCTGCATGTGGCATTTGGAAAGCAAAATTTTTCTTCACCCAGTGCTACACTTAATATTCTCAGACTATTGCACTTCTTTTTGCTCTCCCTCACTCCCACAGTAATTTTTAATATACAGATATCAGAGGAGTACTAAACATTTGGCTGAATGCAACAGCTTTTATTGGAGCCCTTGTGGTATGTGGGAAATCACATGCTGGAGAGCTACTTTCCCAGAGACAGCAAATTCAGGAGTAATGCTGTCAGAAAAGGGATGTCCTGCCACTGGCCTTTGTTCTCTGACACAGTTGCCAGTGAAGAGAGGGGACTGCTCATGCTGTGTGCCCTGTCCCCTCTTGCCAGCTCAAGGCCATTTGTGAGGGACAGGCGCCTTGGCTGCAGGGCACGCAGAAACAGCACAACCACCAGCCACTCTCTGCTCCTGACTGAGACCAGAGCCAGGACTTGAAAGAATGGAACCTCTATTGACAAGTATTTTGGGGGCTGTCTGTGGTTTAGACAAAATCTGTGTGACTTTAGTTTCTAGCTTCAGGTTTGGAGGTGCTTGGGATCCTCTGCTAATGTCTCTCTTGGCAGTTTTGGCACTGTGTGCTCGGATGCTCACCCACTCCTTGTGGCCCTCCAGCCTATGGAATGTGTTTACTGCTCCTTTGATACACTGGTGACTGTGTTCAGGACTTGGGCTAAAGTGAGTAGGCCTGCTCAGAGGAACATAACATTGCACAGGAGGGGATGGAAACGCTGCACCCATCCTTTTCCTGCAAAACTTGAAGTGGCTGGAAGATGTAGTACCTTAAAATGGATGTTACAGTACTGATCCAGCTGGAGTTCATTGATTTCAGTCTGATCTAAGTTAATATAAGCTTGTGAAACTGGCTTGAATTGGGCTGACATTGAAACCGATTTTTGAGAGACGAAGCAGAGTGGTGGTAATTTGTATAAATGTCTACTGTCACTGCAGGCACTGGTGCCAAGGAAAGACAGATGGAGAGTGGAAAATGTCACAGAGAGGGGGGATGGGACCTGTGAAGTACCTATGAACTTAAGATTTGTACCTCTAAATAAACCTTCAGTGGCAGCTAATAAACAGAAGGACGATTAGAAGAAAGAGTGCAAGTGATACAGATATTAATTGTGCTTAACAAAATATTTCCAATAAATAAAATTTAATCCAGAAAGAAAGCCGAAAAAATACCAAAGCAAATCACCTGAAGGTGAAATGGAAACTAAATACAGTGCCAAGGTTAAGGCTTATTTTTGTCTCCTGCCCATGTATTATCATGGAGGAAAGAGCAGAGATTGTTTTTTGCCTGCCACAGAACCAAGCTGGACAAGTTGATTTAGAGGCACTTTAGAATTGGACTTGAAAGATCAAGGAGATAGATTGTTACTTCCCTTGGAAGAGGTGGGGGCGGGGGAGAAAATAGAGAGTGAAACACGTGGAAAACATCTGGTCCAAGGAGGCATTTTAGAGTTAACTTAGGCAGGAGGGAAGGAGGAGCAGCTGTACAGTGTACAGGGACCACCAGGGCTGCAGTGATAAACAGGAGAGGAAAGGAGGCAGAGCTAGGATAAGGCTTCAGCCAAATCAAAGAATTAGCCAGAGGGAGGAGGAGGACCCAGACTGCAACTTTGTGACCAAGAGACCATTCTGGTCTAGAATGAAAGTGTAAATTTGGAGTGTCTGTGGGTAGTGCACTTCCTTTGAGTTAGACTCATCCCAGGGAAAGGAGCAGGGTGCTTTCTTTGGATTTGTGCTGGAAGCAGGGTAGGTGGTAAACATACAGAACCTTTTATCAGAGAAACCTTCATGGAGGGTGAGGTATCACCCTGTAATCAGGAGGAAAACTATCTGCCTGGAGAACATTAAGCCAGCCAAAGAAGAATAGTGCTGGATTAGGGCTTTGAGACCTTCCTCTCTTGCTTGGGAGTCAATTCAGATATTTTTTTCTTTCTCTTTAGGAGGGCCAAGTGCGTTGCTCTGGAAGTACTCTGGAAGCTTACTTGTTCCCAAATACCTGGTTTCTTGAGGCTGAATTGTTCTCTTGGCTTTTACTTTGTTGCACTGAACTGTAAAAGATCTTTTAGGTTCTTCTGTGGATCTGTAGTTTCAGGACTGGTATAAACTGATTCAAGTCCTGGTTGCTACTGAAAGAATATGGCCCTATCCCAACTTCACCCTTACTTTGTGTTGGCTCTAGTGTTGATGCAACATGATCAGGTGAACTGAGAATTAATTCAGCTGAAAACTTACCCAGCAAAGAAAAAATGGAGCCTCACAGACATGGGGAAGCTACTATGTGCCTTTGTCAAACAGGAGGAATACCCAGCTGCAGCTTTCCTGGAATTGCTGATTGGTTTTTTGTATGTGACCCTGAGGCTTCTGGTACTGATAAAAGCTTTTCTTTATGTAAATCAGTGATCTGATAATATGTGGCATCTCCCAGGTCCTATTTTTCTGGAAAGTAAATTTCCCCCCCCCCCCATACATTGCTGAAATTATGCTATCCTTGTTTCTCTAGTTGTCTGACTTCATATCCTTTACATGGTGCTCATGGGAGACTGATCCAAAGCTCATTGAAAGCAGTAACATGATACATATCACCGATAGCAGACTGTGGATCAGAAGTAAATCCATTCATTATGCCTCGTGGTTGTACTGTTTATACTGCACAGCTCAGTTTCTGTATCCCATGGTGTATCATTAAAGACAAAATAAAATGGGCTGCTTCATCCTATGCAGCCCATTGCCTCTGTTACCCTTGAATTTATTGCTGGTTCTTTCTATATCTAGAGGACCCCTAGAACTGATCTAATCCCTGTTTTCCTTTTTTTGGATGAAGGCATCTGAAAGTGCTTGTACAATAATTATACTCAATTCCAGTACAGCTCTTTCCGTGGTTGTGCTACACCGCCATTATCATAATGAGACACAAGAAATTGCAATTGTGGGATTGCTTCCTTGCAAGTTGAAAAGAACTGTCCACACATGGCTAGTTATTATACTGGATTTTGGTTGGGACTAATGTCTTTTTCCAGCCTAGGTGGGTTGGAGAAAGAAAGACAGCTAAACTTTCCATGAACCACATTAAAAGAAAGTTTCGCTTCCCTGGTGAGAAAAGCCACTCCCAAAGCAGAGTGTTTTCAGGGTGGGTGGGGTAGGGAGCCGGAAGGGAGAGGCTTCACAATCCAGTGAACAGATTGAGACTATTGAGGTTGTGTTCAGCATCTAAGATGCTCGATCGCATTGCCTCAGCCAGCCAGTTTTCCAAGTAAGGTCAATCTCAGTTTGGTTCTGTAAAGTGTGTGCATTTTTTTTAATGGATTCTGAGAAATGTGAACCTTCTTTGCTCAGGGAAAGTATTGAAATATCCCATGGAACTTCAGATTAAGCCTTGCAGTTTATGGTGACCTCAGTCAAAATGAACTTTATCTTCCATGTTCAAGTAAGTGCAGGGCATAGACAACTTGCTGCTCTCTGTTGAAGAAGTGCTTGTTTCTTTAAATGGTAACGCTGCTGAGGAATGTGTTAGTACATGTTATGATGAAAGTGGGAATTGAGAGCTTATCCAAAAGTATTGCATTTAGAATCTAGGGCTATGTCTGATTTCTCAGGCCCATTGATTAGCCTGCAGATGCTAGTTAAAGGGCAGTAGCCCTTTGCCACTTTTTAGGGATTTGTGATGAGAGTCTAGTCAGAATATATGCTGGTCACCAACACAAAGCTGTTTTTCGAGACAGACTGTAGAAATGGAGTGAAAAAGTAAAATGCGGCAGAATTTGGGAAGGATCCCATGGATACCTTGATTATTTCATAGAAACATTGGTCTAAAGCCAAAGGTAATAATCTTATGTGTCTTAAGTTAATAATTACAGATATAAAGAAAATCACTGTGAATTTTCCAGAGATAATAGCATCACTGGTAATACAGTGCATGCCATTCCAGAACCAAAAGTCTAAGGTTGTTGTTTTGGTTCGTTTGGCCATCTAGTCCATTTATAGTGCAACTCCTTTGTCCCTCTCAGTATTGAATTTGAATAATTGTGTATGTTTCCAGAAGGAAACAATTGGTGATGTGAATTGTATAACAAAATGTGGCTAAAGAAGATTTTCTGTTTTAATGTCAGGAAATGTTGCATTATGTTTCCAGAATGAGACAGAAAGTTTTCACTTCTTAGCTTTGAAATTCCTTCCTTTCCTTGAAAAAATTTTCTCCTTTCTTCTGTTTCCTCTTTGGTCTAAATAGCTTTCTTCTTCTTTCCTTTTCATCTCTTTGCTCTACCCAATGGAAAAGAGGGTAAAGAGAAAACAGAATTGGGAGAAATTCACTGGTATCCCAGACTTGATTTATTACTTTAAAAAAAAATGTATTTTTAAAATGAGACGAGGTGAAAACTCTGAGGAGCCGCACAGAAAATCTTGTTGGATTACAGTTGCTGCAAAAATTTATTATGCAGTTTCAGCTCATAATACAGGTGTAATAACTCATCAACTGGGCCTGCTGAAGGTTATCCATTTGCACCTTCAGACATGACAGCGACTTTTCAGATCTGTAAAAACTCTTGTGTTTGAATGCTTTGTGCTAAAGTACTTGTTCAGAGGAAAATGGTATTTATTGAATAGCCATTTTCCTCTGTAACACCTTAGGGACTTCCTATCCAGCTATTGAATTATCAGAAGTCTGCTTATTTTAGGGGATTTTAATGAAGTTGCTTTATGAAGAGGAATGCCTGTGCATACAGAAGCATCCCAGACTATGTCCCATTGGTTTTGATCTCTCATTCATCTACTGAACAGGATGTATGATTGCCCCTTGGCTGTTGTTTTGATAACCAAATTCCACTGAGTTGCACCTACTGCACTTAACTCCATCAGTCATTTCCTTAATATCTTCTTATGTAAGAGTATAGTTGCAGCCAAAGGGAGATTTGCACTAAGCCCCTCTGGATTCCTCTTGATTTACCGTGCAACTTTTAATTAAAAGAGGGAAAGGGTAAGGAAGAGAGATCTCATCTGTTTTAGTCAAGTTGTGGAATATGGAAGATAAGACTGAATATTGGATATTTGTAATTGTCCCAAAGTTACTTTTAATTCTGTTGGTTCTCTAGCAGTAGGTACATAATAGAGTGAAAAGGAGAAAGGATGGACCTGACAGGAACAGGAGACTCAGACTCAAAGTTTCCTGCCACAAATGGATCAAAGATCAGGACCTGAAGATTATGGATTAAGGTCTGTGCAGGAGGAAGGAGAACATCTATTCTAGGTCTATCATGCTCTACCCTGCTGGGGAGGGGATGGCAATTACCCTTTAGGTTGGGTGAACTGAGAGAGGGGATAGAAGTAAGAAGCAAACCCTTCTTTACATTTGTGTCTGCACCAATTTTCAGCCCATTAGCACTGGAACACTCAGATTTTTTCCAAAAGGCTATTTCAGCATGGCATGTAGTCTTGCACAGGAAATTTGCATTTTCCCAGGTAGACCAAAAAGTGTGATTCATTTCTGGTTACCACACATCTTGTACAAACATAAAGATCTTGACCAGCCCATATTTTAGAAAGCAGCTTTCTCTTTGTGAAGCTTTTCTACAGCTTAAAGGATGTATCTGTCAGTGATGGCATGAGAACTTTTTTTGAACATGAAGACAAATCCTGACCAAGAGAGCAGGATCAGACAATAACCCAGATTACTAAACAAGAAGTAACTGAAAATGGGCAGCGTCTGTATTTTACAATGTGGACAGAAAGTGGTAAATATTTATCTGTCCTTTCCTTCCCTTTGAAATAAACACTTAAGACTCTGCTGTCGTTCAGATAATCTGTTTCTATACTAACCCTTCTCTTTAAGGGAGACATCTATTTCCTATTACAACCATATAGAGGCCCTGAACTAAAATATTTTGCATGCCTTTGCAGGCCTCCAGGAAACATTAAACACACTGAGACAGACAAAATGCTCTGAAGCCCCTGTTTAAAATTAGGAGCAGAGAAGTGAAAACAGGGCTTTTGTCTGATTTTCTCAGACCTGATATGAAAAAAATCTCAAGTCAATTTACTTGTTTTGCATAAAATTATCTTGTTTCTCAGTATTAATTCAGAGAAGCCATTTTACCAGCAAGGCCGGGGGGCAGTTGCCCTTTTACCACACAATGGCCACTCTGAGAGTATTTTTAAAATATAGTTCTTATTTAAAAAAAAAGCAAACAACAAAACAACAACCTTGATCATACAATCTATTTGCTAATTGCTGCTCTAAGAACAACCAGCTTGCTTTACACCAAAAAATGCTATTTGATTATACATAAAAAGCACATATGTATTTAAAACAAGTTTGCTGCAGTAAGATTCCACTATCAGCATGCTTTAGTTTTTGCAACTTAGGCAAAGAGAGAGCAGAAAATAGGAGTAATAGCTGTTGAAATCATTGTGGAAAAGCTCCTGTAAGTAAATAACTTTGCCCATGAAAGTAGATAGTGGAGGAGGTATACTGGAGTGAACAGGGAACAGCCACAAGTGAAGAGGTTTGAAAGGGTGCTACCCTTTAGAAGTAGAAAGTCACTTCAGGATGACTTTTATGGATAGTAGCTATCTTCTGAATTGTGGTTACCAGTCAAAATTTCCAAAGAGTTGTGCTACTCTGGGCCTTGATGTACGTAGTTAGTTCCCCATCTGTGAAATGGACCTAATAATACAGACAATTTCTCATTAAGGAGTGTTGTGAAAACTAGATAAATGGGAGTATGAAAATGGGCACAGTTGTGGTTCAAAGATCCTTCTAATGTAGGCTGCTGCTCTGGCAGTGGTCAGTGTCACTGGTTTAGGGGAAGGATTAATGTAGAGGGAAAATTCAAATTGTTACCATACCTGAGATATCCACACTTTCTAGTAACTTGTGGTTGATAGCTTACCAAGCTAAAAATTCTAGGATTAGAACTGTTCTTTCATTTCTTTGAATTTCATTTTTTGAGTTTGCTCACAGAGTAGACTTCCACAAGATCATGGGCAACAAGCTCTGCAATCATTCCATGAATGATGTGAAAAATTTTGTTTGTATTAAAACTTCTGCCTAAATATTAGGTTTAGTGTCCCTTCATTCTTGTTACCAGAAGGAATGGGCTGCCATTCCCAGATTAGCCTTTTTGGTGCATTTCATGATTGAATAGAACACTCTCTCATCTCCCCTCTGCCAGCTCTTTCTCAGACTGAAGAATCCTTGTTTATCCAGTGTCTCCTGGTCAAGCACTTGAGGAGCTTTCATTGTTCTTACCTCCTTCCTCCATTCTTTATCTAGTTTTAACTTTGAGGTGCTAATCTGTAGGAGACATGCTATCAATTCTAAATGTTGCTGTCAGTGAGCTCATATTTGTCATTTGCCTGGGACTTCTTTTGGGAAATCACTTGAGATTAATATTACATTGCGTGAAGATTTAAGTGTTATATAGCACACGTGTACTTGTACTAGAGCTTGCGTGGTGGAGAGGGAGATCTGTTAGGGATCTGTTTTCCCCTAGTGAGATGTAATTATTTTGAAAATGGAGAGCTCACTATCCACTGTTATTTTTATTATTAAGTGGAACTAGAGTTACTTTCTTAAAGAGCAATGCCAGATGAAGAGTGACGTTCAAAAGAAAAATTATTTTTCTTACTGAGACTCCAGAATGAAATGAGTTTACACCTATGAAAGTTAACAAAAAATTGCTTAGACATCCTGTTCCTTTCTGCAGCAGCTGTTTCCACTCTGTATTTTAATGAGTGGGCCGAACTAAATTCTTTGGGGAAGGGCTTTCCCCTCCCTCCCCCCTTTTTGGTATCCCTATGTAAACGGCTGCACTACAGTGTCACTCTCTGTGCTTCTGTTGAATGATTAAATGCCTATGGCTGGATGGTCCAAAGGAAAGGCTACATCATGTTCTCAGCTATTCAAGCTCCTTAATGCAATAATTTTAAAATTTTCCTGGATATTCCCCTGATGTGATTTTGGCTGCAAGAAGTAAGTATTTAAAACTGAAGAAGGTTTAGGACCATTCCAATCTTGTATAAATTTTCTGCTATAAATAACTTGTGGAGTATCTGCTGGCTTTGGGGGCAGATTTTGTTTCAACTACTTAATTTTATATTTCCTGTTAACTGTTTGTGTATGTTCTGAACAATTTTTAATTTCCTTAAAGTTGCATACTGAGATTCTTGGAGGAAAGTAACTCAAATAGTGCTGTCTATGAAGTGTAGTGGAAAGTATTGATTCCCTTCTGCTGTTTAACAAAGAGAGACTGACTTATCCCTACAGATGTTATTTCCAAACTACTTTTTGAGTCCCCTACTTCTTGATTCATCTCTGCCAGCTGAATGACTTAATTTTTTTCATTCTGGTTGTGTAGTTTTATTCAGAGTCCAATCAGTCCCTCTTATGTGTGCTGAGAACATCTGCTTTGCAAGCTTCTGTGTGCTGTCACTGTAATACAATAATTTTTCTGTCTTTTATATGATTTCTCATACGAAGCTGAACTGAGAAAATGGTGAAAGCAGCGGCACTTTTTTTTTTCCTTCTGTGCTAGATTATGTTCACTGAACTCAGCAAATAGCAGAATTCCCCCTGGAGTACTGGGAAACAGCCCAAACTCACTATGGTCGCGTTTTGCTCGACTGTTCTTGTAGTAGGCTTTTCTTTTTTTTTTTTCCTCTTTCTCTTTTATGGTCTGCTGAAATTATTTCTGTTGTAACTGCATTCCTGATCAATCCCATTCTCAGATAGGCATCTCTTGCCTGTTAAATTTTCCCAAATGAATATCCTGAAAAAAAAGTAAGAGATGCCATGCATAAACTGAAAATTCAAGTTGAGATTTTTTTAAACTTAAACTGGAAGTAAGATGGGCTCATTTTTAAGCCTGCTTAATGATTTAATTAATCTGTGGCTTAAATTATTGTCTTCATTTAACAGAAAGTCAAGGATGACCTTAAGCCTTTGAATTAATTTTGGGTTTGATTCTAGATTTCTCAGTTGCAGCTGGAACAATTTAGGGCCAGACTCAAACTTGATGATTTGACTCAATAATTAGTAGCACATTTCAAACATTTTGAATGAGACCTAGGGTTAGGTTTTTCTTAGCTATTCTGGCATAAATATGGGAGAAGCTCTTTCATTTCAAAAGTTTGAGTGTCTGTGAGCATCCAGATGCTTGGACTTTAAGACAATCATTGTGGTTGATATCAGGGCAGGTTCTTAATTCTTGTTTTCCAATTTTGTTCTACTCCAGTAATCACCTGCATCTGCCCTTGCAATATTCACCTCACTTGAGATTGGCATGGCAGCATGGACACAAGTAGCCTGTATTGTGGAGAGAGCCCAGCAACTGCTCTTGGATACTGGAGTTCTGCCACATGCTCTGGTTTAAGAAATTAAAATTGCAGCTAATCTGGATTTCATTTTGGCATAGCTCCAGGCCATGAACTGCCCCTCTGTTCTAGCTGGGAAAGGCAAGATTAAATTAAGCAGAGAGAGGTTATAATAGATCCAGGATCATTTAAAACCACCTTGGTTTAGGTTAATTTGGGTGATAGCTGAAGATAGTAACCCTGTCTCTTTCTCACGATTGACTTAAACTTTTTTGCATCCTTTAGGTATTCATTCTCTTGCTGAGTAATTTATGGTCATTCTGAAAGGCTGGAGCTTTACATTATATATTGTTGCACATAAAAGGCTCCCTGCTGCTGCTCCCAAGTGGAATTGCACTCTGCAGCATCCGTAAGTGCTTTCCCAGTTCTCCCATCAGCGACTTGAGATGGCTGCTAATGGTCTGAGCTCAGGAGGCTGAGCAGCCCTGAATACCATGACTCAGTTTTCTGTTAAGTTTTTCCAGAATATTTTCTTGACATTTAAATAACAAGGTTTGTTATCCTGCAACTTCCTAAGGCATTCAGTTCAACAGAGGCAGTCCTTTAGAGGAAGAGCGAGAACCCAGAGTGTGGCTAATAACTTTTAAAGCACCTTGTAGAGAGCTTACTGCCTGCTCTGCAGGAGGGATTTCCATTGAAACTCCTTTAAGGTGACTGAATGGTCTCCCCTTATGTAAAATATGCTCTCTATATGGCCATCATATGATGATTTACTGTGTTGCACACCTATGGTCTGTGGCCAACAAGTGAGAGAAATAACTGCATGGAGGCATAACTGGGCACAGCAGCCTTGTCCAACCTCCCCTGTGGCAGCTGAAAACGAGCTTTGGCAGTGAACTGAGGCTCACTAAGAGGAGCAAGTTTAATATCTAACTCTGTGTGATCTGTAGCATTTTATTTCACTTGTGTTCATTAAATTTCCATACCTATGAATGATAGCCACTAATGATGCTTCATTTGTCTGGATAGTCTGATAAGGTGTCTAGTTTTATAACACCTAGCACATTAGGGATAGGATTTGACTGGACTTTTAGGTAATGCTGTGATAAAAAATATTGCGCTATGAAAACCTTTCAGGAAACTGCTTTATCTTTACTTATCCATATAAAAGCATATGCTGAATTAAAGAACTGCTGAAAGCTTTATTAGAGAAGAGTCTCATCTGTCACACAGAGCACGTCTTTTTTTCTTCTTTTCAATCAATACAGAGAAATGAGAGATTTGTCTCTTATTTTTGATTGTAATTTCTGGTAATATCTTAAGGGAGGGAAGCACAGATTTAAATACTGATGTCCCTTACTATGCACGCTGAAGTAATGTTTAGCACATGATTATGTGTTATTGTAATTTTAAAAATTATTTTTAGATTTCACTAAAATCTGTTGGCTCTGTATGTGGTAGGTTCCCCAGGACCAAGAGCACATAGCTCAGGCTGTCCTGTTTTATAAGAAATCCCAATCAGCCCTGACTTGATTAGTTTCTTAATTCCCACAGTTGTCTATTCTGAGCAATCAAGACTTCTAGGACCCACTTAATTTCATAGAGAACAGACTCTGAAGTCTGGGGTTTTTTTTTGTCTATATCTCATAATTTTGCCAGGTTATGAGAAGCTTTTGGCACTCAAATCTTTGCTAATCTGTTTTGCAACTTGCTCTCAGACGCCTCTTCAGCGTTTTCATCCTCAGTCAGTGCCCTGGTATGTTCTCTGCGACAAAATAGAAAAAGATTTATAGACAGCATTACTTGGCTATGATTTTCTACATGATGCAGAAGTGATACTTCAAAACATTTCATGAAATTAATGAATTTGTTGAAGAATAGAATGCATAGAAAGGCTGTCATTCATGAAGTAATAAAAAGGTATAGGTGCATTTTTCTTTCAATAGATACCATGTTCTTATTCTTCCCAAATTATTCATGTCACAAAGTCAGGATGGCTTGGGTTGGAGAGAAGGTGGGGTTCTTAGAAGTAAAGGAATCATTAATGATGCTTCCAGAAGTCAAATGGCAGTGGGAATCACTTAGAAACTATACACTTCCTAAATTATTTTGTGACTGGACAGACAAAGGCACACTTTCTTTTTGGGATCTGTATGGCTGCAGGTAGTGGCATAGATCAGATTCCATGGTGAGGGCCGTGACTTGGATTTACAGCACTAGAACTGAGACTTGGACTAACAGCATTTGAAATTGATTATTCTGGGTTGATACAGCAGTAAGTCTCTTGAATCATGATTCTGTGGTGGAATTACATAAATGTTGTCTGGAATATTCCAGGAGAGTATGAAAAATAAATGTCAAAATCTGGTTGGTTTCAGGTGGAGAGACTGAGTCCTTAATACAATGATAGAAGTCCAGAGCTTTTATAGGGTACTAAGATCTTAAGCATTTGACAAGGAGACCAGCAGTTTTAGTTCTTTTTTTAATTGAGAAAATGAGATGCTGCTTTCTAGTGCAGTGATTGCAGAAGGCTGGGAATAAAGTTTAGATTTCTTGAATTCCTTAATGAGCTCTGTACAAGTCCCCCTGAATTATCTTCAGGGAGGAGATATTCCACTGAATTGTGATTACTTAGCAACTCTCTGAATTGGAACATCCTAAAAGGTTTGAATGGGAGCATCATCAGAAAATCTGTTTTTCTAAAGGCAGGTCTGGTGGTCTTCTAAAATATGGAGGAAGGGGGGAAACTTATTCATTAATTCTCTTTGCACCTTACAGTATTACCGGGGCAGGATGTTGTCAATGGTAAATTTCACATGCTTCTGGGTAATGTCTTATCATTGTGTAAGCTTCTATACAATGTCTCCTGTGTCCTGGATGTTTTCTTAATGTTGTGTTGGATTTTTTGTTTCTTTCTGTAGTGTCTGTTTCTTATAGGGAAGAAGATAGCTGTAATGTTCTCCCCATAAATCATGTGCTGTGAGAGGAGATGTATTAGTGGTTTTCTTGTGATCCACAACTCTTAAAAATGGCAGAACATCACTGTTTCATGCACTAATGGGTTGTAAATAAGAAATTGTCCAAGAATAGCCATAGTTTTTGGCATGTATAAGCTTGGCAGAAAGCTTTTCTGCAGATATCACACAGCATTACTACTTTAAGTGTTGGGGTGTAGGGGTTTTTTTGTGTTTGTGTAGCTGTTTGTTTGTTTGTTTGTTTTGTTGTTTTAAATAATATCAAAAGATTTCCTGCAGGTTTTGATGTGCTAATCTGTATTTGAATAGCTTTGGGGGCACATTGTGTGTAGTGAAGTTTATAGACTTGTCCAAAACCTCAGATTATGACCTCCTACACAGAAATGGGAGCTCATCTATCACATTTTCAGTAGCAAGGGGAAGCATGCTGTCTCAGAGCCATTTAAAATGCTTTTATTTCATATTTGCCAAGTTCTTCTATTCTCTGTAGGTTTTAATGGCTCAGACCTCTGGAAACTCTTCCATACATGGTTAAAGTGTAACCGCTGATGGCAAGGGGAGGGGGGGAAGGGGGAGGATGGAGGGAACAACCTACTGAGCTGATAGAATTGTAAACAAAGTTGGGTGGTTTTGTTGAGACAGAGTTTCAGCCCCAAGTCATACATATATATTCATATGCAGGGCATTCTCAGTCATAATCATGCTGGAAGCTAGGGAAATCAAGTATTCATATAGAGTGCATGCAGTGGGTTGATATTCAGCAAAGGTAGATAGCCTCAATGCTCCCTCCTTTCAGGCCCATCTTCTTAGCCAGGATCCTTTCTGGAATCCTATTTCTACAAGATTCCTTCAGCCTTTCTGCCTTTCTCCATCTTTTACACACATTATTGAAATAACTTGGTTAATATTACCATCTTTAGAGTAGTTTGGCATGGACAGCACTTAATTTGAGCAGCTTGGTAATAGGTCATCAGCATTGGATCAAATGTTGTATACCATTTCTATTTTAAAAATATCCATTAAAATAATTTAAAGACTTCTGTGTAACTGAGCCCTCTTCCAAGCTAGAAATGTATTGAGGGATTGATTTGGTCTAGTGCTCACTAATGTCAAATGAACTGAGTTGTTCTACTGTCTGTCCCAAGCCTGTTGGTCATATTGGTCAAATCTACTTGTTTTGGGTGGAATTTTCAAAAGCACACAGCAGTTATGTAAACCTATTCCTATTCAAGCTGAGGGAGGCCTAATTCTTATTTCCGCTAAGACTGCATTACACTGCCTGGCAGAGTCAAGATACTTAAAACTAGGCTTTTTGCCCTACCACAGGAATATAAAGGGATCCCATGGAAATGCAAATCTGTGACTGACAATTTTTCTGTTGATTTCAGTGGAAGAAAGATTAAACAAGCAGAACCGTTTTTTAATAATTTCAGCCTTGTCTTCTGTGTTTTCCTAACATAAAAATAAGTCTAGTATCATGTACTTACTTCATTTACCTACAAATGCAACAAAGCTAATGAAATGTTTGTCCAGCTGTTTGAATATGTCCTGGGCTGCCTAAGTGTCCACTTGCATCATTCACTTGAACTAACATTCTCATCAGTAAAAATTTTGTATTGTATTTTATCTTGATGAGAAATATCCTAAATCCAAGTAATTCAGTTTAGTGAGATGATGTGTTGTTCATGAATTTAGGAGCCTCACATGTGATGAGGACTTCTGCTGTGCAGGACTGTATCATTGCAGGAGGGTGCTGGGTCTGTGTTAACCAGGCTGCAGGTCATGAGACTCTTGGTGGGAGCCAATTTGTTTCTGTCCCAACGCTACAAGAATCCATCAGTTGTTAATGGTATTTTGTAACAGATCCTTGCAAAAGGATATGAGGATCACTGTCTTCTAAATGTCACGTGTGTTTTACAGACTGATAATGAAGCGTTTTGTTGCCCTAATGAACTGCCTTTTCTTCTCCTTTTGATATTCCAGAGCTCAAATTATAACCACTCTGTAGCTTAGGATCACATCACTCAATTTATACTGCAATTGTTAACAGGAATAAAAATAAAAACATATTTTAAGTGTTATTGTTACATGAGCTGAAATAGTTGTTATATAAGTTCAGAGACTACAATAGTAAGCATTCAATTTAATTGGAACATACAAACATGTACTAACAGATGCCTAAAAACCGTTGCCTGAAAGAGAAATCTCTGCCTATATGAGCAACTGCCTTGCAGTCAGTAGACTTGCTTGGAAAAGGCTGTTTGTGTACAAAATTGCAAAATCAAATTCTAAATAAAAAATGCAGCATGGTTATTCTGTGCAAGTGTGGGGTTGCCTTGTGACACATGGCTTTTACCATCTCTTTAAGTAGATGAGTATGGTGCAAAAAAGTTAGTGGTCTAAAATGTTACTTCAGGAAACACCTCATTCCATTTCCATTCTGTAACATTGTCTCTGGATTTACATGATCACTAATGTACAAAAACTTTCATGGACATAATCTATCTTTCTTTCTTTTGGTGTTGTATTTTTTTTATCCATCAACATCTGAATCTGACAACAGGATCCACCAGAACAGCCTATTAAATACAGCTGATATTGGCTGCTCCTGGAATGCAGCCTGATTTTACAATTAGTGAAGACTACCTTGGGTTTGGTAGCACAGGAGCTGTAAAGCAGGCTGGAAATGAGTAAATCTGCACTCTTCTGGTAACTGTGTTACTAGCTGAGAGGGCTACTTACCATCTCTGGTGTCCAGTGCAGCATATGTTAAGCAGCTTATGTTTAAATGCATTACACTTTATTTGCTACACTCTTACAATTTGTACAGCTGTCCAGATCTCCCAGTACTCTGAAGATGTTGTATCCAGAGACCACCAGTAGATAATGACCATCCTTAGGACTATGGCTGAAGCCAGGGTGCAGATTTTTTTCTCTAAGGAATACAGACCCTAACACAGCTTTTATGAGATGGGCCCTGACCTCATCACTGTCAGAGCAAAGAGGGGTGCCAGGATTTTAGTTAGCTTGAATGCACAACCACACAGTCCCCATGGGAACTTTGTGAAGGTGAAAGATTGACCCTGTTATGAAACTGCTGTTCTACCATTCCAGACCTTCCACTTTCACCAAGGAACTGTGCTGTTTGCCATTTGGTTAGTTATCTTAATGCTGCAGGATCCTGAATATTCCAGCACAGCCTATATTGGTCTATATTTTAAGTACAACCAAATTTCCAGTCTGGAATCAACCCCTTTAGCTGTGGTATTTCCCCCAATAATGGTTGGCTTCAAACGATCTCGCTGCCAACATCAACCACAACTTTAAAACCCACACATTTAAGTCTGTTACAAGCTGATGCTACCCAGCTCTGCATATACTGTTCTGATGGGAGAAGAAACCTGTGGGGCTGTTCAGTGCCAGTTGTTCCCTTTCCTTCTGTAAAGGATTAAGTGTCTTCATGTAGCAGAGAATGAGAACAGCCCAGCAAATATGTGCTGCTGCCTGTGTGTTGTGATCCACATGTAGCTAGATGTCCTGATCTTGGCTACTGCCACCTGAGGTTGTGACAGAGATTTTATTGCTGCGATTCCTAGAGGAAATTCACATCTCTGTTAAAAACCCCTAGGTTTCCAGGCCCTTTCTATAATGAGTAGAGAGATAAAAGCACTGCCATGTCGTGATTTGTTGCAGCTTAGGTGTTCGCTGTAGGACAGGATTACTTGTCCCTTCAAAGCCCTTGTCGCTCACCATTGACTACAGAGGCAACTCTCTACATGCCTGACATTTTACTAATTCCAGTTAGGTGAAGTGGATCCTACAATTATGCTCATGTTTGTTCATGTGAAATATCCATTTTTAGAATCAGTAGCATCTTGAATGAGGATTTATGAATGTCCTCTATGTGTATGTGCTGATTTGCAAGCCACACTTTGGCAATATGGGTTTTTTTGGGGATTCTTACTGTGGGAAAGCAATGAATAGCTGGTCACATTGGGAAATGGAAAGTACTGGGTTGTGAAGAGATAATGAAAACTACAACTTTCTGCAAGATCTAAAGTTTCTGAGAATTTAAAAATATTAGATTTTTTGTGTTACAAATGCTTTGAGTGCATATCTTCAGTGCTTACTTAGACCTGAGTGGGATTTAGCCTTTTAGCATGTGTACAGTTGTGAATTAGGAAGGAGCAGTTCTGCTCTGAACATATCACATAATTGTTGTGAAATCTTATCATTATGAATTTTCAAAATATATAAGTATCCAGAGCAAGCTGGGGTAAAGTTAAATCTATTTAGTAAGGTCCAATGGTATTTGCATAAGGGGTGTCCTACTTCAGAAGCCCATAACTGTAGCTGTTTACATCCTTAAAGTTACAGTACTACTTAATTCTGATCAGTGAAAGTGGTCATGGACACAGAGCCAAATAATTGCAAGGACAAATTCTTGTTTTTCAGCTTTTAGAAACCTGTACCTGCTGGTATCCAAGCCATATTGTGTTTTCCTTAACATAGAGAATGTCAGAAGACCAAATTCATATTTCCATCAGGAGGGCTGGTGTTCTGTTTTTAGTAATTTTATTGGAGGGTGGCAAGAAGGCATTGTAGTAAGATACTGTGTTCTTGTCTATTAGCAATGGTGGATTTCACTCTGTCATTTGCTGAATTACTTCACTGATGTGACCTGAGCTGTTTCCGGGTAGGACTGTTTGGATGGAAGGTGCTTTCATGCGTATATGATGAGTTCCTTTTCACAAGACACTGAGCAGGTAACTTGTTTCACACAGTCCAATAAAGTTGTGATATAAAGGTGACTTCTGCTCACTCCTGGACTGGCTTCAAGATCCTGTTGTCATAGAGCAGTTATGGTATAGAGAGTGATTCTTTTCAGAGTCAGAGAGTGATTCTTTTCAGAGTCATCTAATTTCTTCATTATGTTGTTTGCCTACTCCTCTAGGCACTCCACACTTGTGGAGTGTCTCTGTTGAAGGGAGTCAACACTTTGCTGTATAAGCATATTGTTTAATTCCTATTATCTTTATTGTAGACATGAAACCCCAAATCACTTTGCTTATTTAGAGAAGCAGAACCTGGAGAGGGTTTGCTGTATTATTAAGGATGTTCTTTGTCATTCCAGTAGTCTACTGACAATTGAGTGCACTGTAGACACGGTTCATTGGGCTACTTGTGGTTTCCTTTGGGACTTGAGACAAAGCATCCTGCCGATACTTTGAATTTCTCCATTGACAGAGCGAGGACAACTGTTGCTTAGTCCCAGCAAGAGGGACTTTTCAGCTGAGTGTTACTATGAGGTTGTTGAGATGACTTATGTTAGAGAAATGTATCATTTTGTTCTGATTGAAATGCAACGTTGCCCTTCCCCTCGTAATTATCTTTTAGAAGAGAGTTCCAGGACTTGAGCACTTACAGCAGTTCTTGTACCCCATCTCTGTGGAAGTTCTTGCTATTTGTAACTGTGGAAGTTCTTGCTATTTGTAACAGAATAGTTTCCATGTGTCATGACAGACTATTTCTAAGCTTTGCTCATTAGTTAGGACTGGAATATATCACTTTATTTGTTTCTGTAGATGCTTTCATCAGAAACCAAGTCCAGATGTAGAGGGTTGGCAGTAGATCAGGCTGAACTACCAGAGGTTTTGCTGAGACTAAATAAGGCTTAAATATTTTCATTCTGTTTCCTCTTCACCTTACTTATCATGCCTGCATTGACAGAAGCAAGGCTGCTTTCCCGTGTGCTGAGCACCCTTCTGCATCGTCAGTAAGTGCTGTTAGCAGTGTTTAAAATACAAGAGACTTGTTGGTGCAAGAGAGAAAAAGGGGTTTGAATAGCTAATGCTTCTTGTTTTGGCAAGCCTATTAAGATGTCAAGTGGCTCCTACAGTGGACAGGATTTTGAGACCTGCAGTAGCACAGTCCTGACATTTGGAACTGGCAGCCAGCCCTGGAGGTGACAGTGCACTCAGTCTGTTTTCACAGTGCTTCTCCCCACAGGTCTATATCTGGTAATAGGCTGCCTGCCGCTGGCAATTTCCATGGCAGTCCCCACTAATTGTCAACACTGTTTTCACCTGTCAGGAGCAATTCCTAATCAAGCATTGCCTCTCTGCAACTCTGGGCAATTACCATGTGTGTTACAAGATGTAATAATGTATGGTCACTGGTAAACCACAGCATTGTACTGACTTTTGCCTCCTGCAGCCCAAAGAATTTTGGTGGAAGGCAACTTGCTGCAAGTTGCTGCAACATGGCTATTTTTCTGTGTGCAGGAGCCAAGAGTGAGCAATGGTTGACACTTTGAGTGGAGTGTGAGACAAAATACTGCTTCAAGGCTGCTGATGCCACCGAAAGGGCCTCACGGTGAGGCAATTAACTTCAAGTCACCCTCTCAGAATAAAAGAGACAATGTCCAACCCCTCAAACTAAGGTCTTGGAGCAGTGTGGGCTTTATGGAAAGTGCTGTTCTAATTTTCAGCAGCTGAGTTAGTAAAACAGCATGACTTGGCATCTAGCTATAGAAAACGTTGGGGAAGGATATTGCTTGCCAAATATGCAAAGCATTTGTGTGATTTACTTCAGCAAAGACGTGAAATACATCCTACTCAGTCTGAGCTAAGGAGGATCCCTGGGGCTAGGAAAGCACAGAGTTCTGAATGGCAAATGGAGAGTGGAAAAGCTGTGAACTCCCAAGGAGGTGCCTGTTGCCAGCCTATGGCGGTGACAGACCTACCTCTGGATCGAGCCCCTAGGACACTTCTCTGTGTGACACAGTGGGATGATAAGATTTGGTCGAACATGAATGTGAGCTTGGGCTTCTGTTTCAGTAGAGCTCCTGCAGTGTTTTGTGGAGCATGGGGTGCTGTTGGAACTTCCAACTGCTAATTTACTGCAGATACTATTTTAGTTACCAGTATCAAATCTGTTGAATCATCTGTGTATGGACTTTTGACTTCTGAAAGCTCTAGGTTATAATTTGTCCTTTGCTTGTCTAGGGTTAGGCTTCCAGAATGCTTTCCTGTGAGTTATGTCGATGATGAGGAGAATAAAACAGGCCAGAATACATCAAATTTGGTTCACAGAAGTTACTAGAGTAGAAATTGTTTGCATTGTAGAATTTTTTCTTCTTCCAGGAAATGCATGTACCAGAGACCTCAGTGAATCAGTCAGTCTTCTATGGAAGATCTCCTTCTGTACAACTGAGATAACTCACTCTGAGATATGTAATCTAAACTGCATTAAAATCTGTTAAGTCACCCTCCTCTTCACAAAGTACATGCAGCATTCCTCTTGCCTTCTTGGTACATGATGGTTTCCTGATACTGAAGCAAGAGAGCATTAATTAGTACAATGTCAGGTCCATGAGAGGAGCATTTAATTGGTACCCTGTGACAGAAATGTGTGCCTGCTGTGAATGTAAGTTATGGAAAAACTGCAGCTTCTGGACACAGATCACTCCACCTTCCGCAATCTCTAAAAAGAAACAGCAGGATCCCAGAGCATGGCTATAACTGCACTGACACAACCTTGGTAAAGTTAGTAATGGATCATATTTCATACCAGTTCCTCAGCAGATCAACTTTCATTTCATCAGCTCCTTTCTTTTTCAAAGACCTTGATCTTATCCCTGTTAAACAAAGAGATGCTGCTTTATTGCTTTTGAAATGGGGCTCAAGAATTCACTTACATAAAAATGCCTTGAAATCAAGGAATGCTTTGCCATAGAGCATTGCCGTGTTCATCTCCTGCACACAAAAGTTTTATTGTCAGTACATCATCAACAAGACAAAAAGGTGTGGTAATTGCTGGCTCATGGGGGTGTGGAAATCTGTGGGCCTGGTTAAGAAATCCTTCCAGTGTGGAGGTGACTTTGGGGTGAAGCTAAAACTCAACAGACAGAGACTGTTCATGTTCATCCATGGCATGCATGTACATGGATGGTCTAAGCAACTTCTAAATGTTAGAGAGCCTCCTAAGACTATTCTGTTTGACCCCCACTTCAAAAAACACAAGTGTCTGATTCAATAAAAGGTGTGAAATTAAGATAAGGTTTGAATTATTGTGAAAATGTATTCAGCTTCTTTTGGCATGTAATACAGCTGGAATTCTATAATATGTGAGCTATGAGGAATTTAGAATGAAATAGTTCTTGTAAAGTTTGAACTTGTTTCAAAAGTATCTTGCCATGGCACACATTACAAATGACAGCCTAACAGTTCATCACAGTCACCTCCACTGTGTACAGGCCTCACAGATTTTAGCTGTCAAGAGGCAAACAACTGAGCCTGTAGTACTTTGTGCCTCTTGATACTGATCTTTGGAATTGGGATATCTTCCTGATTCATTCCACCCCTGTCATGATGGGAACAGTTCTGTTTACTCCAGTTACAGGGAAATGTGAAAGTGCTGGCTTATGCTTGCTGAGAACAGCAGTACAGTGCAATGGAAGTTCCCAAGCTCCTGGCTTAGGAATTGGACGCTGCATGTCTTTGTTAGTGTTTGAGCATCTGTTCAGTGTATAACCCCCAAGACAAGTGAATACCTTGCTCCTTTCAGACAAAACTAATAATGTTTGAACAACTTGTTGAAAATGTTTTGGCCCAGCATCACAATAGCTAGCTGAGCTGTGATCGTATCAAGCCAAGCCCTGTGTTATCTGAATGGCTGGATAAAAAAATTATTTCATATATTATAGCCAAATACAAAGCAGATGAGTTATTGGTCTTCTGAAACATGGGTCACTTTTTATATGAAGTCACGTTCCAAAGGTCTTTTCAGCCCTTACCATCCAGAGGAAATTGCCTGCTTGAGCCAAAGCATTCTCTGCTTTGGAATGCATGGCCAAACTCTGCTAAGCAGCCCCTTCACTAGGGCAGGTGAGCTGCTTACATGGGCAGGGTCCGCTAAATTTTCAGCCAGCATTAAAAAAGAGCAGGTGTGGTAGCTGGCAGATGGGTGAAAGGACACTTGATTCTCCACAGCACTGATTTGGTCTATCCAGTGAAGTTCCATGAAGTCCAGGTTAAATTTCAGTTCCTGGGCCTGAAAGAGAAGAGGCTCTGTGTAAAATCCATCACAGGGTTAATTGAAAATTCATCTAATCAAGATGTGGTCTTATAAATGGCAACACTATCCGAGACTGAAGTTTTGACTTGTATTAAATGTATAAATATTTGCAGAGACGTCAGTATGAGTAGCTACATCTTATACAGCATGAAATAAGAAACAAGCTGAGTTTGATCTGGATGTCTAATGCCAAAAGAGTTACTGATATAGTTCTCTCAGGTTTTAGTACTTTTCTGATTTTTAAATGTGGAAAAAATAGAGTAATGGCACCTCAGGACCATTTTAAAAAGCACCAGAGTATTGGATAATCTTATTTTAGTCTTCCAAATAGTATCCCTTTTTCATTTCAAAATTCTGCAACCATATTTGACAGCTCTGTCTGTGCTATCCTGGACTTCTTTGCTGCTCTCATCAGGCATGTGCCTTAGTTGTGTCTTGGTGCCAGTTTGTAATCTGCCATATCTTTTGTCTCTTACTTTTTTTTTAAATGAGAAGTCTAAAGAGTTTACAGTTCATTTGGGGTTTTGTGAGGTGTCCTCATCTCCTAGATATTTAATGACCATATTAGGGAACCTCTGAAAGCCCAGAGAATCTAGTTTATAGAATTAACTCCGAAAGTTTAGTATGATTACAGAATTTGAAAAACAACTTGACTTGATGACCTTGCATTTTATGCAAAGCTGTAAACAAGAGGAGAGTAATCAAAGCTTGGCCTGTTCACAGATATGAACTTTAATATTATCTCATGGGAAAGACATGAAAAGGCCACTTATTCAGATTCAAGGATAGCATCTATTTTGGCAAGTAACTCCTGGAGTAGGTACAAAGATACCTAAAAAGTAGGTCATGCTGTTGTTGCACCCTTTGACCATCTAAAATGTCAAGGGGCCAACATGCCAGCGCAGGACAAGGAGGCATTGATGTTCATGTAGACAGAGAAATTCTAAGAGATGTTCCATACAGCCTGAGCAGGTATACTCCATTCTGAACTGTGTTACCATTATATCTCACATTTCGTGAGATATTTAGCTATGAAGTGTATGTTTCTCTGCATTTTGATAGAATCCCAATGAGTAGAAGGACTTTCAATGCAATAGCGAGGTTGTCGTATGTAATCTGTTACTAGGTATGTGGATTTTTAAATAGTACTGGGATTTATCTGTGCAATTTTTTTTTTTTTAATTTCTTCTGAGTTTTTGATAATGTTTTTCAGACTTATTTTCTGTAGTCACAAAGAAGCCTGAGGTCCTTAAATATTTATATGGTCCACTAATTAAAAAGAAAAATAAATTATTAAACCTTTATGGAGGATGGCTATACCCACTCTGCAAGAGGATGGAGCCATTGCAGCTCTTCTGCAGTGGAAGCACAGTGCTCACTTTTGCAGGAAATGAAGGTAGTTACTGGCTTTGAAGGATGATGTCCAGCCTGGGCCTTCAGGGGCAAAAAAAGTATCTTTAAGGGGAAGTCAGCCTGTATGAATGTAAGAGGTGAAAAATGCCTAGGCCTGGTGTAGATTTGCACTGGAAATACACAAATGAAACACTTAGCTGATCTCAACTGGGACTGGCAGCAGCCTTCCTTGTGGCCAGGAGCATGATGCTGCCATAGCCAGTTAACAGCTAGCACAGAGCTTGCTCGCAAGTCTTTGTATAACCCCACATCGTGCAGAGTAGGCATTCCCAGAACCTTGTTTTTTTGCTTAGTTGAAACCTAAGTTTCCTGGTTACTGCATGAGATGCAGAAAAACCCAGCTATTGTGGGAATCGCAGTCAAGGCATGAGAGTTGGCATGGCTGCACCTTCTGCATTCAGTCCACATTTGACCTGCTACGGGTTAGTATCCCCTGACTTCCCAGGAGAGGAAACCCCCTGCAAGGCAGGATCAAATTCTGTGTCATGCCTGCCACAGAGTAAACTGTGAAAGTAGCTGGACCAAGGAGAACTACCGCTTTGACACTTATGCCTCTTTTTGCTGAGCTCAACATCCCATTCTCATGTTTCTCTGGCTGACCAAGGCACATCCTCTTGCATCAGGGGAGGACAGAATTTCTGATCAAGTATGTTAATGAAAGACAGATGGGAAAGCAAGTGTCCCCTGTGAGAATTCAGCTCTTCCTTCTCTTGAGCTGTTGAAATTACATTGGGCATCACAGGCTGAGGGCTAAGAGGCTGAAGAAAACCTCTGATTTTGTTCAGGTTGGGCTTTTTCCAGCTATGCCAAACACCTGGCAGCATGTAGCAGAAGTCTGACGTGTTTGCTGCTCTGGCTCTCAGTGTGCACAGGCAGAAGTGACTGAGCTCTGCTGGGGGATCCTCAATGGAGTACATCACCTTGTCACAGCACCCAGAGCACTCATGTGATGGTCAGAGGATGGCAGTGACTCCTGATACACCTTACCAAGTATTCAGCTGTTTAGCATTTCAGCTTCTTTTTGACTTTCCCCTTCTTTGTCCTTGGTATTGTAGGTCTGTGTATAAAGTAGGATCTGTATTTCCTAAGAGTGAATGCCTGGGGGACCCTGTGAAGTCCTATGTTCTATGTTCGTGGTATTGCCACTTCAACGTTCTTGAATCAGAATGTGAATTCCCCTCATCCCAAATTAAGCTATCTCTGCTTGTCATTCAAGAATATATATTAGAATTACTTTTCTTTGACTTCTTGTTCTGATCTTTCCTGGTTCTCCAAGCTTTTTTTCTTCACCATGAGTTTTTTTATTTTGGGGGTTGTTGTTTTATTTATCTTACAGGGAAGCTGAGAGTCTCATGCAATCTCTCATTTTCATCAGGTGTGGCTGTATGAAAACATCACACACTGTAGGAACTGACAACACCACACTAGATGTGCAGTGTCCAAAGGTGTTATCAGACCAGGAGGTGGAACTTTGTGCTATGTCCATCCTTAACTAACTGGGGGATTGTATATAGTTTAGAGCAACTCTGTTGAGGGCAATTCTGAATAGGTTCAAGCTTCAGGAATTCCCCAGGAGATTTTTGGTTAAAGACTGAATGTTGTTACTCAACTAGAGCGATGTGTGAAGAATTCAGTATTTTTGCAGTGACATTTTGGAATTATTTTGGATTTTAAAAATCTGGGCTGTTTTTTAGCATGGAGACTTTGTTGAAGACAGGGTGGCTTTTAAGGCCATATGAAAAATGAATCTGTCAAATCTCCTGGACTTTGGGGAGGTCTGAGTATGAAGACCAAAGATGTTTTTTTGGTGCTCATCTTCATTCCCAAGAGCAGACTGAGTCACAGCTAGGGCAGACTTTAGTGGGACAATGCTTGAGCTAAAGTAAGCAACTTGCTGCTGTGCTCATTAGCTTTCCAGCTCACTAAAGGAGTAGAATATCCAGTCCTACCAGACAAAGCTTCAGCCTTGCTCACTGGCATGGGCACATCCCAAAACTACTGAGAATCCAAACCCATGGTTGGAGCATCCATCACACTCAAAACCATGTAAGGGCCAAATAGGAATTTTACAACCTGTTTAATTCTAGCAGTGACTCAGAAAGAGCAGACCTTGCCTGAAGGCACAAGTATTGGGCTGCAGATGGAGGAGAGAGGTGCCTTTGGGCTGATTATTCTTGTAACTCTTCATGTAGCTCTGCCAGCTGTAACTATTATTTATGTTAATATAATTGTCTAATCATTTTTGAAAGCCAGTAAAGATATTTCCCTACAGTGTTCCCTTCCTGCCCTATGGTAATAAATTCTTCAGGCTGATTTTCATGCCAACTTTAAAGATTTATTTTTATAAAATAATATCTATTACACCTAGCGCCTTCTTCTAGCATGGAGCAGGATAAATCAGTGCTTCCCAATTTTGCTTCACAATTATTCATTCATTATTTGACTTGCAGCCTGAAATTAATCAGCTTTTCTTCTATGCTTCCATCTTTTTCAGCTAAATACTCCTTTAATCCTTCTTTGTAACCTCAATGTACATTTGTCACCTTTTCTCTTAAGCACTGATTTAATTCAGTTGTCTGATCTTACAATGTTCCTTGGTATTATTTAATTATACATTGGTTAACGAGTCAGATTTTCTGGGCTGCTGCTTCAAGAGTCTGCCTGATTCTTACTGTGGCTTTTGCCTGGTTCATTATGAATCCCAGCCCAGGTAATGGTGTGGTCCCTGGACTTCCACAGCTTCCACATACCAGGTTCAGGCTTCTCCTTCCATTATTCCCTTCCTGTGCTTAAGACAAGGAGGAGTTGTCTTAAATCATTTTTGTAAGATCCTGCCACCCCAGTGGTGCATTATCCAGCCGAAATAGCAGCCTTGAGACTGTCTCGTGTTCTCCCTTCAGCGTCCTGTAGCAGTACCCTGCAGTGTGAAGTAGCTATGGCTTGCCATGCTCTGGGCCAAACACTGACCCTCTGAGAGCTGATGACTGATTGAGGGTTAGACTTTCAGAAAGGCTGTCTGAGCAGAAGACATTTCTTTGTTAGTTGTTTTCACCCATTTTAATGATGCCTGACTGTTAGCATCACCTCAATCATAGCTGAGATAACTTTGTCAGCTACTTGGTCACTTGCACTTTTTAGGCACAAAATACAGAATTGGAAGGGAATCTGATGAGAATTTGTCTCATATTGATTACAGTCAATTTTCATTTCTTCTGTTATATAAACACATCAAAACAATATGAGGCTAAAAGAAATATGAAACATTAATTTGTTCTTTAGAACAGGAAGTATTCTTCTTGTCCTGTAGACCTCATCAAGAGTCTTTTGCCCTTTGTTTTGCCAAGAATAGACTGTGTTTTCAGGGTCCAATTTCTGAATTACAAGAGCAACAAAAAGAACTGCATTTTTAAAGTCTCAGCAGAAAAATAAAATAAGCATGTGTGCAAACACAGGGGGTGGTGGTGTGTAAGAACGTTGGCAGACAGGGATAGAAGCAAGAAATGTGACTTGCTTCCGTGAGACATGCTTGCAGTTTTATTGCAACATGGAGCCAATGTATAGAGAAAGCAGGGAGGCCTTTCACATCTATTACACAGCTCATGGACTGTGTGTCTTTTCTGTGAACTGATTGTGACCCCATGCTGTGCATTGTTCTTTTTCTCCTTTCCATCTGTTCAGTGTTTCAGCCTCTCAGCTCACTGGAAGCCTGCTATTGATTTTTAGTTGTGTCCTAAGTTTGCTATAAATTTTATATAGTGACCTCATACTGCCAGAAAAAAAAACCTAACACATGTTCACCCCAAAATACATGCTTAAATAAATGGAAAATTGTGACAATTGATATAGCCCTCTGGGAATGCCTGAACTGAAAGAGAACTACCACCACCTTGGTAGTTTTTGATCCCTGCAAGGTAGGTCTTTCTTTTCATGGGAGGTTTCAGCCACTTTACTCTTTCTTCTCTGTATTTTGGTGTATGTTCATCTCTCTTTGGTATATGCATGGCAGCACCAAATAATAGCAGTTGTGTCTGTCTTTGCACAGCATGTTTTGATTTCATTCACAGGCAATACATTCCCTGTGTTAGACAGATTCTGCTCTGGCAATGGTACATCTGCCTGACATGCCCCATTGCTCTTGCAATCTATGGCTGAATCCTCTTTGTCATTCTACTGTTTCTTTTCTCATTTCCATCTGTTTGTCTTTTCAGAGTTTCTTGAATAATGGAAATGCAGTGATTGCTTTTGAGATGTGTTATAAGCTTGTCATAAGCATTTTCTTTCCTTTTTCCTTTTTTAGTAGCCCCTATTGCCAGGCAGTGCAGTTGGAGGATACAGTAAGGGGAATTGACAACTTATTCCAGCTGTTCAGCTGAAGCAAATGCCAGTAGCTCTTCTGCATGTTTCCCTGCTTGCTGTCCACAATGATTTTCTATTATTCTTGGCAAAAATAGGGAGGCCTCTTTTTTTAGCCACTGGAATTTAAGGGGAACCTCATTGCTTGAAGTACTAGACCAAGAGAGATTAGGGAGATGAGGAAAACAAGTATTTTACTTTAGAGGATTACTGATATAAAATCTAAGGCAAGAAACTTATTCCTGTTCTCAATTTTGCATGCTTCACCCTTTCTGTGTTCATTGAGGTTAATTGCATTACTGTAGTTGCTAGCTGTGAAAAATTATATTCCCTATGGTGTTAACTCATGTGGCTGGATTTAAAGTCCCGGCTTTATTTACGACTTCCTAATGTTTGCTTCAAGCTGTGATAAAGATCTTATAAAGCAGGTCTCCGAGTGATTTTGAGAGAGGTCAGATAGAAATAAAATGCTGTCTTCTGGTGTAGTGTCTTGAGATGCAGAGGGAGGGTACAAATGCAAAAGGCACCTGCTTTCCATGGGAGTGTCAGGTGCTGCCTGTGGCCCTCAAGGGTTGGAGCACAGCAGTGCTGTGAGCAGACAAGGGTGGGATCCCTGCAGCCCTGGGGCTGTGACTGCTGGCCTCTTCACAGTGTAGAGCACCTCTCTCCTTCCTGGGAGTCTGCCTCACAGTGGGTGGAGGGCTACAGTCTGAGGGAAGCATTTTCATCCTTGTACAAAGCCCTTCATGAGTGGCATTGCAGGCTGAGAAGTCTTTCAGCTCTTTCTATTTCTCTCTCTCTTCCCTGCTGGTGGTTCAATTTTCTAGGCAGTTTTGTAGTTCTCTGCCTCTTTGAACCAAACCTAGTGAGCATGAGATCTCAGTGAGAATTTGTTGCAGTATTTTCCCCTCTTCCTGGAATGAGAGGCTATTGTTTCCTAGAGAAGTGTAATCAATGCAGTGCCTGAAGGCCAGGTCACTGTGTTTGACCCTTTGCTTTGGTCACTGACCCACATTTCATTCAAACACATTGGTAAATAGTGGCGCTTCTTATGTCGCTGAGATTTATGTAACAGACAGGGAAAGATTAGAATTGGAGATATCTCTTACTATTCTGGGGACCTGGGCTGCCAGCCAGTTTTACTTTTTGAGAAGCAAGTGTGTGATTTTGTGAGTATGAAGGTGTGACTCATTCTCCTCCTTGACATACTTTAAAACATGCACTGAGTGGTGATTTGCATGAGGATGCATTGAGGCTCTGCTTGAGCTGACAGCACTCGGTGCACTTTAATCATACATGTGGATAGAGGAAATGAGTTAATCTGCAGTTAAATATAGAGGTGGTGAAAGAGGTGGGAGGGGGAGGGGTTGACTCTAATCTTCCTTAGGTTGGGGTCAGTCGAGAGTAACCTCTGTGTGGATGGTATTACCCTGGGCAGAGTCATATCTCACCTCTCTGGAGCTGAAAGTATTAGCTAATGGAAAATGGCAACAAAGTGAGAATGTGCCCTGAGCTTTGGCATCACTGCAGTGCTGTTCTTTCTGATCACCATCTACATGTTGGTGACACCTTTTTTTTTCCCTTTCAAGAAGTATCAAGTGAATTGTAGGGGTAATCAAATGTGTGTTGCTGAAATTACATCGTAAGGATCTGGTTGATCTACAAGCCTGGTTCTCTGTGATTGTTGAGATGTACCATGACGTTGTTCCTTTGTATGTTTGTTTTCTGTTTATTCCTGAACTCAGTTTCGAGATGCAGATGTAGAAGAAACAGGGATGCCTGCTCTGCAGATATCCACTTCTTCCTTTGTGTGCAGATGTGCTCTTAAATTCTGTCATATTGAGAGCTGCCACTTTACCATTCTCTCCAGCTTCCTGCATGTCTTAATGGGTAATTTTTTGGGGAAGGCCTGTATTAGTGGTTTGTATGTATTAGCTGCTTCTGGGCAGTTTTTCTTCTACAAAGTGCTGCTGGAATGCTGCCTGCTGGTATGCAGAAAGAGGCATACCTGAGCAAACAGGGGTGCTTTGCACCAGGCTGGCCCTGCTATCTATGCCATGGAGGTGTATGCTGCCTGCACTGTGTTGGAGACAAGGTGAAATGGATTTTACTGACTCATTTGGACAGGTAAAAAAAAGCAGTCTTTTGTACATGGACTGAGCAAAGCTGAAAGAGGAATTCTGGCAGCAGCCTCTTCTGAGGAGGCAGCTTGAGCTAATCAGTTATGTGCTAGCAGTTTTTCTCAAAAGAGTTGAGCCCAAGTAGTCCATGTAAGGAATTTGCATTTGGAGGTCACATACTATATAGGTCATGTTTGTTGAGCAGTGGGTGAAGAAAGCCACTGGTTTACATAAGCTCATTAAAATGAAAGGTCTGCCAGGCAGAAGAGTTCATTTGCATATTGGAGAAAATCTAAGCCAGTCTTGAGAAATCAGGATCTACCCTGAAATGCACTTGTGCCTCTTTTGTTGGCTTCACTGAAAATGACATGCTTTAGCAGGATTTGGCCTTGTGTGTAGATTTGTAACAGCATCACTGTTGTCTTTAGTATTTCTGTTAGCCCAAAGCCGTATTCTTTCAGTCATTCTAGTCCATAGGGACAGGCTGAACTCTGCCCATCTGTCTCTAAGCAGTCCATATTCATAGCATATAAACAGTTTGTTTTGTAAAATCTAATAAACTATCCAAAACCCAAGGATATTAGAGATGGCTTATCAGTAAGTTTGATGATGATGATGATGATTATTACTACTACTGTCATTATTATTAGTAATTTTAGTTTGTAAAAAATTTATCAGAATTTGATCTTTGCTCCACAAGGCATTTTTGTTGTATTTGATACTTAAGCTAGAACTCTTGTGATGGAGTGGGTCAGGTAAGAAATTTTCAAAAGACCTGTTGATATCTCTCCTGAGCTGAATGACAAGTCTTAGGACTTCCAGAGTGGAAGGGCATAACTATATCTGAGACCAAGGACAAGCGTCAACTTAGCAAACAGTTGATCAGGTTAAAGACAGGGACCCTTGTCTTCCCTTCCCCACTGCTTCCTCTTGTTGCTTGACCAATACTGATGGTTGGCCTCACTTGTAGCTTTGCCAGGTGAAGGGTCCTTGTGAGCACTTTATGATCAGCATTGAGAAAATAGATCAGCTTGATTTATTGTCACATTGTTCCGTTTAGCTTGGTGGATTCAGCCTTCTGTGGATTATGAAGTGCTCACTTGAACACCTCTGCTATGAGCTCTGCAGGGAGCTCCAGCAGGTGGGATGGTGTCAAGCAGTTTTCAGTGAAAACGAAATGGGTGGATGTCAGTTTTTAGCCTTGGAGGCAGCATAGACCATGGGAAGAGCATTGCACTAGGAAAGTTGGAGTCACAGTTTGTTCCTGGCACTGATTCTGGTGTGATCAGGTCAAATCACTCCTCATCCATGCATCATTTTCCCCTTCATATGTCTTGCCCATTTACATTCCTTGAAAAGGGACTGCCTGTTCTTATGTGGACAATGGCAAATATAATGTTTTTATCCTACTAGTCTTACAGAGCTGCTTGAATTTATTGTTTTCCTAAATGGCCTTTAGATCTGAGGATTGTTTGTTGATCTTAGTTTCCAGCTCCTTACTTTTCCATTGCAAAGCTGGTCCCACACTGATGTGTTTGATTATATTTTCATTGCCATTGTACTTGCTTTGATTTTGCAGCTCAGTGCCCAAAGCACAGGGTGCTGTACAAACAACAGGATGAAGTCAAGCAGGGTCAGGCCCTTTCTCTTTTTACCTTGAAAACAATGTGAGACTCCTATGTTTCTTTTGCTTGGCATCTCCAGTTCTTGAACTGGAGGCTCTGTGTGTGTGTGTGCTGCCCTCCTGTTGTGTTCAGGTGTGAGATCACTTGGAGACTGTTTTCCATTGCTGCCTAAGGGGTACTGGGAGCTGTGCTGTCTGCTTGGTTGTGTGTGAGCTCAGGCTGTGAAGTGTGGAAAATTACTGCAAGAATAGCAGCATGCTGAGCTGATGTTTCTGTCTACAGTGGGTTACTTGGGACTAGGTGTCCTTATCAGGGCTCATAAGTGTATTCATAGATTTGTCCTTCTGGATCATGCCTGGCCACTGTCTGCAGCAAGAAATTTTCTCCTGTTTCTCACCTCTCCTTTTTGCTTTTGGCAGCATTCCTTCCTCCATAGGGATGTGGTTTGAGTGTGGCCTGTGTCCAACTCTTTTAAGATGTGCCTGGCTGTTGATCTGAAAAAGGAAGAAGAAGCAAGAGAGCTTGATTCTGCACTACTGTAGTATTGTCAGCTAGTGTATCAGTCCTTAGTATGGAATAAAACAGCCTCCAGAAACATCTGTAAAATTGTAGACTTTAGTACTTTAGTCTCATCCCCATGGTGCTCCTGCTATTCCCTTCCCATGTCATTCTGAAAAACCTCTTATACCAGGTTTGGGTACCAGGACAGACTGAGGCTGTCACTCAATGCATCAGAACGACACAATCTGCAGTTTGCACTAAGCCACAGTAGTTTATTTGTCTTTAAACTCAAAATGAGTCTAGAGTTAGGGAAACCCTTAGTTATAAAAAATAAAGGGGAAAAAAAAGAAGGAAGAAAACTCTAAACCTCTTTATTAGCAGTGTGGTGAGATTTTGGTTTGGTTTGGTTTTGTGGGTTTTTTGTTTTCTCTCCATTTGCTTGATTTTCTCACCTGCTGCATTGATTCAAAGTTTCCATGTGGAACTTGCTTTTTGTAGCTCACTGAGCAGCTCAGTTATCATTGGTGCTGGTTGCTGGCTTCTTATGCAGGCAGTATCCAAGTACCTTTTGTATTATTAGAAACTATTTCATTACACTTAGCTTCTATGGTGGAAATCAAACTCTTAGAAATAGATAAAGCCAGGACACAGCTGGCTTACTAAGAGAACTAAAATTAAAACATGTTGAAAACTTCTTGGTATGATGTCCTTTCTTTCTGACACTCTCAGCTCCCTAATTTTGCTGCCCTTCACAGAAAGTGAAGTACTCCCACAGCAGTGGGTATAAAGTTTGTCTAAACTGAATCTTTCTGTGAGTCCTGCATAGACTTTTCAGTAACAATAGCTTTTTATGGTCCTCCAAGAGCTAAAGTGGGGCATATTTCCAAGGGGAAAGTTTGAGCATTTTGGTATTGCTTCTAGACTGGGGCACAGACCAGTCATAACCTTCCTCTGTATTCTCTTGTCTTGCTGAGCTCCCTGGCTATGTGCCAGGTTAGAGCCTTACTTGTTACAATTCTCAGCATCAGAGAAGTTTCTGTCCTTTGGGTTTTGTGCCATTTACTCTCTCCTCCCCCTTTTCAGCCTTGCTCTTGTGATAGCAGTTCTCTGCGTTGGGCAGCTTTTGGTAGTTGGGACTCTGGCCAGCTTCAGCCTTTTGCCAACTCACAAGGACAAGGCAGGTTGGGAAAGCAAACAAACTGCAGTTAATGCCAGCAGGGCAGCTTCTTGTGTTGCAGGAAAACCAGGCTTGACCTTGCCACTGGAATATTAACTCTCTCTTGGGGCATACTCTGGACATCTTTATAGGAAGATTTTTTTTTCTAGTACTAGCAATAAGCCTTTCAGATGTGTGTCCTTTTGCTGATCCTTTTTGACTCGTTGGAGATGGAGAAACTATTAGACCATCCTCAACAGAAAACTCTGATTTGTTTCAGCTTGTGTTTTCCTAGGACTATTCTAGTTTTGTTGAAAAACTATCCTGGTTCATCTAGGCTCATTGTTTGGGATCTTCATGGGTATTGAAAGAAGTCTTGGGGCTTGGAAAAAAATCGTATTACTGGAGCTCTGTAAGCATGGTCTGAGATGGCTCCTATGCAAGGTCCTTGATACTCCTTATGTGTGCTTTTCCCTCTGAGCATCATCATCTGCTTTCTCTGTGTTGTGATTTTGCCCTGTGTGCACTGCCATGAGGATATCTAACTGGTGAGGCTTACAGTCTGGTTGTACAAGGCCCTTGGAGGTCCTGGTCCTGCATTGCTTGTTGAAAGAAATGTGACTTCACTCCCCTCAGAGCTTGAATAAAACACATATGATTTGTTCAGCCATCCAGCACAGGCATCAAACTTTGCTAGTTGGTCTCCTCAACCTCTTCTTAAAGTTCTTCAATACAGAGAAGTATGAGGAAGGTAGTGTAGAAAAACGTTGCACTGCCCTCTGGAAGATCCCCTCTGTTCACTCAATAGAGCAGAAACTCAGGGTGACAGGCTGACTAGTTCAGCCTGATAAATGACATGATTAAAGATGAGGGGTGTCAGTACTTACCTTATAAGTCAAACTGCAGAGGCATCTCACTACAGCAGACTGCTGTTAATGTTATTGAGTGAAACAATGAAGTTGTGCAGCCATACATCAAATCTATGTCAGATCATACCATTTAGACTTAATATTGGACTGGACTTAAATAATTTCATTTAGTAAGCATTGATGCATGAAAAAAAGTATTAAATTTTTCTGTGTGAATTCTGCCTCTGTGTCTGTCTAGTTGTGTATCCTAACTAAGGAATTTGTCTGAATAGAACCTAATGTGTGTGTTTCTTAATATACATTTACTATCTATCCTTCCTTCTTTATTCCTGGCGGTGGTGGGTTGCATTTCATGGCTGTTGTTATCCCTAGTTCCCAGCCCAGGCTCTGTGTCAGACAAGCCTATTCACACATCAGGGATAGCAGCATAGATGTGTGTTTACTTCTTCTTTTTGCATTTTACAAACTAGTATACTAAATGAAATGAAATCAACAGCAATTTACATTGGTAAACAGACTGTAGGTTCTAAGGAGGTGTGAATATTTGTGCTATTCAGCTTTCCTTGCTGCTCGAGGGGGAATCTCTAACAGAAAGGCAGGAAAACGGATGTGGTTTCAGCCTTCCCTGGAGACAACCATAAATATTGGTTCTCATACAGAGGATGCTGGGATGTGGATCTGGGCAGACTGATGTTTATACTAACCATGCTATGCTTCCTGCATGGTGAACAGAGGTAATTGTTTCATCTAAAAGTAGCATTATTTCTGTGAATGACATTGCTTTGGTACAGCCCTCTCTGTAGATGTGTTAGGCAGCAGGACTAATGGCACTAATAAGCATTTTCTTTCTCTTTGGCTTTTGTAGGTATGAGCTGTTATGTAGCAGTTGCATGTGAAGAGAAGACAGAGTACAAGTCGTCGTCAGAAGATCCTGTCCTAAGCTGGGCCTGAAAGTTCATCCAGCTGGCTGATGTGAGTAGCCTGAAAGGGAGGGGAAGGAGCACATTACTGGGAGACTTCATCCTGACTTCAGGCACCAAAATCACAGCTGTCTCTATCAGTTGTAGTGAAGGAGTTTTCATCCCAGCAGCAGCAGCCTACCTGGGTTGTGCCACAGAAAGCTGTATGGTAGCAAGAGTACCACTGTGTTACTGAGGCTTTTTTTGGTATGTGAGCCAGTCAAAAACTCCAGTTCTTGAAAGACAATCTCCAAATGCTACTTTTGTGATGATTCATTGATGTATTAGATAAAACATAGTCCCAGAAAGAATTAAATTCACCTTTGCCATAATCACATGTGTTCCTGTCCGTGTTTGTGCCATAATGTTTACTATCTGCATTTGTTACGTCTTCCTTGTTTATTATCTGCATTTGTGACATCCTTTTCTGTTTATTTTGATGCTAGTGCTAGTAAATATTCTGTGCCTTATTCCAGGTCAAAAACAGATGGAGGTGGTGGGATTTTGGAATTTCCCTTTAGGATGACTCTTCTAGGGAGCCTGTTTGTGATCAGGAGGGCAAAGGTCAAAACAGCAGTTACCGAAGACTGAATTTCTGGCTTTACAGAAATTACATATACCATTCACTTTGGCTACTTCTTTCTTTACCTGGTGTTTGTCTCTATGCCAGAGTCACAGCCATACTGACATTATGATTCTCAAAGGTTTCTTATGTCTATTTCCTTTGGGGATACACTGCCCTTCCAGTGAGGCTATGTCAGCTGCTTGCATGCTGAGCACGCAGAGACTGTTGTTAGCTGATGGCGCTGTCTTTTATGAATTACTTTTCTCTAAGGAATGAAAGTTCAAGCTGTTGGAGAGGAAGCTGAAGAAACTTTTGGGATGTGCAAAGCCAAATTTTATGTCATTCTCCTACTACTGCCTTATGAGCAAAATCACATTGACCCCACTGTTGAACTGGCATAATTGGCTGTTTCACACCCGGCCTGAAAGTGAGCCTGTACTTTGGCTGCAAAAGGGATGGAAGCTCCCTCCCCTCAGTTTTACTGCTTTAGAGGGAAGAGAATGTGATACTTGGTTCTCTTCCAGGCAGAAATACACAGTCAGGCATTGATCTGGAAAAAGAGCATCTCCAAGAAGCCTTGATTCTCATAGACATGCCTGGGAGTCACTGTGCCTCATGCTTGTGCTATGGCTGACCTGGGTCATCAGCCAAGTGATGACATCTGTATCTCTTTCTTCCCTTATCTGTGATGCCTGCTTAGTCCTACTGGCATTAAGGCATAGCACGTCTGTTCTTCAGGGAGTTCATAGCATTGAATACCAAGGCCTGAATAGCCCATATGGGAGTTTGAAGGAGAAGAACCTATCTCTAGCCCCTATTCCAGCTTAGGTGGAGCCCTAAATGGCCCTTTTTACATTTCCTTTTTTATATGAGAGAAAAATGTATACTACATCAATGCAGTATCATTGATCTGCAATGCAAAACAGTTCCAGGCCTGTCAAGATGGCCCAAAGGTACGGAAAGGGAAGGAAAATATCTAGCTATTGCACCAGGAAACAAAGTTAATCTGTGAAAGCACAGTGGATATATATTGACTGAATCTTTTGTGGTCGTAGGTGAGAGAGTCAAAGGGTTGAAAATGCTACAGTAGGTCCAAGGC